>NC_138222.1:53802498-54452498 GCF_964197995.2 Scardinius erythrophthalmus | reverse complement strand
GTATTCATGTAAAACCTCTTTTAAAGGCAACACATTTTTCAGTGCAGCTTGCAGGTTAAATATACATTGATCCATTAGTATTCAAGATGCAATGCAACCAACATGAAATATTGTGTTTGCAATACACATACATCACAATCGGTTTCCTTAAAATGAAGTGTTGATGTCAGATATTCATTACATTGTGGAATACGTGATAAAGGCGTCAACACAGACAAAGGAAACCTGTGTGTTGTATCCTTTCTTGTCAACAACTGTGTCCTCACAATTTGTCGCACTGCCAGGCAAACATGCACACTGTCCAAAAACATCAGATGATTCAGATAAAACAAAACATCTTCTCCAGTGGTCTCAGATGTCGTGAACAAAAGATCATGAACAAATGAGAGAGAGAGAGAGAGAGAGAGAGAGAGAGAGAGAGAGAGAGAGAGAGAGGTGCCTGAAAAGACCCAGGTTACACACAGACGATTGATGACACACCATTAACATGATTAAAAGCTGAAAGATAAGTAGTAGAACGTTATTCAAACTACGACGTGAGGTTAAAGCTGTATTGCAATGAGTTTGATGTATGAACAATGAGTTTCCACTCAATAGAGATATTTTATTCTTGGTCTGGCTTGCATTGTATGTAAACAAAAACAACATGCATATGCTTTTCTCTCAATAGACAAAAATACACTTAGGGTTCACCATTTTCCAATCACAAATGTTTCCATAATTTATGCGTACAATAATCTTTCAACTTAATTATCAAAGATGCAAATATTTTTTAAGGTGCATTCAAAATACATAAAAAACTAAGGGTTTTCTGATGTTGTGCTTGGAAAATTTACCAATGGTGTACTATTCGCTCTTGAGGGGCCAGTGCAAAGCATACATGGTCTAGTATAAAACAAACAAATATGACAAAAACGTATTTAACCTCTTAAGTGTCACCGGCCCACCGGTGGGCCCAAAATCATTACATATTTAAAACAGTAATATTCTATAATAAACATAAATTAATCTTGACAAACTATATATCATTTGAAAGCTTACAAACTCTAGTTTTCATATTTGGTGAATGATTTCCAAAATAAATTAGAGAGGAGCTGTAATTTATCAATTTGCAACAAGAATATTTTCATATTCCTAAGGCGTGTTAAGACCTTTATTTTGAAATAGTAATGAACATGAAAAATCATGAAAGAATGGATGAAACCTCAGTTTGTTTTCATGCCAAGAGTTCAAAAGATATCATCCATTCAATTATTTTAGAAAAAAATATATTAATATGTTTTTAATAACACATATGGAAACGAAGGCGCCTTTATATGGGCAGTAATGGAGTCTGGTTGTCACCTAGTGAAAATGTTTGGTACTGCGCCCAAACAAAATCTCACTGAAAGCTCATTTTTTGAGATATCAACCTAAAATTTGAAACACAACTTAGTCAGATTTTTGGCTTTGATTTTCTAGCAGTTTTAGAGTCGGCCAGGTTTTAAAAATATATATTTTATATAAAATATGAATAATAAATTTTTTTACATTGTACATTTTCATAAACACAAACTTATATAACTTTTTTTTTGTTTCACTTTCTTAATTTATTTCACTTCAACAAAAATCTGCCAAATGTCTTCTTTAAAACAAGACCAATTTTATGTCTATACTCCAAAGCATTCTTTAATTACAACCATTTAAAGTCGAAATGTGCATTTTCATGTATATTTAAAAAAAGGGGGGTGACACTTAAAGGGTTAATTTAAAAGGAAACATATTGGGAAAAGACAGACAAACAAGCCGCGAGATTAAAACTGTAACGGAGATTAAGGTGAGAAAATCTCCCTAGATAATAGAATCAGTGAAGTAAATGAACCATTTCTGAAGAAGTCAATAATGTTGTTAGATGTCACACCAAGAACGATAACTATAAAGATAACTATAACAATAACTATTTCAGTGTCCACCCCAGCGGAACATAGCGTTCAGTTTATTCTAAGTGCGCACTGAAGTTATGCCTTAAATACTTGAGCAGGATGGATTCTGATTGGCTGTCAATGTTTTTTTGTTCATCAGCTGAAAAAAAAAAAATTTGTCTGAAAGTGATTCAATATTGTTTCTCTGTGCCGTTATCATTATAGTTGTAGTGTGGACTCTGCTATTCTTTTATATTTATAACTATATCTTTATCGTTATCATTTGCTATGCTATGCTAATGCTGCCATATGCTATGCTAATGCTGCCATTTTCATTTTTGGGTGAACTATCCCTTTAAGGCCTGTTCACCCAAAAATGAAAATTCTGTCATCATTTACTCACCCTCAAGTTGTTCCAAACCTGTATACATTTCTTTCTTCTGCTGAACACAAAAGAAGATATTTTGAAGAATAAGGGTAACCAAACAGATGATGGGCCCTATTGACGTCCATATCGGGGGGAAAATAGGCTACTATGGAAGTCAATGGGGCACAACAACTGTTGGTTACTGATATTCTTCAAAATATCTTTTGTGTTCAGCAGAGGAAAGAAATTCATACAGGTTTGGAACAACTTGAGGGTGAGTAAATGATGACAGAATAACAATCCCTTTAAAAGCTTTGTGAAATTTCCTGGAAATATGGTTTAGACATGGTCAGTCTGTTCTTGTGAAAAAAAAAAGTTTACTTAGCTAGCTATATATTTGCTTTAGTGTGCTAGTAGGAAACATACATGCTTACATAGGGTTCCATTTGGAAATATTAAAACCATAAATGTTTCATTTTTCCATACTAGACCACTACTCATTGAAAAAGTAGCCAGTTAAAGGCTAGAAAAATTACACTATTTTGAAAACAGCTGAGCGTCTTTGATACAGATTTGCTTTGTAATGCTTTCTTCAAAACAACAAAATAAACAATATCAAGGTAAATTACATGCATGCTTTAACCCTTTGATGCGCAAGCTATGGAAACCCCTTCTAATGCACAACATGGGTCTAAAAAGACCCGTATTCATTTCCTATGTTATTTCATGCATTGCTGGACTTTTTTTTTTTTCTAATCTTTTGAGATCAATTTATTTAAGCATTTAATATTCCATGATCTATAAATTCCATGATTTATAAATATTAAAAATGTATTGTTTTCAATTACCAAAAATTATTTTAATTTTTTCTAGGTTTTGTGTTACTCTATCAAATTTACTTATCAAGCATGATAAAACAAAAGAATAAAGATAACATTTTGTCAAATTAATCATTTTAGCAGTCATTTAGACAACACATTTAACACTTGAAATATTAATTTGCCACTTTCTCTAACATAGCAATCACCAAAGGTGTAAAGTCCAGGTTCAGAAAGTAAAAGTCCTCCTCAGTATTTTGTTCCAATCACCTGAATTAGCCTAATTGCACCACTTAATTAGCAGTTTTTCAGCCAGTAGGTAGAACTAATTAGTGAAATCAGCTGTCTGAGGTCATGGGTGGAATAAACATATGGCAGGACTTTTACTTTCTGACCCCTGGACTATACACCTCTGGCATTCACATATCACAGATAACTGATAACAATAACATTGAACTGTGTAACTGTATTGAATTGTGGTGAATGTGATCAAATAAAAGAAAATACAACAAACAAAATAAAATCACTGGTACAGCGGCATCTCAAATTGCCATCTCAGTGCTTACATGCCTCACAAATGACAAATGACACCTTAAATCTTAAAACATTGAATCATTTCAGTATATGAAGGATTATGAACTGTTAGGCCTTCTACATGTAAATAAGCTTTAAAATACAATCTTTTTTTTAGTGTAGCTAACATTAGCTAGCTAGAATATGTCACCAGCTAGCTAGCTAATAGTATTGGACATGTTTCTCCTTCTCACAAGTCATTTCTCACTAGGATTACAAGGTCAAGGTAACCATAGCCTAATATTCAAATATGTCCATCTTTTACAAAATATAAAATATTTTCTGTGGTTAAAATAAAATAAGACTTGCATCAAATATACAAAAGCAGCCGTGTTGAGTTGTGAAATGTGTGGCAGGTGAATACTGAGTATTCTGCAGTAAATGTTCCTACTTGCAAAAATGTGCAAATATCAAAGGTTTCTATATGGGTCATTTTTGACCCATGTATGTAAAATTGATGTAGAAATAAAAAAAAAACTGTGTTTGTTTATAAAGTAAGAAAGGAAACATTAACATAATGATTTGTGGAAATCAAAAACAAGATATTTAATGAATACCTGGAATAAGAAAAAAAAAAAAACATATCTTTTTAAAGATTCAGCAAAGAAACACTCAGCCATCACTGAAATAACATAGGAAATGATTACGGGTCTTTTTAGACCCATGTATGTAAAAAAAATGTAGAAATACAAAAACTGTGTTTGTTTATAAAGTAAGAAAGGAAACATAAACATAATGATTTGTGGAAGTCAAAAACAAGATATTTAATGAATACCTGGAATAACAAATGATAAAATACATATATTTTAAAGATTCAGCAAAGAAACACTCAGCCATCACTGAAATAACATAGGAAATGAATACGGGTCTTTTTGGACCCATGTTGCGCATTAGAAGGGTTGCGATACAAAAACGATTTTTATTCGAAAAGAAAGAAATGAAAAATTTAAATTAGGATTTTTAATGATCTAAAACAAGTTAATTGAGGAATACCTAGATTACTGAATGATGAAATTAATTTCTTGCAAAGATATAGAAAATGAAAACTCAGTCGGGTCTTTTTAGACCCATGTTGTGCATCAAAGGGTTAAGAACAGAATTGTTCAGACTTGCTCACAAAAACTCCAGTGTGAAATCCAGCATGACTGATACCTGAGGCTATTTCAGTAATCAATCTCACAAATTTTAGCATTCAGTCGAGGCAACAACACAGCAGGAGAAATGCTTCCAACATTGAGTAACCCTTGAACCTGTGATATCCCGTAATATCTGCCTGAATCCTACACTCAAAAAAACAATTCTTTGGCTGAACTTAATTCAAATGTGGGCAGTGGTTACACACATTGGAAATGGGGTCTTTCAACTAAATGGTAATTTCTACACTGTAAACCTGAATAAGTTGGCAAAACTGAAATAATTTGAGGTAATCAGTTACATCAAATTATTTAAGTTAAGAAATGTAATGAGCTTGCAGATTTTTATTTTGTACTCATACATTTTAACTGCTCTTAACTTGAAATATTTTAGTAAGCTAATTCATAGACAATTTAAGATTATCATGTAATCTCAACAAAATATTTGTTTTAGTAGTGGAAGCTTGGCTAGCTTTAACCAGCTAATTCAATAAATGCTACCTTGCTAATTGGTGTACACAATGCTATAGCAGCATTAGCATAGCATAGCATGGGCTGAATGCAATGTAAAACATTTAACATACACTGTTCTCAAACCAAGCTCATGCTCCACTCGTCACCATGATGGTAACCACCCAAAAATATAACAGAAACTCCTCTAAACTATTAAAACATTAAACACGATTAAATCTCCCACTTAAAGGCACAATATGTAACTTTTTTGCTTTAAAAATAGCAAAAATCATTATATCTATGTTATATATATTTTTAGTTGTGTACATACATTTTCCCGACTGTTTCCAACAACTTTCAAACCAGGAGAAATTTGTAATTTAATTTGAGAAACGTCTCGTTTCTTTATTTCCGTTTTGTCGTGCTGCCATGGCAACCAGAGCTATGAACCAGAGCCGTCTGATAGTAACCAAAGCGATTGACGCGGACAACTTTGTAGTTCGCAATGTCTATTTGCACGCTGTTGTTGTTTCGTTCAAACATTATGGACCATGGCAAGCAGACTTTGGATAAAAAAAGGAGAACTAAAACGAGAATCAATATCAGCGCTGTGTTTTCGAGATGCCTAGAGCTCCCGTAGACAGTATATAAACGAGAGCTCCACGTCCGAGACTTCGACCGCTCCTACATGTACTTTATTAAACAGGTGAGCACATTTACATAAAACTAATCAATGTTATATAGTTCAACAATGATAAAATGTCAGAATATGATCTGTATGTTATTCTAATGTTGATCTAGCTTACTGCTAGTCTCATACAGACAAACTAACACATAAATTTCAACACATTCAAATGCAGTTTAGTGTGCTAGTGTAATGTTAGACCAAGTGAAACAGCGCTGCGTTACCTCACAATTTTAATTTGTCTAATAAACTGACCTGTGAGTAGTAATTCTTCGTGTAGTTTGGTAGAATGAAATGTCCGTATTCCTTTTATATCCGCGGGAGCTCGCGTCGCGTGTGGAGCTGATAGCTGTCTCTTAGCAATCCCGAACTGCTTCATTTCACAGTCATGATAAAAGCATCGATGTATTCAGTCATCCATAAACATTATTAGATCGGTCGGCTTGACGTTGACGACAAGATCCATAATTCTTAGCAAATGTTGCGTTATCAATCTACGCCTTTGTTATTGTAAATAGGTTAGCGACCCCTAGTGGCGAAAAATGCCATACTGTACGTTTAATATTAATCTGGCACAAAAAACAACAACATTATATAGCATTAATTAATTTTAACTTAATTTTAGCATTTACTCTCCCTTTTGAGTGTCATGCAAAGCATGCTGGGAAATAGAAATCCCAGCCCAGTTTCAGTTAAATTTGAGTTTGTCTAAATTAAAAGAAACAAGTTCATAAAACTCAAAACAATGAAACAATTCAACTTAAAATGTGTCAGCTTTGTGAACTCAAAAGAAAAAGAAAGTTCTAAATACTCATAAAAGTTAATTTGATGGAACTAATTTGTGTAATTTGAGTTGGCTCTACTCAAACCAATTAATTATTTCAAGCATTAGAGTTTACAGTGAAATACCTAGTGTAGTGGAAACATTCCAGAAAACAGTAAATCCAACAAAATTGCATGTTTAACTCGACTAAATCTCTTCCAGGACAAGAGGAGGTCGAGACGCCTTGCCTCACTCTCCGCAGCCCCATGTGCATCCAAGACACTGGTCTCCATGAAGAGGAATGACCTGCATTAACTGACCACTTGGAATCCTTTTTGGACCAAGACCACTGATGTAGTGCAAAAACAGAGTAAGCAAACTTCTACTTTTTCAATGCGAAATTAAACAAACAAATGCATTACCTCATCTAACCTAGGCACACTGAGCAAGCAGCAAATAATCTACTTTTTGAGAGTACAATGCTGAACCGCAGCCAAAAACTCAAGGCTACATGGGAGGTCTGCTACACATGGAGAGACACAGAGAAACACGCACTCCGATCACCCTCTAGTTACAAATTGAGTTTCTCGGTCTTTCTTCCTCACTGCAGGAAGTGTTTAGAGACATTCAAGCCTTAAATTAATGCACTGTGCAGGAAAATGTGCTTGTTAGTTTGTTTGGTTGCCAGCGGGACATTGCAAAGAGAGCGAGCCAGTAGCCAGTGCTGTATTCTCAGTTCTTTTTAAGGGTTTTGTACCACGAAGGCTTAAAAACCACTGACTTTCAATCTTATAAGGTGAAAATGTCTCGGAAAGAAAGAAAGGAAGACAGAAAAAACCTCGACGCTCTTATATATTGTGGAGTTGTTAAACTTGTCTACTAATAATGTAGACATTTTTACAATGAAACCAGACAACAAAACAGAAAAACTGGGCAGTAAATAGATGATGTTGTGATGTAAGCCTTGCTCCAATAATTGGAAAGAATTTGAAAATTTCATGTTTGCTACACGGACAGTTTGGGCGTTGACATATTTATAAACCGAGGAGCAAGTTGCCAGATATCCAGTGAACATTTTGATTGTAGTGACTTGAAACCACGCTATATTTCAGATATGCAAGTACGTGAACGAGTCCAAGAAGAAAAATAAATAAAACAGTGCAAGAAATCTCACAGATTTCAGCATTCGGTCGAGGCAACAGCACAGCAGGCGAGATGCTTGCAGCACTGAGTAACAAGATGGTCAGGAGGATTAATGAGATTCTAATGAGGACACGCATATTCACGTCGCCGGTCCGTGAGGAGTCTGGGTGGGGATCTTGAGGGTCTGAGCTATGACTCATCCGCTGGTCTCTGTTAACGGACACTCACAATGTCATTGGTCCCACAGGAACCAACCTGTAACATAACCGGAGATAAGCTGAGGTACTATTCATTAGATCAAATTGTGTGCTGCTCACTGACTAAAGGGGGGCAATTCACAACACAGAGGAAGACAGTGAGGAAAGCAAACAAGACACTTTAGCCAGATGAGAAAAATTAATATTCAGTCATGTAATATAGTAGGCAATGCTACATGTATGTACACAGTCATCTGTGCATTATAGTCAAATGTTTGACACAGGTACTTACTTTACTGTTACTATTATCCACATTGTAGAATAACAGTCATCAACACGTGTGGGAACTGTGTGCTGAACAAAAATGCGAAACAATTCTAAATGATATTACATTTGATCTTCTTCAGAGTAATCCTCTGTTTACATTCTAGATCCGCATACTCAGGACTTCTCTCACGTGCTTTTCCATCACAATCTGCTCCAGACCATCCATTTAAAACAAAATAGCATTTTAATCATGATGTTTATCATATGACTTTTGTTTGTTTGTTTGTCAATCATTATGAATGTAAACATTTTAAATCTAATCATATATCCGACCCATTCCCCATCCATTTCCTGTCCTCTCTCCATCACTGTATAAATAAAGCCAGGCAGAACATAAACAAAAAATTAAAGGGGGAACTTATTTGCATATAAAAAACAATTGGAAAATTTGGTTCAGATGTGTGCTAAAAAAATGGCTATACATTCTATATTCTAACATCAACTTATTGTAATGCCATATGTAGGTACTGTATATTAAAGTTAGTTTTCAAGTAAGAAATTAACCTTTTTTGTCATCATATTCTAAATGTTCGACAGACAGACAGACAGACAGACAAAGTGGACTTTGTTGTGTACTACTTGGTGCTGTATCAAATACATAAATCAGTCTGTGGTCCATATGTATTGCTGCTTATGTTTGTGTTATGACCAACTGTTCTTTATTAAAGCTAACTAAAAACATGAGTCATATAATGCTGTCCAGCTATTGAGCAGCTTAAACAGGGTTTTGTATTTCAGGTTCCTTGCAATCTGCACTCAATTCAAGGACATTTTGATTGACATTAAAAGTCCTTGTTTTTGAGACAGTAATTAACCAATAAGTGCCTGTTTGCACTAGTGGTGGTATGGAATGAAAAGGATAGATGGAGGGGTGGATGAATACGAAATACTGATGATTAGGTTACAGTGAGAATTTTTTTCGAATAACAACAATTATACTGTGATTCAGACCTCCTGTGCTATTCAAATGGAGCTTCAGTGATGTATTATTTTTATATATATATATATATACAATTATGCTTCATTTTCATAGCAGACTATAGTTATTAGTAATTTGCACTGTATCCGGGCAGCACAGTGCTCTTCATGCACATGCTGAGACTATGCAATGTTCAATTGCCATGAAATCGCTGTTGCTCTCGAATATATCTGTTATAAGAGACATAGAAACAATCTGAAAATGCATTGAATGCCTTATGGCTAATGTGTTCTGCTTAGTCTGAAATTCAGCATTTGCATGTAAAATAAAATAATGTAAAATTGTAAATAAATTAAAATAATATAATACAATAAAAAAAATTCAATAAAATAAGTGGGCGCTTGTGTGTTCTGCTCAGTCTGAAATTAGAATTTGCATAAAATGTTATTAAAAAATAAAAATGATAAAATAAATCAGTGGGCGTTTATGTGTTCTGCTTAGTCTGAAATTAAGAATTTGCATGCAAAAAATATTATAATATACTAAATGTAATATACTATTCTATAATATAAATCATCAGCATAGCATGTGGTTATAATAAATAATATAATAAGCTGCAGTGTGTCTCTGATAAGAAAGATCACATCATATGCAATCCAACAATTCACCATGAATGACAACATCAGACAAAGGTTTGATTAAAAAAATAAAAAATGGGCATTAAATTTCTCCAGCAATGCCTATTACATGCTGTATCACGATACAGTACTGTATATACACTTTTATAATAGTGCAGTGCAGTCATTAAAATCATCTTGAACTAAAGTTTTATGGTTGGACGTTTCTCACTGAGACCCAATAAGAAGTCTGCACTATATAGAGGACCTTAATATACACATACAAACACTGACATTAATCAGTATTTTCATGCATCGAATATTCATATCCTAAAAGCTGAAATATACCCCTCATCCTGTACTTCAAATGTGAAAAATGTGTCCATGCCAAGTAGATGTCCATTTTTGCAAAATTAACTTAATGAAATGAAAATGGGCATCCATCTTGCATCATTAAAGCAATGGCAGCGGCGGTAATGCTCTGTGATCTTGCGGTATCATTGGAAATACCACATCTTTCATGAGAGTGTGTGGCAGAACCACAAATTGCGGTGATGACAGCGCAGTTCAACCATTTCCTCCCACCGCCGAGCCTTTATTCCTCCAACCACCACCAATCCATTACACACATTCACAGCAGTCTACTTACACTCAGGGGAGATGTTGTGGTACAGTTTTGAAGTTGTAATTTTCACATACACACATTGCTTGAAAAGATGTCGGCTTTACTTTTTGGAATTGTGTTATTACAATTTGATGTGAAAGACTGTAATTCTATCACATATAACTTAGTTATTAAAGGGGTGGTATAATGCCCTTTTCACAAGATGTAAAATAAGTCTTTGATGTCGCCAGAGTGTGTATGTGAAGTTTTAGCTCAAAATACCCCACAGATATTTTTATATAGCATGTTAAAATTGTCCATTTTTGAGGGTGAGCCAAAACGCACCATTTTGTGTCTGTTCCTTTACATGCAAATGAGCTGCTGCTCCCGGCACAGAGGGCGGAGCTTCAACAGCACACACACATGCACTGGAGATTTCAAAAACGTTTAGCCTTTTATGTTCAAACCGGATTCAGATAATGATGGAGACTCAAGAAGAAGTGACAACATGTAGAAGCAACAGGACGTTTCTGAATGGCTAGTTGATGAGTTTATGTAGTTTGTGTGTAGTTATCTTCTTGTCATTGATTAGCATATTCTGTCTTGATCATCTATAAATCATGTTCCGGGGGCGGGGTTTATGTAAATTCTAGGGTTGGTGATGTCACTAACCTGGGAGGAATGTTGTGTAGTCCCTACCAGCCGTTTGTTGTAGTCCTTAAAAAGCGATTTCTTTAAAACCAAATATCTCCCTTTGCTTTGAACTTTGAGCGTCGTAACTTTGCAGATGTCGTTTATGCTCAAACAGCAACATTACACACTAACTAAAGTTAGAAAAGTGAAATCATAATCAACCACCCCTTTAAAAAAGGTAATCATATAGTGCAATACTATATACATGTCAAGTAATCTCTTCAATAAAATATCTTACTCACCTGTTTAGTAATAAAAACACCATCTCACTTTTACAACATTTCAAATCCCACAGTTCTCTGCATCTCCGAAAAGCCAAACAAATTTGGATTCTTGTTTTATTACGAGCTCTGTCGCATTTTCTTTTTACCAGCAGACTCTCCTCTGTTTGGCGTTTTTTTAAACGGGTGAATCCCCGGACACAACCTTTCTCACTCGTTCACAACTAACCTCTCCCACTCCCACACCATACATGCGTCAAAGTAGCCGGAGCAACTTTTCTCTATTTACGGATATGAAGAGACATGAAGTTTACGTAAATTCCCGCAAAATCAATTCCGACAAATAAACACTTAGTGTAATAGGAAAGAGGGTTTTGGACATGTTGGAACACATTTTGGAAAAAATATAATTGATGATGTATTGTCTGATTATTTATATTTTGTTCATTTTGGGAAAAAAAATACACCTTTAAATGAAAAACTTCTCATTTTTGTTTAAGTTCTAAAAAACTAAACCTGAAACTAAAAACATAATAAAAATGGCAAAAGCACAAAATAATACTAAAGTAACACTTGTTCAAAGCATAATAATGTGGGTTTTTTACACTTCTACTTATGGTCCTACTTATGGTTTGGGGTTTGGGATTTGCAATACTGACTCTCATCTTAACAAGAACTACAAATGTAAAGCAGCAGACAGGTACACAACTACAAATATAAACACACAATTACTTCCCAGAAATGGCAAGAGCAGTGGTCTCTTAACTAAACGTTCTTTATCCTGATGTCGGGTGTCTTTGTTGTGGTAGCTCATGAGTGGGCTGCACTGCAGGGGTTCTGGGAGAAAAGCCAGCCCTGATTTTGGTGTCCAGATTGGGACTGTTTACCATACAGTCCCCATGAGGAGGCTGGTTGACTGGTTCCTCTCATCCCCTCTAGCCATTCTCTTCTCAGTAATGCTTACAATCTGGAAAGCCACCACCGCCATCATTTGATTTGTCCGATCCTTGTGGGAAAGTGTTGTTCCCACACTGCACGAAACGTTTGTGGAAACGGTTGGAGCCGTGTTGCCTACATTATAAGGGTCACTCTGGGGGACTTCCTGTTTAAGGTCTGACTGTTTGCAGAGCGTTACTATATGTACACATGGAAACTGTTAGCCAAAAACGACAAGGGAAAGTAAGTGAATGAGAATGGCCCTTGTGTGTCAAGCCTTCATCCAAAATAATCTCATTAACACATTTTATTTTATAGTTCAAACTAATGTCTGGGCAGATACTCAAACTTCTGCGGATCATAATAAGAAGCTGGCAGGGGGTGGAAATATCAGTGTGAATTTAAAAAAAAAAATCTAACACAACAATAACAAATTTGAATAATTTGAAATGGTGAAATGGTGCTTGCCTGCATGTGCAAAACTCATCACTACAATGCTGTGATGTTTTGGGTGCTTGCTCACCCTGAAGTCTATGTGAAATTCTGGTCTCTGGATTTGGTCCCTCGTTTCATGTACAGTAAATCAATAGGGTTCTTTCCTCAGACCTGCCAGGGATAAATAAGAGGTAAGATCACTCACGCGTCTCCTCAAACAGTCACACAACTGGAGGCTTTTTTCATGTTTGTGGTGCAAGTCGCACATCAACTTTTAATACTTTGGTTAAAGAGCTCTTCAAATCCCAGCGAGAGCAAAAATGCAGCTCTGATGAATCATAAGAGCAAATGAGGGACGTCCTCTGCATTATTTGGAGCTCAATGACGGAGTAACGAGTTCTAGAGATCAAATGTAATCATTCCTTAGAGAGATGATTCTAAACTGAGAAGAAAATGCACCACTCAGTTAAAGATTCACTTTTAACTGAATTTGTCCATGAATTAAACGCAACAATTAAAGGTCACTGTGTTCTGTACCAACATTTTCTCACAAAAGTTTGAGATCCTATAAACAAATATAAATGCTTGCACTGAGGTCCAAAAATTAGACCACATTAAAAATTATATATATATATATATATATATATATATATGTAAGATTCTGAATTGATTTTTAATGTGTAATCATATAAACTGATATTCTAAGATCAGTCAAGTGCATTTTGCCATTAATACCAAAAGGATACAAAAAATAAATTAAATATATTTATATATTTCAAAATTGAAATTCAAAAATAGTCTCAAACTTCAGTTTGACAAGTTTCACCCTTTTATAAAAATAGTTATAATGATGACAATTCGTTATATAGGCTAAACCAATGTTGGGTGTAACTCCTTACTAAGTAATTTATTACTGTAATTTAGTTCCTTCTGATGTTGCATTAAAGGGTTAGTTCACCCAAAAATGAAAATTCTGTCAGTAATTACTCACCCTCATGTTGTTCCAACCCCGTAAGACATTCGTTCATCTTCGGAACACAAATTAAGATATTTTTGATTAAATCTGAGAGCTGGCTCACTCCTCCATTTCTAAGACATTATAACTTGCTGGCCCAGAAAATGCATTAAAGACATAGTTAATATAGTCCAAGTGACTCCAGTGGCTCAATCTTAAGTTTATAAAGTGACGAGAATACTTTTTGTGCGCAAAAAAACCCCAAAAATAACAACTTTATTCCACTATTAATTTCCTTCTCTCTGGGCCTCTAGTTTTTTCACGTAGTATAACTGCGTAGCGCTTCTGTGTTATACGCATAGTCACACGCATCACACACATGACCAGCGTCGGCCAATAGTGAGCCATACGTGTGACGTACAACACAGAAGCGCTACGCAGTTATTCTATGAGAAAAAACTCGAGGCCCAGAGAGAAGGAAATGAATTAATTTTTGGGTGAACTAACCCTTTAAATACTGTATAGACTATAGAACAATTCTATGTAAAACAATAGTGGATTTAACAAAAATGTAATGTCTAATGTTAAAGTGTATTTTTTTATGTAACATTCTCGCTTTAAATACTTTAGTCTGTTTAAGAATAATTTATGCAATTTTATATAATTTATTTGAAAGAATTAAAAGAGCAGTTTCACGTCTATCTTTGTACTGTTCAACTGGTCGAGGTTGATGTGGGATTTAGAAAGTAATTAGAATAAGAGAGTAATCAGTACAATAATCTTCCCCAATACTAAACTACCATTGAAAACTTTTGGGTAAATACATTTATTCAGCAAGGACACAATAAAGGACAGGAATTTGACATGGTTAAAAACAATTAGCTACATTTCAAATTCATGGTGTCTAAGAAGATATTGAGCAGTGCAGCTGTTTTCATCATTCATAATAATATGAAATGTTTCTTGAGCAGCAAATCAGCATATTAGAATGATTTCTGAAGGATCATGTGACACTGAAGACTGGAGTAATGATGCTGATGATCACAGCTTTGATCACAGGAATAAATTACATTTTAGATTATTTTAAATTGCAATAATATTTCACAATATTACGTTTTACTGTTTTACATATTTTTGTTCCAATAAATGCAGGTGTGTGCATAACGATGCTTCTTTCAAAAATTTTGATCAGTGATGTATAAAAATATATTACTGAGTGGTCTTGAGTGGACTTTTGACCCCATCATACACCATTTTAGATTCATGTACACAAATAAATAGACTAGACACCATAACTATTATTCATGTACCAGAAGAATGACATAACACGCACGTACAAGAATGACTCATGGGTAATGAGAACTGAAGATGATCCCGGTCAGGGCGACCGGCACAATCTCTTCTCACGCTCTCGCTCAGACTCCCAGAAATACTGCAGGAAGCAGAGGGGTCACGCTGGAGGTCAGCGGAGGGCAACAGTGTGTGTGCTTACAGAAGTGTGTGAGAGAGGGCTTCCTTTTCTCACTGCGTATTATATTTAGTGCTTCCGTTGCAGACTGAGAATCAAAACAACAACACACTTCTACCTTCCATCCGCTGACCGATTCATATGAACACAACCAGGTTAAAAGATCACATACTAAATTAACAATATGGAGCCAGTATACCGAGCCACACAGAAATGATAAAACGTACTGTTGTTTACATATAATGTCAGATTAGCCTTATTAATGGTGTAATGCATTACACAATAGGATAGAGGGCTCTCGGAACATATCATGCAGTCATATGGAAAAAGTGTTATACTGATAATGATGAGGTAACTCCATTAAAGCTTGAATTATAGTTTCCTGTTCTGAAGGGCCTCAGTGTCTGAGAAGAACAATATTGCGGCTTATTGTGCAAAGTGCTCATGGATTTCTTAGGTTTCTATCCTCCTTAAAGGGATAGTCTACCCAAAAAATGAAAATTCTGTCATCATTTACTCACCATATTGGTATTCATTTTGCTGAACACAAAATATGTGTAGTATGATGAAGTATGAAGAATGTCAACCAAACAGTTTTGGTTCCCATTGACTTCCATTGTATTTTTTTATTTTTTATTTTTGTCTTTACAATTGAAGTCAAAGAGAACCTGTTTGTTTGCCAACATTCTTCAATATATCTTCTTTTATGTTCCAAAGAAGAAAGAAAGTCATACAAGTTTGGAACGACATGACGGGATTTTAATTTCTGAGTGGACTATCGCTTTAAGATTTTTCATGAATATCTCATACAAGATAGAAGTGACATTTGTGGCCCCAGTGTGAAAAAAATACATTCGTCTAGCTCATTAGTCAGTGCTTTTTTTAGCATCAAAAGCCTGAGAAAGAAACATTCTGCCTCTATATTTGGACATGTTATTCTTGACATAGCACAATCGCGCTGTGTCTGAAATATATCTACTGATATACAGACATAAAACACCTCGGGAACCCGAGCTAGAATCAAGCATGAGCTGTACGTTCGGGCGAGAGGTTATATCCAATGTCTCCTTATAAGGGAAAGCTACAGCCCCTCTCCGAAAAGACGTTTCACATGGGTCGCATGTTGTAGGGACATTGCGATGTTCTGACACTAGCATGGAATTCGAGGAATTGTTTATTTAGAAAAGGATGGTGAAGCTGGGGAGAAATAAATATAATGATATGGCATTAATACCCTGGAGAAAAACCTGTGTTTGTGTGGAAAAAGTGAAAAGGAGGGGAGATTATCTTTCCCTATAGGCTTTATCCCTTGTGATTGTGTGACATTTTTAGGGTTTGCGTCCAAATTCCCATACTTTCAGGTATACTGAATTTGATTTTCGAGCATTGATGAAGTATGTTCTGCACATATATAGGTTTGTACAATTAATACATGAATTTGACAGCATGGTTTGTGTGCCATGTAGAATTTAAATGAAATGCCTTTTAATTGTGCAACTCAATACTTGAATTAAGGTAGTAAACAGGATGCAGAATTGCAATTTGAATGAATAGAAAGTCAAAGGAATTTAAACTATTCTTTTTCAACTAGAAGGCCAAGTTTATCAGGACAATGTTCTCAGAATGCATTACCTGTGTTGAATTTCTTTGAACTGCAATTCAGCAAATTATCTGCCATTCCAATTCTATATACAACTCAACTTTATGTCTGCTATGGCCAATTTAATATCAAATTCAAATCTATACAAACAATAACAATGAAAGTAATGTATTTGTTGTTAAACAAGTACACTACCATCCAAAAAGAGTCAGTAATTTAAAAAAGAAAGGAATATAATACTTTTATTTAACAAGGAGGCATTCAACTGATCAAAAATGAAGTTAAAGACTTTTGCCTTGATGCAAAAAAAAATATATTTTAAATAAATGCTGCTCTTTTCAACTTAATATTCGTCAAAGAATGATGGGGGGGGGGGTCTATTGCGGTTTCCACATGAAACAATTTAAGCAACAGCTATTTTCATTATTGATCATTATACAGAAGAAGAAAAACAGCTTTGCCATCAACAACATTTTAAAATATATTAAAGGTATAGCGGAGGATCTTTCCAAATTTTAGATAAGACCCGCCCTCTCCACTTTTTGAAAAGTTTGATTGATTCACCAGAATGATTGACAATTAGGAGGACCAATAGTTTACACTACCCACCAGGAAGTAAAACATCCTCCGCTATACCTTTAAAATAAAAAAAGTTCTTTTAAATTGTAAAAATATTTTCACATTATTACTGTATTTTTTATCAAATTAATGCAGCCTTGGTGAACATAAGAGATTTTGTTCAAAAAAAATATATATTTTTTTTACATTTTTTACAGTGTACAATGTTTATATATGAATAAAAGCCTAAATTTAATCTTATATTCATATTCAATCTCATATTCATCACATAAAGCAATTGATTCATATGGACTAAAGTGTGAACTTGATGTAGTTTATGAACTTTTTGAAGCGTTAAAGTGTCAATAGCTGTCAATGGAGGGACAGAAATCAATCAGATTTCATCAAAAAGATCTTCATTTGTGTTTCGAAGATGAACGAAAGTCTTACGGGTTTGGAACGACACGAGGGCGAGTAATTAATGACAGAATTCTCATTATTGAGTGAGCTAACCCTTTAAACTCTAATGTTTTGCTCCAAATGCTGCTCTGAGTTATGATTTGTAGAAGGAAATGTGATCTGACATGGACTCCGAAAAGAATTTTAAAACTGATATTTGCTTTGAAAGGCCATCTCTGCGTCTAAGGCTTATATGGGTCAATAAAGGTCAAACGAACCTGGCCGTGACCAGAGAAAGCCCCTGCTAGTCAGAAGATTGAATTTGTAGAGAATGGACGTAATTAACCTCAAGCAACTAAAACCCTGAGATATTTCCATTACCTGTCTGTTCTCTGATAATAAAATCTATTGTGGTGGTAATGGAAACCACACAATCCTTGAAAAGGATTTTTCAGGTCAATCAAAGTTGAATAAAGTTTTGCTTTTCAGACTTGGGATGCTAACATGCTTTACATTCCTCAATAAAACATGTATTTTATGCCTTTAACAAAGTATGCATTTACATTCATCCTGAAGTCACAAAGCTTTAATGCGTTTACAGATTTATTAAACTCCTTTGGGGTCAAGCAAAACATTACCGGACCGACTCATCGATTTAATCATACACTCGATTTAATTATATCACATGGAACCGATCCAACCGATATAGATATCATTCCACAAAGTGACGATGTCACTGACCATTACATGGTAACTTGCATATTACGTACTCCTGTAATATATCATGCTGCGCCGCGTTATCGATTAGGCAGAACAATCCTTCCATCCACCATAGATAATTTTTCAAACAGCTTATCGGATCTGTCTCAGCTGCTCAGTGAACCCAAACAAACAGATGAACTTGAGGAATTAACTAGCACTATGAGCACCATTCTCTCTGGATCATTGGATATTGTTGCGCCCATTAGATTAAAAAAGGTCAGAGAGAAAAGTAAAGCACCATGGTACAACAGTACTACGCGTGTTCTAAAGAGAGAAACCCGTAATTTAGAGCGTAAATGGAAACAAACCAACTTAGAGGTCTTTAGAATCGCATGGAAAGACAGTATGTCACGTTATAAAAAGGCCCTAAAAGCGGCCAGGGCTGAGCATCTACGCAAACTAATAGAAAACAACCATAACAATCCTAAGTTCTTATTTAACACCGTGGCGAGACTAACAAATAAACAGATGTCTCCTGAACAAAGTATTCCATTACAGTTTAGTAGTAATGATTTCATGAAGTTCTTCACTGAGAAAATAGAAAACATCAGAACCACAATTGTAAACGTTCAATCCTCAATCGCGCCTTATAATTCAGCCTCAATTATCACGCCGCAAGAACAATTACAGTGCTTTTCAACTATAGAACAAAAAGAGTTAAATAAATTTATCATTTCCTCTAAAACAACAACATGTTTATTAGATCCCATACCAACTAAACTATTGAAAGAAGTGTTACCTGTAGTGGAAGAGCCTCTCCTCAATATTATTAACTCGTCTTTATCTTTAGGTCATGTTCCAAGAACATTTAAACTGGCAGTTATAAAACCTCTCATTAAGAAACCACAATTAGATCCGAATAATCTAGTAAATTATAGACCCATTTCAAATCTACCTTTTATGTCTAAAATACTAGAAAAAGTTGTGTCCGCTCAACTGGGCTCTTTCTTACAAGAAAATGACACCTATGAAAAGTTTCAGTCTGGATTCAGGCCGCATCATAGCACTGAAACTGCGCTCGTTAAAATCACAAATGATTTACTTTTAGCTTCTGACCAAGGCTGTATCTCAATATTAGTTTTACTTGATCTTAGTGCTGCGTTCGATACTATAGATCATACAATACTCTTAGATCGACTACAAAATTATACTGGTGTTCAAGGACAAGCATTAAGCTGGTTTAGATCGTATTTATCTGACCGCTACCATTTTGTTTATTTAAATGGAGAAAAATCTATCATAACTCCAGTAAACTATGGAGTGCCGCAGGGATCTGTGTTAGGCCCTCTATTATTCTCAATATATATGCTACCACTTGGAAATATTATAAGGAAACATGGAATTAGTTTCCATTGTTATGCTGATGACACTCAAATCTATATTTCATCACGGCCAGATGAAAACGCTAAATTATCCAAATTGACAGAGTGTGTTAAAGATATAAAAGATTGGATGACGCATAATTTTCTTTTATTAAATCCAGACAAGACAGAGGTACTACTTATCGGTTCAAAAAACCACCCACAAAACCTCTCACAATACAACTTTAACATAGTAGGATGTCCTGTTACTTCATCCTCTACAGTAAAAGACCTGGGTGTTATATTAGACTGCAACCTGTCTTTTGAAAATCATATTTCATATGTTACAAGAACAGCCTTTTTCTACCTTAGAAACATTGCTAAGCTACGTAATATGCTATCAGTTTCTGACGCAGAAAAGTTAGTTCATGCATTCATGACCTCGAGACTAGATTACTGTAATGCGTTATTAGCCGGTTGTCCTGCATCCTTAATAAACAAGCTACAGTTAGTCCAAAATGCCGCCGCTAGAGTTCTAACTAGATCAAGAAAATATGATCATATAACACCGATTTTATCATCCCTACATTGGTTACCTATAAAGTCCCGTATTAATTACAAGGTATTGCTACTGACTTATAAAGCCCTAAACGGCTTAGCTCCAGTCTATTTAACCGATCTTCTATCGCCCTATAATCCATCGCGCTCTTTAAGGTCACTAAATTCGAGGCTTTTGGTCATACCTAGGATATCTAGGTCCACCAAAGGAGGGAGAGCATTTTCACATTTAGCACCAAAACTCTGGAATAGTCTTCCGGATACTGTTCGTTGCTCAGACTCGCTCTCCCAGTTTAAAACTAGATTAAAGACGCATCTCTTCAGCCAGGCATTCATATAATACTTTTAATCCTACAGTTAAATCCGACCTCTAGTTCATAAACGCCAGAGGAGAACTGGCCCCCGACTGAGCCCGGGTTCTCCCAAGGTTTTTTTTTTCTCCATTAGGTCACCTGATGGAGTTTTTCGGTTCCTTGCCACTGTTGCCTTTGGCTTGCTCAGTTGGGGATATTTGGGGATATTTAATTGAATTAATCAATCAACGATACTATTGATCAGCATTACCGAACGTAGACGTTCCACTAGAAACAAACATTGATGTATTGTTCTAATTTATTACTGTGAAGCTGCTTTGATACAACCTGTGTTGTGAAAAGCGCTATATAAATAAACTTGACTTGACTTGACTTGACTTTAATGAATGTTGTGAACCACTGACGCAAAAACAAGCCTATGATGGCAATCCGCTGTGATGATTACCCACTTGTAATGGCTTAAATACCTTCACTTGAGTAATTATGCTGTGAAAGAGGCCATGGAGCAAAATAAGTCTACGAGAGTGCCTGTGAGAGCTTCCTAATAAATGCAGATGTGCCAGCTGATGTGGGTTTAATGGTCTGTGATGAAACACACAGCTGCAATGGCTACAACTGACCTCCCTCTTTTGATGGCGTACAGATATCACGAGTCACACACAGGAGTTTACTCATGGATTACGCAGCGAGGTTTGACAGACTAGACAGAAGTGATTATTTATAGGTGCAATGCTGCCTGAATTATTCATATACATACCGATCTGCTTGAACGGCGAAGATCTCAAGGACTAAATGAAATAGAGTGAGTTCAACACGAGGGAAATCATCTTATGAATGTAACTTCTCTCAAACAGATGGGGCTTGAATTGCACAACAGCTGAAAATGCAACAGCAACAACAGTGAAGTATCACTGCTTCAATGGCATCCCACAAGTATTCATTCTTAAAGTCATTGCAAGCTATGTTTTGACTCTGGGAAGACTAAGAACTTCCTTCCTTCAAATAAATAAATAGATAAATGAATTCACTTCTCATGAACTCCTTGATACACGTTAAACGAACAAATATATGGCCATTATTATCATAAAATGTGTAGCATGTAATCTAAATGATAGAATGTGCAGCAGAATTAAAAACATATCATCATGGCTTGGCTTCGCGAACGAAGATTTAGGAAGGACATCCACGTCTTCTACAGGCACGCTGATGGCTGGCGAGGAAACGCTCGAGAAGTCTCAGGTGACGACGGTACGTGACCCAGGACTCAGCGCCACACAGGAGAGTGGTCAGCACAACTGCTTTGTACACACTGACCTTCGTGTCTTTTTTGAGGTTGTTGTTGTTGTTCCAGACACGTCCGTATAGCCGGCTGAATGCTCTGTTTGTTTTATTTTATAAAATATAAAAGCCACTGTGAAATAGTCAGACTGCAGATAAGGTGAATTATATATTAATGTTATATATTAACTAAATATGAGTGGGTACTGTCATGTTTTTTATTAAAACTGAACAGATTTAAACTTCTTTCTTTTTGTTATATTATTAAAACTGTCTTAAAACTTTTTACCATGCCTACGCCTCTTTAAACAGATTTAGAAGCTGTAATTTTGAGAACAAATCCCACACTTATTTTTCTGATTTTTCCCACACTTTGCAACAGCATAACCTCGTTTCTGCTGAGACTTTCACTTTTCAGCAACACTTGCTAAATGGTAACACTTTAATAAGGTTCATTAGTTAACATGAACTAAGAATGAACAATACTTCTTCACCATTTATTAATGTTAGTTAATATTAATTTCAACATTTACTTAAACGTCATTAAAATCAAAAGTTGTATTTGTTAACATTAGTTAATGCACTGTGAACTGACATGAACTAACAATTAGCAGCTGGATTTCTATTAACAAACATTAACAAAGATTCATAAATACTGAAACAAATGTATTGTTCATTGTTAGTTGATACACTAACTAATGTTAACTAATGAACCTTATTGTAAAGCGTTACGGCTAAATCTCATTGGATTTCAATCCTATCTGCACATAAATCGGATTTGACAGTCTGAACGTAGCCTTACTGACCCCAAACTTTTGACCGGTAGTATACATATGCCCTCATTGCCCTTTAGCACATTCTTTTGTGAGACCATAAGAGTGTTATATTTCAGCAATGTGAAAGGTTGCTTTACTTGGATGAAAAGCATTGGGAGATGAGTATCCCAAAGGCCATTAAAACACTTATAAAGAATTATACTGTGAGACAAACAAGCAAGCAAAGCAACAACAATCCGGCAAAGTCAACGAACTCCTCTAGAATGGGCAAACACAATAAATCCTGGCCTTGTGGGAAGGAGGCGGGGGTGAATTAGGAAACTTACGGAGAGTAGGAGTTCAGGAATGAAGCACAGGAGCAACATCAGGCAAGGCATTCCAGAATCCCCAGTTGACCCCTGCCGGTCAGATGGGCAGAAGAGTAATGAGGTTAGCTCTCTGCATATGTGGGAATCGAATTCAAAAGCGACTTAAACAAACAGTGGCATTAATGAGAGCACTAATGGAGGCACGGTATGAGGCAGTGTCAGCGGAGCTATCGGATCTTACACAAATACACAAACCTTTGGCTGTACAGACCTGAGGGGTTCCAATGGATAAGAGGTGCATGCTGGGAAGACCAGCTGTGTGTCTGTCGAGCTCAGGGGATAGAGGTCATCACCAGATTTATAAGCTTCTAGCATCAAACAGGGACAGTGCCAGTTTTACATAAATACAAGAGCCAACAGAATTAACACTGACCAGAGGGCAACTTCTGAATAAAACATCTCAAATAAAATCCACTTTTTCCATTAATTAGAGATCTGGAGTGGCTTTATTCAACAATAATCTGACCATGGACCCCACTGAAACAATAATATGAACAGAAATATTTAGGCATGACTCCACCTGTCGTTAGATATTTAAAGGGGTCCTATTATGCCCTTTTACGAAGTATTGATTTAGTTTTTGAGGTGTACTAGAATATGTTTTCATGCTTGATTGTTAAAAAAACACATTATTTTTTACACATTTTACATCATTATATCTGCTCTCTCCCCAGTCTGGTTGAACGAGTCGTTTTCAGTGAAGCCCCTCCTTCCGAAATACGAAACATGCTGTGATTGGTTAGCTGGCCCAGTGTGCTGTGATTGGCAGCATGTGTTCGGGAAATGTCACGTCCCTTCATAACCGGCAGCTCTACTCAGATGTAAATATTAACAATGGCGTCAATTTCAAACCATTTCGAGCTCGATTCAGACCCTGACAATGTTAACGAACAAGAGGATTGTGCTAAATGGATTTCAAAGGATGTTTTTTTTTTCATTTTCTCATAGATATGATGTTATCCACCATTTAATCATATTTGTCGGAAAACTATGGTAAATTTCATGGATAATTTTCCTACAGGTTTCTTACAAAAGAAAAAGCTTACAAAAGCTATAGTAAACACTATCGGAGGCAAAGCTTTGCCCTTCGTTTAACCCCTTTAACATATCCAGTCCATAGATTTGAAACTTTTAAGTTTCTGTAATGTTATGTAATACATAAATATACCTTATTGTATTAAAAATTACAGCATATTAAAATGACCTATGGTCCCTTTTCACATTTCTGTGGTACTCAGAAGTTGGAGTCAGCATTGTTGGGTAGTGAACAGGAGAGGATAGCAATTCCCATATTCCCTTTTGGTCCAATAGCCAAAATATATATATATATATATATATATATATCGAGAGATTTATTAGCAGTCAGAAGAGAATGGTGTCAAATTTTCCATCTCTCCATCAGCTTTTGTATTAGAAACACTCACGTGGCAGTGTTAATTCTTTTTTTTTTCTTTTTTTTTTCTAATTTACTGCCATGGTAATATTACACAAATTATGTTGATAACTGTGGAAGCGTGAATTATGTTGATAACTGTGGAAGCGTGTCATCATAGTCTGTGAAAAGCATCCATTGTGGTGTCTTCACGTAGCGTATTTATATGGAAAATGGATTTGTAAACAAGGATAAAAAACACCATGTCTGATTTACATTTTTGACTTCATTTGAATGGACACCACATGGTTTATGAAAATTCAAATCCAAGAAGCATCTTTTTGTGAAGTTCTGTTTGAATAACTAAACACTGGCTATAGACAGTAAAATAACACCTCTGAAATCATTTAATAGGAGAACAAATACTGCGTTTCAAAGATTTCACTCCAAATAAAACAGTCAGTGTAATACTGAGATCCAATGAAGACGTTAAAGTACATCTGTTTCTTGGTTTAAGTACCTTATAAATAAAAGCTACACAATTAAAAACGGTGAAATAAATCTGATCTTCTTGGGAAACCATCTCAAAGCCACGTCTCACTTGCAATGTGATTGATTCTCGTCTTTATGTGGTTTGTTTTGGTGCTTGGAAAGATACCGGAGATCTTGCTTTGCTGTTGATCCACGAAATACTTTGCGGTTTAAAGCCCATTTTGATTTCATACAAAGATGTTTGTTTAAAGTATCTAGAGGATTCATAGAATCATGGTCACTAATCTCTCTAGTAAACAGATATTGAAGCATTTTATTTCAGTTAAGAGTTTGTTGACGAGTCACACTGATGAACGTCCATTTGCAAATGTTTCAAAAGTACTAAGTGTAGATGCATCCAGACTTGTTAGTTGAAATTAGTTTCCAACTACTCATTATTAATTAGAACATGTATCAAGGTTTCCACAAAAATAATAATCAGCACAACAGCTTTCAATATTGATAATAACTAGAATTATTAAGCACCAAATCAGCATATTAGAATGATTTCTCAAGTATCATGTGACACTGAAGACTGGAGTAATGATGCTGAAAATTCAGCTTTACCATCAAAGGAATAAATTACATTTTAAAATATATTAAAATATAAATAGTTATTTTACATCGTAAAAATATGTCGGTGAGCATAAGATACTTCTACACACACAGTTTAAAATATTTTCCTAAAATATTTCTTATGTTGTTATACACTGTAAGATTGTTATACAACATGTCCATTGTAACTAGTGAATTGCTCTTTGAGTATAGCATATCCATGATTTACACAGTGTCATGTTCTAACCCGCTGAGAGTAAGTCAAAGTAAAATATGGCAGATCAAAGAATCATGTGTACATCAAATAAATTACAGTGGGACTTGAGCGCTGGGAGTGGCTGAGATGTTTTTTTGACACTTTTAGCCTCTGCGTGTGAGTGTGCTGTGCTATCAAGAGAGAACCATGAATACGTGAGGAGGAAAGTGAGAGTGCAAGAGACAAAGCAGAGGTAGAAGAGTGACTGTTGATGGGGGACAGCAACCCTCTCCAGCAGAGCTCCAATCAGAAGCCTTGCTATGATAATCTGCTCCAGATGTTGACCCGTGGAAGCCTTGCTGCAGGCTGTCATAGACTACCAGCACATTTCACACACCAGGGGTCATTTTCAGCACGTAAAGAAATCTGGAATACTGTGATTTAGAGCGGAAAAGGGGAAAGTGGAATGACAGATGACTTTCCTGATGTTATTAAAGCATGTGTATAAAGGTTTAAGTAACTCTATACGGGAAAAAATATTAAGTCTCATATCAGAAAACTGACCTAAATATTTTAAAGCTGTAAACCACTACCAGCCAAATTGAATCTCAAAAACAATGACCGTTTACATTTTTGAGCCAATGTTGCTTGATTCTGCACATTAAAAAAGTTATATCATACATTTTTATTGTTTTTTCACCCTTGAGGCTCACTAGCTGGGTTTTTCTGAAAGTTAGAGTACGTTTTCACAGTACATCAAGCTCTTTTATCACAAAAGATTGAGGGTAATTTGATTCAGCATGATAAGCATTTTAACACAAACCATTATCCACATCAGCTTAAAGTCTATAAACGTTTTATCTTGAAGATGATGTCCAAGCTTGATGACAGTAACTTCTTATCATGACCTACATCTAGCATCTAATTTTGACTAAATAATTGACTAGATAACAAAAAGTGAAAGGCCATGTTTATACCTGGTATTAAGATGCATTTTGGTCGATCGGATCACAAGTGGACGACGCAAAATACAGGTGTAAACGGGGTCCGAAACGTGACCAGAGGTAGTCGAAAACACATTCGACCGGATTGATTTGGTAGTGTAAACGCTCATGTGGTCGAATGCGTTCGAGGCTACTCTCTGCCTACTGACCTAATGCGTTAACCGAAACCATGTGAGTTACTTTACTTAAGTGAGATGACAGAAACACTTCAGTATTATAGAAAATTAAATATTTACACAATTAGAAAATTTACTAATTAATTATAGTTTATTGTCAATTATAGTTATTTAGCTTTTATTTGAAAAGCTATAAAAGCACTGACCAATCAGAATCCTAAATCAACATGGATTTTTCCGGGCAAAATAGGAAGAGGACAATATCATGAGAATTCATATGAGAAATTAATTCATGCAAAACATTTTTCAGCAGAAGCACAAGCTGTTCCTTCTATGTTTCAAGAATTAATCATACCATGTCTTCAGGGCATATGCAGTACAAAAAAAAGTACACAATATTTCAGTTTTGACTCACTATAATCACTAAGATATATCAATGGCAGCATTATTATCCCATATTGCCTCACCCACTATTGTGTGTCCTCTTGAACATGAACTTTATCTTAAAGATGTGACGTACATGTTTATAATAACAATTTAAATGTTGTGTGAGGTATGATTCCCTGTCATATTTTATTTGTGTTGTTATTGAGGACAGATGCCTCCTTGATCTTTAGGATATTGCATTTAATATATCAGACTCACACACTATTCTTTCTCTGGGCAACTTAAAATGCCAGCCAACACTTGTTTCCAGATTTCTATACTAGGCATAGCAGTGATTATGACTTGAGGGGACACACTACCTCTCCCTCCACCCCTCTGTCTGGGAGATAATGTATTTGGGGGGTTGTTTTGGTTGGCCTCGTTACAAAGAACAAGAAATTGTAGCCAGCTGTGTAAACTGACAAGATTAAGACCCAGCGGAAGACTAAAGACTGGCACTGGAAGAATAAAGTGTTTATGGGCGTTTAAGATTGCAATAGAAAATGTGAAAGACGCTCATACAGCCTTTAATAAATCACTTACATTCTCTTGCCTTTATTTTACTGTATCCTGACAAGCTCCTCTGCAAATTACAACAGCTGTAGCTAACGTCTAAACACTAAACGGTTTTTCACTTTTATCACTTTTCTATGATGAGAATTATCATTTATCTCAATGGCTGCTGCTGGATAAATGCAACCTGGAGGCTGCTATCTTTGATTTAAGATGCAAAATCAATCGCTCTGTATTAGAACTACTCATTTCAGCAGATGGGGAAAAACATATAAAACTGTTTTAAACTTTGGGGTGAGTAAGATTTGTACACAAGTAAGATTTAGAGCGCGTTCACACTTGGCGTGTTTGGTTCGATTAAAATGAACTCTGGGATTCCTGCTGCTGTTTTGACTCATTTATACATTTTATAAGCTCTTCACGAATTCTCAGCTGGTCAAAATACCATCATATGTAGGCTAGGCTAACGTTACACACATACAGCGAGCGCATTTATCCCAGCACATTGTTTTGGATGTTCTGTAAGTTCCGTCGTGAAATATACGTAATAAAAGCAGACCAATCAGGTTGTGAAAATTTCTCTATGCCTTTAGGTTCAGTATCTTTAGGTGTTATAATGCCAGTGTGAACGCTAAACGGACCAAACGAACCGACCTGAAAGTGTGAACACACCCTTGTATTCAGCAGCATGGATGTTTTACAGTTTGGCATGGACAATTTTACATTACAAACGATTTTCATTTTATTGCTGTTCTTTTGAACTTTCTATTTGTCAAAGAAATCCTGAAGGAATGTATCACTGTTTCTACAAAATACTGGGCAGCACAACTTTTGTTTGCAACATTCATAATAACAAGAAATGTTTCTTGAGCACAAAATCAGAATATTTGATTCGCAGACACAAAAGAATATCCTTTTCAAGCTTTTAAGTGCTCTCGAAAATAACCTACTCAATAGCTCTACTCAAATATCTTAAAACACATTCGGCAATATTATTGACTTATAGTCGGCATGAAATCAAATTTGACAAATCTTCTTTTTATATGTAATATTGTAGTGTTTATTATAAATGATTTATCTGTGCACTTTTTCTTTTTTTTTTTTTTTTTAATTAATGTAGCCTACCCTTATAATCTTTAATCAAATACATTACCCTTCCCTCCCCCCTCGAAACGACCTCTCTTCTCTTTCGGTCACGTGCCATGGCGAAAGGGTGCAGCCAGAGCCGATGAGGGTGCGGCTATCGAGATGCTCTCGAGGGTGAACTTGACTGATAACTTGACTTGACTCATCTTGGTTCGCGGGAATAATAAAATAAAATAAAAAATCCTTCATGGGAGGGTAACGGTGGGGAGTCCGGTGGAGAGAAATCCTCCACAACTGAATGTAAACTGGCTTTCAAATCTGCCTCCATTTTGTATTGTTTGCAACGCCCAACCTCCAACGATCCAATCGAAATCAAGCTTTTTTTTTTTCTAATTTCAGAAGCCGTTTCACTCGGATATACGTCACAATAACAAGGAAAAAATGACAATCTCAACTTCCGTTTCATGCTGACTTTTATGCACTGACTATTGGATGAGAACTGAACTGAGCCGTTTTCCCCAGAGCTGCACTGAGCTTATTTCAAAACTGAAGAACTTTATTGAACAAAAATGGAATCAACACTGAACTGATTTCAACTGAATAATGAGTTTACTTTGTCTTTTTACGGCTGCTATACAGCATTGAAGGTAACACGTCACGATGGTCCACTACGTTCTACTAAGTAACTTTGCAACTACTTGTCAACTAGTCATTAAAGTATTAATATCTGATCACTTTATTTTGATGCTCCCATAACAGACATTCTACTGAGTAACTTTGCAACTACATGTCAATTTAGTCTACTAACACTAATCTAACAGTCTACTAATATTCTAATGAGTGTTAGTTGACATGTAGTTGCAAGTTACTAGTTAGTAGAATGTCTAGAGGAGACCATCGAAATAAAAGTGTAACCTAATTGAATTCTGTTTGCATCATTGAATCATCACTAACCAGTTAGTAAAGCTACTTTGAAACAATCTTGTATAAAGTGCTATATAAATAAAGGTGACAACCTTTTTTTGCCATTTATATGTTGCTACAATGTTAATAGCTGACCTGGTATTGCTCTTATGATGCAGAGCACCACTAACTTATTTTAGTTTGATAGTGTCGCAGGAAGAAAAATGTAATTTTGCAAAAATGTCACCACATGCACATCTTTCTAACAAGCTTCAGCGCACAAAGATTTATGACCACAACAAATGAGAAGGAGAATAAGTTCTTTTCAGACTGAAAAAAAACCCCGTCTGTCCAGTATTTTAATGATCAATGCAGACAACCTTACTGGAAAGGATGACATGAACGATGAGGTACAAAAACTGCCATATTTTCAAGAGCAAAGATAATGACAGAGCCAGAGAAAGAAAACCGTTCTGCCTCTGCTTTATCATTCTTTACAATTGGCACTTAGGCTATCTTTACCAGAGTGAAACAAATAGAAATAGAAATGGAATAAAGAACGGGAGAGAGGGAGGTGGGGGAGGACAGTGTGTTCTTTCGGTAACTGAAGTGGTGTGAGTTTGTTCCTGCAATGTTTGTACATTTCAAAAGTTGCCTGAATGCTGAATTTTACACAAGGTCTTGGCCCAGTTTCACAGGCTAATTATTTGAAAATAGACAGTCAAAATAAGAGCATATGCATCCTTTCAAAAACAGTGTCACGCTAGACTATTAACTGAATATGCTTACACTTTATATTATACTATTCATGCATGTTATACTGATTAATTACTGTAACAATGACATTTTTTGATAAAGATGTGTGTCATGCATGCAAAAACTCATTTCCCATCGAATGCATGATCTGATGTTTTACTTGAATGCAAAGTAGATCGGTTAAGACAATTGTATGTATTTGGCAGATGCATTTAAGTAGTTACATTTTACATTTGCATTTTACATTTAATCATTTAGCAGATGCTTTTATCTAAAGCGACTTACTGAGGAGAGCAATAAAAGCAATCAAACCAACAATAGGGCAACAAGTGCTGTGACTAATAATAGCCTTAGAAAAGCTTAAAGACCGCTCTACAATAATATATGTGCATATATAATTAATTAGTACTTCTTACAGGAACAAATGATAAGTGTGACTTTTTTTCTTTTTTGTTCATTAATTTCTTAAGAATTTAGGAAGCCACATTTTACCGTTTTATTGTTTTGGAAAACAATTATACTTAGTAGAAGAACACAATGAAAGGAGGTCAAAATTGATATTGCATCATATATGGAAAAACTGAAAATTAACCAACATACATGTTTCACATTCTTTTTGTGAAGAGAAAGATTTACTAGAACTTCTGAAAGTGAACAGCAGTGTTTTACTGTAGCGTAAGAAGTAAGTGTCATTTCAAAGTCAGTGTAAACCACGGGGTTTAGGGTTTCAGACAGGCCTACATTAGGTTTATTTAACAACAGAAATATAATAAACAAATGTACAAATAAAACACTGCTTAGATGTCACAATAATGTGATTGTTAGGTGAGCAATATATAATTACTTTTTAAGATTGACTGACGGACGGACGGATGGATGGACAGACGGACGACTGGCACTCACACAAGCTCTGTGAAAACACAGAAGACTTGTTGGTACACCAGCACAAATGAGCATCATCCCCCATAAGAACACAATGGCCCATCATGACAAAGTAGTTATGTGTGTGCATGAGTTAGTGGACACAGAAAGACAGCATACATGGTAAACTTGTTACCTGTCCTTCCTCAGGAAGTGTCATGTTCGGGCTGTAGCTCGTGACCACTCTCGTGAACAGGGTGATGCTCCCTATTGAGCTGTTAAACTTCTGCTCAAACAAACAGAGCAATGTTAGGAGAAAGGACTGGAGACAGTACTGTAACAGACAAAAATCAGCTGTTACAGACATTAATATTAGTTTTTTTACCGTTTTCTGGGCATAACCAGTGGTGTTAACTGTTTGAGTAAATGTAATTACTGTACTTAAGTATCCTTTTGGCTACTTTGTACTTTGAGTATCAAAGATATTAACAACTTTTACTTTCTACTCCATTTCATTTTTGAATAAGTATATGTACTCTTAACTCCTATACATTTTGCATGGCACCTAACTTTTTCTGCAGCCGTTTATTTCTGCTACAAAAGAAGTGAGTGCATTAGCAGGTAGATGTAGCCTGGCTAACGTCAGACCTCTTCTCATTAGCCGCTTTCCGACCGGAGGAACCTTTTCACAGTTCCTAGAACTATTGGCTATAGTACCCGGATGTCGGCGTGTTCGCACCGCAGGAACTAGTAACGATTTTAGTTCTAGGAACTCCATTTGTAGGAACTAATTTAGGTCCTACTTCAGAGTAGGGTCTAAACCAGCACTATACTATCCGTGACGTTAGTGTACGCTGATTGACCGAACGCACGCGGAACACCAGCACCCGCCATTTTTAAAACAGCTAGAATGTAAACACACAGATTATAACCTATATATTTACTCCATAAACTAACTATACAAACATGGAAAACAGTGATAGATGGGTCTCTAAACCTTAAATGCTGAAGAGAAAATCCAACGCAACTTTGAAGGGACCAAGCCAAACATGATTATGTAGGCTAATAACCTTTTTTCATATACTGTCTACTTTCTATAACAGTTCTATCTCATAAGATATTAAACAGTACTGTTAGACAGATCGCTAACTAATAAACACAGAGAATGCTACCATTGTTTGCTCTGGCGTTCTCAGCGCCGCCAAAATAAAGGTCTGTCACGCCGTCAAAATAAAAGTCACCGTGCTTGCGTCACTCCCTTACCCCTCCTACCAGTTCCTACAGCCACTTGGCCAGTGCGAACGCAAACAGCAAAACCGAGTTTGGGGGAGAGTAGTTCTTAGAACTGTTTAGAAGTGGACAGTTCCTAGAACTAAGTTCCTAGAACTACTTGGTCGGAAAGCGGCTATTGAGACGTGGTCTGGGAACCACATGTTCTTTTTCTCGTATTTGAGGCATGGTTTACGAATGCCCAGAGCCGTTTATTGGGCGCTACCAATGTCTATCAAATGCGCCTGTACGTAGATCATAGCCAATCGTTTTAATTATACCAGATGACGTATGTAAAGCGACAGAAATTCGACGAGGAAGAAGACGAAATAAACTTGCGTTCTAAACTACTTAGAACACTAAGGCTGCATTGAAAGGTAACTTCGCGTCTGATGCCATGTCGGATCCATAGATATAAACAAACTGCTTCGGTGTGTCGCATTGACGTCGTCATCGTCTTGCTGCTCCCTCCCCGTTCTGTGATTGGTTCCCTTTTTGAGGGGAAAATCTGGTCCATGGTGTCCAGGCTGCCTAGCAGTGTGAATAAAATCGTGCTGCAGCATGGGGAAACCCAGGCTAAGGTAGTTGCTGAATCGCAGTTGTTTCCTTTTGTATTTCGCAATTGTATTTATCCTTCTGATGAGACCTTTTTGAAGGATATTGGTTAAAGGAGTGATTTTCTGTGTAAGGTTTGAGTCACTTACTCAAGTATGGATTTCAGGTACTCTTTACACCTCTAGGCATAGCCTAGATTATTTTCTAGCGAACTGCTTTCTAAAATAGCACTAATGCACAGTGATTCATTTATAATAAGTCTCCTTTTGGCTGCATGTAAGTGTCAGAGCGATCCAGCTTCATTTGCATCCACTTTCCGCACCTGATTGCTGATTGGACGACGAGAGGCAGCTGTAATGTGCAATCCAGTCTCAGGAGCTTTTGAATGCAAACCCATTTATGAGTCTTTCTCCAGATGGACTTCACTAGTTTATTGTAAAATGTAACACGTCAACTTTCCTCACCTCTAATCAGTATTTTTTTGAACATCACACTCATACACATACTGTCACACACATCAGGCCGGCCATGAGTGGCCATGGCAATTATGTTGATAACAATAACTCTGGGGGTCTTTGATACTTTATGCCCTGGAACATGCACAAGTGGATCATTTGTGTGGGCATATCAGGGCATAGACAAACACAGCGGAGGCCACAGTGTTAGCCGATCAACGACAATAACCACAAACCACTTGCATTCATGCTGGAGCCCGATGGCAATTTAAAACATGATGAATTGTGATTACGGTCTCTGCTCTTTTGGATTTACCACGATGACTGAAGTCACGCATCTCAGGGTTAAAACAGAACAAGTCTTGACATCCCCACAAAATAGTTTTTTGATTCGAAAATTAACTTTTGAATTATTTGGGACAGGCAAACTGATCTTAGATGGCCTTTGCAAAGAAACAATGTTTTAAGGTTTTTTTTTTTAATGTATTGTTTTTTATTCAAGTATTATGCTCACCAACATAAAACAATACAGTAATATTGTGAAATATTATTACAAATTAAAATAACCAATTTCTAATTTGATATATTTTAAAATGTAATTTATTCCTGTGATTCAAAACTGAATTTTAAGCATCATTACTCCAGTCTTCAGTGTCACATGATCCTTCAGAAATCATGATTTGATGCTCAAGAAACATTTCTTATATCAATAATGAAAAAGTGGAATCCATGATCATTTCTTTTCAGTATTTTTTTGATGAATAGAAAGTTAAAAAAAAAACAGTATTTAACATGTCTTTACTGTCACTTTTGACCAAATTATTGTCCTTGCTAAATAAAAGTAATCATTTCTTTCAATAATAATAATAATTATTATTATACATGTATAGTAATTACATCTTTACAACATTTATCTCTACAACTTTATTTGTCAATGCCAATAATTTTATTTATTTGCTAAATGAAGACTACAGAATTACATGACTACTAAGCAAAACTTTTTCACCAGTTGTATGACAAAACTATTTAAATTGTAAATTAGAATTGTAATTGTAAATCGTCTTCAAAATATCACAATGCAATTTACCTAAATAGATTTAGTAATCGAGGACATCGGAACAATCTAAAATGAACGCAAGATGTAAACCTTGGCTTATGAATATTAATTAGGTGATTATTGCTTGAAAGAAAGGTAAGTGGTCTATAGCCATAATATATTATCTACCGCCTGAACACTGATTCAATCTCATGCCAGACGGCGTAATAATTGTTACTAAATCAAAATATCATGTGTCAGCATTTTGATTTTAGGGTGAAATATGACCCTTTGTGCAACATTCTTTTGTGAGAAATGTGATATTGATTTGATTGAATTTCCATGTCTTGACAGCTTGAGACCATTTGAAATGCACTGCATATCGCATATGGCCTAAAGTGACAATTAATCAGATATTTAAAACTTTCATTGACTCTCATTTAGATTTTACAATACACATTTTTCCTGTTGCACGTTCCTTACGAGTTCCCATCTTAAGGGAGGTATTGTGTTACTGTCTTGCGAGGAGAATTTTGTCAGTATAACTTCTGCGTTTGTGTGCTCAGTGTCTCTGGAGGACGATGGAATTAGACCTTCCACATTCAGCCTTCCTGATTTACCCTTCACCTCAGTGTCCGCGGCCCCAGACTGCAACAACCAGAGGAAACGGGGAAAGTGGTTCCGAGTGACATGGGATCGAACAAGGCCGTGGTTCTGTAGTGCACGGGTAAATTGAATTAGAGCAAACGTACGGGTTGATTTCAGAATGCAGAAGAAGTCAAAGCAAAGCATGTTGTTTACACGATCTGTTTTCAATATGTTCATGCTGTTCACTTTGGAGTGCTAGGATAATAGCTCAGGTTTCCCATTGAGAAGCACTTCATCTTATTGGCTTATTTTTGGAGCACCCAACGGCCAGTTTCTTTGCATTTTATTTAATTTGGGTAACAAATCTGTGCCACTTTAGGGTATAAAAAGTGCAGAGAACATGACAGCTTTAAGTCACGCATCTCAAGGTTAATTCTAAAGTTGGTAAAAACAGAAGTCTTCCCAGGTGAAAAAGTTTATTAAATCTATTAAACATGCATTATTTGTATTGTACTAAAAAACATACTCAAGTACATTTTTAATACATTTAAATTAAAACCCATGTGTCTTTTTCACATGGGTTGATATCCCCAAAAATATTTGAATTAGAAAATACATTTTGGAATTATTTGAGACATGCAAATAGATCTAAATGGCTTGAAAGAAGGTGAGAGGCGTATGACGTAGCGTTTGACTTAGCTATACTTCGTTCTACGTCACGACGCTTCCTATGCTACGTCCTACGTCATACGCCGGCATCCATCTCCGTGAACATGCGTCGACCGTTGCCGGAAGCCAGTTATTTTCATTTATAAAGTTTTAAATATGTATATTTTTACGACAAAACCGCACGGATAACCTTCAGAAGGCCTTCGTTTATCCCCCTGGAGCCGGATGGATTACTTTTGTGAAGGATGCATGCACATTTTTGGGACTTGAAGGAGGTGGACCCCATAACTTGACATTATAACCACTGAAAGATCTAAGACATTTTCTAAAATAACTGAAAATGTGTTCATCTGAAAAATGATTGACATATGCATCTCGAACGGCTTGAGGGTGAGTAAATCATGGGTTAAATATCATTTTTGGCCAAACTATCCCTTTAAATTGTTCCAAACCAGTAAGAATTTCTTTCTTCTGTTGAACACACAAGGAGATATTTTGAAGAATATGGGCAACCAAACAGTTGATGGACCCGACGTTCATTGAATGGAGAAAAAAAGTCAATGGGGCACATCAGTTTGGTTACAGACATTCTTCAAAATATCTTCTTGTGTTCAACAGAATAAACATTCATACTGGTTTGGAATAAGTTGAGGATAAGTGAATGACAGAATTTTTCTTTTCGGGTGAACTATCCCTTTAAGTGAGCATATAGAGATGAATAGCTGTTTTTCAATTCATTGGCTTTTTAAAGGCACCCTAATCACCTTCTCTTTTCACAACTATTGAAAGAGAAACATTTTCAGCTGAAAACTGACATTCCACATAGAAAATTCTCAGACAACAAAGCTAGCTGTCAGTTTTATAACAGCAAGGTCGTGCGATTGCACGAAACGTGGTGCTCTTAGCTTAAACTCAAACACTGACATTGAACAGCACGTTCCTAGAAACACCACACACAGTCACGACAAAGACCATAACCTCACGACACCACAATTTAATAAAATGGTAAATTTATATCCCTAAAATCAGAGGGAAAGGATGATTATATGTCAAAAGACCCCTTATATGTCATGTCTTGACCCCTTTAAAAGAAGCATGGAAAAAGAAAAATGATACAAATGAATAAAGAAATGGAAATCATGCAGCTCGTGTGCTGCAGTCATTGAAGCGAAAGTAAGGCAAAATAAATGCTAAGAAATACTTACATATCATGAGTAACATTTGTGACCCTGGACCACAAAACCAGTCTTATGTGTAATTTTTAAAAAATTGAGATGTATACATCATCTGAAAGCTGAATACATAATCTTTCCATTGATGTATGGTTTGTTAGGATAGGACAATATTTGGCCGAGATACAACTATTTGAAGATCTGGAATCTGAGGGTGCAAAAAAATCTAAATATTGAGAAAATCGCCTTTGAAGTTGTCCATTTCTATTGGCGATAGTGCTGCATCCATTCACAAAAATAAATGTTTTATATATTTAAGGTGGAAAATTTACAAAATATCCTCATTGAACATGATCTTTACTTAATATCCTAATGATTTTTGGCATAAAAGTAAAATCTATAATTTTGACCCATACAATGTTTTGTTGGCTATTGCCACAAATATACCCGTGCAACATAAGACTGGTTTTGTGATCCAGGGTCACATTTTACAATAAGGTCTCATTTGCGGACACTAATTAACTACATAAGATAACATGAATGAACAATGAGCAATACATCTACAGCATTTATTATTCTTAATTTCAACAATTACTAATACATTATAACAATCAAATTGTATCGGTTAACATTAGTCAATGCATTATGAAGTAACAAACAACTTTATTTATATCTTTAACATTATACTAATAATTAAAACTACAAATTTAATCAGTTCTGGAAAAACTCATGTTAGCGCTAATGTTAGACTTTATTGTAAAGTGTTTTTCACTCACATTGTTATGCTGATAATTTAGAATGAAAAAAAAGGTATTAAATTAATGCAAAATAGAAGCATTTTAACAAGTGGACTGAAGGCATAATTAAACAAGCCAAATTATTTAATAAAAAAACAGAAAGGGTCAGGTGCCTCATGTGCCACTGTAACTGCAAAGCATAAAACAACGACTGGAAACTCTTCCATCATCGTGTCATCAGACAGGCGGCAAATACCGTGAAATGCAGTGCTTCAGTTCCTAAAGATAAACTGTCTTCACAGACTGCGAATCTATTAAGATCTTGGGAAATGTGCACTCAGCAAGAGCACCTTCATTACCGACAACATTGTCTCTTCCACCCCTTCAAATATCACCACCATCTGTTTTCATACGACAGCACAAGAGGTATAATGCTGCTTTTTGGGGGGAAAAAATAGAGTGTGAATCACCACACAATAGGAGGCAATATTTCAAACGTAAAGGTAAAGTTAGAGGACAACTGAAAAGAAATGAAGTCACACTTAAAAATGTCAGAATGCCAGGGCATTAGACACAACATTTCAAACCAACTGGCGAGTGATTATTAACTTAAGCCATTTTACAATTACTTTTAATGTCAATGTAATGCTCAATTTGAACAGAGTATCTATTCATTTTGATTTCCATTTCAATTTAGAAGTACATAATGAAACTGTTTGTTCAATATTAACAATTAAATAATAAGTCAATACGCCTGTGTGTCTCTCGTCATATCTGTAAATGGAGAAAAAAATAAAATAAAATGAGTAAACAGAAACTCCGGCTACTATGGAGGAGAGTCTGCTGGTAAAAAGAGAACACGACAGAGCTCGTAATAAAACAAGAATCAACATTGGCTTTGCTTTTCAGAGATGGCGAGGGAGGGATTTGAAATGTTGTAAAAGTGACACGGAGATGGTGTTTTTATTACTGAACAGGTGAGAAAGGTATTTTATTGAACAGATAAACTGCCATATGTAGCTCTCTAACAGAGTTCATTGTAAAGCATTATCTATTGTGAAGGCTCATTTCCTTTTGGTTGTTGAAGTGCTGTTCTGAAATTAATTTATTTTTAAGGAAGTAGCCTACCGTGTCTATTAATGGGTCAAGCTACAGTAACGTCTTCAGCTAGTCAGCTTGAGGTCCTTTCCATCTAAACTGGTTATATCTCTGAAGTCTAGTAGTGAATGTTTTATGAGCAGTGGGATGATCTCCTACTCTTTGGCCAGAATACCAGTTATTAAAAATATGCAAAAATATGCAGCATGTTTGATCATAAGACTGGCAATTGCCATGATAACTTTGTAACATCATTCATTTAAAAATATCAGTGTTTCCAATAAGTCAGAACAACAGCATAAAATATTGCACTTACATGCTCAGATGTCATCATTTTGGGATTTCCATGTGTTGCCACGAACCATATTCATCAGCAGAGCCGAAGCACAACCAAAACAATGAAAACAAGGCCAAAAGTTACATAAACCGTGTCCCAATTCAGAGGCTGCATCCTTCAAAGGCCACAAAGGTCGGATCGAGCGTTGCAAAATGGGATGGTCTGGCTTACGGAGGACTGTTCTCGTCTCCATAGCCACTGAGACGCATTTGGCCTTCGAAGGATGCAGCCTCTGAATTTGGACACAGCTATTGTGTTCCTCTAATAAAATCTAATGATGGACAATGGAAAAACAATGTTAAAGCATTATAAAAATAAAACAATATATGATGTGAAAACAAAATATAAAATAAAAACATATCATATATTTCGTTATCCTTTGCCAATTCGATCATTGTGACATCATTGTCCAAGTAGGTTTTCGGGCCTATACACCAGGGCTTAAATGTAGCCTTTCAAATAAACTATATTAACAGATGTAGTTATAGTTTTAGTTTATATACTATTTTCTTCCACTGTAAAATAATCACTTATGTTCATAAACACATTGCTAAAGACTTTAAAGGGGTCATATAATGGTACATGCACTTTTACAAGTTGATTGTACTGAAATGTGTGTTGGCAGTGCCTGTACACAACCATCATAAAATGATAAAAATCCATCCAGTGTTTTTTTTTTTTAATCTTCTTATATGTTTCCTCCCATCTCAAATCAAGCTGTTCAATTTTGTGACGTCACAAAATCGACGCCCCTCCCACGATGGTTGATTGACAGCAGCGTTTCAACACAGACCCGCCCTCGTGCCCTCGTGAGCGAGCTGTCAATCATAGCACGCGCCGGCCGGCGCGTTCATTGCTGATAGCTGGAGCACTGAGTAGAATGGCGTCTAGCGATTGTGGTGTTCTTGGGTGTAATAAGGAACACAGCAGTCATTGATGTTGCTAAATGTTGATGTTCCTAAATCCGAACCGCTGAAGACGCAGTGGCTGAGTTTGTTTTCGAAGGGAATATTCCCCACGATCAACGTCAATGCTTTCATGTTTGCACGAATCATTTCACCAGACTGCTTTACAAACGAGGATCAGTAAAAAGCTGATTATTTGCTAAGAAGCTGCTCCTGAAAAAAGGATCGGTACCAACTATTCGTGTTCCTGCTGCACCTCCAGAAGAACTGAAGTGAGTGTAACGTTTTATTAACCTTTATATTAATCTTTATATTAATCTTTGCAAATCGCTTGCTGCACGCTTCACGATGAATGCGGCTATTTTTACACTCAGGGTACATTACGGCATGTTTTCTATGTACAACGTTCTCAATATAATTTATAATCCCACGTTTATAATGAACAACGCGTTATGGTTATTGTGTTATTGTGTTACAAACGGTGTGCGCACAGAACAGAGGGGCGGGGTGAGCAAAGCTCATTATCATTTAAAGACACATGCACTTAAACGGCGTGCTGAAAACAGAGCTGTTTTTTACCAGGTAAAATTAGTGTTTTCTTACAATACTAATGAGAATTTTTAAAGTATATTACAAACTTTTAATTTAGACCCTAAAGAATCATATTAGCTAGTACAAAAATGACATTATATGACCCCTTTAAGGTTACTGTAATTTGATGCACAGGCAAATCTAAGCATTCTAGAGACCCGTCTGCTGAAAGGTCAACGCAGGACAACGTTCAACGCGCTCCTTCCTTAGAAACAGGAAGTTCCCTGAAATCTACTTCTCCGAACTGTGCAGAAACTCAATATCGAGCCACACTGGCAATTGTACGACTCTCTCAGGACTGATATGGTGGTAGAATATGAATATGAATATATCAATGTCAGTCTGCATGAAACCTTGCATTTTAGCCTTGGCTTCCCTTGGTATTCACGTATGCATGTAATAAACAGAGTACAAACAAGAGACTGATAGAGAAGGCAAGAAAATACCAGATTTAAACAGATGCCGTATAGCCTCTTCCAGGAATATAAACCTGGTGAAAGACTTTTGAAGCTGCATTCCTGGTTTTCTCTCAGCTTCATTTTCTGAAAAATTAATGTCCTCCCTATTTTTTTTTTAATTAATTTAAAATATAATGAAATAACTGAAACAATATTACAAGTAGTCATGCCCTGTTTTTTTTATAACAAGGGCCAGGTGCGATATTTAAATACATTAATTTACATGCATTCTCGTGTGATGAATAGCAAATGTTCATTTAGCAACATTAATTTCTGCCAAAATGTTGAATGATCCAGCTGACAATCTGTTCACTAACCGTATTTTAAAGAATGAGCAAAGTTATATTTTTCAATCATCTAAAATGCGCTGCGACTTCTATATATTCCAAACTGTGACTTATGTTTTTGTATGGCGCATATCCCACACGTGAGTAGCTTTGTTTAGGCTTGGCTTGTTTGTTTATTAAGTTAACAACATGTTAGCTTGACATTTCAACTTGACATGAGATAGAAAATCTAAAATGCATTTGAGTGATGCATGAAAATTCCATGTAAATATATTTCTAAATGAAAGCGTTTTCTGTTTAGGCTTGGTGTTTATAATTGATAATTAAATGTTTATGAATGCCACTATGTTTGCTTTGTACTTATATTTTTAATTTCTGCTCTGAATACCGTTAAATCGAACGAATTTGTTGTGGAGTGATTAGAATATTACATTTTATTTACCAGTATTTAACATTATTTCTGAATGTATACTTTTATACTAATGCAACTGCTTTAGCGTTGTTATTTTTTCTCTCTCTCAACGATGCAATTTGAAACAGAAGTTGCATTAGTCTTTTCTTCCCTGTTGTGACCAGGGCCGGTTCTAGACATTTGGAGGCCCTAGGCAAAATTCATGTTGGAGGCCCCCCACCCCCAATAAAAAACACTTGAAACAAATATGATTCCTAACTTTTTTATTTATACAACATTTCATTTTAAATTTAGTATATTTTTACTTACACAGTACATAAGTTTGGACAAATTACTATTTTTAATGTTTTTGAAAGAAGTCTCTTATGCTCATCAAGCCTGGATTTTATTTGATCAAAAATACAGAAAAATAATATAGTGAAATATTATTACAATTTAAAATAATGGTTTTCTATTTTACTATACTTTAAAATATATTTCTGTGATGCAAAGCTGAATTTAGTGTCACGTGATCCTTCAGAAAACTTTATAATATTCTGATTTATTATCAAATGTTAGAAATGGTGCTTAATATTTATTTTATAACATGTGATACTTTTTTTCAGGATTTTTTGATTATTAAAAAGTTGTTTTAAAAAAGTCTTCACTATCACTTTTATATATTTAACACATCCTCGCTGAATATTCCTGTTTTTTTTTTCTGTATTTTTGATCAAATAAAAGCAGGCTTGTAGAGCATAATAAGAAACTTCTTTCAAAAACAATAAAAATAGTAATGGGTCCAGACTTTTTACTGGTAGCCTACTACATCAAACTTTATCTAAAGTAATCTCTTTTTTGTTTAATGAAGATGTTATTGTTCTTGTTGTTATTTTGCTGGTGTATTCAGTTTATTCACAGTTCCAGAATACCACTTCAGTAGATGAACATAAACGTGCTTTTATAATTGTTTTCATAGCTGCGTTATGGGCAGATATTGCATTGCTACCTTAAATATGCTATACACAAATCAAGTGGAAGAGAAAGATACGATCGCTACTGAGCAGGGAAAAAAATCTAAACTAATATTCGTATAGGCTATGATGTCAGGGTATTATCTAATCATCAGCAGAATATAGAAGATAGACCCATAGATATGAGATCCTTTATTTGAAACATTTAAAAATGTTGCAGTGTGTTGGTTTTTTAACTTTGAATACAAACGTCTTATCTTTTACTTTTGTAGCTTTTTTACTAGTCAGCTCCCAACGCGATGTTATTCATTGTACGCGCAAATTCAAAGCGTCGCGTCTGGGCACGTTAATGACGCTCGCACTCTTTTAAACTCGTAGACTAACAAAGCGGTGAATGATTTTTCCAGAAATGACGCTGATCTACTGTAGCCCACACGTTTATATTTAAAATACATTGCAATCACTCCAAAATCGATGACCTGCATTACGAGCTGTGCTTCTTTGCGTGCCTATGTAGACTTTTGTACAGTCATGGGCTGGCGTTAATGTGACGTAATGTAACAGTCTATGGTTAAGATAAACATCGTCACTATTTTTAGTTAATTAATAAATTTTGAAATAAATTGTAGATAGGACATTTGTACATTTATTTATTTATTTTTTATTTTTTATTTTTTTGTCCCTCTGTCTGGGCCCCATCCCGCCAATCGGGCCCTAGGCACGTGCCTAGTTTGCCTTTGCGTTAATCCGGCTCTGGTTGTGACGTATATCCGTTGTATACGTAACGTAAAACACGTATACGTAAAAGTAGGGTGGGACTTGATTTTATCCAGCAGTAATTGATTGGATCGTTGGATGGTTGTGGTTCGCTATTGGTCGATCACATGTGAGGAGGTTGTCCCGTAGTAAACGCATCATCAGTCAAGTTATTTTTATTAGAGATTACCAGGGCACATGATTTTTAATAATAATAAAGCACACACATACATCATTTATAATGAATACTGCAATATTCCATAAAAAATATTGGCAAATTTGATTTTATTGTAACTAAGGTTTCACACTTTCACAGATTCCACACTTTGGTGACATAATGCTACATTTACAAATAATAGCCTACTCTGTTGTGAAGGCCGCATCAGAGCAGCCTCGGCAAAAAGTGCACAGAGAGCACTTAAAAGCACCCTTCTGAAACAAATGATGACAAATGGGACACTCTATAATGTAAACTACACAAAGTACACTATTTAGGACAGTTCCATACTTAGGAACGGGATCTTTTGACTTAAGCCAGTAATCAACCATGCACCTACAAAACCAATGTCCAATCACTATAGTGTTATAAGAGTATACTCTTATTATGCCCCAAAAATATGCCTGAATAAAGATGAAAATTCTATCAGGGACAAAAATAAATAAAAAAAGCCTGATGTTTATGTTCATCTCTAAAGGAATCATTACCAGTTCCTTCGCTACAGGTCGCCTGCAGAGTTTTCTTCACCCAACAGGTCGATATTAATAACAAAAATTGCAGTCTTCGGTTCATTTGCTTGCATTGATACTTCATGTCAACAATGTACTCTCACCGGGTTAAATCAAGCAAGACTAAAGCAAAACAGCATTACTCATCAAGATAAGCACTCGCATTCATTTGGATTTAATTAAGATTTGACTAAGAGAAGCTTTCATGACAATTCATGCAGTAGATGGAGTTTTGCTTTGTTAATGCAGTTTTCACAGCTCTCCATTCAAAAGCTTTAACCAAGCTTTTGAAAAAGACAGATGCTCAAAAGAGATAGAAAACAGACCGACAAAAAGAAAGAAAGCGAAGCATAGAACAGTGCTTTGAAATACAGAGCCGTAAAGCAAAAGAGCTCTCCATACTGTTTCAATGTGATTTAAAAACATAAAATAATGATGACAATAACCGCTTAGAAGATTCGGGCGAGTAAGGTTTTTCTTTTCTTGTTCAAAATCACATTGAACGGAATTGAAAATACACACACATTCAAAGGTTTGGGGTAAGTTTTTTAATATAATTTAGATTTGAATTTGAACTTACATAAGTTACATTAAAATATAATACAATATACAATTTTTTTTATCTAATATTTCACAATATTACTGTTTTTACTGCATTTTTGATTATAAACTCTTAGAGACTCTATTTTCCGATTTATTAAGTACACCTGTATGAAGCAAATGAATCATCACAGATGAGATGATATGTGCTTCAGTGTTCTGTTCTTCTGAAGAATTCCAAGCCTGCAAAGAACGATTCTATGGATACAACCTCTAAAATATTCACACATTCACAAGATCTAAAAGAGAGGGGAGAACAGATACACGTCATGACATGCTACTGTGGCTGAACGAGACCACAATGGTACTGTCAATCCACAAGTGTTCTTGGCCTAGTTTTGTCAGCGCTCAAAAATGTCAAAAGATGAGCTGTCAGCTTACTTGTACTGAAATGAATAAATAGTAGGGTGCATGAACAGGAAAGAATTTTAAATACAAGCATATCTTAAATGTTGCATAAATGTAAAATGTTTATCATAACACCTCTCCCTGGTGGTCAAACAGTGGTAACACAATTTAGAACAAAAGGAGATGACAAACTGTCAAAGGAGAAAAGGAGATGTCAAAGACATTACCTTTTCATGCAGTGTGTAATATTGCTGTTTGTGAAAGTAAAAGGTCTACAAAGTTTTAAAGATCAAAATGCATGACAAATGACGTTACTGTCTCCTAAAAGAAAGAATTGATTCTGAACTGCTGAAACGAGTCGTCAGTAATTCCAGTCTCTCTTCTTGTTACATACCGAAGTAACAGCGTACTAATTTGCATAATGCCAGTCTATGGTCTTCATTGGCTGTCAGCGAACAACATCTGCTTTGACCCTCAAACACTGTAGTTGAAGCTGAGACTGGAAGAGCTTAGTTCATGTTGTCGACATGTCGAGAAGACGCTGTTTTCAGTGCTGTGAATCCACTTTGATTCACTTCAAAAGGATCAGGACTCACGCTGGAATTATACAGAAATACAGACGCCATCATTCCTGTTCTTATCATTGTGTATCAAGTGCCGAGGAAGCCTCCGGATCTGAAATTCAGATATGGTAATAGGCGTCTGTTTCTGACATGCGCTGTAAGTGGTAGACCAATCACAACAAACTGGGCCTTTTGGCCAATCAGAACAGAGTAAACCAATCACAACAGACAGACTGGGCCGTCTGACCAATCAGAGTAGAGTAGACTCTTGGAAAGGAGGGGTTTAGAGAGACTGGATCTTCCAAAGAACCGTTTTCAGACTCTTTGAGAAATGAGGTGATGTGCAATGGATATTAAGAGAAGATGAAAGTGTTTTTGACCTTGGATTCATGTAAACCTATTGAAGGAGACCTTCAAAATCAAATTAGGGAACCTTTTAAATAGCATAATATGGGGATTTACATTGTGTAAATATATTCAGTTTCTGCAGAAACAAATTCAAGCACATTTCCGCATTAAAGTAAAAAAAAAAAAAAGTTATTCACGTTTTAAGATATAAAGTCACAATTGCGAGAAATACATTTGCAACTATGAGAAAAAGAAGTTACATTGTATTTGCAAGATATTAAAGCAACTACAAAATATAAAAGCTGCCATTATAATAAAAGCCACAATTACCTTTTTAAAACCTGTAGAGGAAATGCTTCCATAATTCTAATATCACTTAAAGGGTACATAACATGCACAGTTTCACCTAATCTCATGTTAATCTTGAGTACCTATAGAGTAGTAGTGCATCTTTAATATCTCCAAAAAATGTTTAGTTTTATTATTTTTATAAAAGAAAAATACAGCTTTCCGATTCTCTCCGGAAAAAGCCGAGGTCCTGGAGGCGGAGCTATAGAGTCAAGCGGTAGTGCTTGATTTCCAGCAAAAGACAGAAATCTGATCCAGTTGTACTTACATGACTGGGGTCTTTTATCACTGGGACCGCTCCACGTTTTAATAGCAAACGATTTGCAAATCCAGCGTCGACCTGGGCCTTGTTAATAAAACATTCGTCACTGAAATGACCAGAACACACAACCGCACTTGGTACACTCCGTTGCTGCCCCGGAAAAACAAACTGCATCCACTGTTCCTGTAACACTGGGTTCTTTGGAAAGCTGAACACGGTAAGCTTTCCCTCACATCCAAAAACACACTTTTTTGGAGACATTCTTGAACAAATCCTATGCAGCGCTGCCGATGATTTCCTGTTGAAGCGTGTTGATGTGCGCGGTCTCGCTCTCCTCTGGTCGACGTGTGCGCGGGCGAGCTTTTCCGAGAGAAATGCTCATATAAGGAGTTCCACTCTCATCTACGTCATTAGATCCACGATCGAAAAAAAAAAACAGCCGAAACTTGTACCAACCCGGAAGTAAGATTTTCGGCACAGAAATTCTCCGTTATTCTTACAAAATATTTTTTTTTAAACTTTGCCCATGTTTAGCATGAGAATCCATCTCTTTAACACTGTAAACAACTCTGAATACATGAAACAACATTGTACCCCCCCTTTAAAGCTGAAGTGTTTATCTTTTCCAATGTCATAAAAATGTTCTTCCATCCCAGTTTAGCATGCAAATAACATATATCTCAGATGTTGATCACTCTGAAAGTGTGAACACTGCATTTATCTGAGCTTGGCAGGAGTGTTCGGGACAGAAATTACACACTGCATCTTTGAAGAGATACAGAAATAAAGAGAGCAAAAAGAAAACACAACTCTTAGTGAGGCATTTAAAAAAATCATTCATTTATTTACAAACGGCAGAGTTTTGCAGAGTGGATTGAAAGACCCCCAGAAAGATTGTCATAAATCATTTGTCCATCAGTGATTTGCATCGCACGTTAATCCAAAACAACAAGCATGCACATTATTCTCCAAAATAGATTTGATTATAAAATATATCTCTCAGTATAAACATCAGACTTGTTTGTAATCACAAACCAGTCTATTCAATTCATCATTCTCACGTACTTTACAGGTGATGTTTCAACGAGCTAAAACAGTGCTCAGCTACTTTTTTCACATTTGCAAAAATAGATTTGAATGTCTTGCTCCTCCTTACTGTAAATATGACATTCAAAGCATCCAAACGCAAGCCAGGTGCAAATAATTTGCTTGCAACTAACTAGATTAAAGAAAGAACACTGTGAACTCAATGACAGAAAAAAAGAAAGAGAAAAAAACCCTCTCTAGCAAAATTAATGAATGCAGAAACTTCAAAGAGAGAAAGTGAGAATAACATATTGGACAGGAATGGGTGACAAGCTTCCGACACGTATTAACTACGAGCATTCTTCATCTAAAAGTTACACCAGTGATCAATCACAGCGCTGACAGCAAGTGTGTTCAGCTTTCCTTAAACAATCACAACTCAACATCATCCCATAGTGCAGTTTAACCACTCAGCATCTCATGACTCAATTATCAAGCAAATCTGGAACAATGAGTGAATTTCCACAGATAGTTTAAAAGTTGACCTTCTTCAACATGTATTTTCAGTATCAGGGCATTTTTTTTAATGATAGTTTAATTAAATGATCTAATAACAGGATCACATATGCAAAGCAAAACGCATAAATAGATGAATAAAAACACGGGAAAACGAAAGAACACAAAAACACAACAACGGCGCCCTCTGTTGACCGTAACGCACGCAAGCAACTAGACTAAAGCAGCATTCAGTGCAGCCAGTCACAGGCAAACAGTGCTTACATACAGCATTCTCTAGGTGTAAACACGATGATACAGTCATATTCACTATGGCACACTTAAAGCACACACTTCTTTCAATGCTAGAGACTAGTAAACCAAATCACTGTAGTACCTTGGACAAGATGCGATAAATTCCTACCATAACTTTGGCTGTTCAAGTGAAGAGAAAGGTTTTCTTTATAGAGAGTCAAATAAGAAATTACTTTGGGAATGAATAAAAAGAAACACCCCAAACAAACCTCTTACTTGGCACTAGATGGAAATCCCTGATTTGATCCTGTTTGTGAGACTATTGCTTAAAATGCTTGCATGGTCTCTCACAACACAGAAAGGTCTATGATCGACCCTATGCACTACACATAATGAATGTCAGGGCAAGCCATACCAATATATTAATAGATGATAGCTCTATATACTCTCTCTATATACTCTGCTTTCACATTTAATGAGAACTGAAACCAAAAAACAACTACATAACATTTTATGTTCTGCACAAAGCTGCCTCTAGTCTGAGTCCACAGTTGCCAACTTAAAGGGATAGTTCACACAAAAAATTACATTTAAAAATGTACTCACCCTCATTTTGATCTTTCTTCCATGGAACACTAAAGATGACGTTAGATACATTTCCCTAATGAGGTAAATTTGAATATGTGCCACACAAATTAGTGGAATATATCACATGTGAAGTATAATCTATGGAAAAAGCAGCATGAACATTCTGACTAACATCTCCTTTTGTGGTCTATTACAGAAGAAACGACATGAGGGTGACTAAATGTTAAAAATGTCAGAATTTCATTTTTTGGGTGAACTACGCCTATAAGCAGTTATGCGAGTTATATTTGGTGATTCTATATCAATCATCATCCGAACATCCATATGTCACAAGTGTAGCAGCATGCAGTTCAGTGGTATGAGTTTTCACGAACACTTCACGGTGAAGAAAGAACCCACTTAAAAATTCATGAGATCATGACTATGTCCTTTGTAATGTATAAAAGATCTATAAAAAAGCTTAGCATTTCGATTTAGAACGTAAAATATATCGGTTAAAGAAATCAAGGTTTAATCCTTTGATATAGGCTAGGTAGTTTCAATGTTGCTGCAGTTTGTTTATGACTACACAGTAACGTCATGAATAGAAAGTGTTGGATTTCCCACCAATTCTAAAGCACAAGTGTTGAATCTACCTCAATATCCTCCAGTGCTACCTACTAAATTAACAATGAAATTCCTATGTTGACGTAAAAAGAATATATTTAGCTCTGCATTAAATATGAATGAAATACCATTGGTCAAAACCTATCACTGAATATCCTGAAATTGTACAAATGATCTCTATACAGTATAAACAGTAATTGGTATTAGCAATTTTAATTTTTTTTGTTTAAATGAACAAATGGCCATGGCAAGACCTACCAATGTGCTAAAAAGACCTCATAATTTGAAACGTTGTGCTCGAGGCCACAATTCTGTCTAGACTTACACAAAAAGCTGTGTGCTCAGGGCAATTCAACTTCTGATACACACTCACTAAATCTTGTTATTCTAATAGGTCAAGGTCTATTGCTCCAATAGTGTAGCTAAATACATTTATCTAGATTTAAGCCTAGTGAGTTGAGTGATGCGATTTCTAGACAATAAAAAAGAAGAGTAAAGCAAAAAGAATATCTGCAACGTCTGGAAAAACAAATGTCGTCCTCAAGTAAGGGCACCAGACCAATGTATGTGTATGTGGGCAAGATTCTAATATCAGAACAGAAAAATAGGGAGTTTTGCATGTAAGAAATGCACATTTCAGTGTACAAATCTTCCCAGGAAACCCGTAATTGTGTCTGATCTTTATCCCCAGCACCAATCTCAAGATAAACACACGGAAATGTTGTCATATAAACATGCAGACGCATATAATCAACTTGTCTTTGTCAAACGCAGGCCTGAAGTCACTTGATAACGCAACGTCGGCTGAATGGTAAAAAGAACTTCCAGTGAAACCTGAGGATGTTTTGCTTTCCACCGAGTTCTTCCAAGCACCTCACGGAGGCTGTGTATTTTCATACCTGTTCTCCAGCCGACCCTCGCTCTCCTGGTGAAACCAGCAACAAAACCTTTTCAAATGGCTGGAGAGAAGGAATGGATGTGACGCAGGATGGAGGTAGGGATGGATCAGGAGCAGATGGACCCATGAGTGGAGGTCAGGGTGCAGACGGGTGTGGGCAAACCGTAGAAGAGCGGGTCAGTCATGGAAAAGAGGAGGAGGAAGAAGAGAACGACCCCCAGCACGTAGAAAGAGAGAATCGTGAGGCGGTTCGGGTGGTCCAGGGCCGTGCCGAGAGCTGGAAAACCCATGTAGTTGCAGAAGGAATGGCACAGCACAGGACCCACCAAATGACCTAGAGACACACAAACAGGAATAGATAGTTTTATGTATTTGTGAGCGGTTACAATTCGTTTGTTACAAATATAGTTATATCAGAACTACAATAAATGTTGCCAGGTCAATACAATTTCCAGGTCACAAAAAATAAGAAATTACACAAAGAAAACAAAGCATTGTATATTATTTTCATGACAATTAAATAATGTCTTCCCTAAATATTATTACTGTCTGTAATACAAACTAACAGATGTTATAATTGCAATTCTCAATTTACAGTAAGAATTATCATCATGTCTTCTCATAATTATTTTTATAATAAAACCAGCATAAAGGCAATACCACAAATACTTCCTTCCCAGCATAATTCCTTCCTAAATTATCATGACTGTCAGTAATGCAAACTAAAAATTATTCTTATTAACTGTAATTCTCAATTTACATAAAGAATCATCATCATCATGTCTGGACGCAATATTTTTAACAGAAGTGGCATTAATGGAATACCACAAAAAAAAAATCATGATGCATAATTATTAAATACAAGACAATTTAATGCAAATAATTATTTTTTTAAAAAGTGCATTACAGTCATGAGATTTTTTTTGCAGTACGAAAGTCAATGTGCTTAATTGTCATGAAAAGTCACAAAACAAAAATGATCTATCAAAAATCATTTTTAACAAAACTTTTTTTTATTTGATACTTTTACTCCTCTTGTGAAGTAGTATAAGCATCAGTAGTATTAAAGATAAACCACAGATGCACCTGTCCTGATGAATATAAAGGCGGTATAAGCTCCAAATACTGCCGTGTAGGAGAACTGGAACACTGAAAAGGACACACAAACAAACACAGACATGAGTAATTATGTCTCGCACTATGGATGACGGTAAACTAATGACTCGGTTACCTGCAGAGAGGAAAATCCCTGAGACAGTGCCCTGTCTGAACCGCAGGAGCTCAATTACATGGTGAAAATGAGCTGCAGACACACACAAACAGAGAGAGAGAAACAGACAGACGGAGGAAGAAAAAAAAGGTTACCATTACAATAATAGTCTACAAAGTAACGCAAATAAAATGTGATGGTCCGCCAAATACACATTAATACAGGGGTGATGCCAACTGTAATGAATAAGACATGAGTGTGTTGATTTTCCGCCAGGACCGTATGGAATGCTCAGGTTCCCAATTGCCGGGTATCAAGTGTGGAGTATCTACAATCATTTCCCTGGAGTTTTCAAATCTGTCTTTAGTAATTGCTATTATTGCAGCAACCTTTATTACATTAAAACTGGCAATGAAATAAAAATGTACACGATCTAAACTATCGGTTAACAGTTTGGAATAATTAAGATTTCATGTTATTGAACTATGCCATATAACTATGGCTACATTTATTTGATAAAAAAAACATTGTGAAATATTATTACAATAATTATGAATAAAATAATAAATTGTATATTTATATATATTTAATTGATTCCTTTGATGGTAAAGCTGAATTGTCAGCAGCCATTGCCCCTGAATGATTTCGGAAGAATCGTGTGACAGAAGACTGACGTAAAAAACTGTTGAAAAGTCAGCTTTGCCACAGGAATAAATTACATTTTAAAATATATTAAATATTATTTGGTAATATTTTCCTCATCTGCATGGCCTTGATGACAAAAGTCAGAGAAAGTTATTACATTTGATAAAAAACTAACCAGAAATGCACTGATAAACAGATAACATTAAGATGTGTATCAAGAAAGTAGATAGTCCATTTCTTGTTGACTAAAGTAGGATGAAAATCATGAACCTCGACCTCTTTAGCGCATGAGTTGCACGCACCTCAAAACCACACACTCTAAAGATGACCTTGCTTAATCGTCCATCAATAATATGGATTCAATTATTATCAGCAATTAATTGATCGTTAGCATCCCGAGTCGCCACTCACCAACACCAAAGAAGAGCGGGCATGTGAAGATTGCGGTGGAGGGGCCGGCGCAGGGTACCAGCATGGGAAGCATGCATGCCCGAAAAACCAGCTCCTCTGTCAGTGGCGCTACAACCTGGTTCCTCAGCCAGCGCATGTCGCTCAGACACAGCGTCCAGAAGCATGGGTCTGCAAACACATAACAGATCAATCACATTTACAACTATGACACTACAGCCTTTCTGGCTCTTTTACAGCAACAAAGATCAGTCTAGTTGATTGATTGATAGTTGGCTGTCTATTCCACTTCCCCAAAACAGATATGAGAATTTATTTAAGGATACAGATTCAACTCCCTGACAGCAATCATTTACAATAGTTTAGCATCATGACTGCTCACTAACATTATAAAACCCCCAAAATAGCTTTATAAAAAGAGAGATTCACAGAAGAAACCACTGGAAGAGGAAAAGGCTGCTTACCGACTACAACTTTTATCCCATCAATGAACCCCCAGGGGCAATCCATGGTTAGCTGGATCAGAGGGCCCAGAAACAGCACCTGAGAGAGAGGAAAGTGATAAAATGATCAAATAAAACAAAAAATCTGCCAGGTCAGATGTCCAATGTAAGGACTCTTCTGCAATTTGAAGGAATTTGGATAACACTTTGCTTTAGGCCCTAGGAAAACTGCTGTTTGCTTGTTGTTTAATAATTGTTTAAAGGGATACTTCACCGATTAGCATTAAGCTTTGTATCAGTAGAAACCCAGTAGTATTTTCGAATGACCGTGCTTCCCTCCCTCATGTCCCCCTGAGACGAGAGATTTCTGTATTGTGTGTCTGGAAAAAAAACCTCAGATGACGCAAAAATCGTCATTTAGCATCATCAGAGGCTTTTTTGGCCAGAGGCTATAGAGACTACAGCCAATAGGAGGAGCTCGTTCCGCATGTTTTCAACCCGCCCATAGGGGGATCTCACGATAAAACGGCGTCTTTTCAGTTTCGAGTCGACTAGTAGCCTAATTGTATCATTTCTTCCGATACTGTCCTCTGTAACCGGTAGGCGTGGCTTGGGAGTGTCCTCGTAGGGCAGCGAAGCAAGTGCATTCTGGGAGTTGTTGTCTTTCGTCCACATGAGCCAAAAATACATTTTCTGGCTTTTCTCAGTCTAGAAGGCACCAACTTCTAAAATAATTTCACATTTCTACTACATAAATGACCCAATTTAGATACACATTCATCTTTCCAGCGGTGAAATATCCCTTTAAAAAGAACACCAAGTAAAGACTTTGTCATTTACTCACCATGGTCAGTAGGAGCGGTAGAATGATGGCAGGAATGAGCCCCTCCAACCGGATCCCCATAAGGGCCAGTAATGAGGGACCAGGCTAAAGGAGAAATCAAACACGTCTGATGTTTCACCATCAAATAAGATTAAGCGCAAAGACCAAAGCAAAATGTTTCACAATAAAATATAAAAAAATAACGTTTTATTTTATTATAACTATAAACAGGATTGTATGATGCAGTGACATCTAGAACCACATATCATATAATAATAAGGAATCAATGTCAGAAATTTCAAACTGATGTTTTTACTTATCTGATTAATTTGGTTAGCCTTTCAAAGCTTTAAAACAATTCTCTTTACAAAATCCCTCTGTACCAAACACCTTTTGACATATTAAAGTTCACTTAACCTCAAATGTTTAAAGTCGGCGTGAAATATAGCCAGTACAGCATCTCGAACAAGAAACAAATGAGGGGCGGGACTTGATTTTTGCCCATTGGGAATTGATTGGATGGTTGTGGTTTGCTATTGCTGTGATCTCATATGAGTGACAGGTAGTCCCGCCCTAGCGCCAGTAAACACATCATCAGAGAAGAGGCCGTTGCAAGAGAGAGGGGAAGTTATTTTGATTAAAGATTAGGAAGGCACATGAGTATCAAAAAATAATGATGTGTACAGATAAATCATTTATAATAAATATCAGTGAGAGCGGGAAAAGTTCTAAATCAACACAAATTGAAATTATGGATAAGAAAAAAGCCACCAGAGCCTAAAAAAATAATCATTATCTCATTATGAGTATAATATTATGCATATACTAAAATAGGCTAATATCAGTTATGTTATGCTATGTTGCTTGTTATGCTATTACACACAGGGCAACAAAATTTCTTTTTCTGTCCAACTAGCTTACGGAACTTACCAACTAGCCAGATAGAAAGTTTGATATTTTGTAACATCATAGTGTAATATTTTTTAAACAAACTAATATAATTGTAACTAATTATTTTAAACAAAATAATATCACTAATTCTATTCATATTTTTACTTTACTGTTGTTTATTTTGGGGGGATTTATGGCATCCCCCCCCCTCAATTTGTAATGATTTAAATATATACATTTATACAAAATAGCAATTTTTTTTTTGAAAAATGTACTTCTCAATTTCATTTATAACATGAAAAAATGGGCCACGGTTAAAAATAAAATAACATGAATTTTATACAGCCATTAGATGGCAGCACCAGACAAGTTTATCATTTAGATTTATGTTTAGACATTATAAAAACATTATCATAACAACAAAATAACATTTTAGCATTTTTTTTGTACTAAAGAGTATCATTTTGTCGCAGTTATGTCAACATTGGAGGAGTTGTGACCTAATGGTTAGAGAGTCGGCTTGTAACCTGAAGGCCGCAGGTTCGAGTCTCAGTACCGGCAGGAAATGTGGGTGGGGGGAGTGAATGAACAGCATTCTCTTACACTCTTATTACCCACAACTGAGGTGAACCTTGAGCGAGGCACCTAACCCCCAATCGCTCCCCGGGCGACCGGGGCGCCATACAAGCTAGAACCGTCACTGATAAATACTAAAATATTCCATACAAAATGAGAATTGTCAATTTTAATTTCAGTAAACACATCCAGCAACTGTAAGGATTACACATCTGTGTTGCAGTAAACTAACCTGGATGCCTGTGAATTCTTTCCATGCCCACACAAACAGTGGAGACAGAGCGGACACAATCAGTACACTAGTGAAGCGCCTCTTTATCACTGCAGGATGATCCCTGTTGGTGCAAACAAACAAACAAACAGTGTTGTTTTAATGCATTCCACAGTAATACATTTGCATCATCTAACCAGCAGCTTGTCACATGATCAAGACAAACATAAAAAAACAGTGGGGGGAAAAAAAGACAGGCTTCACATACGGCAGCCACAACAAATTATAGACAAAATAAATATAAAAGACAAGAAATATAGCAAAATAGTTTAGAACGCTCCATTCGAATGACGTTCTATTCGAACAGCAATATTTAAATGTTTTCGACTCAAACAATACCGAACGTTCGATTCAAGCTGTATTTGAACATTCGATGCAAACGATATTTTGAACATTCGAATTATATAATATGATTTAAGCGTCGAATCGACCGATGATTGATATTCAAAAAATCTGTCCAGTTAGGGAGCTCGGTATGTTTTGTGACACAGCCAAAGTCTACAAGCCATACCTTGGTAAATCGCTTTTCCAAACGTATAAACTTCCAACATAGGAGCACGCGAGCAGTAAACAGGAGAGGATTGACACCCAGCAAAGCCCATCAGGAACAGCCGACACATTAGCATGGAGTTGAGTTGAACGAAACTCTGCCGTCAAACCATCGTCGTCTTTCATGGCGAAACCGACAGGGGCTGAAAACCACAAGACGCGCTGAAAAACTGCAAGTGTGGGTGACACATTAAACACCGCACACGGGATTTTGCTTTTAATCCCAGATAAGTGTATGTCCACAATGGAGGTACTCTGGAAAGCAGCTGAGAAGAGACTGTTTTGGCGCCACGGGATGACGCCATCAATGCGAGACGGTCCTGCTGGCCCATATCCCATATTTATTTCCATTCACTACTCGTGACAGCCGCTGATGATGATACAGTTACTGTACATTAAATGGGGTAAAGGAAACCGACGGATTGTTTATAAAACTCATAACTGGGACGCTATGACGCTTTAAACCTAATACGTTTTAAATAAATACATTTCCCACCGTGCAATAAAAAACAATTTTATAATTATATAGGCCTTCTGTATGTATGCATACTGTATCCTACGCCATTCCTTGCATAATTGTATCTATAGATTATTTGGTGCATGCATATTTTGACTACTTTGCTTGTCTATGTCTATTGTCAAGTGGTCTCCCCCAAAACATTTAAAGACATAACTCTGGTCAACAAGTTACACGGTTTTAGCTGTTTTATTCTGTTGTGAAAATTGTATAATTATATTATACATTATTTGTTGTATTATAATTATATATATATATATATATATATATATATATATATATATATATATATATATATATATTATGCTTGCAAACCGTACAGAGATGACATTATTATTTGATATACAACATTGAAAGTTATAGTTATGTAGCATTCTCGAATAACATATTCATCAAATAGCAGATTGTCGTCTTAATTAAGAGGTGAGTGACACAGCACAGTCACTGCATGTATTATTACAGGTGTAAAGGACAGTTCCACAGGTGTATCCCTAAATGTGGAGAATGCGGAGGATTCCACGAGCTGTCAGATCAGCGTCACTGAGCGCGTATTAACAGCAGTGCTGTGGTGCCAACCCCACGAACGCCACCCTGAGGTGAAATCACGAAGCCTACGCTTAACTCATGAATATTAATTACGCTGAGTAATCTTCTAATAGCGAAGCTTGATTTTCGAATATGTATTAGCCTCTGCTGACGTAGCGCTTTAACAGTCCAATGGCGAAGGTTCTGCTCATGAATATTAATAAGCCTCCTTCCGTATTAGGATTTGTTGATTCGCTTCCGGAGGCGGGGCTTAAGCGTGTCGTGGCACCGAGGCGCATGATGTGGGCGAGGGCAAAACCCTTCCTCGGATTTCTTTACCGAAAGAGAGAACTGCGAGGAAGAGATGAGATGGGCGTGACAACGGAGTGTCTGGACTAGACTGAAAACACTCTTCTCCTGGATTAAGATCCGCGCTGGTTTCCGTGTAACTGATGACAACGGAGTGTGGCAATGCAAACCACACGACGTGATGCGCGTGCCATCCAGTTTAACACCGCGAGTGATGAATTAACAGCCCGACGCCCAGTTTTACGGCCACACGGGGATTGACAAGCCAAGGATATTCAAGGCAGGGGTCTAGAACATCATCAGGTGCGTACTCGGATAGTTTTTCCCCTTTTTCTGGCGGTCTGGCACCAAATATTTTCCTCTTTTTATTTGATCACTTAAACAGTCTTCTCGTTATTTCAGTGTCCATGTTATTATTTTATTTCTAAGCAAAAAAAAAGAATGAATGTAATTATTTTTATTTAAAGTGTTTTATTTAAATTATACTAATTATAATTAAATTATACTATTTATAAATCAATAATGTATTTTTTTATTTATTTTTTGCGGAATCCCTTGTGTACTTCCCAGGCCTCATATAGGCAGCTGTGAAATGGCTCAGTATAAATAAGAGCATCTCAATTCTAGTGGGATACAATTGCAGTGATGATTCTGATGAATAACAAATAGGTCTAGTAATCATTTTTTAAAACATTCTTTACCCACGGATTAAAAATTTAAACGAGAGTAATGCAAGTGTGACACTTACATCAAGGTGACACCTTATAAATTAATCATTATTTAAAAAGTATTGCCAGACCTTCACATTTCATATATAGTAGGCTAAACGTCTCGCGTGCGTGTGTGTTTCCCGGGGTGAATCAGTAGGCCTATGATTAGGCTACGTCGTGAAATTCGAATCAGACATCGAACTATAATTCGTTTTTTAGAATTTGAATCTTTGGATTCAGCGACGCAATCCGCTGCAATCTGTCGTGTGAGAGCACGGGCTGGTCCACGGGTCATGCTGTCTCGAGGAAATGAGCAGAATACGAGCAATGCAATTACATAATCCTGCTTATAGTTTCTGATGTCTCACTATTGCTGTTCTATTGTTTTGTTTGTCATTCAAAGAAGTTGTAAGCAAGATAGCATAGCAATTATTTAACTAAAATTAACAAACCATTCCATTCATTAATTATAACAATAATAATAAAAAAAATACATTCTTAATTTTTTAATGTTCACTCAACATTCTGTGATGTAACTTAACCACACTGTTGTGCATTTTTTTAAATCATTGTTATAATTAATGCATTGGATGGTTTTGTTAATTTTAGTTAATAAATTGCTGGGCTAGGTTTGCTATTGTTTACAACTTTGAATGACCGATAAAACAATAGAAAAAGCAGTAAATAGCTAGACATTCTGATAAGCACATCGTAAATGAATTTTTCAAATAATAAACAAAATGTTTGTCTCATAAACCTTCAGGTAAGCTACAGTAATTTGTTCATGTTCAGATCAAAATACATGCTTTTCTGGTGACTAAGCAATCTGATCTCATAAACCTTTCCCATTTACTTATTGTCTGACACAACATATTGAACATTAATTTAAAAAGATGCTGATTTAGATGTCTCCTTCATTCTTTGATGTTTATGGATGGGGAGTAGCCACATGCAACACCAAAAATAAGTCTTAATAATAATTTAGATTTCCAGCAAACAATATACTGCACATTTACTAGAAAAGGACAATGAGTTTTCAGTGAAATCTAGACACAATATCTTGTTATTTTGAATGTCAAGTAGATCTGTTCTGTTTTAAGGAAAACGAGACGAACATGATGATTAAGAAAACGATTTTGTTTTTCCCATTGTGAACCATGTCTGAGAGGAGACATTTCTCAATTATCATTAGTTTGAGAGGGATGAGTGCTCATTTAACCGAATAGAACATCATTTTTAAATCTTAATGTCTTAAAATCCCCATCAATCCCCCAGACTCTTTGTATGGATGTTTAGAAAGTGATGTTTTGAGGTTGGGAAAGTGCAACGAAGTTTGCTTGTCTTGTTGAGGTGTGGGATAGTTATTACATGTCTGTTTAGTGTGCACTACAGTAATGCTTTTTTAATAGTATAATCAGAACTATAATGTTTGAAGCTGACACATTTGTAAAATATTCCTTTTCATTCATCTGTAGTGATTGTTTATAGTAATGCCCCTTGAAATGGTTTGGAATTGTTGAAAAAAGCTTCATTATTATTCATTTGAATCATAAACTAACGTCTTTGCAATGTCACATAGGTGACCCATATACGGTTTTGCTGACATGCACCTGTGAATGCTGATGTGCTGTTAGAACAGGAAGGGTGTAAATGACAGAGCTTCTGCGGAGGTCCCTGCTCTGAAGGTCACTATCATGTTTCAAAATCACGATACCTCTAACGGGGAGACGATGTCAACGTGTTCTCGCTCTTTCTCTCGTTCCCTCCCTTCGGTGGCTGCAGCTCTTTCAACCGCTCGTCCAGACAGGAGCAGCGGGGTCAGACAGCACTGTAGGACACTCACTCCATCATGAGTCGCACACACACACACACACACACACACACACACACACACACACCAGAACAGCCATGACATCCATTCAACAAGCTGCTGCTGAGATAATGACATTATATTGTATAGTGAGCAACACTGTTATAGATGGTGTTTTCGCATTAATTATGCAATATGCACCACTGTCGTAATGGTGCAGACTGCAGTCTATTCAGCTCATCAGAACAAATAAATGGTGTTATTCTGCTAAAAGACAACGCAAAAGACAACATTGTGCTAATATAGAACATAGTGTACTGTGCATACAAGAGATTTCCATCATCACCACAGTATTGCATATAATTATTTAGCCTAATGATTTACAAGAAATGCACTCAAAGATAGGAAATACACAGCGTTTTTGTCTGATTTGTTTATCTTGGAAAATGCATTGCGCAGTACAAGAGAGCGAACGTCACAAGACACAAATATTAAAATTAAAACATACACTATCAGTTTCGAGCAGTTATGGTTTCCACAAAAATATTAAAGTGCCCATATGCGTATTCAGCTATTACATTTCATGCAATGTGTAAGATAGCTGTTTGTGAATGTAAAGCAAAAGGTCTGCAAAGTTATTGTTTCACAAAATAAAGAATCGATTCGGAATTGCCGAAACGAGTAATCGGTTTTTCATCGGTAATTCCAGTCTTTCTTTCGTAACTTACTTACGTAACGCATTTGCATAATGCTCACCATTGGCCTTCATTGGCTGCTCGTGAACAACATCTACTTTGACTCGACCTCAAACACTGTAGCTGGTTCGTGTTGTGTACATGTCGAGTAGATGCTGTTTTCTGCTCTCCAAAAGCAAATTCTCTTTGTAAAGCATTATAAAGGATAAGGATGTGAAGAGTCAGTGGTTAAAATTACGACAGTGATACAACAGCTCTTTAATCTTATGACGATTTTAACAATCTAAATGGGATTTACAAAATGCTAATCCATTAAAGATGGGACATTACCCACTTTATTTGGACCAACTTGCTCCTCAGAATCCCAGCAACCTGTATCAAGTATGATCAATTATTGATGTATATAATTTCTACCGGGTGTTTAAAACACGTAGTTTTGTGTTTTATATTGTGATGGTCTCCAGCTAACCGGCTAACTCACGTTATTACGGTCTTACTGAACACTTCTGCTAAGCAGCTGTGGGCCACTGTTACCTAAAACTGTCTATTAATGCAGATTGTCCGTTGTTGTTACTATGAGTTATGATAAAGGATGGAGCAAGATTTGTTTTACAAACTTTAATGTTACATCAGTCAATCACGTTAGTGCTGGGCTAACGTATGCACGGTTATTGATGCAGTTCCCACATGTGCAGCGCAATAAATTAGAAATATACACATCGGTTTGTTGATGGACATACACTTGTTAGTGAGGAATTACTGATGGTGAGGAATGACAGCTGCAATATCTCATAATGTACCTCATACTGAGTAGTGTATCACTGAGAAACGTCCTGCTCGAGTCGTCCTTGCGATTGAGGTTCGGGTTGAATAAATAGCTCTTCCAATGTTTCATCATCGGACTCGCGCTCGGATCGATGCCATCATTACTGTCTTTACAGTGTGTACAATCGCTGAGGATTTAGAAAGTCTCCGGAGCTGAAGTTCAGTGATGTAGTGGGCGTTTCGTTTCCGACACACGCTGTAAGCAGTAGACCAATCACAACAGACTTGGCCGTCTGACCAATCGGAGCAGAGTAGCTTGTGGAAAAGGAGGGATTTAGAGAGACTGAATCTTCAGACGAGTCGTTTGAGAATCTTTAAAAAATGTGGTGATGTGCAATGTATATTATGAGAAAATGAATTGAAAAATGCATGTAAACCTGTTATAGGAGATCTCCAAAACAAAATTAGAAACCTTTAAATTAGCATTATAGGGGCTCTTTAAGCAGCACAACTGTTTTCAACATTGGCAACAATACGAAATGTTAATTGAGCAACAAATTAGTGTTATGGGTAGTCAGGCAAGGGAGAGGAGATTTGCATCTAAATACAACGAAACAAAGAAGAAAATCAACAGCTAATAAATAAACAACAGCTTTACAACACGCAAAGACAAGAACTGACAAAACTGAACTGAAAACACAGGCTTAAGTGCATTGGGAAGGTGAGGGATTTGTCCTCTGCATTTAACCCATCCAATTTAGTGCACACACATTAGGAGAAGTGACTTGTGAGAAACAAAATATAGCAGAGGAAACCAAGGGAACAAAGAACATAGGAACTAGCTATACACAAGAACAGAAACCGAGAACTAAACTAAATCTGACAATTGCCATTTGATATCTGAAGGATCATGTGACACTGAAGACGGGAGTAATGATGCTGAAAATTCAGCTTTGTCATAATAGGAATAATGTTTATATATATATATACATACATACATACATGTCTTCTAAATTGTAATAATAATTCATAATATTATAGTTTCACTATATTTTTTATATAATAAATGAGCATTAGAGACTTAGGGTAGATTTACACGACGATGTACTAAAAACTTTTTCACTCTGTGAAAGTAAAAAACGCAAAGTTTTTAGTACATCGTAGTCGTGTAAATGTACCCTAAGTCTCTAATGCTCATTTATTATTAACGTTGTCAAAACGACCTCAGTTCACACGGATTTTCGAAAACAAATAGAAACGCTGTGTTCGCTGAAACACTCCGCGACTATAGACTGAAAACGTAATGTGCATGACGTCATCTCTTTCCCAAATTCATGTTTATACATGGAGATGAACGATATGTTTTTCAACAACTTGCTCTCTGAATCCCGTTTTCGTTTGCGGTGTCAGGCAACCAAGATGCCATTGTCGTGTAAATGAACGGCCAAAACACATAAAAAGTGTTTAGTTGAAATAGGTGTCGTGTAAATGCCCCCTTATTTCAAAAACATTTAAAAATCATACTTCAAAAATCATACTGACCCAAGACCTTTGAATGGTAGTGTATATAAATGTACAATATAACAGGCTTACTGGGTTGTTTGAACCCATGGTTGGGTCAAATATGGACAAACCCAATTGTTGGGTTTAAAAGTGTAATGCAAAAATTTAAACCAACATTTGGATTTGTCCATATTTGACTCAACCATGGGTTGAAACAACCCAGCATTTTTTAGAGTGTCGTACTATAAACCTCAAGTAAAGGTTAACATACAGCGAGTCATTATTACAAAATAAAACCGGGTAAGCGGGACGTACCATCTTGAATTTATTTTGCAATAATGACATACTGATTGTACATACTTATGTGGGAACATCTAAATTTGAAGATTTTATTTAAGTCAAAAATATTATTTAGCATCACTAAACCACCTAAATAAATTAGATTACACCAATAAAACTAAAGGGTTAGATCAGGTAGAAGTAGCAACAATTGTAGGTTTCCACGTTTTACTACTTTTTACTACAATTAAACAAACAATATTACTTTTATATGTGTTAGAACAAAGAGACCACTGAAAGATTTCAAACCTGTGGAAAATTGCTTGTTATACAAATATATTTGACCATAAATTGGTGCAATTGACCAATCAGAAGCAAGTACTCCAGAGAGCGTGCAATCATAAACAATAAAAGACCATTGTAGACACATATATCATCGTATATCATTGGATTTATGAGATGCCATCACTTCAAACTGACTCCTCCAGATAAAACATTCTTCTACCTATACAAATTCACTTTACAACAGAATCTCAAATGTGTAAAAGCATAACAGAAATACTATTGTTTGCAGACAGAACAATGATGCAGACAGGAATTTTTGCAGCCCAACAAGAATTCAAGATGTGTATTCCACAAAAAAAACGCCGCTCCAACAAAGCTGCGAAATAGCTAATGATCTGCTGAAAAGCAGATATAGATTTTGAAGAATTGAGTTTGGCAAGTCTGGACTCGAGTAAGCCTCATAAGTTATTCGTGAGATCATTTCCTTGTGCGTGTATATTTAGAGCCCACTTCATCTGGCTCCTGATATAGATGGATGAGGCAGACTCGCTCTCTGTCTACCCCGCTCACACTCATACACACGGTCTCACACACCGCACTCGCTCACCCCGCTGCAGAGGATTGTGGGAATAAGGGGAGAAGGTGATGGGAGATGATACAGTAAGACTTAAAATTAATAAAGGCACTAGAAGTAAATGAATTATTAACAAGCGGCTCAGTAATGTCTAGAGAACAGTAAGAGCTCAGAGACGGTGCTTGTCATTTTATTACCGCCATGCACTATACGCTAGTTGTTGTGTCTGGAAAGATCTCTTTCCATAATGGTGTGTCTTCACCTGCATTCCTGTTGATCTTCTTTCCTATATCTCTCTCGTTCCCCCTTTCCTCCCCCAGGGTGTGGGCTGATTAGAAATTGCGTGGCACAGAACAGGCAATCTATCACCCTGCCAAACCTAAGCACACACACACTCACACGCAATCTCTTCGTAACAGTGCTTGTTCATCTCTAGTAATCTTCTGTTATCTACAATCTGCTGTTTTGTAAGCACTATATATGTAGTACACCTCTACATACCCTTCTCCATCCCCGCTCCTCTCCCCTTCATCACCTGCACCACCATGCTATTTCTATTTTTGTCCTCTCTCGATTTCCCTCCCTCTCCTTGCTCGCCCCCTCATCCTCCAGTCCACCTCTCACCATTGCACACCCACAGTCATGCAGTGCCATAATAGGGCAGAGATTGGCTCATCTGTGCTGTCCGTCATCTCTAAACCAGTGTGATTCCTGTGAAGGCGAGGTTTGCACTCGGTTCAGATTCATTTGCTGCATTAGGGAGCCTGGAGGAAGGAAATGGACTTATAACCAGTTGCTGTAAATGATATGCTGTTTTTGCACTGCAAAGGTTTTACATAATTGTTTTATAGTGTTAATTTAGTTAAACATTATACATACAGTTAAAACAGACTGCACTGCAAGATGCTTATAATTAAAAAAATAAGTGTGAACATAAAATTGCATTTTGTTTTTTGTTTTATTTAGTACTACAGTGTGGAAATTTTCCAGACAAAGTAATAGAAGTTAGATCTTTAGATCTATCCTTATCCTTATCCTCAACAGGGTCAAGTTCAACTGATATTTATGTTTTTATGAATCATTTTCTCTGGGTACGTTTACACGATAACTATATGCTTAAAATGGAGAAGTTTTTCCTTTGAGTTTTCCACGTACAGACGACACCATTCTCAAAACGATCCCCATTCACACGGATCCACGAAAACGACTAAAAACCCTGTATTCTGCCGCCAGGCCATTAGATGACGATATAACACTATAGACTGAACATGTAACACACATGTGTATGACGTCATCCCCGTTTTCAAAAGTTTGCGTTTTCAGGCATCCAAAACGCTGTTGTCGTAAAAACGAATGGCCAAAACGCATACAATTTGTACCTTTTTAGTTGAAAACGGTGTCGTGTAAACAGCCCCTTAGACAAGCGAATTTACTGAAGGCTACCAGGAAAGCTAGAAAATCGCTAGGTAGTTTATTTATTCACAAAACATTCATAAGTAATATTATGCTTAATATGATAAAAATGACTTTGTTAATGTTTCATCTCATCACATTGACAGTTACGAATTATATTGCATCATGGAAGTTATATTTTTTTCAATTCAAAATGGCGAAATTAGACAAATGTTAATTAGTTTGCATCCCTGATTATTTCTGTTGGTTTAACATTTCAGTCATAAAACAGCTGTCAAATATTAATTGTTTAGTTTAGCTACATCTTACCTCACGCTTTTTGATCGTTAAGTGAAGTGTCGCGCTGGATATCGATACCATGGGGAAAACTGTCATGTTGGTATTTGTAATATTATATCATAATTTGGCAGCAGGCATATTAGGCTGATTAAACTGATGCACAAATACATTATACTGTTACGTGAATGCGTTTTCTTTCTCAACTGTTTACGTTCTCTTAAAACATAACTGGCTGTGTTTACGTGAATACTGGCCAAGACTAGCATTTTGACATTATTTTGTGTGTATTTGACTGTTTAAGCACAATATGCAAATCAATTTAGTACTGAAAGGGGGCTTTATGTGCGCACACTTTGGGTATGAGCACAAAGTCTGCGGGAAAAAGTAAAATTATGCCTGTAATTTTAAAAATAATGAAATTCAAGCCCTGTAAAAGCAAAAATATTCATCCTGAGCAAATGAAAAGAGTGAGTGAGGAGAGGCGGGTTTGTGTGTCAACTCGCCGTCGGAGAGATACGAGACCGAGAATGTTTTCTTTATTTTTATTTGACAGTAGTCTTTTTCCTTGAACATAGCACGTACTGAAACCGTGACCCTAAAACTGTGATGATAACTTAACCGTGAGTAATTTGACCCCTAATGGGCATTATGCAAACTGACAAACAAACAATGGACGGCACTTAAAGTAATGACCACACCGATTTGTCTAACAGTCAGTATCGAACCATTGAAATGCCACTGCTATGACTGTGTTTCCAAGTCTGTATGAAAAACAACAATAAAGTCATTTGCACTGGAGCACTTGACTGTGTGTTTGCAGAGAGGTTGTTACTCTCCTGGGATTGGTTAAATCTCCTGTTCCCGACAGGTTGTCAATTGATGGTTGGCTGCTTGTTGACTTCAAAACACTGCAGAGACAGCCACACTATCTCAGGCTATTCTCACAGGATCAGCCGTTACATAAATACATAACAGCTGATCCATGATACGCTTGTTATTGTTTGTTACAGGTGAAGTAACTGGTGTGGGGGAAGGGTTGGGAAGCAGATAATAATCATACCGTTTTTCCATTTCCTCTCCCTATTGCGCTTATTAGATAAAGTTGTCATTTCACTGTGAGAAAACAAGCAAATGTGAACAATAATCTCAGTCTCGCATTCTTCCCTTCGCCGTCTCTCATAGCTGCGAGTCGTTCTTGTGGATATGGTTTTGGAAGGGAGCTCCGAAGCTCTTTGCCCTCCTCCATCCCTGGAGCTGCGCCCATCATGCAACAAGAACCAGCCGTCTCCTCCTCTGGGATCAGGATCTCAGTCCCATGATGCTCTCTGCCCTGAGGACAAGGAGCCCATCAAGTACGGGGAGCTGATAGTACTGGGGTAAGACAAAGTCCACAGCAACCCCTGAGGCATTTATAGTAATATTAAAAGGATGAAATGAAGGTTAAGCTATCTATATATCTGTATCTATCTATGTATATAAGAAATATAGGCTCACCTAGGCTGCATTTATTTGATTAAAAAAAGTAACATTATGAAATATTAGTACAATTTAAAATAACTGTTTTCTATTTGAATATAAAATGTAATTTATTCCTGTGATGCAAAGCTGAATTTTCAGCATTACTCCAGTCTTCTGTGTCACATGATCCCTCAGAAATCATTCTAATATGATGATTTGCTGCTCAAAGTAAATGGGTCCAATGTAGCGAAGCATCTTCACAAGTAAGTCATACAGACATGATGTCATTTACCACAGAAAATAATTTCAGCTCGTTTCGACTTGTCGTTTTTTTAAGCAAACATTGTAGTAGCCTATACAGTAAGGAAGGAAGTAAAGTCTAATAATAAATAAATATTAAAATGCACATACAACCAGTAGAGCCACGACACCTAAACAACATTGTGCATGTTTAACATAGAATTGACTACTAACCTTGTAAGTTATATCGATTATTACATCATGATCATGTAAAGTTGGTAAACCCTGTAACTTTGATGATATGCTGAAGGATAACGGAAAAGTTGGCGATGAAGTTAAATCACCTAAAACACATACATTTTGTTGTATAAAAATATATATATTTTTCAATTTATAATATTCATTCGTTGCATAAAAAAAACATGACATTTGTGCTTTACAACTCTCTGTACTCTCTTGCCTTAGATTTACATTGAAAGTGCATTCAAATGGTAATTCATGAAAATGATTCATATTACACAACACAGTTTGTTGAGTCCAGAATATGCATTGTTGCAAATAAAAGGAAATCATTTTGAAAAATTATTCCAAAGAGATGTTGCAGATTAAGTATTTAATGAATTGTGTCTGAACATTTAATTCTGATTAAACGAAACCGTTGACATCAGCAACATCCTTCAGGTTTAACTGTACCCACACGAGTTAGAACTGTACGACACTGTCTCAGATTCCTGAAATCCATTTATCTAAATTACAGCTCCTCCACTCAGCCAGCGTTTTGCTGAATGCAGGAGTTCAGTGGGAGTTCAAGGGTAAAATTACCCTCAAATAAATATGACTTCAATTAACATCTTTTCTCACGGATGAATGAACGCCACGTCATCCGGGCCAATTGGTTCCCCTGGTGTACCTGCAGCCGGTTTTCCTGCCTTATCTTTAGATTTCAGCTGCGGATGCAAAACACTTCATTTGACTGCCAACAAAGATGTCATTCAAATCACACAGCCATGGAGCAGAGCAGAGCAGTAAATGTTTTCAGTGCCAGGAAGGGGAAGAAGCTTTAACCCTTGAGCCACTAGAAGTGGGACAGAGAAAGCACATAGTGGTGTTTGTGTTGACAAAATTTGACAAAAATGTTTGTTGACAGACTGTGATAATAATAAGAAATGTTTCTTGAGCAGCAAATCATCATATTAGAATGATTTCTGAAGGATCATGTGACACTGAAGACTGGAGTAATGATCAGCTTTGCCTCACAGGAATACATTTTGCTTTTGGGAAACTCAGCCTTGGGCAAATTAGCGTGAGAACGCAGTTCCAGAAAAGCGCTGACAGGAGTGGAAAGTTCTGCACGTGATCTACTGACGACGCGCAAATTAAACAACACAGACGCAGCCGGATCATTTCCGTAATGACCAATGGAAATTAGCGTCTGGTTTAAGACAATGCTTTTTTGGTTGGTAAATAATGGCACAAATACCAGTATATTGACTTGTGCAAACCTTAGTAAATCACCTTGAGTGATTAATTTAAATACTCTCCTCCCATAAATTTGACATCTGAAAGGGAAACTCCTACAAATGCATATGCAATAAGGTCAGCCGCAAAAATAACACTGTCCATGCCTTTTCAGCGTAAATTTTTCACTGGTGTCTTTAGTAAATCCTGACAGTAGTTTTTTTAACGGCAAAAGAGGGTTTGCGCTGGTGCAAGCTGTTAGTTAATCTGGCCCTACATATTATATTTCAGTAAGGGTAGAATAGACAAAAAATTTGCTAAATTTAAAGGACAATATCATCACAAATTGGGATAAACCGATATGAAAATTTTGGCCGATAACTCTTTGTATTTGAAAGCCGATAACCCATATATTGGCGATAAATCTAAATCCAATTTTTTTATAATTTTTGAGAGCCTGATTAAAAAAAAAAAAAAAATCTTGATGACTCAAGCACACAATTATAATGTTCTCATTATAATTTTATGTAGCCTATATGACAGACTTGCGCTGCACTTAACCTTATTTTCCTTTTTGAAGTGATTTCAATCATGTTTCAAGCAATTCAAAACCATCATGGTGAACAGTGCGCATCTAAAGTGTCTCAGCTGAAGGAAATAATCCATTATTTATCGGCTTTAATATATCGGCCAAATGTTCTTACCGGGCCGATAACGGTAACGTTAAAAATGAACATATATCAGCCGATACCAATATGGTGGCCAATATATCGTGCATCCCTAATCACAAGATACTACAGCTGAAACAAAAAAAAACTATAAAAATTAACACTGCCTCCCAGTGAGATGAAAGGAGATATAGAGAGCTCATTTAAGTGTCTGGACTATTGATCGTTGTCTAGATGAATTATAAGATGGCTTCGCCTCCTCATTGACAGACTCCCAAAGGCCTGCATCAGCCATTTTGTGGACGGCTCATGACTCCTGTCATAGTATCGACGGAGAGATAGATTAATGCCATTTAATTATTTTTAAGTACACGCCAATGCTCTTAAGTGAAAACAAGTCGCCCATGCCTAGTTTTTTTTTTGTCATCCCCAAGACAACAGTCTGTCCTCAATCTGTCAGCTCTATCAAAATCAGACAGCGGGTGAGGTGCTGCTTCTAAATTAAGCATCAAATGTGTTTTCATTAACTCATTCTTTATTGTTCAAAGCATTTGCAAAGCTTAGATTGTACTATTGTGGTTTTGCTACCCGCAGGCATAATGGATCACTTGCTAGCGGGGACAAGGGCCGCAGGAGGAGTCGGCTGGCCCTTTACAAACGGCCTAAAGCCAACGGCGTCAAACCTGATGTCATCCACAATGTCTCCACACCTCTGGTGTCCAAGGTAAAAGCTTCTGCATAAATTCCTTGCTATTTCTATGCCTGTTATAAAAATATAAAAGTGTTTAAAGTTAAAGTGCACCTATTATGCTATTTTAGACGTTCCTAATTTTGTTTTGAAGGTCTCTTACAATAGGTTTACATGCAAGGACAAAAAACACTTTCATTTTCTCATAATATACATTGCAGCATCCGAAATGATTCAATCAAGGATCCAGTCTCTCTAAACTCCTCATTTCCAAGAGCCTACTCTTCTCTGATTGGTCAGATGGCCCAGTCTGTTATGATTGGCCTACTCTGCTCTGATTGGTCAGACGGCCCAGTCTGTTGTGATTGGTCTACTCTGCTCTGATTGGTCAGACGGCCCAGGCTGTTGTGATTGGTCTACTCTGTTCCGATTGGTCAGACGGCCCAGTCTGTTGTGATTGGTCTACTCTGCTCTGATTGGTCAGACGGCCCAGTCTGTTATGATTGGCCTACTCTGCTCTGATTGGTCAGACGGCCCAGGCTGTTGAGATTGGTCTACTCTGCTCTGATTGGTCAGATGGCCCAGTCTGTTGTGATTGGTCTACTCTGCTCTGATTGGTCAGACGGCCCAGGCTGTTGTGATTGGTCTACTCTGTTCTGATTGGTCAGACGGCCCAGTCTGTTGTGATTGGTCTACTCTGCTCTGATTGGTCAGACGGCCCAGTCTGTTATGATTGGCCTACTCTGCTCTGATTGGTCAGACGGCCCAGGCTGTTGAGATTGGTCTACTCTGCTCTGATTGGTCAGATGGCCCAGTCTGTTGTGATTGGCTACTCTGCTCTGACTGGTCAGACGGCCCAGGCTGTTGTGATTGGTCTACTCTGCTCTGATTGGTCAGACAGCCCAGGCTGTTGAGATTGTTCTACTCTGCTCTGATTGGTCAGATGGCCCAGTTTGTTGTGATTGGTCTACTCTGTTCTGATTGGTCAGACGGCCCAGTCTGTTGTGATTGGTCTACTCTGCTCTGATTGGTCAGACGGCCCAGTCTGTTGTGATTGGTCTACTCTACTCTGATTGGTCAGACGGCCCAGTCTGTTGTGATTGGTCTACTCTGCTCTGATTGGTCAGACATTCCAGTCTGTTGAGATTGGTCTACTCTGCTCTGATTGGTCTGACGGCCCAGGGCACGTTCAAGCTCAAACTGGTGCCCAATGTTCTGCTACAGTTTCTGGGTTGAACTACATGTTTCCTGGAAACGGTGTGCAACGGGGTTTGAGATACGTTTTCTCTTGTTTGGTGGGTGTGTCAAAAATGTCAGCCCAATCAGCAGCAACATGTATATAAACCTTGCGGTATTAAAGAGACAGCTCGCACAATGGGTCCAAGTAAAGTCATTTACAAATGTGTCCGCTGCAGCTTACGCAACAATTGAAGATTTTAGAAGACATGTTTGTCGTAAGAGTTTTATAGTAAAAATATAGCATATCAACAGTGATCAGTAATAATGATAATACTCACAATAAAAATAATAAGGTCAAAGATCATAACACAGTCTCGGAGGTAAGAAATGGATTATCCTTCACCTGAAATGTTTGTCTTTTCATCCTGAAATGCGAGGCAAATGTTGGATCACAATAATTAGGAACCACAGATTCCACAAATCCCTTCAATCGATTGGGATGTTCTTTTATACTGGACGGCAAGGGCAGTGACTGTAACATTGAGTGTATTTTGCAGTATTAAACACGTATTTATACTGATTTCATCAGGCTCCAAAAATTCTTCAAAAAGATACAAGGAATGGCCTTCTCAGCTGCCATAGTTGCAACTCTTGTGTCATCAGAACAGGGTGTTCAACACACCAATCTTTTCCATTTAAAAAAACATTTTGCAACTTTTTGTCGGGGCTGAATGTGATGTGATTGGTCTACTCTGCTCTGATTGGTCAGATGGCTCAGTCTGTTGTGATTGGTCTACTCTGCTCTGATTGGTCAGACGGCCCAGTCTGTTGTGATTGGTCTACTCTGCTCTTATTGGTCAGACGGCCCCGTCTGTTGTGATTGGTCTACTCTGCTCTGATTGGTCAGACGGCCCCGTCTGTTGTGATTGGTCTACTCTGCTCTGATTGGTCAGACGGCCCAGTCTGTTGTGATTGGTCTACTCTGCTCTGATTGGTCAGATGGCTCAGTCTGTTGTGATTGGTCTACTCTGCTCTGATTGGTCAGATGGCTCAGTCTGTTGTGATTGGTCTACTCTGCTCTGATTGGTCAGACGGCCCAGTCTGTTGTGATTGGTCTACTCTGCTCTTATTGGTCAGACGGCCCCGTCTGTTGTGATTGGTCTACTCTGCTCTGATTGGTCAGACGGCCCCGTCTGTTGTGATTGGTCTACTCTGCTCTGATTGGTCAGACGGCCCAGTCTGTTGTGATTGGTCTACTCTGCTCTGATTGGTCAGACGGCCCCGTCTGTTGTGACTGGTCTACTCTGCTCTGATTGGTCAGACGGCCCCGTCTGTTGTGACTGGTCTACTCTGCTCTGATTGGTCAGATGGCTCAGTCTGTTGTGATTGGTCTACTCTGCTCTGATTGGTCAGATGGCTCAGTCTGTTGTGATTGGTCTACTCTGCTCTGATTGGTCAGATGGCTCAGTCTGTTGTGATTGGTCTACTCTGCTCTGATTGGTCAGACGGCCCCGTCTGTTGTGATTGGTCTACTCTGCTCTGATTGGTCAGATGGCTCAGTCTGTTGTGATTGGTCTACCTCTTACAGCGTGTGTCGGAAACGAAACGCCTATTAGCATATCTGAATTTCAGCTTCAGAGGCTTCCTCAGTACTTGATGCACAGGGATACGAATAGTAACAATGGCATCAAATTTACCAGTTCAATTTGAACCCAAGTCCGCATCCTTTTGAAGTTCAAGCAAAGAGTATTTGCTTTCACAGCGCAGAAAACAGCGTCTCCTCTACATGTTGACAACATGAACCACACTCTTCCATGAACCACACTCTTCCAGACTTCATCAGCTACAACTTCAGTGTTTGAGGGTCAAAGTAGATTTTGTAAACGGGGCAATGAAGACCATGCAAATCTGTTACAAATCTACGTAGGTTCGTACAGGAAGACTGGAAGTACTGACGGCTCGTTTCAGGCAGTTTTAGAAGACAATAACTCCATTTATACTTTGATATTTAAAACTTTGCAGACGTTTCACATTCACAAACAGCTATATTACACACTGCATAAAAGGTTATATCCGGAAAAAAGCATAATAGGGGCACTTTAATGTATTAATACTAACACTTTATAGAACAAAATACTTAATCTCATAGAAAACCTTTTTTTTTTTATGATTTTTTTATGGCTTCCAAAAGATGTGAAATCTGTTCCAGCATAAGTGTCCTCTTGACCCACCCACTAAATTCTGTAAGAGTCATTGCATAACATTGCAACTAACCGAGTGTTTTGCCAATCTATTGCATAAGGTTTGGGAACCTGAAAGTACCTTATGTTCCTCTGCCTTGTTAAAGTATGCATAATGCAACAAAGGCCATTAGTCAAAGAGTTGTTTGTTTTTGTGTGTGTGTGTGTGTGTGTAGGCCCTAAGCAACAAAAGCCAACACAGCATCTCCTACACACTGTCCCGGAGTCATTCTGTTATAGTGGAATATACACATGACCCCAACACCGACATGTTTCAGGTGAGCAAAAGAGGATTCTTTCATTTCACATCAACTGCCTGCTCACATCTAACTATTGAGTTCATGTCTACAAATACATTTAAACTAATTTAATATTGTCTTAGTGGTGAATGTCTTTACCTTCCTATATATTTGGCCTCAATGACGTACGTCTTTGTTTTTTTAACAAATGTTCATCCAAAAATTAACATTTTGTCATCATTTATTCTCCCTCACGTCATTCCAAATCTGAATTACTTTCTTTCTTCCTTTATTAGAGACACGGAAAAGAAGCTATTTTTAATAATGTACTGGTTAGTGACGCATTAGTATAAAAAAAAATCAGGCTGATAATAATAAACCAGTAATTTTGTTACGACTGATACAGTAAGAACAATAATAGGCAATATTTTAATTCTTAATTTTTTCTTAAAAATAAATAAAAATGAAGACCAAAAAATAACATCAATATTCATTAAGGCATTATAGCCTTACTGTATGAAAGATTGATGTTCATTTGAAATTTGCTGAAGATTATGTTTAACACTGTTATTAAATAATTAGCAATAATACTAATTCAATTTAAGTCAAGTATATTTAGCGCTTTTCACAATACAGATTGTATCAAAGCAGCTTCACAGTATTAAATTAAAATAATACGTCAATGTTTGTTTCTAGTGGAAAACGTCCACGTTTGGTAATGCTGATCAATAGTATTGTTGATTGATTAATTAAATTAAATATCCCCAAATATCCCCAACTGAGCAAGCCAAAGGCAACAGCCAAAGGTAACCATTAAGGTGTCAGAAATCAAAAAGTGTAAAAATAGGAGGAAATTTGCATGCACATTAATATAATTGATAGCAATAACTCTAAAGAAAGGTCCACTGTATTTCCACCCAAATGGAAAAACCATTTGGAAATTCCACCCTAACCAACTAACAATGAGCAACACAATTGTCACAGTGTTTATTATTCTTTGTTAATGTTAGTTTATGTTAGCTCAGGTCCATTAAATAATATTAACAGATACAACTTTTGATTTAAATCATGCATTAGTAAGATACTCAGCAAGTCTGCATTATTTTGATAAAAAATACAGTAGAAATGGTAATATTGTGAAATATTGTATATTTAAATATGTTCAGACGTAATTTATTACTGTGATGGCAACAAAAAATAACATCTAAAAACAAAAAATCCTTGGAACGGTAGTGCATATACTGTGCATCCCTAGTGCGTGTTATTTTCCTGGAAATTACAGTGAATGGGAATGCTTTCAAGCTTCAAAAAGAAGCACCAAAAACACATCATAAAAGTAGTTATTTAAATTACACGGAAAAGAGAAACCAGAACATTATGAAACATTTTCTGTTTGTTTGTGTTCCACAAAGGAAAGAAAGTCATATGGGTTTGGAACAACATAAGGCTGAGTAAATAATGAGACGAATCCTTTTATATCTCACTTACTCTTGTCAATGTGTCTTTAGATCGGCCGTTCCACAGAGAGCATGATAGACTTCGTGGTGACTGACACAGCAGGCAGTGGCACTGGAGGACAAGGGCAGGGGGGAGCAAACGGAGAGGGAGGACAGTCGGCCCAGAGCACCATCTCCCGCTACGCTTGCCGCATCATGTGTGAGCGCAGCGCTCCGTACACAGCACGAATATATGCAGCGGGCTTTGACTCTTCCAAAAACATCTTCCTTGGGGTGAGTCATAACACGGCCTTACTGAGTCACAACCACGATTTCTAATGCAGAATCTTTGCCAAAGTATAGAAGACAACTCAGCTCAATATGATAATTCACACTGATATCAAAGAAAGTCACACAGACGAAGAGAACACATTATTTTCCTACTGTTTTGCATGTTGAAGTATGTTTGTGTTGCCTTAAAGGGATAGTTCACCCAAAAATGAAAATTCTGTCATCATTTACTCACCATCATGTCATTCCGAACCCGTAAGGCTTCCTTTCATCTTCGGTAATGATGAGTAAATGATGACAGAATTTTAATTTTTTGGGGGAACTATGCCTTTAATAGGCAATGAGAATTAGGGTGCGTTCACACTTGGCAGGTTTGGTTCGATTAAAACAAACTCTGTCTGGGGCGATTGCTCTTTTAGTGCGGTTCATTTGAATGTGTGAACGCTGCCATCCGAACCTTGGTGCGCACCAAACAAACGGACCGAGTCGAGACCCACGGAACCAAAGACATCTAAACGAACCAAAAACAGGATGTGATGCCACAAGATGTGACCTTAAAAGGGACAGAATGCTCGAACATACATGGACTGTGTCCGAAATCGCCCTCTATACCCTTAAATAGGGAAACATTTGAGAGGATAGCCATTTGTAGTGGTGTCCGAAGCCATAGTGGACATTATCGTGTGTAGGGCTGGGTACCGAGTTTGATACTTTTTAGGTACCGACCGAATTGCCTCGATACTATCGAGTATCGAAAAATGACTTGTTTTTCGGTACCAGATTTCGATACCTAAGGGGTTAACTCGTCAACGTCAGTGCTCAAACAAATACATATGAAATGCACAACGACACGCCTAAAGTCGCTCACGCACATACACGCAAACTCTACACACACCAGACGCACGGAACTCTCTGCGCACATAGCCTACTCATATGAGAGGCGCGCACGCACACAAACTGTCCACGCACATTCTCATATGAGACACGAGCACACACACACAAACTCGCGCACATACTCAATGAGACGCGAGCACACACACTCACAATACCCTAAAGATGTGGAAAAGTCGATCAAAAGTGTGGCTACATTTCTCCAGGCTCGATGCCAACAGCACGCAATGCAGTATTTGCGGTAAAATAATTGCTGCAAAGACCGGTACCGCGACAGATATGATGAAGCCATTGACAGTGCACGGAGTAAACATAAGAGCAGAAAGTTGCTCCGTCTTTGACTGGTAAATGAAGAGATACCTTGTTGATCACTCTGACAGTGCTTATATTGCAATTTACTGAATGTAGGCCTAGGGCTGGGCGATATGGCTGAAAACTGTATCACGATATAAGTGTTTCATATCGGTCGATATCGATAATTATTGAAATTTTTATAACATATTTAAAATAAGGACCAGTCCAGGAGACAAATATATTACATTTAAAGATTTTTTTATTTTAAACTTAACCTACCTCTGATTATAATCCCATCAGTTATAAAGGCAGAAATGTCAACACGACCATGGAAAACTCAAAAGTCTAAAATCACAATGAACACTTAACAATTATCTCTTAACATTAAGGTGCAAAATTAAAGAATACGTAAGAAATGCTTTATAAAGGGGTGGGCGATATGGCAAAAATATAATATTACGATTTCTTTCTATAAATTCTATAAATCTATTTCTTTCTATTTTCTATAAATTATACATTGATACTTATTAAAGCTATTAATAAAGTTATTAGTCAAGAGCAGTGAGTGATTTTCTCTTTACATTTTGTTGTTTTATTAACATTAAAGGGATAGTTCTCCTAAAAATTCTAATTTTCATAATTTACTCTCTCACGTTGTTTTAAACTCGAATAAGTTTCTTTCTTCTGTTGAAAATAAAAGTTATTTGGAAGAATGACCAACAGTTGATGTACCCCAGTGACTTCCATAGTATATTTTTATGGAAGTCAATGGGGACCAGCTACTGTTTGGATACCCACATTCTTCAAAATATTAATATTAGAAAATATTAGATAATTTTTGGGTGAACTATCCCTTTAAGGACAAGCGGCAGCGTGTTTACTATTACTGTCTCTTTAAGAGCTGCGCGCGACGCGTCTATTATACACGCATTTGACAAGCAGATTTTCTCTCAGTTTTCTCAAGTTTGCTTTTACTTTAGACATATCCGACTAGTTTATGTAAACCTTGTGTGTATATAACAGTATTAGCAAAATAAGACTCGAAAGATAACTTAGTATTCAGGCGCTGGTAGACAGGCTTTTAGTGCATGTGAGCTTCACATGTATGCGCTGAGAAACGCACACGCTAGAACGCATCAGCACGCGAATAACAGAGAAACTGACGACGGTCTTGCATAATCTGCAGACGACATTGGTCTGACTACGGTCAGACTTTAAGTCAGGCGAGCTGACTTTTTCTGTTTTATCTAGTTACTAGAGAGTGAGTGCCTTTGTTCATGCAATCAAACTTGCTTTGCTGGTTGGTTCCAACGAAAAAAAAAAAAAAATTATCGAACGTTTTATCGAACGCATTTTTTATTGATATTGATTAGGTGTCTATCGCGATACATATCGTTATCGTTTTATCGCCCAGCCCTATGTAGGCCTACACTGCCGTTCAAAAATGTGTTGGTCAGAATTTTTTTTTAGTAAGGATGCATTAAAGTGATCAAAAATGACCTTAAAACGTGTAATGTTACAAAAGATTTCTGTTTCAAATAAATGCTGTTCTTTTGAAATTTTTATTCATCAAAGAATCATGAAAAAAATGTATCATAGTTTCCAAAAACTGTTTTCATGTTTCTGAAGGATCATGTGACACTTAAGTAATGATTTTGAAAATTCAGCTTTGACAACACAGGAAAAATTTACATTTTGAAATATATTCAAATAAGATTTAAATTTTTTTTTTTAACAAATTCAGCTTTGGTGAGCATGAGCTCTTTATAAAAAAATATTTTGTTCCTTATGTATATGTATAAGGAATATTTTGTTCCTTTGTGCTTTTTTTTGTTCCTTTGTGCACTGACTAAGGAGCATGAGTCAAACTGAAAAAATAAAACCAAAGTTTTTCTGAGGTAATGTGTTATGTAATCTTGTTAAAATGGATTTCATAAAATTGGTATCGAAAAAAGTATCGTTCAGGAACCGGTATCGAAATCAAGGTATCGGTATCGGTATTGGTATCGAAATTTTTTTGAACGATACCCAGCCCTAATCGTGTGCACTCATTGAATCCCATTATGCACCGCAATTACGAGTGTACAAACGATGTACACTCAACGGCTACAGAATACCCATAATGCACTGTCACGGTTGTGCCGAATGAATTCCCGCGTTTCTTTTTGGTCCGGACCAAAAGAACCAAGGAAACTGAATTACAAGTGTGAACACTTCCTTAGTCACTTCAGTTCACAGAATATGAGGAAAAAATGTCAGTTTATTTTTTATTTTTTATTGGATATCTTATCATGGATATCTTGTACAACAACCTTTTAATTGATATATCACTTGTAACAATATCAAAAGTGGATTTATTGTTAAATAAAATAAATAAAATTTAACTAAATTTTAAAATTTTCCTGAAAAATGTAAAGAGTTTTTACCTGTACAGGTGGTTTCCAGTCAGAAGAAACCACCTGAAATATCAAAATACAATATTTATTTATTAAAATGTTAATAAATATGTTAAAATATTAATTTAACAAAAAAAAAAAAATCCAAGACCTGAAAAGTTATTGGAATTTCTATAGTGAATATACATTTTTCTAGTTGTCTGTCGGTTGAGAGTCTTGTTGCTTAGAAAAGTATAGCACACCTCTCCTCTACAAGCATGAGTATCATTGCTGTCCATAGTTCAAACAGTGTTTGATGGGTTACTTAGTGCAAAGGGATTGTTTAAGCAGGTTTGTTGCCTTAGCAAACACCGCTAATTACATTCTGTAGGTCTATATTTACAACATTAATAGATGCATTTACATCACAGACTGATATTAATATCAGTGTAAACATTCTCAGTGTAGCTTGGGCTATGATTTAATCTTTGCAGATAAAGGTTTCGCTTGTTTATTGAGAAGCAACCAGTGAAAGCAGATAAAACCATCCATCATTCATGTCCTCGCAACCATATATATATACATTAGTGGTGTGAGAAACGAGACGAGATCTTTACAGTATTTTTAAGAAATCCTCAATGACTAAATACATGAAAAATATTCTGCAGGTGCATTTGAAATGTTTGAACTAATCATCTTGTAATGAATGTCATTTCAGTTCTGCTTTCTAAGTATGCATTGTCATGTGCGGTAAAAGACAACAATACTCAAGCACCGTTTTGCCACAAACTCAACTGACTGGCTTCTCTCCTGTATGACTTCTCTTCAGATCTTACAACTCTACATGATTTATGAGCTTCTACAACTTTTGACCTCCTAACTGAAAAACTCTCCACAAATTGATCATAGAAATAAAAACAACCAGTTTTTTCTTAGTCTTATTAAGTGCAACCACTATCTAAGTACTCTCTCAATATTCAAAGTGAAAATAGAGACCAAATGTTTTTTCAAGCATGATACAGAGCTAAGTGATGTTAACAACTACGCAGCCCAGCCTAAGATAACTTTCATATTGGGAGTTATTTGCATGCATCGGTGAGCTAATTTCAAAATTCGGGGAATTGAAATCGCGTTTGAATGCGCGCTCACGTTTTACTTTCGCATTAGATTTTGGTACTCTGTGAATAGGGAGCGGCGGTGCTGAGCGCGCATTCTACAAAATGAGACATTTGTCAGACGCTTAGGCTCTGTTGTGCAATGAATCCTCCGCCATGGTCTTGTCAGTCATCCCGTCACTTACTCTCATCACGTGATCAGTGAACTCTTGATTCCTGCTGCGCTACGTACGACTCTGCAGCTCGTGCTGGATGAGCTGGATGGGAATGAAGCGACCATTATCCAACTGAATTAAATGTTTTTTATCTCTATAAAAAGCAAAACAACAACAGTAAAGGCGTAATGTAAACAAAGCGGTGGCTTATCCTAATCGCGAGAAATCTTGTGACATTTTAAGTCATTAGCGGATGTTTCTATGGGCCTCTCTATGCAAGCCATCCGCCATATTGGAACAGTCAAAGCCAGTCGATGAACATTCGAGAGCAAATTGATTCGATCAGCAAATTGAATCAATGTATGATTATCTATAAAAAAAATTACCATAGCATAAAAACCTGTAATACAGAGATAATACATATAAAAACACAAACCTGTGAAAGGGAACTTGGGAATTTAAATCACGGCTGTTTCACGACCAGAAGCTGCCCAATATTGTGCCATCATTGATTCTTACTTGTTAGTCACGACACGTTGTGACGATGTGCCGACGTGTCTGGAGCGGTCGAATGTGGAATCTACATATACGTATCTATGCTCACAACCACCAGGCATTGAAACACTAGAACATGCGGATACAAAAAAAAAGTGCTGAATTCTGAAGAGACATATCATTCATTACAAACAGCAGGCACATTATGGAGGTTTACACTTCCCGCTGTCACAGACTGAGATGCTTAAGATAAAAATGACTCATTTCCCACCAGGTCACATCGCTACTCACATTTAATGCGCTTGATTAAACGATCAGCAAGTGTGTATGACTCAAAGCGACAGTTCACACAAAAATTTTAATTCTTCCATTACCTAATCATCCTCATGTCGTTCCAAATCTGTATGACTTCTGCAGAACACGAAACGATATTTTGAAGAATGTTGCCCGTACAATTAAAGTCAATGGGGTCCAAGATAACACTTAACCCCACTGACTTTCATCATATGACAAAAAAATGACACAAGGTTGTAGGAAGTAAGAATATCTTGCATATCTTGCTTTAATCCATTAGTATTTGTATGCTTTCATTCCTTTTCAAATTGTGACCTTAATATTTCCTTTGACCTTGACGGTAGCCAATTCAATAGTGAAGATCTACGCTTCGCTTTTACTCTGAAAAATACACGGACACCTCGAGGACGGTAATGGTCCAGTTGACGGCAGTGATGCATGACATATCAACACGCGGCTTCGGCCTCATACAAATGTCCTTGACAGGCTCTCTGCCCACTGCTGTTCTGCGGAGGTGGAAAGAGAACGAGTGAGAAAGAATGGATACTGTATTCCAGTCGGGTATAAATATTTCAGACTCCCACTTTATAATGCAGCTCCAAGTAGTAGGTGTGTTGTGTAATAGCCAGTAGCTATAAACGGAAAGCCTACAGTGTCTGTCTGTGCATTACAACCCTCTAAGCTTGGTTAATCAGTGATTTATTATATAACACACGACTTATAATACAAACAGAACCGTTATTAATCTGACAATAAGCCACGACACGTTTTGAGTTCATCTTGATACTTTAGAGATTAGTGAAATCCTCTTGATGTGCTTGATTTCCAGGAGCGAGCTGCTAAATGGCGGACCTCAGATGGTTTGATGGATGGACTAACAACCAATGGGGTGCTGGTAATGCACCCGGCAGGGGAGTTCGTATCTGAGCCCGCTCCAGGGGTGTGGAGGGAAATCTCCGTGTGTGGGAACGTGTTCGCCCTTCGAGAGACACGGTCCGCCCAGCAGAGGGGAAAACTGGTGAGAATTTGCTTCAATATCAGTAATCAATCGGCAGTAAAAATGTTTAAAAGGTACACTGCGGAACATCTGTGGTTCACACATAAACTACCGTTCAAAAGTTTGGGGTCAGTAAGATTTCTTTTGAAAGGAATTAATACTTTTATTCAGCAAGGATTCATTAAATTGATCAAAAGTGACTTTTGTAAAATTCTATATCAAATAAATGCTGTTCTTTTGAACTTTGTGTTAATTAAAGAATCCTGAAAATCCACAAATATATGAAGCAGCGCAATGGTTTTCAACATTGATAATAATAAGAAATATTTCTCGAGCAGCAAATCATCATATTAGAGTGATTTCTGAAGGATCATGTGACACTGAAGACTGGAGTAATGATGTAAATTACATTTTAAGATATATTAAAATAGAAACCATTGTACCGGTAATTGTAAATAAATTGTATAAATTTATATTTCACAATATTGCTGTTTTTACTGTATTTTGATCAAATAAGTGCAGCCTTGGTGAGCAGTAGAGACGTACAAAAACCGTAAAAAAAAGTATTGACCCCAAACTTTTGAACAGTGGTGTGTATAAACCTTAGGTATCTATCTATGGCCTATAAACTTTCAAACCTGAAGGCTTTTTAAACGTTGCTTAATCCAAGGTTAAAGAGGCCAAGAAAGGGAATTCTTGACAAAGTTTGCTTTTCTACATTTAAAAGTTAGTCGTCATTTTAATTCTAGTTTCTCACATACACATTTGAATTGCACTTCAGCATCCTGTTTGCTACATCAGACTCAGGAATTCAATTAGTGTTTTATTCTCAGTTTCTATGATTTCTGTATGTCTAAGTAAGCAGAACTGTTTTTCTTTAACAGAACTAAAGTTTCTTTAACTACACTCAAGGACGTAAGACTACAATTTAACACCAAATCGAACATGACAACTCTGAATAAGGCAAGAACAGAGTTGAGCAAAGATCAATTAATTTCTAACAAAAATTAAACCAAAAATATTTCATAGTGTATCTTTAAGTTTACATAAATCAAACATGTTTGACATTAAAGGTGCACTATGTAACTTTCGGTCCCCTAGTGGTTAAAAAACAAAACTGCATGCATTTTGCAGAAGAACATTGTTTTGGTTGTGCTTCGGCTCTGTGAGACTGTGTGGTTGAATATAGTTATTCTACTGATCATAAAACATTCAGTACTAGACTTCAGAGACGTCGATGGAAAGGATCTTAAGCTGACTAGCTGAAGACGTTACTGTAGCTTTACCCATTAATAGACACGGTACTTCCTTAAATAAATTAATTCCAGCACAGCGCTACAACAACCATAATGAAATGACCCTTCACAATAAATCCCAGTTCTCACCATCTCCGAAAATCCAAGACAATGTTGATTCTTGTTTTATTACGAGCTGTCACATACAATTTTTTATTTCAGTTGAATTTATATTTGACTTTAAAAAGCTTAGTGTCTGAAGTAACATGGCTCTATCATCTGTTAAATGGCACAAATGATCAATGAGTTGGATATTATGGCACATTAGGTGCCAGTTTCAGGCTTAAAATGTCAGTTCACCCAAATATGTGCATTCTGTCATCAACTTTACATCATTCCAAACCTGAATGACTTTTTTCCTGTGTTACACAAAGCATGTCCTGAGTGCATATTTGTGTGTGTCTTTACCTCACAGGTAGAGAACGAGTCAAACATGCTGCAGGATGGTTCTCTCATCGATCTCTGCGGGGCCACTCTGCTATGGCGGACCCCTAGCGGTCTTCGTCACACCCCGACCCTCAAACAGCTGGAGTCTCTACGTCAGGAACTAAACGCAGCCCGTCCCCAGTGCCCCGTGGGCTTCAACACGCTCGCCTTCCCCAGCCTGGCACAGCGCGCCACCATCGACAAGAAACAGCCCTGGGTCTATATGAACTGCGGACACGTGCACGGATACCACAACTGGGGGTTTCGCAAGGAGAAAGCGGGATCCTCTGCGGTGGCATTAACCGGAGGTGGAGGCACGGCTCCGGCTACGACCGGAGACCGCGAGTGTCCCATGTGCAGAGGGGTTGGTCCCTACGTGCCCCTCTGGCTCGGGTGCGAAGGGGGCCTGTACCTGGACGCAGGGCCCCCGACACACGCTTTCTGCCCCTGCGGTCACGTGTGCTCGGAAAAGACGGTGCAAGGCTGGAGTCAGATCCCACTGCCGCACGGAACGCATGCCTTCCACGCTGCTTGTCCTTTCTGTGGAACGTGGCTGACCGGGGAGCAAGGCCACATCAAACTCATCTTCCAAGGGCCCGTCGACTGAGAGGGACGGTGAGATGTTGAGACTGAATTACAGAAACTGAGAGTTTGGACTGTGGAGGATGGACACAAAAGGAAGAGCTTGTGAAAAAGGCAAGGATGACAAAAAGGGAATATACTTTGTTATGCGATGGAGAATGTGTAAATAAAAGTGATGAAATAAAAGGTGAAAACATGGAATCGTTGTGTGTAAGAAGAAGTGAATGACATTTGCATATGTAATATCTTCTTGGAAGGCCTTCGTTTATATAATGTGTAATATGTTGACTGCAGTCGGCAACTGGGTTAAACATATCTGGGTCACGTTTCACCCCCTAAATCATGAGGAAACAAGTATTATGGGGCCATTAAGACTTTGCATTGTGGCATTTAAGAAATTATTATAATAAAAAAAGTGGGAAAATGCAATAAAAATTATTTTATTTAAATCAGGGCAATCAAAATTAGGGCAACACTAATACCATGAAGTGCATACTTGAGAATTAATGAAATTAAGAATTTATGAAATCCATGTTTGTTCTATTTTTTTTTTTTTTTTTACATAACAGGAATGAGAATATAGGGGGAAAAATGTCTTGAGAATAATGTGAAACCTGAAAATAAAATTATGTCATCATTTACTCAACCTCGTGTCATTCCAAACCCATATGACTTTGATTAATCTTTGAAACACAAAATAAGTTATTTTTAATGAAATATGATCAGTCCCTGCACTGAAAGTCCAGGTAACCAAAAATTAGAAGATCCAAAAATGTCATAAAGACATCATAAAACAAATCCGTATGAATTCAGCAGTTTAATCTAAGTCTTGTGAAGGGATTTGGTTGCTTTATATGATGAACAGATTTATTTTAGGCTTTTATTTACATATAAGCAAAAATAATAAATAAATATTTTAATTTGAAATATATTAATTTGTGTTTCAAAGATTAACCAAAGTCTAATGGGTTTGGTACAACCTGAGAGTAAATGACGACATTTTTGGGTGAACTATCCCTTTAAAAGTCCTAAAAATAGCGCATGCTTATTTCTTTCTTCTATGGGGTGAAATCTGACCCAGACAAGCTTTTGATAGTGAAATTCACAATCAGCAATGCAAAAGTTTGTGCTAGAGAGAAAGCGAGAAAAAAGAGAGGAAAAAGACAAAGCTATCAACCAGCTCTCAGCCAGTAAACAAGTTTAAATTTAGCATCCACGTGTGTGTGTGTGTGTGTGTGTGTGTGTGTGTGTGTGTGTGTGTGTGTGTAATGGTGCATGAACTATACAGGAATGCTCAGATCTCTTTACATTTTTCAGAGTCTCACTTAGGGATTCTGATGAGCTGGCACACTGAGAAATTAGAGAGGGATGCTGCATTCGCTCTTACCTCCCCTCTCTCTCTCTCTCTCTCTCAGGGGAGTCTGAGCAGAACGGTACAATCCTGCACACTGACTGCAGCTACTCTAACTGGCTATAAATAACTCAAGGTCATTTGCTCACCCCTTCTACACATGCACACGCCTCCCTCCAAATGTGTCTGTGCGCAGACAAAAACTAGCACTCAAGATCATCCAGCACTAAATCAAATATGACATCAAATGGTTTCTATTTATGATGTGAAGTCATACTGTAAGAAACAGTGTTGTTATTGTCCACTAGTACATTAATCAATTCATCTATCCGTTCTCCATACCGCTTATCCTCTGTGGGGTCGCAGGAGAGCTGCCGCATTCACACATTCAGTTTTTTTCCAATTCACCAACAGATTATTCCATGTTTTCGGATTGTGAGAGAAACTGAAGCATCCGGAGGAAAACATGCAAACTCATGACATTGTTGGATACACTTTATTTTAAGGTGTCTTTGTTACAGTGTAACTATACACTTACGAGCCAAGTAATATTAATTAACATGTACTTAGGGTTTGGTTTAGGGTTAGTTGCAAGTAAATATGCTAAATTAACTGTTATTAATATAGTAAGGGCATGTAACATGCAACAAGGACAAGGTAAAATAAAGTGTTAACAAAAAACTAATAATAATAATTTAATAAAAATTAAAGCTATATAGAAGCATTAAAAAATACTAAAAATGAAAAATCACAAATTACTAAACTGCTGATTACTAAAACTTAAACACACACATATATATATATATATGTGTGTGTATGTGTATATTAAAATAATAGATATTTTGTGAGAAAAAAAATGTTAATTGATTTTTTTTTACATTCTTTCATGACAACTATCCACATTTCCTCGCCCAATTCTCATTACTATAATGCATCCAGATGTTTTAATGTTGAGGTTGTCTGTAATTCTCATTATTCTAAATAATGGTCTTCATTACATTCTACATTATACTGTAATTCAGTGATGATGTGAATCATCCAGTCCAGACAAAATGATTTCCATCATTAAAATCGGCATGAATATTTTGTGATTCCGGGGTGAAACATGCCGCGTTCATGTTCTTGACGGGTTTTATGAGATTCATCTCTTCAAAATGCTCAGTCATCACATTTCCAACTAGCACAGGAAGTGATACTCACCTCACCACCCACACAAGATCACTCTCCACACAACAGAAAAGCAAGCAGGAGAAGTCATCTTTAAGTCTCATGTTGATCATTTTATTATATATATTTATAATATGTACAGAGAAAGAGAAAACGAGATCAAACCCAGCTATGAAACAGCACCGGGATGAGCAAGCAAAAGTGTGGGGGGGGGGGGGGATAGAGAAAGAGCGTGTATATTAGTCAGGGAAACTACTAAAGAGCTGCTTGCCATTTTACCATCGCCGTGTCTTAATTCAAAAGAATGAGGTGTGCAAATGACATGGGTAAAAAGTAGAAATGAAAACGCACATTCATAAGCAACGACCCCCCTCCCCCCATACCCATACCCTTCATCTTTCCTCTAACCCAACACATTACCACAAAACTCTAAATTCATAGATCAAAAAGACAGCAATCCATCTGAGAAAACAGAATGCATCCAAAAAAAGCACTTGTTTAGTGTGAATGAGCACAGGGTTTAAATGAGACTTTCACATACTGCTAATTTTCACACAGATGTAACGCAGGATCCACGACGGACCCGTTTTTAAAAATCAAAGGAATGTTCCCAAACGCAGTTTCTGCAGTTGCCCCTTCCCAGCCATTGCACGCGCACCCATATCCCTGCTACTGCTCCCTCCAACCCGACGCTACCAGTTCACTTACAAAATAGTACAGGTAAATCCACCACACAACATTAGAGATGAGAATGTGCGGTCATGTTAGCATTAGCAGACGTTAGTGGTGTGAGAACAATTACACTGGCTCAGTGAGTGAAAGATCTAATGTCACGATGGCGAGACTATCCTAATTAAGACCGGGTGACGCACTAATACTAGTGAAGTTCACAAACTATCTACATTTTCTAGATCCACGTTGTACATGATAAAACAGCCAGATCAAAAACAGTCATCAGGCCAATCACTTGCAGTTTGCAGATTAGAGATCGAACCTTGTGGAGGGGCTTTAGGTTGCCATGTAGGATCCTGTATGAACCTCTTGGATCGCCAAAGGCAACATCTCTGAATGACACCCTTATTTTGAGAAAGGTCCATCAGTAGGGAGATTGGAAAGCTATAATCTACATTTTTCATTAAAGAACATGGGAGGTCATATCCGGTCTCCAACACTGGACCAGTCAATCCCAATACTCCTAGATGTAATACACAACATTCCCACACAAACACACAGCACACTGAACCGGATCCATGGAACTACCACGCTTTCATTGGTGGCGAAATGAAGGCCCTTTACAAATATGCAAATATATTTACCGTATGTAAATAAACGCAATGCATGATGGACCATTTTTGGCAGCAGCGAGGACTACGGATTGGCTTTAATCGATGGTAAAATTACACACTGAGGTTTCAAACCAAAGCCACAAAACTGCTGACCACAGGAGGAAACGACCTCAACGCGAGTCAAGATGGTGTTCGTTCATTCGTTTTGAACCTGTGATGGGCGAACACTCAAAAGTAGCAGAGGTCGTTGAGGTAATAGAGGGAACAGTAGCTTTCATCGACCAACCTAAAGCCTAGACCCCCGTAATCCTGATTATGAACAAAAAGCCAACTCTCTCCGTATCGTTCCCCAACCAACAATGTCATTGACAGCAGTAAGCCTTTGTACAAGCCTTCATTAGAAAAACAAAAACCTAAAGAAAACAACAAAAACAAATCAGTCTTAAAAATCACCATAATAACAATAATATACTAGTAGGATGAGAACAGGTAGAGAATATTGCCGACTTTGTATGCGGTTGACTTCCTGTCGATTCAGCCTCAGAAGCCATGCTTTCGCCCACAAAACCTCATTCAAGTGACAACGTGAGAGAGATTTAGAAATACTAGAGATAGGTTAGCTTTCTTAACGTAACCTCGCTAGTCGTTTAAAAGGAGGATTTGAGAATCGCCCCTAGATCTGCTCCCATTATAGACATCTATACATGGACACATGACTGTACCTAAGCTCCACTTTAAGTACAGGGGGGGGCGGGACTGTGGATGTGGGCGGGGTTATTCATGTGCACGGGGAGGAAAAAGGGGTGAGGTGTCTTACAAAAGGGGATAATAATAATAAAAACAAGAAGACTATGATGTCATAAATGAAGCCATAAGGCTGTTAGACGTTGGCTCTTAATGCAGTGGTTCCTCCCGTGAGAATGCTGTTTTTTTTTGTGTGTGTGTGTGTGTGTGTGAGAAAATGTGTTTGAGGGGGAAAGGGATGGTTTTGTGTGTGTGTGTGTGTGTGCGCTCAGGCTCTTCAACAGCAGCCGCCGCCAGACTGCCGCACAGGAGTGCTCTCGATCTTCAGGTTGGGCTTGTCTCCTCCAGTTGTGGCTCCAGGGCCCATGCGCTTCTTGATCTCGGCAGCCATGGTCATGAAGGCCTGCTCCACATTTGTGGCATTCTTAGCGCTCGTCTCAAGGAAGGGGATTGCTAAAGAGTCGGCAAATTCCTGGAAGGCAAAAAGAACCAGAGTTAGACACGTTTTTTTTTATTTTGCCCAACCTCATGCTTGGCACTTCTGTAAAAAGGCCCATTCATACCAAGCATGATAACTGTAACAATTAAAATACATTCCACACCAGAGCTATAATGATAACGACACAGAGAAACAATAGCGTTGGAATCACTTTCACAATGATTTTTTTTTCCAGCTGATGAATGATAAACATCTTGGCAGCCAATCAGAATCCATCCTGCTTTAAAGAGCTTGAGCATTTAAAGTGTCAGACGACATAACTGCAGCTTACAATAAACAGAATGATAAAGTGCATTGGATGCTAATACAGTTATAGTTATCTTTATATTATTGTTCTTGATGTGAACAGGCCTTAAAGGCCCACTGAAGTGTATTCGGTGTGTTGGTGTAATTACCACTGAAACAGGAAGACATGGTGGGACAGAGCAGCTCCTCCCCTTTTTTAAAATAGCCAATAGCGTATCATTTATATCACAGCTTGGTCAGAGCCGTTGAACTCAGCAAAACCACATTTGACACCCTTATGAAAGCCACAGTTTAATAGATTCCTCTTTTAGATGTAATATGAAACTGTTACTAACGCAACACCGTGATCATAATCATGCTTTATGTTGGTGCATTGCACGATGTTATCTCTTCTGCACGTCAGTGCTGTTTCTAATGATGAGTCTGTCCGGAACAGACCGTGTGCGCTACGGCGGTTTGCAAGACACTAACCCGAAACCAGACTTCATTCGCATATTTACACTGTCTGAATCGTTCCCTGTCCCCTATATAGTGAAATATGTGCCATTCACCATGTAGAAAATAGTAAATGTGTGAACAAGTGACCGAATTTAGCAGCAGATTCAGCATCTATTTATAATGTAGGGGGCGGAGCTTCAGACAGAATCTAGAGAGCATTTGATTGGACAGAAAATCTGATGTGAACCTGAAGTGCAGAGATGTCTCTAAAATCATCCATATTGGCAGAAGTGAGACTAAATTTGAAATGCTTATATCTTCTATATGGAAATTGTCATTATTTTGGAGCACACTAGCTTATAGATAACAGTAGGCTAACATTCATACTAAAAGTCAAAAAATTACATTTTGATTTCAAAAGGACTAGCACTAACGTTATTTAAAAGAAGTCGCCAGCCAGAGCCAGCATATTCACAAAGTTTTCATGCAACATTTCATTAAATAACATTAGGCAGTTTTGATTTATATGCTATTGAATGTTTGATGTTACATGCGCGTAAGCTATGCTTCTATTGCTTCTTCGCTTGTTTTTTTATCCAAAGATGTTATACTCTTTCAGAAGATGCGCAACAACGCCCCCTAATGTATAACAGTGATTTCCGGAAAATTCTGTCAACGGTGAGGGAAAGAGTAAATTGTCAAAAAGCTTTATTGACTGTATTCAAGACTGTTGATAAAGTTTTTGTTCTGAAGAAAATTTGAGTAGTTTATGCCTGTTCATAATTTCCCACCATAAAGTGTTGTAAGTGGTTGCGAGGGTGTTGCTATGCTGATGCTAAAATGTTCTGAGTGGCTGTTCATGCATTGCCATGCTGTTGCTAGGGAGTTCTGCTTGGTTGCTAGATGGTTACTTACTGGCCAAAGCCAAAATGGGCTCACTGCCAAGTCTTCATGATATTCTGGTCTCTAAACAAGTCTGGTTTCCTCTTTCAGTGCAAGGCTATGGGATTTTTTGGCCTGTTTTTATCTGCTACCAGGTAAAGGCACAAATCAGAACGCTGAGAACAAGCCCCACAATTTGACATAATTCATGTTCGCAAAACAAATGGTGCAAGACGGGTAAAATATTAGGTTGGGGGTTTATTCAAATCTCCAACCGCTAGCATGAAGATCGGGATTAGTGATGGAAAGTATTATGCTACCAATGTCACAAAAATGGGAAGCAATTGGACTTGCAAAGTCCACTAGTTTTGATAAAAAAGGGAACAGAGATTTAAACTCAGCCACTAACACAGATTAGACATGTCTATACCTTGGCTGTTGTGTAGTCCACTACTTTCTTGGTGGTAAGATCACATTTGTTTCCCACCAGAAGCTTGTTGACATTCTCGCTTGCGTAGCGGTCTATTTCCTGTAGCCACTGTTTCACATTGTTATACGATTCCTTTAGAGAGAGCAGGACACAGAAAATAATTTTCAATTTCAACTGAAAGGTCGATACCGAAAGGTATGTGATGATAAAGCAATGTTGTTATTGTTAACTAGCTAACTAACTTTAACTTAAACATAATAAGTTTAAGTTAAGGTACTAAAATTACTAAAAATTAAACCTATACATACATACATACACACATATACATATATATATATTAATTATTAACTATTAGTATATAAACTAATAAAAATGACAAAAGCACATACAAAAATACTAAAACTTTAAGAATAAAAAGAAAACATAAAAATAAAAGATAATTCAAAATATTAACTAGTATTTGAATAGTACATAAATGATACTAAACTAACACTGGTGTATTAACACAAATTTGACAAGCAGGTCATCAAGTAAGAGAGGTTTTCTGAGGATGACATCAGCACAGTTTGTACAGTTTTTATAGATGTCACGACATCAGATTTTTTCCCAACACTCTTATCGTAGCCAAAATAATTCACAATAATATATCGCAATATCTATAGAAATCTTGAAAAAAAGATCATCCGGCGTCGAGTATGAATGAAGAGTTTAGCTCTCCATAATGCTCACATCGCCCTATTTTGGGTAAAAATAGAAAAAACACTGCTCTCTAAAAATATTTGTCCAAATGAGCACACGAAAAGCCCTGAGGGATGTAAATATAATAAAACACAGAACGGCGTCAGCAGTAAACGGTTAATGTAACATTTCCTGTTTCAGGACTAGCAAAATAATGGTCACTTACTCTCTGTACAGTGGCCAAGATAACAGAGACAGAGATGGGGGAACAGTTTGGTGGTATTGCCTCGTTTAGCGCTCACTGTTGATTGGCAAGTCATGCATACTCGGGTGATTAATGAGACATTTTCACGGAACCAAAAAAACTTCCACACTGGCGAGCCATAACTTTCTTGGAGTGCGGGTAGAGTGTCTCATGTGTCATATCCGACGACGTGCTTTTAGGCGGCAGTAGCAGCTGCACACTGAGACCGCTTGTGTTTTATGACATGTGGCAACCAGCCTTATGCCTGTTTCAGATTACACGATTTTTTTTGTCTGTTAAGATAACACGATTTTGACTCCTTAAATCTTGCCGTGGACAAGAAACATGTCAGACTACACGTTACTTTCTGACCAGTCATCATGTGCCGTCTCACACTCATATATTCACTCACTCACTCACTCACTCACTCACTCACTCACTCACTCACTCACTCACTCACTCACTCACTCACTCACTCACTCACTCACTCACTCAACGAGACGAAACGATGAAATCTTGCGTCCCAACGCCCGTTGTCGTTTACGAATCCCCACGTCAAATGGATCGTGCCAAAATCGTGTGATCTGAACCATGCATTAGGGTGCTATACCAACACCTCCTGTACATTGGGAAGTCAACCAGATACTGGCGCTTGATAATTTACGTGCCACATTATCATACGTGTATTATTCATTTGAAATATTACGGTTATTGCCAATACCGGTATATTGCCTCTGGCTTGCTTAGTTGGGGACATTTAATATTCAGCTATATTATTGATCTGACTGTACTGACGCTGCTGTACGAGAACTGAACTGAGCTGGACGATGAAATCTTTCTTGCAGAACTGCTTTATAGATGTAGAAATGAACTAATTTGATGATCTTTACAACAGAACTGAATCAACACGGAAATGACTTCAGATGAACAACAGCCGAAATGCATAATTTTCCTGTCATGTTCTCTGAAACAATCTGTATTGTATTAAGCCCTGTATAAACAAAGGTGAGTTGACAATGGCGACACCCCTAATTAACACGATAGAGATATTTACATTTTTTAAATATCACGGTTATCGTCAATACCGGTATATCACAACTCCACTATAGACAGAAATTCATTATTGATTCTGTTGCAAAGTGTGCCTTGTTAAATTTGGGACAAATAAGGAAGGAGAACATCTGATGATGTCTCACCTGATCCGTGACATCATAAACCACAATGATACCGTGAGCCCCTCGATAGTAACTGGAGGTGATGGTTCGAAATCGTTCTTGCCCTGCAGTGTCCCACTATGAGAGAGAAAGAAAAGAAGATCATTTGTAGTAATGCCAAACCATGCATGTTTCTATTAAAGCATTTGGCCCTAATCTCACATGTACAATGTAACGAGTTTCTAGATTTGTATATTGTTCCAAGAAACAAGGTCATCATAATGTACTGGTGTGCATACTAGTGACTGTCATGCTGTTGCAGAACTTGTGAAAAATTATTATTCAGTGTGTAATTTATGGACTTACAATCTGTAGCTTAATGGTTTTGCCATCAAGTTCAATGGTGCGGATCTTGAAGTCCACGCCTATGGTGCTGATGTAGCTCTCAGTGTATGTGTCATCCTGCAGGATCAAAACACACACAGAAAGGAGAATGAAAACTAATATGTGCACTGTGCCTATTTACATTTGTGGATATAAATAATCTCTAGTATTCGTCAACTGCATGACTTCCATTGATCTTTTAATTGATGTTAACAAGCCATCTGTGCCTTTACTCACAGCAAATCTCAACAGAAGACACGACTTTCCAACTCCAGAGTCACCGATGAGGAGAAGTTTGAACAGGTAGTCGCTAAAATGGAGAAACACAATTGCAATTTATTAGAATGCATCAACAGGAATATATACTATTTCAGTTTCAGAACAAATTTAACCTTCTTATGACATTCACCAGTCAGATGAGTTATCATCACATTACTGACCTTATTCACAGCAGCGCCATCTTTGATTTTTAACGGGAATGAAAGCAAGGCGGTGAGGGATAGACATATCTCTTCAGTGGGTTGTACTGTTATTTCATGAGTTTTTGGATTGTTCTGCAGATGAAATATCTTTACAAGACATTTCAGTAGAGAAAAAAATCCCAGACAACATGAGGTGTGGCTTTATATTACAGCTTTATTACAGCGGCTGCCATTGAAAACATGGTGAGTCTATCACTCACAGCCTCGCTTCAGACCTGTCATGGCGCTGCTCTGAATAAGGTCTAAAAACAGGTCACGTTTTATTGCATCACTACAGTACAGTGTTATTTGTATTATTTTTTGCATTATTTTACTATAATAATATTTGTTTTATTTTTTATAATTTTCAGATTTTATTTGAAAGTTTTTGTAATTTTGTCATGATTTCTATTTAGTTTTAATTTATTTTTATTTCCGTTTTAGTTACTGTAGAACTTCAACTTATTTCAGTTAATTCGGTTTCAATTCTAATTTGTTTACACTGTTTAAATGATTTTTTTTTCATCAAATATTAATACTTTTACTTTTCACTATTTCAGTTAATTTGGTTTCAAACAATTCTATTTTTTGTTTACGTTATATAGTATACATTTACATTTATCTAATATTTATCTATCTACAGTAGTTACATTACTGATGAAAGCCTAATTACACATGACAGATCTGACAGGTTGTTCAGCTCATGTGAACATTTAACTAATTCCCTTCTTGCACACACACAGTAAGACCAACAGCAAATATGTTTGTATTGTCAAGAGTTATGTGTGTAAACGGACTTTTAGGAATGGTGTTAGTCCAGTAATGTTAAAATATTAACGACACTACATCTCATAGTATTGAAATAATCATATAGCACACCGCATCTGGCTCTCAACTGATATAATAGGTGCCATATTAGCATTGCTATAATGTTAACTGGTTTGAAGAGACAACTAGGCTACATCAGATTACAAGTTGCAAAATCAACTCCCATTTCCAAGAACTGATGGTGAAGAAGGTTCAAAACAAAATCATCATAAACAAAGTATCCACCAGCTCAAAATACAGCTGAGAGAATCTATTTCCAACGATGACACAGTCTGTCGCAATGGTTTCTGAGTTCAAGTACTAACATTAGACGAGCTGACAAAACGCTTTATCACGTGAAGCAATCTTTACTGAGTCTAGGTCAAGAGGAAAACAAGGTACAAACAATAAGAAAAACCTTAATCTCAGACAAGAAAAGCATTTATTTGAGTGTTTTAACAATTGAATTTTAAACCAAGCACTCTGGCAATAAAAACAAACTGGATATTAGTGGGTTTTCAAATGTCAATGGCCAGTGATGATCCAGATATATCTTTGATATAGGCTAATACAATTTAAATATAGACTTTTACAAATTAAGGCAAACTGGAATGTACTTATTAACATTGTAAAGTGTATTAACTTTGCCATTCACAAAACAGAAAGGAAGTGAAATTGTTTGAGAACCCTGACAGAACAACATCGGCTCAACCAATGGCCGGGGACTATCCGTTTAACTGACCAATGGCACGAGCTTGATGCAGGGACTCTGTGTTTAACTGACCAATGGCAAACAGGGGAGTGTTGGAAACATGTTTGTGTTCTTTGTTGCCAGTGAATTAGCACTTGAAATACTGTGCTGATGGATATGGAGAGCAAGCAATAAATTACGGTTTTTCCATGCAATATTCATAATTAACTTCACTTCAATTCATAACACGTCTAAACCCAATGAGTTGACCACATGCTACTGAGAAATCAGGAAAAATACGAAGCTTATCCTCCTCATGACCTCTTCCAGCTGTAACGCTGACTTTCAATTCACAGGCCCAATGAAAAACACATGACTCGCAATGACAAGCTCGAGTCGTGTATGCTTCAAAACACCGTGTGCATAATTATGCGCTCATATGCGAGATATACTTTGACAGCTGGATTCAGCCTCACTACAAACTAATGACGTCACTCCGTCGCAACGCAACACACCACACCAAAAATTACGTCACGCAGTACGGCAGATGCCGAAATTACGTGCGATAAACACCAAATAGCGACGTTTTTAATGTAAGACGTTTAATAATGAACAATATCGTCATTTAGAGTAAGAAACTTTCTAAATACAGGCTTTAAATGAGTAAATGTCCTCTGAATTCGCAGTTAAAACACCGGACGTTGTTAGCCGTTTAGGCTAGACAAAGCTAACGTACTCGCACTGATTATACAAACACTGACATCCGCAACACAAGACTAGGCGTCAAATACTCACTATTCTGGATTCATGGTGTGTTTGTGTCGTTGTTCAGCAGGAGATCGGACTCTTTTCTCTGCGAGCGGACGCGATAATGATGAAGAGGATGACTTGTACGTCTGGAATACCGAGAAACCGGGGCCGCTTTCTCTGATTTACCCCCTCCAAACACACCTCAACACTGTCTTCTCGTTTGATTCAGTCACTTGACGGACATTACTGAGCATATAACGCAAAACACTGTTATTTTGTTCTGCTTTCTTCCTTCCTTCCGATCTGCCCCTCGCTCGAAGTACAAGATGGCTGCGCAGGTGCGGCAGTGACATCAGATGACGTGGCATTACGGACTGATCTCGAAGACACAACCCAGAGATTCAAGATATTCTGGAAATATTTCAACTTGGATTTATTTTTGTTTTTATTATTATTCCATATGATTACATTTCTAAATTCCCCACATTATTAGGTGCTGTATCATATTTTCATATTTCCCCTCCTCAAACATTAACGATCTTTTATTATTTTAAGTTTTTTTCAGAAGTGGACACCTTTTATTCTCAACCCCATAGCGAGAAAAAAATTGTTTAAAAAGGATTTTACACAAAACTTGTTATAAAACAAGCATCTACCTACTGCTCATGTGTCCCTCATAACAATGCAATGACTTCAAATGTAACATTTATGCTAATTTTCATATTTGTATGCGACTGAAGTTAAAAATAGACAAATTGTGTGTCTGTGGTCTCTTTATTTTTGTTTAACCCTCTAAGCCCCTTCATTTCTGGGTCACACTTGGTACCTTTGTGCTCAAAAGTGACGGAAGCCTTGAAATGTTTTTTTTTTTTATCCCCAGGAAAATCAATGCAATATATTTTTGTTCAGTAATATTTTTTGATTATTTTTTAGAATTTTGAAGGGATTTTATGATGCTATGCAATATTTATAAAATTGTATGAGCTATTTTTTTCCATTAAAATTAATATATTTTATTTATTTATTTTTTCAAAAATGCAATGAGTGAAGGTCTGCAAAATCCTTTTTTTTTTTTTTTTTAAGTTAGAATAGTGCCATCTGGAGGCGCTAAAAATGAAAAACATGTGTACTGTCATGGTATCTTTATAGCTCCTTATATAAATAAATAGAGAGGCTTTTGGATTCCCAAGTTAGTTTTTTAGACATAATTTCTTATTTTTATTAGGTTTTGCATTTAGATATATATATTTAGACATTCAAAAAGACAACTTTTTGTCAAGGTTTACATATTTTTTGTTAGATAAGCATCAGGTTTTGCATTGATTACAATCAAACATTACAATTCTGTTACAAAGGAAAGAAATGGAAAGCATTTTTTGTTACTCAGTATTTGATTGATAATTAAATATCTAACAAAATGAGGAATGGATAGCGATGATTCAAAACACTTTATACAATCATTTTGCAATTAAAATGTAATTTTTGTAAAAATTGTTGATTTTATTTTACACATTTGCAAGATCGTGCTCTGTTACAATTTAACAGAGTCTGCTCTGTCTATTTTGCACGTGAAATGTTTTGGAGATTTACCCCTTCATTGCTGTATGTTTTATTTTTTTTTTGTATCATGGCTGATTAGCAGTTTGTACCACCAAATGATTCTCTGAGTTTTTGTATTTTTTCATATTTCTCATTCATTTTCTGTCTGTCATTTTTGACCTTGATTGTACCAAGTGTTACTTTTTATTTATTTATTTCCTGATTATGTCAATGTCATAGCTAATGCGACAAAAGTCACTAAATGTCATCCCATTCCGATGAAGCAAAACAAATTCCATTAATTTCCCCCTTTTTTTTTTGACAGCAAAGTGTTATTTTTTATTTTTCATGATTCTCCTACAATTCTGAATTGACAACTAAAGAAAATAACGTACGTACTTTATAGGTTTGACAAAATTTTAGCTCCTGCAATTTAATTAAAACTACTTTAATGATTTTTTTAAAATCGTAATGCCTGATTCAATGACTCGCTAATAAAGACTTCATAAATGGATGAATCAGTGATTTTGAACAAATCTCTTAAATGATTCAATGACTTTTGTTCAGAAGTCTTGTCGCCACCTACTGGTCTAACGATGTAAACAATCTTGATTTGAAGCACCAAGTTACTTTCAAAAGATGATTTACTCCGTTTTTTTTCCTCAACATCAGTGTTTATATCAAAACTATAAACAAGTAAGATAGAAGTTATGATACTGTGTGTTTGAAAAGACCAATGTTCTGAATGATCTCAATGTTCGCTGTGATCGTACTTGTCCAAAAAAAAAAAAAAATCATATTCTTTAAAGTCACATAAAATTTCTTGAGCCGTTTAATTTGTGATGTCTGACATTTTCCAAACCTTTCAACATTTGGTATCTTTTGAAATACAAATCACAAAAATACAACATTTACAGTGTAATAGAAAAATACAAATATGAATCACAATGAATTAAAAACAGTTCTCTCGTTTCCTTCTAGCAATGGATTTTATATGCTAAATTTTCTGTCATTAGAAGAACTGAAATCTCATCATAATACTTTAACATGTCCTAGTGTGGATCACACAAACTTTCATTGCACAGCAGGAGTCCCTCCTCATCCAGGGACACAGAGCCACCAACAGCTGCGTGTTGGTTACACCTCTCAGTCTCCAGGGCCTCAGTGCTGTCCCGGTGACCGCTGGCCTTCTCCAGCCCCAGGTTGATGTAGTGGGACTCCCTGCTGGCCTTCAGGGGTGGAAGATCAGACAGAAGCGCTTTGAGGCTCTGGCCCAGCTCTCCGAAACCTGGCCTCTGAGAGGGATCTTTGTGCCAGCAGCTCAACATAACCTCATATCTGACAGAGAAAGAGTCAAAGGAAAAATGGAGGAGAGTAGCAGAAAAAAAGAAATCACAAAAAGCACCACAAGACTGAATCATCTTCCAGATCTGCAGTTTAAAAACTACTCTAGCCATTTATGTTTCTAGACCATGCACAAAACATTATTATATGATATGATTTAGTAATAACTGCTGTGACGAAGGATTCCTATAACAGACCTAAACTGTTCTTACTAACCCTGATTTCATCTTGTCGGTCTTGCAACAGACAATTGTTGGTAAAGACTTAGTCACAGTTTCCTGATAAGCAGAATAGTCTAATAATCTATAAAAAAAATTCCGGTAAAATAGGCAAATTCCTTACAATTTGCTGTCATTGTCCCCTTGTGCGAGACGGTGTCCTTTTTCCAGGAAGTCCAGGAGCTCATGATTGGAGACACCTGGATACGGCGTCTTCCCCCTGGATGTGATCTCCCACATGGTTATTCCAAACGACCACTGTGAGACATAAGGAAGATCACAGTTGATAAAATAGCTTGAAGGACGTTGGTGGGTGAATCTCACAAAAAAAAAATGTCTGGGTCATATTTTTTCCGAAAAAATCAATTTCATTTAACCTTAAGAAATAATTATGTTTATAGGACAATTTCCACCCAAATAGTTTATTTTTCTAAAATAAAAAAAAATAAAAAAAAAAAATAAAAAAGTTTGTTATTGTTGTAAAATGTTTTATTTTATTTATATATATATATATATATATATATATATATATATATATATATATATATATATATATATATATATATCATTAATATGCTCAGTGTTTAATATTCAAAATATAATTTCTACGGGGTTTTTTTCTTCTGCTTTTGGGTGATGTACCCCATGATTTTGAAGGGTTTTGTGAGATTCACCAGTGGTGAATTTATAATAACATAAAGTACATACACAAACTATGAGTGTCAGTGTTGAAAAGTACTGTATTAAAGGGGCTACATCTGTATGCAAGAATTTTCAAGTAGTAATCGCTTTCTTACTGGCAATGTGTGAACAGCTAGTAACAAAACTTAAAAAACTAGAGCCTGTATATGATAGACTCTAGACGGATTTTTATGTGAAAGACTCGTGATGTTTTTACCGGGAAAATCAGATGTGACGTTTGCACTCAGGAACGTCTCTTCCACTCAGACACATGCAATGAATAGGCTTACAAATGTTAATGCCGAAAGAGCTACTCTGTACTGTAATGTCAATTTGTCATGCATAGAAAAGGGATTAATTCAAACTATAGTTCCACATAGTCAGATCTATATAGTCTATAGTCTCAAATATACTTTAGAATCAAATTATCATATACAGTGCAACTTCATCATGATGCCGGTGAATTTCAGAAGTTGTGCAAACATATCCACATCGCTATGATCAGATGCTTTCTTAACTGCTGTTTTCTCACCGCTGCCATTTTTGTTGAGCGTTTATATTGTTATTGAAAGGAAAGCGCACAGCACTTATTTAAATATTCATCTAAAAGTGGCTTTCAGCAGGACGGCATCGGGATGTTCATTAGCAGTATGTCGCTGCAAAGGTATTTCCAACTTCTTTAATTTTACTTATAAGCTAAGAATGAAAAAGAACTTCGCCGTGAGTATATCGGGGCTTTGAATCATGTATCTTTTGTATGTTGTGTGTGCAAGTTTCTGGCTGCAGTTCACTTAACGGCCACCGGTGTCGCTGTTAACAAGGGTTTCTGAATCGACACACAGTATAGCCCCTTTAATACTGTATTGGATGAGTAAATAGGACTGACCACATCACTCTTGGTGGTGAACACGTTGTCAGACACGCTCTCTAATGCCATCCACTTTACAGGCAATTTAATAGTCCAGTTCTTATGCCTATAGTAGTTACTGGAATAGATCTGCTTAGACAGGCCAAAGTCAGCCACACACACACGCAGGTCATCGCCCAACCTGTGAAAGTGATCCCAGCATTGGGAGAATGAGGGGGGAGAATTTGTTCATTAGGTGTGGCTTCTCAAAGACAATAGAAGTATTAACAGGATGTTGTTGTAAAATGCGCTCTGTGTTGCCCTCCTGTGGACTCACATGCAGTTGCGGGCAGCCAGGTCTCTGTGTAAGAAACCCTGAAGGCTGAGATACTCCATTCCTGCAGCGATGTCAATCATAAAATGTAGAAGCCTCTGATAAGGCAAACACTGAGGAGAAGAGATCAGTTTAAATGATAGGAACATATATGATCAGATTTGTGGTTATTTTACTGTTAACACTTAAACTTGTATATAAAAAACAAGAGTCAAAAGGACAAGTCCATAAGAAGGTGTCGTAAATTAGTTTTTCTCGGTATGCGATACTCACCATGGGAACATCTCCATAGCGGGTTGCTTTGAGGAAGCTGTGTAGGTCTCTATGTTTCATGAATGGAAGAATAACAAGTGGTACAATGATGAAGGACTCTGGGTCTCGCTCTAGTACAACCCCTGTTGGACGCAAGTATAAAATAACCTCATCAAATCTGTACTAGAGAAACTCTATGATGGACCGATTAACGATAATACTGTCTTATCCACCTTATTTTGCAACGTCGGTAAGCTATTTTCTATGGATGTGCGAGACTTCCTATTCATTAGCTGCCAAAGATATGTATAGGCCTGCCCGCTTAAGACTTCACCATTTTGGAACAGTTAAATACGTTTTTTGACTTTTTAGTATCAATATGTTAGCCTACTGTTATATATAAGCTAGTGTGCTAGCTTACAAGGTGAAAAACAAGGTGGATACATCATGTACAGTAGATCTAGCTCCATCCCTCCCAGTCAAAAGTGACCTTGACTGGCTGCTGATTATCACAGTGTTGGAACGATGCCAATTACATTTATACACATTAGAGTTGCCATGATCCATTTAACTCTTACAATGGTACAACCCCCCTATAATTCAGCAGGTCAAAGACACACAGGAGGTAAAAGTCAAGCAAATCCCACTGTTACTGTTCAGCTACGGGCGTCACCAGGGGAACTAGTGGAAGTTCACACTTTGCCCTTGGCTTGGACAGACCTACAGGCCACAGATGACCAGTTGCCATGGAAACGTCTGTGCCATTTGAAATCAGGTTATCCACAATGTTCCACTCCAGCTAGACATAAATTATACATTTTAGCCTAGATACCAAACAGTAAATAATGTCGTTCAGCAGAGACATACCAAGCAATTTAACGACATTCACATGGTCAAAATGCTTCATAATTTCGGCCTCCTTGAGGAACGACTCCAGATCTTCTTTACTGTAGATGGCTTCTACAATTCAACAGGAAAGTTTAATGACATTATGCATGAAAGAGGTTGATTTAATAACTGTGTAAACGACATTGTCTCAAGTGTCTAGTGCTTAATTCTAAATAAAGACAACACTTTTGAATGCATTATCAGAAATGTTCACTGTCGCGTGCTCTCTGCACTATACACACACACACACACCTTTTGAGGTTTTCACAGCCACTCTGATATCTTGTCCTTTTTGATGAGAAAATATGCCTTCATAAACGGCCCCAAATTCTCCTGCAGATAGAGAAATTCCAGTATGAAAATTCATTTTGACACTCAAACTGTTTCTAATTGAATTGTTCCTTAAATATGAACTTTATGTAACTTAAAATAAAATAACTTAAGAACAGTTATTAAAAATCTTTTTTAAAAAATGTCTATAACTTATATGAATGTATATGTGGAAGTGTAGGCCTACTACCAATCAAAAGTTTGGGACAGTTAGGACTCTTAAATAAATTGAAAATTGAAAAAAAGAGCATTTATTTGAAATGGAAATCATTTGTAACATTATAAATGACCCCTAAACTTTTGAACAGTAGAGTTTCTCTCATAGGTCTTATAACTGGTTACCATTTCATTTAGGTTTATATATATGTCACTTTGATATATATATATATTTTTTTTTGGTCGTCATTTATGATTTCAGATACAGTAGTGGCTAAAAGTGATGTCTGGAGGGGATTGGTTTGTGGATTTGTTTTCAATGACCCTACGAGTTTGAATAAACCATCAAAATAGAGGAAAATATTTTGTATTTGCATGCGTTCATAATTTCTTTGTATGACAGCCTGGCCAAAAATATGGCATGTTCCACCGCGTTATCACAAATGAAATAAAAATTACTTCGCATTTTGCTTAGGCTACAATCTTAAACTTAAAAATCTTTTTAATCGTTTGAATAAAGGGTAAAGATGTCAATTTTCCTATGCTTGACATCACTTTTGGCCACTACTGTATGTGTAATACTGCTAACAAGAGACCTAGGGCAAATTTAAGTCAGTGTATACCTTTCCCAAGTATTCGACACATTGTCAACTTTGTGCGATCCACCAGCACATCTTGAAGACCGCACAGCATGTCACTCATTCCTTCCAACACCTGAACTGAGCCTGATACTGACAAAGACAAAAAGAAAGAGAATAATATCTGGGTTAATAAACCAATTATCTAAAATATGATAGATCTGTCTTAAACTGTGCTCAGAGTTGCCCTGCATTGAAAAGTCAGAGCTTTCAATATGAACATTTCTCACCAAATTATAGAAAGCAGGATAGATTCTGATCAGCTGTCAATGTTTTTACCATTTAGCAGCTAAAAATATCATTCTGAAAGTGATTCCATCGTTCCTCTGTGCCATTATCGTTAGTGGTGGTGTGGACTTTTATATTTAATACGATTTCACAACTATATTTTTATTATTATCGTTACAGTTAGCGTCCTTGATGTGAGCAGGCCTTTACTGTGTGAAAACTATGAAAATATTTCATGACATTTCAACTATTTAAATAAACATGAAATGTGACACTGGACCACAAAACCAGTCATAATGAATAAATAAGCTTTCCATTGATGTATGGTTTGTTAGGATAGGACAATATTTGGCCGAGATACAACTATGTGAAGATCTGGAATCTGAGGGTGCAAAAAAAAAATCGAAACATTGAGAAAATCGTCTTTAAAGTTGTCCATTTATGTTCGTGATTATGGTGCATTCACTCACAAAAATAAATGTTTTATATATTTACGGTAGGAAATTTACAAAATATCTTCATGGAACATGATCTTTACTTAATATCCAAATGATTTTTGGCATAAAAGAAAAATCGATAATTTTGACCCATACAATGTATTGTTGGCTATTGCCGCAAATATACCCGTGTGACTTGTGACTGGTTTTGTGATCCAGGGTCACAAATAATGTTAAAGTTCTTCTAAAGGTTCCTAGGTTAGAGGTGTTTTCACGGCTGGTAACACACTTGGTCTGAGGTTTGAATGTCAATATGAAAGTACAGAAATGAACTGACACAGTGACTTATCACTCAGGCATACTTGTGTGTTGAAGCGGGTCAGCATGCAGTCGTTCATATCCGGAATAACACTGAGACGCTCTCTCTCCATGTGTTGTACTTCTGGGAGGATGAGGCCTACATTCGCCACTCTGATTTGCTGCATTTTTGCTGCCCTCCCTATAAGCTGCATGAAAATGATTATTTTAATTGTGTAAAAAGAATTTGACAGCTGTGATCACAAATACTTTGAGCTTTTTAGGGATTTGCAAGACCCCAAATTATACTCTTCCTGTAGTCCGAAACTCAAATATATACATTTTATACAACATTTATCCTAATTATTCCTGCATTATAAGGAGGTGAAACAGATGAAGACTCACTATTGACCAGCTCAGAGTTAGCTGTGTGTTCTTGTTGTTTACGACGTTGATACCGAGCCACACCAGACCTCGATACGAGCTCTGTTTCTTGACCTGCACTGAACACACACACACACACACACACACACACACACACACACACACAGAACAAAACAGTCAATATATTCTATGCAAACACACACACATACACATATACATATATATATATATATCAAACTATTGTCATGCAAACTAGTTTTAGCTCAGAGCCACAAACAGACTAAACAAATGTAAAGCTACAGAACCAGAGAAGTGTCTGTATTGTAGAATCAACCAATCACATGCTTCCCAGGTCAAACTGGACATTTCTTAGTCATTATTCAGTGTATATAATCTGTATAAAGTACACAGTGTATCATTACATCTCTTACAGTCATAATATACTGCTTTTACAAACATTTAATATAAAAGCAGGATGAAATTACCATTTCCCAGAGATTTTGAAGGATGGAGACTGTTGCATGAACATCTGCATTTTCAAAGAATTTTACCTGAGCTTGTGACGCCTTACAAAGATGAATACAGCAGCTATGAGAAGAAAAAGGATGCCACACACGAGAACAGCAGTTAGGACAGGGAAGAGTCCCGGTCTGGAATCGGCTTTTGGGTCAGGACTGGAACCTGCTATTGGGACAGGCCTGGAATCAGCTTTTGGGTCAGGACTGGAATCCGCTATTGGGTCAGGACTGGAATCCGCTATTGGGTCAGGACTGGAATCCGCTATTGGGTCAGGACTGGAATCCGCTATTGGGTCAGGACTGGAATCCGCTATTGGGTCAGGACTGGATTCAGCTTTTGGGTCAGGACTGGAACCTGCTATTGGGACATGAGTGGGCTTTGTGAATGGATCTCTTCCTGAAACACACACATAAACATATATAGGTAGTTGCTGTAGTAAATTAGCTCAAAGGGGAAATATTAATAATTAATCAAAACTTGTTATAATTAATTATGCATATTTGGATCAGTTAATCGGATTAACTTGATGTAGCTAAATTAATATTACAATCAACTAATCAGTTTGCCCAGCGAACACTCAGAATTGATTATTTATTCATTCTAAGAAAGGGTATTTTACACGGCCACAGAAAAAAACTCTTTCTTAGCATGTCTAGCTCTTAGAGCGTGTCACAAGACCAGGAATTGTTTAAGTAAGGGATAATGTATAGTGAGCCGGTTGTTATAGTGAATAACAACCCCGACAGGCTGAACGGGATCCCGACGCGAAGCGGAGGGATCTTGAATCAGCCTGAAGGGGTTGTTATTCACTATAACAACCGGCTCACTATACATTATCCCGCTTATTACATGGCTACCTACAAAATAAATAAATAATTTGCCGCGAATTATTGATTTAAAAAGGGGTTATTGATTTAAAAACGATTGTATTGCTTCCGCTAAAGAAAATAGTCCGTTCCGCGTCCATAGCAACGCGCTGTTTTTCATGGCAACGGTCTGTTATACTTCGCAGCGGTCTGTTATAAAGAAATAACAGACCGCATTCTATATTGGAATTCAGCCAAGCCATGTAATAAGTGACATTAAGTGCAGGCAGAATCAGGGAACTCACATGTAATATGCACAAAGTTGTATGAACTAAATAACTTCATATATGAAAGAACGGTCAGCTTCTTGTTTCAAAGCACCTGAGGAATTAACCGCTTATCCTAAACCTCCCCTTGTGAAAAAGAAGTGTGCTTTATTGTATTGAAAGCGTACTTTTTGTGTACTTCAAATCTTCAAAAAGTGCCCTTGCAGATAATATAATTAAAATGAAAGGCCACTTAAGTATACTTGAAGAGAATAAACTTTAATGACAATATTTCTTAACACAAATAAGAGCACTTTTTCAAAAATGCACTTTGTAATAATGTCTTGTTAAGTTTTACTTCAAGAAAGTACACTTTCAGGAAAGGGATCTGTGCTGGGGCTTTTTTAACCTCTGAGGACACTCTCTCTTCCCATGGGTCAGTGAGCAATAGTTGCAATAGTTTTTTCTTCATTATTGTGACGTATCCTAATGAAACGGCTTCTCGAACAAGAAAAAAATGTTGGGCAGGACTTGATTTTGTCTATTGGTTTTGACTGCATCATTGTGGTTTGCTATTGGTCGATATCATGTGCGTGACAGGTTGCCCCGCCCTTGCGCCGGTAAACACATCATGTCATCAGAGAAGAGAGTAGACGTCACAGCAAGAGGGAGGGGAAGTTATTTTTAATGTAGATTTTGAGTGCATATTCATTAAAAAACAGGTAAATCATAATAAATACTGCAGTATTACATAAGAAGTCAAATTTGATTTCATTTTTACTTTAAAAAGGGTAGTTCACTCCAAAATTTTACTATAACCTTCACCTGTATGATTTTTTTTTTCAGTGAAAAGCAAAATCAGTCCAAGCTGCTCTTTTACAAACAACAAAAGTGGGTGGTCATTTCAAAAGTGGGTGGTCACTGCTTAGATCGAACGCAAGATGCTTGACTAATAATTTTTTTTTTTTTTACCTTTGCAACTGTTTCCGTCAGTTTCGTGTCCTGCATCACAGACACATGACCCCTGCGGTGGTGGACCCCACGTCCCGTTTGATCGACACTCCATCTGCGGGCTAGAGATCTCCACAGAGCCGTTCACACACACTCCTCTCCTCAAACCTCCTGCTACCGTTTCCTCAAACTCCATTTGGTTCCATGCAAATGCTGGACATTTCATGAAGAACACCTGGATCGAAGCAATGTAAGTGCACTTACCGCTGTAAGAAAATCCCAGGCGAAAGCCATTCTGAGAGATCTTTCTCAAATTAAGGTTCTTAGCATGGGTCAGGTTCTCATCCCGAGGAACAGTACCGGGAGGAAATGGATGCGCGACTCTGATCCCGAAAACAGGTGTTTGTGGTCTTTTAAAGTCCTGATTCTGAGCTTGGTTAGATTCTTGCACATAGATATATAGAGGGTGCTGGTCCTCTTGGGCAAAACTTAGGTCAAGTAGAAACTCTTGGGCATCTTGTTTGGGGATCCAGTTGGTCCATAATGTTTTGGGATTTGTTCTGAAATCGGGGTTACAAGCTTGGTAGATCGAGTGTGCATAGTCCTTTCCAAGCTGCATTCGTGTTTCCTTCCACTTACATTAACCAAAAGAGAAGCGAATTGTTATTTTAAATATTTTTTTTTAAAAAAACATTTACCTATATGAAATAATTCATCTGTTGACATGTTTTAGTTGGTCTATTATCTGTACATTAAAATACACACTACTATTCAAAAGTTTGAGGTCAATAAGATTATTTATTTTTTGAGAGAAACACTTCAATTAATAAGGGAGCGTTACATTGATCAAAAAGACATTTATAATGTTATAAAACATTCCTATTTCAAATAAATGATGTTCTTTTTTTAAACATTCAATTCAAAGAATCTTAAAAAAAAAATGTTTCACGATTTCCAGAAAAATATGAAACCGTTTACAGAAACTGTTTTCAACATTGACAATTGTAATAAGTGTTTCTTGAGCAGCAAATCCGCATATTAGAATGATTCACGTGACACTGAAGACTGGAGTAATGATGCTGAAAATATAGCTTTGATCACAGGAATAAATTACATTTTAAAACAATAATTAAAATATCAAACTATTTCACAATATTACCATTTTATTGTATTTTTATAAAATAAATGCAGGCATCCTTGGTCATCCAGGCATCCTTGAGCACAAGAGACTAAAAACTTTTTTTTTTAAATGACTGACCCAAAACATTTGAACTGTAGTGTATTGTATTTAGATAAATTAAACAAATAGTAATAAAAGTACCTTTTACAAATATTTATAAAAATGGGTAATTCCCGGAAATGGGTGCCTTTTTTTATTGTGAAAAGAGTCATTTTCTTTCTTAAGATTTTATCAGAAAAATATGCTTTTTAGATGTGTATAGATGGTTCTTCATAGGCATATTTTATATAGTCATTTTTTTATGAGATATATATAATGATAGCTATTCCTTAAATTATAGCTTAAAAAAGGAACATAGTTGACAATTTATTTACCTTTAACTATACTAGCCAATGCCATGCTAGCCATACTAGCAACTATACTTGGTCATGAGACCATAATGCATTTATTATAAATATAATTATTACTGATGTATTTCTACAGACATCCTGTTATATATAAAATAGTTAGGCATGGCATTTTTGTAGAAGTATTAAGAAAATGCATAGCCTATTATAAAACATAGTAAAATTTACCAGCCTTCCATTGTTCAAGTCATTGTTTAAAGGAACACACACACACACACAAAAAAAAAAAACACCCCTATTTTTTTTGGAATAACTCATTAGAAAATAAATAGGTAAATAAATAAACTGCCACTTACAGCTTTTGGTGGTGAAAATGTCCATTGTAGTCTGCTCTGTTCGCTTGAATCAAAGATTTCTTCTAAAAAAATATCAATTTTTATATTTATTTATTTAATTTCCATAATAAAAGCACTGCTATGAAACCTTAGTCTTACCTCTGATTGGTGTTAACTGTGCTGTGGTGACAATCCATAAAATGCTAAATAAAAATAATAATACATTGAAAACCAGGTTCATTTTCGTCTTCTTCCTTTATACTGACAAGCATAGAGGTTTGTATTTTTCCCCCTTTACTTCCTAATAGAGTCGAAAGTTTCAGTTCAGTGTTAACATGAGCACACGCGCTAATGAATCATCTTTTATAAAAAAAAAATCATATTGACTTTTGCTATGATAGTATTTATATAGAGTTTTAGAGAACTCGCCTTTGCCTATGAAGTGAAACTTCTGTTCTGCACTTTCTGTTACTGAAATCCAGAGCCGAACGGGAGTCTTGGGAACTTCTGCACGTACTGATGATGACCGCATGCTTCCCTTAAAACTAAACTGCAGAATACTTGTAAACATGTAGACTGCTTTTGTACATAGATGTTTTGCTCAATCACAACCAAGTTTGGATGCAAAAGAATCTTAAAACGATTTTATTTCCCAAAGACATGTCAACTGTATTGAATTAGCTGACATCAGGACTTTTCAAAAGCAATTCACTGTGCAACCCAATACAAATAACATCAAATTATAACATTTCAAACAAGGTGTAAACAGGGCCAAAGATAATATCAATGCAAAAAGCTGAAAAATCTCTAAAACAACCAGTCACTCAGAAATAACCAACACACACACCCACACACACACACTCTTTAAGGGAGAAATTCTTGTGAAGTGGTTATTCACTGCTGAGAGTACATCTGCTTCTGCATTCTGTACCATTCATGGATGAAAGATGATGTTACATAATTATAATCCCAAAAATGACTTTTTTTCCATTCAGATACTTTAAAACAAAATTCTAACACTCAAAGTGCATGCACACACTCTCTTTGAACGATTCTATGCATTTATGCATACATGTCCTATGATATTTTAGGCTTCTTAAAATAGAACAGGCAACTCCTGTAACAGTATTTGGTGAGGGATCATATCAGGCAATATATGGAGAAATTTTGTGCTAAATGTTGTCTGTGTTGTCGACATTTATTTATTTATTTTTGCTGCATTTTAGTTTATTTAAACATATGACTTGCATAACAGAATGAAATCTCCTCCTCCTAATATTGCCTGATCCTTCTTTCAAACTCTTCAAACATATAATATTTTAACTAGTTTGACATGAGATATCTTAAAATAACTTGGCAGCAAATGACTTGTACACACAAGTTAAATAATGAACTAAATAACACTGCAAAGGCCACATGTACTATATAATTTTTTACTGAAAACGTAAAACAAGAAGTGTTGTCAGAACACTATTGACCAACTCTTAACTTTTTCAAACTAAATATTCTGAGACTAAAATGTCTCTAAAAGGAAACAACTCTTAATTTATCTGAAATGAGCATTCGTGCTGCTCAGACTTTTCACCATGAGGACTGAGGATGAATCTAGTCACAGTCTCCTTGTCATATATTGTAATGTCTGGTCCACACACACCTCAATAGTCCATCAGCTCAGTGTTTAAAGGGACAGTCCTGAATAAAAGCAGGTGCACCGCATCCCTCACTGTAACACACACTTCTCTTTCCGACTTCCATACTTCCTGCGTCTCATTTCTAGACCTCTCTCCAACCTCTCGTCCTCTTCAAGAGCCCTTGAGGAGAGAAAAAGAAAGAATGAGAATAAGTCAGACTAGACCCACGTACCGCCGTCAACGGAAGCCAGTGATTATAGTTTATAAAGTTATATAAATGGATATTTTTCCTACAAAAACATCTCACTTTGCTTCAGAAGGCCTTTATTAACCCCCTGGAGCCGTATGGATTACTTTTATGATGGATGGATGCATTTTTACAGGCTTCAAAATCTCAAGGGCTACTCAATCCCATTATAAAGCTAGGAAGAGCCAGGATATTTTTTTTAATATAGCCTGTGTTTGGCTGAAAGAAGAAAGTCATATACACATACGATGGCTTGAGGGTGAGTAACTTGTGGGATAATGTTCATTTTTGGGTGAACTAACCCTTTAAAACTCTGATATTCTGGCTGTTTTACACAGAAGAGTTAGACCAGGAATTCACAGAGAGCACAGAGTATATGTTGGTATCTGAATGAACCTCACCCTCTCTCTTTGGCATCTATGTCATGAACAAGCTCGTCCCTCTTGTTGACTAAAGACACCAGCTCCTGCAACAACAGCTGCTCTCTGGTTTTATGAGCCTGGGTTTTCTTCCATTCTTCAAAAGAAAAACAAATAATATGGATAATGAAGATATTTAGCCTCATGCTACTGATGAAACTACTTTATGAGTGGCAAAACATCTTTTAATATGTATAAAAACATGCAGATGCGTATATTCTCGGTCGGTCACAGTGATTTTGCCAAGTAAGACATGTTCCTAGATCAACATATTTAGTTGATCCTGGAACAACATTCCCGCCTGAAAATGTATTCCTAATTATATCCATACCCATAGCTTATACCTAAAATCATATGGAAATGATAGGCGAATCACATTGATGTAGAAACACCTAACCCTGGTTGTAAGCCTAAACTTGACAGAAACTGTAAACTTGTTCCTTTAATCTGATTGGTTGTTTGGAATGATGTTCCAGGATCAAAAAAGATGTCACGTTCACCAATTCTTAGAGATATAGTTCTCCATTTTACCTTCCACAGCCATTAGATCTTGCAGTTCTTTCTTCAGCAGCTCAAACCTCCTCTCCAAATCTTGCTCTTCTTGTCTGTCACACAGAAGGAATGATAAATGTTCAAATGATTCCTTAGAGGCCATCATCTAAATGAGTGGAACACACAAAGTAACTGAGAAAGAGTGTGAAAAGACATACAGTAACTGTAGATGGTCTTGTCTCCTGATCAAAGCGTTCTTCTTGTTGACCAGGGTAAACCACTCCTGGATGAGTATCTCTTCTTCTACACGATCACTACCTGTAAGTGCATGAATGATAAAAGCATTTAAATTGATAGCAAAGCTAAATTTACAGCATCTTAACTCCAGTCTTCAGAAATCATACTAATATGCTGATTTGGAGCTCAAAACACGTTTCTTCTTGTTATCAATGTTGAAAACAATTGTGCAAAAAAAGGAATTTTCAGGATCCTTTGATGAATAGAGTTCAAATAAACAGCAATTATTTGAAACACAAATCATTACTCTGCAAAATTTTTCATCCTTGCTGAAATAAATATGAATTTCTTTTTAAAAAAAAGAAAGAAAATGACTGACCCCAATCTTTTGAACAGTAGTGTACACTACCTTTCAAAGGTTTGTGGTCTATTTAAAGGTATAGCGGAGGATCTTTCCGAATTTTAGATAAGACCCGCCCTCTCCACTTTTTGAAAAGTTTGATTGATTCACCAGAATGATTGACAATTAGGAGGACCAATAGTATAGGCTATCCACCCGGAAGTAAAAAATCCTCCGCTATACCTTTAACAACGAATCCTGGATATATATATAGTTATATATATATATATATATATATATATATATATATATATATATATATATATATATATAAAATATATTGCTTGGTAAAAATAGGCACTCTAACTACTGTACTCAATGACTTACCAGATTCCATAAGTCTTCTGAGTTTCTTCTCCACAATGTCTGCTCTGCGATCTATCTGCCTCTGTTCAGCCTCCAGCGCCTGCATCTCACCAAGTACATATTGACTGATATCCTGCAAATAGAAATACACATCATAAAGTCTCAAACCCATGCATATGCATTTGCAACTTTTTCAAATATTGGTTTGGAGCTAACATGCATAAACCAAACTGTGTAAGACTTGGCAATATTTCAACTGATGTTAATCATCAAGTCACAAATAGAAAATCAATGAATGACCTGCTTGTCTCCTGCAGTGGCCTCTTCAACAACTTCTACGTTCCAATACAAGCAAGAGAGAAGAACACAGTCAACAACATTTCACAGTAGTTTACAATACAAAAACAGAATTTTGTTCATAAATTCTTACACTCTGCAGAAAACATGTTAAGCCTAAGTTATCAATTTGACAGTGTAAAAAAGTCTTTGAAAGGTGTGTTCTGAGTGAAATCTTACGGGACTCTGAACCTCCTCTGGCTGCCTCGGTTTCTGCTTGGACTGATGCAGTCTGGGTAAAAACATCATAATGTACAGCAGCTCAGTAATATAATACCATTTATACAGATTAACCAGTTATATGATCATTGAAAAATAAATACTCAAGTCAAGTCAAGTCAAGTTTATTTATATAGCGCTTTTCACAATACTCTCAAAGACGGAAAAAATATATAGTACGCTATACATAATACAACCCAGCTTCAAAAACAATATATCTCTCATATTATTACAATTTAAAAGAAATGTTTTCCATTTCAGTATCTTTTGAAATGTAATTTATTCCTGTGATGTCAAAGCTGAATTTTCAGCATCATTACTCCAGTCTTCAGCATCACACGATCCTTCAGAAATCATTCTAATATGATGATTTGATGATTTGTGGAGAAGCATGTGAGGTTTGCCGTCATAGGATTAGATTACATTTTAAAATATATTCAAATAGAAAACATGATATTGATATTTTTGATCAAATAAATGCAGTCTTGGTGAGGATAAAAGACTTATTTATTTATCTCAAACTTTTGACTAGTAGAGTATGTTTTTAATGTTTTACCTCTGTACTGCTCTGCTGTTCGTGTGGTTCAGGCTCATCCAGTGACTCTCCCCGCAGCTTCGATCTGCGTTTTTTTACAAGATCTGCATCCTTGACGTGAGAAAAAGCTTTTGCGGCGTGAGTTCTGGGTGGTGCCACCGGAGGCTGTGCAGACCCTGAACCTCCAGCCTGGCTCAGGCCCTGCGTTCGCTTCATTCTTGGAGGTGGAACCAAAGCACCGGCCTTTCCCTCCCTTTCAGGGAAGCTTCCGTTGGTCTCTAGAGTGAGTCCGCTGCTCTGAAGCCTTTCGGCACAGTAGCGAGCAGCGGCTTCGGGATCGGCTTCCTCCCTTTTTTCACCAACAGCATAACTGGACTCGCTGCTGTTCTTCTCGATCTGTATGACACTGAGCTCCTGGCCCATGAAACAGGTGCGGATCTGGTTGAGATACGTCATCACGATGAGCCTGTCGGGAACTGCCAGCAGCACCATGTCAGTGGGCTCTATCAGTCTGGAGATGCCCAGTTCAGCAAAGCCATCAAACGCCTATGAAGAGAAAAATCTTTTTTTACCATTTCCTGATCACAAGGAGAAAAAAAAAAGTTATTATCCAACATTAAAAGGGGTGGATCACCTTCTTGTTGTTGCGTTTAATGTCATACGGATCCAGCATTTCATAATTCCTAAAGACAAAATAGCAAACAAACATGATATTGAATAAGATGGAGTTGATCAAATATACATAACCCATTTAACATTTATGCCTTCTTCCACATTAAAACACCCACACTTTATCTGGATGGAAGTGATGCAGGATGGCACAGAAAGCAAGGCCGTTTCTCCACGAGGTGCTGAAGTTTGTTATTCGCACACCCTTGTAACCTTGTGTGACCTTTTGGCACCATTCCAACAGAGACTGGCTTGAATTCACCAAGGTCGTAATCTGGATTTGAACACAGAACAAATTAACCACTTGCTCATTAATATCACAATAGTAACAATCAACATAATAAAAAAACAGTTGATCCAACAACCTCTATTTCACTGGTCGGCGATGTGGGAGCTGTGAAACTTTCCTGAAGTTCCATGGCATCTGCTGCAGCTCTACGTTTATTACGAACAGGCACTGTGGGCTCGGTATTGGCCTCTCCTGAAACCTCAAGCTGATTGGCTGATTGGCTGACGTCTTCAGGGAACGAGGCACTTAAACGTTTCTTCACGCGAGGCATTGGAACAGGAAAACTTGAGGAATCTTCAGCTGCTTCTTGTCTAAATAAAAGAAACAAAAGAAATATTAAATAAAACTGCTGATTTCTACATCTAAATAAACCAATATTGTAAAAGAGTATTCAACTCATGTAAATACGTCTCTTTCAAGCATCAAAATAAGTTCAGAATTAGTTTCACAAAGCATGACATCAAAATTAAACAAAAGCACCAATGTCTTCATCTTTATCATACATTCATTTATTTTATTTACATTTTGCAATTTTTTCATAAAAGACAAACCGTTTAACTTAAAGGTCAAACCCTTAATGACTAAATTAACCATACATTGGCATTGTTTTTGAAAACCCAACATTGAGGAAGCAACATTATTGGTCAAAAGACAGAGCACCTCTAGTGACCAGTTACAGCACTTATAGAAAATAAAAATGTGCATGTGTAATGTCTACAAATGGGACCACAGTCGGTCATACAAAACTTACCCAGACACATCTAAGACAACGCCTGAGTCATCTAAAGTGTCCATGCTCAAATCAACCTCATTATCTCCAGAATGCACAGCATCCCTTTCTTCCTCAACACTTTGATCTTTTTCAATTTGTTGCTCTTTCACAGGAGACTTCTCCCCATTTTCCTCACAATGTTCACCAAGTGGAGCACCAGTCTTGTGTATTTCACTGTTAACTGTCACATCAGGAACTATCTGTCCAGTGAGGTCTAAACCAGACTCCTTTTTGTTTATCTCTAGTTCTTTTGCAGTTGTAGTGGTTGAATCCTCAAGGCTGTTTATCCCTGATTCTGCCCTCACCTGCATGGGCACTTCGACGGAACATTGTTTACTGTCTGAGAGAGGAAGGACTTCTATGTTAAGAGAATCTACAGGAGGAGGTGGACAAGTCAAGGGATCAGTGAGATCATCTGGAAATGAGCAACTTAGACCTTTCTTTACAAATGGCACTGGGACTGGGAGAGTTGAATCTTGACGGTCTTCTGTTTGGAGAACAATATTGTCTGAATCTGCTTGAGACACAAGGGTGGATGAAGGGGCTGGGATATCATGTGGAAAATAACCACTGATACGTTTCTTTGAACGTGGCACTGGGACTGGCAGTGTTGAATCTTGATGGTCTTCTGTTTGGAGAACAATTTTGTCTGAATTTGCTTGAGACACAAGGGTGGATGAAGGGGCTGGGAGATCATCTGGAAAAGAACCACTGAGACGTTTCTTTGAACGTGGCACTGGGACTGGCAGAGTTGAATCTTGATGGTCTTCTGTTTGGAGAGCAATGTTGTCTGAATCTGCTTGAGACACAAGGGTGGATGAAGGGGCTGGGAGATCATCTGGAAAAGAACCACTGAGACGTTTCTTTGAACGTGGCACTGGGACTGGCAGTGTTGAATCTTGATGGTCTTCTGTTTGGAGAGCAATGTTGTCTGAATCTGCTTGAGACACAAGGGTGGATGAAGGGGCTGGGAGATCATCTGGAAAAGAACCACTGAGACGTTTCTTTGAACGTGGCACTGGGACTGGCAGTGTTGAATCTTGATGGTCTTCTGTTTGGAGAACAATGTTGTCTGAATCTGCTTGAGACACAAGGGTGGATGAAGGGGCTGGAAGATCATCTGGAAAAGAACCACTGAGACGTTTCTTTGAACGTGGCACCGGGACTGGCAGTGTTGAATCTTGATGGTCTTCTGTTTGGAGAACAATGTTGTCTGAATCTGCTTGAGACACAAGGGTGGATGAAGGGGCTGGAAGATCATCTGGAAAAGAACCACTGAGACGTTTCTTTGAACGTGGCACTGGGACTGGCAGTGTTGAATCTTGATGGTCTTCTGTTTGGAGAGCAATGTTGTCTGAATCTGCTTGAGACACAAGGGTGGATGAAGGGGCTGGAAGATCATCTGGAAAAGAACCACTGAGACGTTTCTTTGAACGTGGCACTGGGACTGGCAGTGTTGAATCTTGATGGTCTTTTGTTTGGAGAGCAATGTTGTCTGAATCTGCTTGAGACACAAGGGTGGATGAAGGGGCTGGGAGATCATCTGGAAAAGAACCACTGAAACGTTTCTTTGAACGTGGCACTGGGACTGGCAGTGTTGAATCTTGATGGTCTTCTGTTTGGAGAGCAGTGTTGTCTGAATCTGCCTGAGACACAAGGGTGGATGAAGGGGCTGGGAGATCATCTGGAAAAGAACCACTGATACGTTTCTTTGAACGTGGCACTGGGACTGGCAGTGTAGAATCTTGATGGTCTTCTGTTTGGAGAGCAATGTTGTCTGAATCTGCTTGAGACACAAGGGTGGATGAAGGGGCTGGGAGATCATCTGGAAAAGAACCACTGATACGTTTCTTTGAACGTGGCACTGGGACTGGCAGAGTTGAATCTTGATGGTCTTTTGTTTGGAGAGCAATGTTGTCTGAATCTGCTTGAGACACAAGGGTGGATGAAGGGGCTGGAAGATCATCTGGAAAAGAACCACTGAGACGTTTCTTTGAACGTGGCACTGGGACTGGCAGACTTGAATCCTGTTTGTCTTCTGTTTGAAGAGCAATGCTATCTGAATCTGCTTCAGAAGGAGGTGTGGATGAAGGGAAGGGAGGATCATCTATAAAAGAACCACTGAGACGTTTCTTCACACGTGGCATTGGAACTGGAAGATCAATGCATTTGATTCGCATTTTCACTTCAGACATCTCAGGAACATTCAAATCCAGCTGTACCTGATCTTTCATGTTCAGTTCATTACCAGCTTGGGTCTCTCTTGTCTCTTCAGACTGAGACATATTGCTAATGACAGAGGACAACATGCTCTTTATTTCAAACTCTTCATTGGCATCATTTATGCTGGTTTGAGCTTTACTCTTCTGCCTCTGAGGAGCACACAATTGTGTGACTTCTGGAGGCAATAAGGGAACATTTTCTCCATTGTTGCTATGACATGATGCTATAATTTCTTGGGGTACGGGCTTCTCTTTGGGTGCTGGTGAACAAATCTCAATTTTGGATACCTTTAACTCATTTTCAGCTGCTTCTTTCACTGAAGTGTCATCAGGAAAATAAGCACTTTCGGGTTTCTTGGTCTGTGACAACAGGACAGGTACATGCGTTTCTAAAGATGTACCTTCATCTTCCGTAGCTGAAGAACTTTGGATGGTGGTGAGGGGTGTACTTGGCTTTACATTGTGTGAAGTACTCTGAGAATTATGTCCAGTTTGTTTTATGACACAGATGTTGTCACTTTGAGCATTTGGTTCAGCTGGATTGGAAACTGCTGTTGATAACAGAATGTTCTCTTGAAGAATATCCTGCCTCTTGCTCCTTGGTGGCAAAGGTTCTTCTGAAGTTGAAACATCAGTCTGTTCTGCAACAGTCTTTGGTTTATTAGAATTTTTTAAAAACGGTAAAGACATAGGTGTTTTTTCATCCAGCAATTCGTCCTTAGTCCGTTGGATGAAAAGAGAGACTTCGTGCTCAATATGATGTTGTGGCCTTAAGGACAAAAATACAGTATCACTACATTTATTTTTGTTTTGAGATCAGTAACGAATACTGCTTTCCAATGACACACTTATAAACCACAGCCAACTGATACATACTTTTTTATCAAGCAACATTACCACAGCTTAAAGTACAGCCATCAGAAATGGCATACATTTGCAACATGCAACAAGTAAATTAAAGTCACAACAGTTGCAGATTTTGTAATAACAGCACAGATATCACAATCTTAGCTAAACAAACAAATGTCTTTAAGGGTGCAGTGTATTATTTGTTGTTGTTGTTCTAAAATACTTTCTCTTCACAGTTATATGTGCAGATATAACAGTAAGTAAAAACTGTGACTCTTTCAAAATAGTTCCTGTCTGCCAATGGCATGATTTGGAGGCTGACAACTCGTTTGGCCACAATCATTATTTTTCCAATCCCATTGTGTGCCACTAGGGGCAATAAAATGACACAGTGCACCTTTAGGGCAAAAAGCAGAATTCAACACATGGACAATTTTTCTTTTTAATTACAGCCATTTCACTGCAAAATGTGAGGAGGAAAATGCTAAAATAAAATAAAAAATAATATAGCCATGCTGCTGTTTGCAGGGTTCTGTCGTTGTTGGGATGCAACACTCTTGATGAACTCACCCCTCCTCTTGAAATATTGTGGTTGACACCTCATCCCTCAATGCCTCAAACATTTGACTTTCTCTCACAATCTCATCATTACAGGTTTCCTCTTGAACATAAGTTGTACCCTCTTGTATCAAGGAGTCAGCACGTGTGTTATCCTTCTCTTCTTTAGTTATCTCATGAAGGTCAGCCTCCGTCAAGGGGGGCCACTTCCTCATTAGGCAAAATTCTTCATCTTCAACAAACCAGCTTTCAGATTCTTTTGATGACAGTGATGTTTCTGAACAACCACTAACCAAACGCCACATGTAGGGTTCAGCAGAATCGAACACCTCAGGCTCTGCTGCCTCCAATGAATGATAACATCCACTAGCTATGCGAGTCCCACTGCCCTCGAGATCCACAGAGGATGAAAGGCTGTTGAGAGGATCTAAAGCGTCCGTTACCGATCCAGAGCTAGAGGGCTGCAATATGGCTGCAACGGTCTCATAACTAAAAGAAAGCAACACTTAAAATGTTAAAAGTAAAAAAGAAAAAAAAAAGGTTTTCCAAACAATAAAATGCAAAATATGATATTACTGTAAATCAAAATAAATTGCTCTAACAAAAGAAAACATTTGTATATGGTTAGGAGTCATTTTATTGATTTCTCATTACATTTATATAAAACAAAAAAACAACAACATTGACCAACATAGATTTTAAGTGTTTTTCTCCAACAAAAATGCTCAATGTTTTCACTCAGTTATGTTATTCGATCTTACCCTCTGTGAAAGACATCAACTATACTTTGAACAAGACCAGAAGATTCTTCTTTCTCTGTGGAAGAATCATCTGCCTCCAAAACCTCCCATCCTAACATTTGAGCAGTCTCTCCTGGCTCTGCGGTATCATGGGTTTTACTAGTAGAATGCTCCCCGACATGTTGCTCCTCTAGAAGAAACTTCTCCTGATGGTTTTCAATACTGATACAGAATAGTTCACGAGTTAAAAGTGAAGTCTGCAGGGTCTGTGATGCAATTCACATGCACCATGCGTATCTCTCATGTACACACAAAAAATGTTAGGGTACAGCATACAGTGAGATGATATAATAGTGTTAGTGAAGAAAGTCATATATTAGTCAGTTAATTCAAATCATGTTGAGGCATGTTTTATTGGATTATTTTTAATGACACAATGGGTGTTGTCTTTACATGAACAAGCTTGCATACAGCTCCCATAAAGCCAAAACAATGTCAAGAAAATATAATATAATATAATATAAGTAAAATAACTAATGTGGTCTACATTTACGTAAAGCAAATCAAACAATTCATCTATTTCAAATGCAGCACCAGAACATGCTATGTAACTCACCCTTCAACCAAGGGCATCTTGTGAAAACTTCCTATTTCTTAAACAAAAAATACATTTAAAAAAATCTTAACATTTCGGAGAATACATTTTGTTCAATGTTCAAGCCTCACTCTAATGTTGGGTATCTTACCAGTTCCTGTTATGTCCAGTGATTGGCTCCTTTCTGATTCTATGTATTGAGTTAATTTGGCCTCAAATTCAATGTGTTCTTGTGGTAGACTTGATGGACAAATTGCAAATGTAGAAGCATGGGGGAAATCAGGAAGCCTTGCTTCAACAGGAGAACATGACACTTCAGTGGCCAGGTTATTGAAACCTATTTCATCATTTGCAGAGAATGAAGCTTCTGAAGAAGATGGCAAGACAAAAGGCATCACATGCTCTTCTTTTTTTAGCCTTTCTGCGCATGGAAAACCATAATTGCTGGCCTTATTAGGGCAGGTAGGAGTAAGCAAGAACATAGTTTTTGAATACTCTTCATAATCCTTTGTACAACTTAAAAAAAACCCTGGTCTTTCTTTAAGAGGTTTGACCCATATGGGCTTCTGAGCGGACCATATCCTTTCTTGAGACTCTTCTATGGGCATAGGTTTTACTGTAGGAACACCTACGATACAAGAAAGCACTGGGCAAGAATGCAAAATGCTGACTATGTCTGGTTCTTTACTGAGATAGAAGCCCTCCACTTTAACCTGAGGAAGAGAGGGAAAACCAGGGATGCATGCTTCTCTCGGGCAGGTGGGCACTAGTGTAAACATCCTCTGCAAAATATATTTGTCTATTTCTTCATAGGGAGTTGCTAAATTAAACTGGAAAAGCAGTTCTGATCTGGTTCTCAGTGGCCTCTCCAACAGGGGTGTTTCATCCGCAAACCATGCCCCTGTGTTTATTCTCTCATTTGATGAGAATCCCATGATTCTTGAAGCCTTCGGAACACACTGATGAAGATGAACCATATTGGGAGGAAGTGTAGCTTTGCGCTTAGGTGCATGTGGAAATCCTGGTATTCTTGCCTTTGATGGACAGGTTGGAGCCAATGCAAACATTATTTTAGTTAATTCACTGAGCCAATCTACTCTGTCAACAAGAACAACAGGTTGTTTTTTAAAAGATGCATTGCACAATGTTTTCTTGTCAATAGACCAATCTAAATGCTCTCTTTTAGAAGAAAATCCAATAACATTTGACTTCTCTGGGCAAGCTGGAAGCATGAAAAGCATTATTGGTTCGGGCACAGATGGAAAACCTGGAATACAGACAACTGATGGACATGTAGGTGCCAGAGCATACATTCTATGACCATTTTCTTTGCATTTCTTGTCCATGTCCAAAACAACAGGGAGTTTCTTTAATTGACTTGACCACAAAATGACTGTACTCATAGGCCAATTGGACGTATTTGGGATCCGGATGCTCGGACAACCAGCTATATTTGAAAACTTTGGGCAAGAGGGACAAATTGTTTGCATGTTCGGCTCCATCTGTGACTTAGGATGTGGTCTAGATGGAAAGCCAGGAATACATGATGCTTGTGGGCATGTTGGTGCCAGAGCTATAATCTGTGAGTCTTTTTCATCTGTACTGGGATCAAAAATACCAGTCTGTCTATCTTTGAGTAAATTGCAAAAGATTTCTGATTGATCACTAATGCACTCCTTGCCTTCAAGGACCCTTAGAGATGGACATCCAGGGATTCTAGAAAGCAATGGACAGGATGGGAGAAGCTCTAACATATTTGGCTCAATTTGGGTTTCAGGGGTAGAATCTGGAATTTGAGCAGCGTTTTCAGAAATGAAGTTTAATATCTCATTTGCAGGCTTGGAATCGTCCCTTTGTTTAGAATCAGCAACTGTAGACTCTTGAATGTCTAATTTATCACACGATTGAGTAATTATTTCTTCACTGTTTGGTGCAGATGGGAAATCAGGATTAAGTGGTGAAGATGGAACTGTGGCCACCATCATTACAGGGATCTCTAAATACTCAAATGGGCTATCGATGTCTTGCTTTGGCTCAGGAAGTTCTTCCAATAATGATGTTTCAATGCTCAGCCACTCCTCGTGATGCTTTTCTTCTGGAACTGGGGTCTGTGAAGATGTGTCAACAACAATGGATGTTTCTGGGCAAGATGGACATGGGGCCTCTGTGAGTCTTTTAGCAGATGCAAAGCCAGGAATTCTTGCTTCATCTGGACATGTGGACGTCAGGGACACCATTTTTGCCTCAAAGGGGGATTTGTCCAAATATGGCATAAACAAAATATTTTTGGTTGATCTACATGGCTCATCCCAAATTATACTTAAATCAGTTGGCCAGCTGATTAGGTCTGTTTTGCATATGCTTGACAGCGCTGTAGATGGACATCCAAAAACTCTTGAGAACAGTGGACATGATGGGAGAAGATCTACCATGTTTGGTACACACTCTTGTTTCAGTCCTGTAGGTCGATCTTTTGCTGTAGAAGGGACCAGACTATTGTGATCTTCTGTAGTCTCGTCTTCTTTCTGTAAAGCGTCAACAAACTGTTCTGTTCTGTCTTGTGCTTCCCATAATATACCTTCAACCACGTCCACGTTTTCAGTCAGAGTGTCTCCGTAGTTTTCAGAAGGTGGAATCTGAGCACTTATGCTTTGACAGCTGAGAAAAATAAGCATATAATCAGATGTCATATGACAATACAAGACAATTTGACTGCATGCATCATTCCATTTGCTGGCAGCCAATTAAGTGTTTCAATGAATGTGTCCTTCTGAACACATCATGAACTAACTGATGGGCTTGACAACTACAGCAGGCCTAAATGGTCTTCACTACACATCGTTTGCTGTGCCTAGTTTTCACACCAGAATGCATTTATCATTTTAAAGGCATGGTTGACCCAAAAATGAAAGGGTCAACTATGTAGGGTCTACAGACTAAATAAGAAATTCATACAGGTTTGGAACAGCATTTTTCCTTTTGGGGTGAACTATGCCTTTAAGAGAACAGTGGATAAATGTTATGCAGACGGAAAAATTCTGATGCAATTAGGGCAAGGCAAAGCAATAAATTAATACTCTATCTTATGTTTCCTTGCAAAACTCACCTCTCCTCAACAGTCAGTAATAGTGGCATGTCTGGTATGGAGTGCCACATTCTGAAATGCATTTTCCTAGAAACAAGTGTCAAAGTATTTCATGCACTATCCACTGATAAGCAATACAAAATTAACTACTGAACTTCTGAACTTACCCCCTCTCCAGAATTCCCTTTTGTCCTTCCTCACACCTTACCCAAAGGTTCACATTCTCCTTGGTCTCCTCTAATGCAAAACTACTGCCAGACTGTTTTGCACTGGATAGGTCCATTTCAATTTCTGCTGGACCAAGCAGAGTTGAAGTTTCTTGTTTATGGCAAACATCTTCTACTGACGCTCGGCTATTATTTGTCTGATTAAGAATATTTGGAGATTCAAAATATGTGGATGGAAAGCCAGGGACACTGGACTGCTTTGCACAGGATGTCAGCATCATGGCCATGTCTTCTACGTCTGAATTCAAGTGATTGTCATATGTTTGATTCAAGTTTATTAAGGAAGAACATGCCATATCAGACTCATTCTTTGAGGTCCTCCTGTACAGTTGCTTTGCATCCACAGGCCATGCACTTGAATCCATTGCTTCATTTCCAAAATCAACAGATGGCATACCTAATACTTTTGTAAAATGTGAGCAAGATGGCATGAGGGAAACCATATCTGGTGCCGCCTTCTCAGTTTTTAGTCTTGGGGCAGATGGGAAGCTGGGTAACTTAGCACTGGTTGCACAAGTTGGGCGCAAAGCTACCATATCCCTAATGATAGCTTTATCATTCATTTCTCTGTACTGAGGTGGAACGGCTTGCATGGACTGACATTTTCCACTTAATTGTTTAACCCATAATGGCCTTTCATTTTCAGGCCACTGTAATTCCACTTCAGATATTACACTTGATAGCATCCCAGGCACGTTTGAAAATGTTGGGCAAGAAGGGAAAAGATAAAGCATTAGTTTGGGCTTTGGTGCAGATGGAAAGCCAGGAACACTTGCTTTCACTGGACAACTTGGCAAAATAGCATACATTTCTTTAAAACTCTCTTTGTTCTGATGATAAATATTTAACCTGTCAGATGAGAACATTGGCGAACACCTTTTCATAAAAAAGGCTTTCTCCTTAAAAGGCCAATTATTTACCATAGCCTCATCAATTTTGCTTGGGTCTAAAGAGGGGAAGCCTGGAGTGTTAGCTGTCTGAGGGCATGTTGACAGAGTACCAGACGTTATTTGTGCTTTAGGCATGAGCCACGGTGCAGAAGGAAATCCAGGTGTTCTTGCTTTTCTAGGGCAAGATGGTATCAATGACAGCATATTGTTAAAAATAGATTTGTTTTCTGTAACTTCATACTGAGCTGGATATGGACAGATTAAATGACATGGCTGAGATGTTAGTGTCTTCATCCAAAATGGTTTAATGTCCTTTGGCCACTCCTTAAGTGAATCTGATGTGCTTGGAAGAATTTGTATAGTTGATATTCCAAGGACACAAGAGGCTGTTGGACATGAAGGTAGGAGTTTTGTCATACAGAATGTAGTGTCTTTTTTTCGTTTTGGTGCAGATGGAAAACCAGGAGTCCTCGCTTTTCTTGGGCAAGATGGTACTAAGCTCACCATCCCGATTAACTGGTCCTCTTTCAATAGGTTTACAACTTGAGGCAAACTGAACTGGTTCTTTTGTGCTATTATCAGAGATGTTTCATTGTTGGATGGCCATTGTTGGATAATATTTTGACTGCCAAGATCTTTTGTAGATGGAAATCCAGCAATGCAGGAGACTTTAGGACAACATGGTGAAATCCTGACCATACTTGGTGTAACTGGTTTTGGAGCAGATGGAAATCCTGAAATTTTGGGTGCTTCAGCACAAGATGACCTCAATGCAACCATTTTTCTTGCAGTTTCAAAATCCACCTTCATTGAAAATGCTGGCAAAATCGGTTCCTTACTTTTCTTAAAATAAAATACAAAATTATCTTTAGGCCAGATTTCATCTGTGCAAGTGAATGGATATCTTGAAGGAAAACCTGGAACTACAGAGACATCTGGACATAATGGTAGAAGACTGACCATATTGTAAGGCAAAGATGGGAATCCAGGGATGCTGGCAGTTCTTGGGCAAGTTAAATGTAATGATATCATATTTTCCACAAGGATCTGGTCATACAATGAACAGTCCATATCTTGAATACATTTTGCTGGTTTTTCTTTTTGTATGTACTCTTTCAGTATCTTCACAGACCCCTCCCAAGGCCACTTAGTGTCTTGAAAGTTAATAGATGGGATCCCAGGTACAAAAGAAGTTTTCGGACAGGCTGGAAGAAGATACATCATGCTGGGAAAAGATGGAGAACTGTCGACATTTGCTTCTTCTCCTTCATGTGCTTTCTTGCAGACGGGGAGAACACTGAATTCCTGGTTCATTCTAGGTAGTCCATCTACAAACAAGTCTCCTTTTTGATTTTCAACTGTATTATCAGCCAATATGGATGGTGACCAAGGAGAATGTGATACTTTTGGGCAAGAGGGCAGCAAAGCGGCCATGCTTTTGGCGCTGAGGGACAGGGACATTAGAACAGAGATCAGAGGGAGGATGTAAAATGGATTTATGAATAATAAGCGAATGGACCGCAACACATACAGTATATGCCTTTTATATTAATATAGCATAATAAGCATCAAATGTAACACAGTAACTATATGCTGGCAAATTTGACGGACGCATGCAGAACATACTTACCCTTCATCAATTTGATCTGACTGGGACATTTCTGGATTTGAGAGCAGCTGTGGCACAGATTCTTCTTGCTCTTTTATTTCCGCTGATTGAAAGCTACTTCGAAGCGGCTCCGTTTTGTCTTTACACGGAGTCATCTTGTCTTCTGTCTGCTCATGTGCAGCTGAGAGTAAAACGACCTGCTCAGCAGAGCTCTGTGAAGTCTCTGACTGATTGATCTGGACCTTAGTTAATGGGGCGGTGAATGTAGGGGCTGCAGCAGGTTCTGGGACAGTTTCGAGGGCTTCAGTAGTGGACACTCTATCGGTTTCAGACAATTCTGGTTTTGACAGCTCAAAATGTGGGACATCAGTGACATTGGGTGACATATGGTCAGTGGGCAGCAGAGAGGTCATACTCTCTGGTCTAAGAAGAAAACACATCAGAACTGATGAGGTGTGCTGAGATGATACCAAGGAAAAGTTTAAATTATACTGCATGGCATCACCTTAAACCAATGTCAATTGCATTGCGTGTTAATGAAACACCATGCTGAAATGCAAAGTCATTTTAAACCAATTTTAAACAAGAATTGTTTCATGCCCCGCTTGGTATGAAGATAAAAATGCTCATTAATTATTTTTTCCTCCATTCATCACAGTGCAACTTGTGTTTTAACATGCAAACTAATACAAAAAGCAAATTAAGAGACTTTAACCCTGAATTTACACCAAAGACACCCAATGGCCTCAAAATGTCAATAACCATTTCTATGAAATTCAAAACTGGTTTGTTGCTTTAGTCACCTTGTGGGTAGTTTTTTTTATACTAAATTTATAGCATTTTGGTTTTAATACAGGGTTAAAGTCCTCACAAATGTAAGTGATAATAAAAATGTATGCAATACAGGAAAACCCATTCAGGATCACTCTAAAAAAAAAAATTAAATAAAGAATGGAATGGAATGAAACAAAACAAAACAAAACAAAACAAAACAAAACAAAACAAAACAAAACAAAAATAAAGAACAAAATAAAATACAATACAATATTAATAAGAAAATAATAATTAAAATAAAATACAAAATATAAAGTAAAATAAAGAATAGAATAAAATAAAATACAATAAAATAAGAAAATAAAATATATAAAATAAAATAAAGAATTAAATTAAATAATAATAGAAAAAACAATATTTATATAAAATAAAAAATACATTAGGTTATTTTTGCATCCAAAAAAAAAGAAAAAAAAAAGAAATTTTTGTTCACAATTAAGTCATCCATAGTAGTAAATGCAACACTAAAGTATTCCAGGTATTGATACCAAATTGTCAGTGCATTGCTGCTGTCAACAAACAACTTCACTCCATCAATGCACTTGCTATTGACATCAACCAATTTTCTGCATAATACTCACCCTCTTGCAGGCCGTACAACCTCAAGTCCAAAAACAGGCCGTTGCTTGTCCATAGAGTTGTTTGGTCTTTGGCTGGCTATACTGATGACTCCGGCTCTGCGAGGGTGAGGTTCATGGTACTGAGGAACATCTGAAGGTTTTGCGCTTGCATCCTCATCAGCTGCAGAGATATTCACACAGCGATCACAAAATAATTACTAATATGTCAAGGGAGATTTATTTTATTTATTTATTTAGAAATGTATAAACAATAAGCAATAGCAATAAGAGCAGCTGTAGTGAATACTCACCAGTACACACAGTATTGGGATATTCCTCTTCTGGTAGTACACTTAACTGTCTGTGTGTCTCTGAAATATAATATAATACATATATTATAATATACAGTATAATTTGTTCTCTAATCTTTTACAAAATATTAAGCGCAAAAGATGAGGCATCATTCAACAAGCATTCTACTGATGCATTATCTTTTCAATCTGCTAAAGTTAACACAGCACAAAATATGGAATTGAGAGAAAGCTCAAGCCTTGTACAAGTTTATTAAGATACACATCTGCTTGCAAGATCAGTATTTATCAATGTATTATTATTTCATACAATACTCTTAAGTCGTGTGATACTGCACACTAATGTTCAAATGTTTGGGTCAGTACTTTTTAAATAATGCATTAAATTGATCAAAAGTGACAGTAAAGTCATTTATAATGTGACAAAATAATTTCATGTAAATGCTGCTATTTCGAACTTTCTATTCATCAAATAATCCTATAATTTTTTTTTAATCAATTGATCATGTAAACCATGCATCTGTTATGATATGTTCAAAATATTTGGGGTCAGTAAGATTTCTTTAAAGACAATACTTTTATTCAGCAAGAATGCTGAATAAAGAAATGTAAACATTTCTATTTCAAATTAATTCTGTTATTTTGATCTTTCTTTTCAGCATATTAGAATGATTTCCGAAGGATCATGTGACGCTGAAGACTGGAGTAATGATACTGAAAATTCAGCTTTGCCATTACAGAAATAAATTACTTTTTGCAATATATTAAAATAAATCCTAGTAAGTAATCTTTCACAATATTACTGTTTGCACAGTATTTTTTGATCAAAGAAATGCAGCCCTGGCAAACATAAATACCAACCAACCGCAAACTTTTGAACAGTAGGGTGTTACTAAGTAGGTTTTTTTCCATGTGTCCTCCAGGGGGCATAACATCATGTAATTTAAGACTAATTGCATACGAGTCATCTGATTGTTATTAATAACCCAGTTTCATTTCTCTTTTTGTACCATTGAAACTCCTGTACGTTTATGGGAAAAGCAACACTAGAATACCAGTAATACTCAAAAACTAGAATAAAGCTTAAAAATAACTATTGTTTAACTGAATGTTGCTAATGTCAAAAACATTGTAACAGTTAGTCAGAAATACTGTTTTAGCAGTTTTATATTTATGATGGATGTATGCAATCCACTGGGAAGAATGGAATGTGTGGCCCTTCTGACCCTGTGCTGTTATGCAAGCAATGTTGGAGTGTAATCTAAAACAGATCTCACTAGCTCAAGCCATGTTTCAATCTGTTGATCAATGTAAAACACACAATGACAATATGAACACACACATATAAAAGGTTCAGACCAACATATGTACCTGTGAGTGAGTCAGAGGAAGGGATTGAAATGGAGGCAATAACAGGGGCTACAGTGGATGTTTGGGTGTAAATGTGGGGGTCAGGGATCATGGAAGAGGGTGAAGGAAGAATGAAAGGAGAGGTTGGGGCATCTACAGGAGAAGGGGCTATTGGCCTGCGCACATTAGGTCTAAACACTGTGGGCACAACCTGATGTCTCCATTCGGACGTCTGGACCTCTGGGAGAGGCTCTGAGGTTGGCAATGACCAGATGAGAAAGGAAGATGATAGAAAAAGGAGAGAATGATTACAAAGGAAGAATGGAGAAGGAGGAGATGAGTGCAGAGAGGAAACCAATTAAAGGGTTTGGGTTCACCCAAAAACTGTCTTTTTACTTTTTTTCCGGCTCACATGGAAGTAAAATAATGACAAATTGGCACAAAACCTGCTGGTGAGGCTGACTAACAGCAGATGGAGATTATGCATCTGTACTCTACGACTATTCCTACAGTTTCCAGATGTGCAATTATGAATATCTACTGAATCTGTGGAAACAATTTCGTTAAAGGTGCTCTAAGCGATGTCACACGTTTTTTAGGCCAAAACATTTTTGCATGTCACATCCAGCAAACATCTCCTCACTATGCGCTAGCTGCCTGTCCCCTGAACACACTGTAAAAGAACGCAGTCTCTGTAGACAGCCCAGGCTCCACAAACGGCAAGAAAAACAAACTGGCCCAGCCTGGACCACGAAACATAACAAACAGTGTTCCAGCCAATAACCGACAAGAATGATTTGGGGGTGGGGGTTGGGGGGTACACATTAAGGGGTGTGTGTGGGGAGTGGAGGAGATAGAAGCATGAAGAGGGAAGTTAGTTAGAGGTGAGATGTCCTCGACAACGACTAACGTTAAAAATGTATATTCTTGAGAATTTTGATATAGCCGACAAACGACGTTCCGATGAACAAATAACAAAGAATAGGGAAAAGGAGACGGAACGCACAAAGTCCCAAATTTTACATCAGAAAAGCGCTCAAAAGGTGGTGAGAACTCCGCCAGCAGAAGGGTTTCCAATCCGACATTCAGGTGGCTCTGTTTTTGCTGGACATGTGGGTAAATCCAGTTTGGTTTTTCTAAATGGTTCATGACTGTTTCAGGAAGCATGGTAGGGAGTGGGGTGGGGGGAGGATATGAGGAGGAGGGAGGGTCGAGCTAGCCTCCGTTTTGTTTGACAATACTTTAAACATCAACAAGAAGTGACATCACTCAACATCGCTTAGAGCACCTTTAAGCGTAATAAAATAAACTGAATATATATAAAGTATTATTTTGTAATTAAATTTTGGAATACAAATTGATAGGTGATTGATTGATAATTTTTTAATGAAACTACTGGTGAAATACCCCCAATTGAAATATATTCTAACATCATGTTGAATGGCAGCCACCAAAATTGCAATTTTTGAAAATGCAATGCATTAAATTAGGGTTATTATAGTATACTAAAACCATTAAACTAAAACCATTAAAAAAAAAACATTTTCTCATTTTAATTTAGTTTAACAATGTAATAAAATAACTAAAACTGAAATAAAAATAAATACAAACAAACCACATTTACATTAAAAATAATAATTAAAATGACAAATAAATTACTAATACTTTAACTGACATTAAAATGAAAACAAAATACAAAATTGAAAACTAACAAACTATAATGAAAATAAAATAGTAACTCAATGATAATAAAATATCACTGATTAAAATGCAAGCACTGTTAATGCAATGCATTATTGTTTTTTTATGCGATTCAAAATACTTTTTTTGTTTTAAAGGCATTTGTCATAATTTTACTGCCATAGGCTCATTTCGTTCCTTTCTTTTCCAAAGGCAACAGCTTTGGAATATTTTAAGGATGAGTATATGATGACAATTTTCATTTTTGAATAAACTATTCCTTTAAAAATATGAACTATGGTTGACTCAGACAGTGAGGATTAGAGCTTTCACAATATTCATGCTTCATTGAATGCACATGAATGTTTTCATCTTAAACTCAACAGATGAAAACTGATCATTTCATTAGTTTAACACATGCAAACGAGTTTAGAACAGTCGTCCTAGAATTTTTGTCTGTTCTCTACCTGAGTCAGAGACAACAGACGCTGTGACCACAGGACCAACATCAGGAGAGGAGCATAGAGGAGCACCAGAAACAGCGAGATGAGGAGAAACACAGGGAAAAGGGGTGGACCGAGAACTAGATGAGGCAGCAGGAGCAATAGAGAGAGAAAACAATGATGCTGAAGGAGGAGCGAGGATGGCGGCGGACATGATTTGAGAGCCAGAAGTAGAGACAGACTCGGCACTAAGCATCTCAGAGGAAGGAGCTACACTGGGAGACGTTACACCAGGATTGGGAATAATAGCAGAAACGTCCATTGGTTGAGGAAGCACATGGGATGAAGACAATGCAGGAAGTGAGGACTTAATTGAGTTTGGATGACGCTGCGGGTTAATATGTTCTGCAGAGGTGAAGGGAGCAGGACACAGAGAAGGGTGCAGCTTGGGAGACCTCCACTCTTTTTGCCAAGATGCTGGTGTTGACCAAATAACAGAGGTTGATGAATGATAGAGTGCATGTATAAACAGACAGGGATACAAGGGGCAAAAGAGGGAGAAGAAAGAAAAAATACATTTATAATGTTACCAAAGATTACTATTTCAAATAAATGCTGTTCTGTTGAACTTTCTATTAATGAAACAATGCTGAAAAAAATGCATTTCCACAAAAATATTACGCCTTCATAATATTTTCAACATTGATAATAATAAAAGGAAATGTAACTTGAGAAAAAAATAGCATATTAGGATGATTATGAAGGATCATGTGACACTGAAGACTGGAGAAATGAAGCTGAAAATTCAGCTTTGCCATTACAGGAATAAATGGAATTTTTTCTATTTTTCTATTTCACAATATTACTGTTTTGGCATTTTTTTTATCAAATAAATCAGGCATGGTGAACAAGAGAGACTCTTTCAAAAACATAAATATTACCAAAAATTTGAACGGTAGTGTATCTGGTAAAGTTTGATTCAAGTTTTAGGAGTATCCAAGCCTTAAAGCTAACAGACATGGACTAAAAGCCACAAATCTCTTATTTTGAATTCATGAGGTCCTAACAGCGAATATGCAAATATCTTTTTAGAATTTTTTTTTTAGAATGCTAGGTACTAAATATGAAAAGTGTGGGTTCAAAACGAACTTTAAAATCAAATTCCATCTCATTTAAAAATGGTGTTAAATCTGAACATCTGCCCATGTACCTGTCCCAGTGGCAGAGGGCATGCTCGAGGGCTTTGTGAGGGCGGAGCCTGGCTCAGCCAATGAGGCACGGTAGATTTTTGAGGCCCGTGGTGCAGGTTGAGCCATTGAACCATGAGGGGAGGAGCCAAAATCAAAGGAGGAGGGTTCAAAAACAGAAGGGGAGGAACGAGAAGAGGGGAAGCTGTGAGGTCTCGAGGTCTTGCTACGAGCAGCAGATAAAGTGGCTAAATCAGGGGGGAAAAATACGAGACAGAAAGGAGAAGAATGAAGAAAACAAGATCGAATGGAAGTGCAAATAAGCAAAAATATGTTACACAGTTAAAGGCACAGTCTGTAAGTTTCGCCACTAGAGGTCGATTATTCAAAACAAAGCTTGATGACACCATGAATGAGTGTGGAATCTACAGCCGATGGAAAGCTATCCGACGAGACTCAGGCAGAAATCATGTTCATGGATGAGCTAATGTATTAAAGTTTTATTAACGTTACTGTGGTATGAAGCAGGGCGGGGCCGAGAGCCTCGGACATTTTACAATTCTGTTTTTATTATGCTCATATACTGCAATCGACTGCTGCCGCTCCTGTTTATGTTTATTTTACCATTAAAGTTACATTTAATGTCAGCCTCCTTCTTCCCTGAACTTTAACTTTGTTACAGTTACGTTTGATCACTTAAATCAACATTATTTGATCTCATTCTCATGAAACAGCCGGAAGTGCTGAATTAATACTCATATTTAAAATATATTGTATGGTGGAGAAATGCTGTATTACGGTTACTACAGATAAAGCTCTTTCTGATTATGCTATGTTAGCTACTTGACAGAATAGATTTGTCTCTGAAGTACAAATGTTATTCGCGGTAAATCAAGAAAACAAGAGATTCAAATGTTAAGACTAACCATGTTGAGCTGTATAGCAATAGTTCGTTTTCTGTCAATAAAGGAATCCAAACAGTTGCTCACCTGTCTAATAAAACACATAATATATTAAAGCGTCTTTGGTGTTTCCATGGTTTCTACGGAAGTAAAAACGTTAATAAAGAGTAACATAGATATGACGTCACTGACAGGCGACGCATTTAAACATTGTTGAAAACACTTCGGATAATGTAAGTACACAAGTCAACAAAATATATAACAATTTTCTAGTGGTTTTTGGATATTTGAATCCAAAAATCTTACATATTGTACCTTTAATTCCAGCTACAAAACAATTATTTACAAGCTACAGCCACCATCTTTTCGGCCAACACTCATTACCTGTCTGGGTTACATCAGGAAGAGGGGTCTGCTGAGGGGATGAGGAGGATTGAGCAGAAGACGACGAGGAACGAGAGATGGGTATGCTACTCCCAGGAAGAAAAGAGAGGGGCTGCGGGAGAGGGACTGAACCGCCCTCAGCAGAGCGACTGCTCTCCAGTAACTCAGAGTTAGCAAGACCTCCAGACGGCCTTTGAGGGACAGTTACAGCAACTTATAGGAAGAAGGAAAAACGACAGTATGAGGAGAGGTAGAGGGGAGAAGAAAGTAAAGCTACAGCTTTTGTAAATCTGTTGATATGTGTGTTTTAGTGAAGGCAAAAAAACATGCATTATATTAAAGTAAATGAGGTTCATTAGATCAAGTTGTGACAGAGCAAGAATGGTCAAAGTCAGGAGCTGAATATACAGCTAGTTTGATGAACAAATTCACAGAGTGTTTCATCAGTTGCTATGGGGATCAGGCTGTTGCTTCATTGAACAGCAGCCGTAAAATTCATTTGTTGTTTTTAAGGGGCAGTTTTCCAAAAGTCAATTAAGACTCCTTTTAATGAACCTAGAAGTCAAGTATGTAAAAAAACTAATTGTATAAATGTTCAAAACATGATACCTCTCCAGAATAAGGAACCATTTCAGAAACAATCATTCCTAATAAATTTCTTGTTTAAGTCTCTTATACGTTATTTAAAAATAACGGTCTTGAGAATTTTATGCAGTTATTCATGCAGGAATTTCATGTAGATATTCAGCATAAATTCAGTTAAAAATAAGAAATAATCAAAATGTAAGATATAAAGTCAAACTGGGAGATATAAATTTGTGACTGCAAGATATAGAGACTTTATGAGACACACTTGGTTCCAAAAGTTTGGGGTTAATAGATCTGGCTATGAGTAACCCACTTCTAGACAAAATAACCTTGAATTTGGTTACATGTCAAAAATAACTTGCGCTATGTACGATATTCCATCATGTAAGGAAAGTAAACAGTGATTACAAGGTGTTTGGTTTCATTTCTTCCCTCATTTCATTTCTTTGTTATCTAATTGATGACTAGTCAATTCTCTATTAAATTTTCACTGACAGCTCAGATTTTGCCTTGTATTGGCCTAGACGTCTGGGCTGTGTTTGGACGGCTATTAGACGTCTTTTAAACGCAAAATTGCTTGCTGGGTATTTGTGATGGTCTGCTGCATTGCCCCGGGTGGATGAGTGTTTGTACCTGAGCCAGTCGGCGGATGGAAGATTTTGGGCAGGGCAGGTGGATGAGCGCGTATGAATGCAGGTATAGTGAAGGCGTACGGGGAGGCGCGTGTCTGCGGGACACTGCCAGCAACATGGAGGGGTTGGACACGGGAAGTGGAGATGATCGGGACAGAAGGGTCAAGAGTGGTGCATGGCAGGGGGTACTGGAGAGGAACGTTAGGTGTAATGAAGGAACAGCTCATCCGATCCGGTTCAGAATGAGCTGAGAGAAATGATGATGATCATGGAGAGGAACAGACAAAAACAGAAGTAGTAAGAGTGGATGTGTGGTTATGAGATAGCTGACCAAAAAAAATTATTCCATAAAGACAAAGAGGAACTTAAATGAGCAAGGAATAATTTAGAAGAGAAGAAAATGAGTGAAACCAGGAAGAGATGCAGATCTCAGATAAACTCTCACATTCACAAAGTTATGATCTCTGGTATGCTGAGGTCATGGGAATGTGTTATGCAATTTCACCCACTTTCTGACTCTGACAGATACAAAACAAGCCCAAGAATCCAGTCTATCCAAATGCTGGATAGCAACACGAGTTAGAAAATGCATTTCTCGGTATCTGATAAAACACAAAGATGACGTGAAACAAGAATCTATTCAGTTTGAAATGGTTGGTGTGATATTCGTGATCTTTGGTTTTGGGTTTTAGAAGTAGTAACAATATTGTTTAATTTACACAAATAAACTAATACAAACTAAAGTGCACTTAAATGTAAAAACAACCCCAACTTTGGCTTTGTATTACTTACAAAGGTGAAATGGTTCTTGTGCAAGCACAGCATTTATACAAAAAACCCATGATTTATCTATTAGATATTATAAATATAAAATGTATTCAGATCGACAGATAGATAGATAGTTAGATAGATAGATATCCCATAATACTTCAATTGAATCATACCAAAACTAAAATGTTAATTCTAGTGTAAAGGAAATGAAAAATGACATTGACGAGTGAAAAAAGCAGCCAGAGTAGTTAGTAAGCTACCTGTGTCAGAGGGACCCGTGTCTACAGCAGGTCTCCAGGCCTTGTCATGTATTCTCCTAGCAGGAGGAAGAGGAGCTGAGCACAGGCCAAAAGAACAGAGCGACAGAAGGAAAAAGAAAGAGACCATTTGAGAAAAGAATAACACAAAGTCTACAATGTGAATGAGACGAAATGTTTTGAGATTCTATGTTTGTCATGGCCAGAGCTACTTCTACTATCTGAAATACAGCATTAAACTAGAGCAAACATTAAATCAACTCAACACGACCAAAAACAGCAGTTTTAAAACCAGCAGACAACCACCAGGCTATCTACCCCCTGGCCAATTCCCCTAAAAAAAAAAGGAAACAAAGCATAAAAACTTGCAAATAACATTTTTAGAACAGGAAATGCCTGTTTCTAAACTTGCTTTCAAACTTCTGGTTTTAGCTTAAAGTTGCATAAGTATGTGCACATAAGACTGGGAGTTTATGTCAGTATTACCTATTACCGCAGTGGCCATTTTCACTGCTGCACTCAGTCTTCTGTCCACCTCTTCATCACTGTCATTGAAGTCCTCCAGGTTTCCAATGTCAGACTGCTTCAAACTCATCAGACTTGCCAAACTTTGCATGTCTTCATCACTGAATACACAATACAGCACTAATACTTAAAGAAGTGGTTCTCAACCTTTTTGACTCCAAAGCCCCCCATTGTCCACAACAATATTAAAGTATTCCTGAAATCACACCTTTATACTTGGGCTTTCTCATATATTCAGTTTTTTTAAGACTGAGGTAGGAACCCTAGTTGTTAAGAGTGTGAATAAAATAAGAAATATCTTGATTTTAAGCGTAATTTTAGCTTATTTTAATGTGTGTTTTGTCTTGTTTTAAAGTCATCTTGACGCCCCCTTGGAACTTTGCTGAGGCCCCCTGGTTGATAACCACTGACTTAAAGTCACCATGAAATCATAATTGACCATTTCTTTTAATCTAATATTGCAGTATTCATTATAAATGATTTATCCGCGCAGATAATAATTGTTTTACTCATGTGCCCTCGTAAACTTTAATTAAAGTGGTCATGACATGAGAAATCAAATTTGCCTTGATATTTTGATATATTGATATTTGATATATATTTCAATTTGTCAACAACAGGACAAATAGAAGAGTGAAAGAACATTAGCTTTGACGTGACCCATAAAACAGCTTGTTTGCGTCTCTGTACAGACTTCAAAAGGATCCCAGCAACGGAAGCAAGAGGATGGTTTATTTTAATTGCGTCCCGGATCACGTCTGAGGATTATATGTTTGTTCTGAGTATTTTGTTTTGTCAGTGAGGCACAGTGTAATGGACAGTTCGCAAATAAACTTTTGTTGAAAGATGAAGCAGTCAGCAGTATAGGATCTGACAGCAGCTCCATCACAAACTGTAAGTAAATGGTTTCATAATGCTTTGTCTGTAAATTATGATTTTATATGGATAATGTTTTACTTTATAAACTCATGTGCAATAGAGAGTAGGCATTGATATTGTTTCCTATGGAGTGACGTTAGCCTAGGGCTGCATGATTAATCGAAATTAAACCTCATGTGATTTGGCAAAGGCAGCAATTTTTTTATGTGCAGCTTGTCAGTGAAGCACGGCTCAGTGAACAGTAGTAAATGCTGCTCCATCTGAAAGCCAGAGGGCGCCCTCGTGCAGAAACTCCAGATATGCCCAGGGGGGCAGCGTTTCATATTATGTTGAAGCTTCCCCGGGCGCCGCCATTGGCTAGCAGACCATCACCTGCTGTTAGCATCCCATTGACTCCCATTCATTTTGGCGTCACTTTGACAGCGAATAACTTTACATCTGAGGCGTTTAAAGACTCCATTTGTCCATTATTTATTTCTAAAGAAACACGAAAATGTATAAAAGGCTCCATTACCTTGTATCTTACGTTATGGCCCCGTAGAAGCAGTTTTTGTAAAAATAGGCTAACGATTGCGTCATAACCACGCGACTCTCTGTCGCACAGTAGAGAATTACCATATGGACAGGAGGAGAAGCTTGCGGGCAATCGGGAGGACGTGGAGGCAAAATGGCCTCCACGGCCATTTAATAAAAAAGTAATTAATCAGAATACTTAGCAAAAGTTTCTCCTGCTCCTAGCTCATGGACAGCTCCTACTCACACTCTCCGTCTCTGCAAGTTTCGGAAGGGAATGATTAAGATTTCGCTTGGCACTGCCACTAGAAGACAAACGGGTTGCTCACGTCACATCTAAGTCGTCAAGCTCAGTTTGAGTCTGTGCAGTACACTCGACCATCAGGAAGTTAGTGCTTCTAATTTACTTCACTTGTCTCCGTTGAATCCAATGGGGTCGCTGTGTCCAGTTTATATACTGTCTATGGATATGCCCCTCAGACGTTGTTCCAGGAAATCCCAATGGGCATCCTATCCCTTAATTCCCTTTGATTGATTAAAACATGACTAATAAACACACGACTTCGACAATATATGGTTTATCTGAGCTCTTCAAGCCTTCTCGGGTATTTTCATGATAATTAAGTAGATTTACACTACAATGCTAATCGACATCGCCTTTATCACTGTATAGAATACTATGAAATAATATGTTGTGTGCCTTATTCTGTGTAAGAAGCCACATTATCTCACAGAAGGATGTTTTCAAACACTTTGAAGCGAATTATGAACGTTATGAAGCGAGTTTGGAGTAAAAACATCAAAATAACTTTTTTTCTGCATAGATATATTTGTGGGAGTTTTTTGTACAAAAAACTTTATTAACATTATAAGTGAACCTAACATATTAAAATAATTGTAAAAAATCCATGTCATGACCCCTTTAAAATAACATCCCCTCCCTCTTGCAGCAACATCTCTTCTCTTCTCTGGTGGCCTGTTTACTGGTGTGAGGGCGGGGCAAACTGTCGACCAATAGCAAACCACAACCCTCTTATCAATTCCAGATGGACAAGATCATTTCCCGTCCTACGTTTTTTCTTGTTCGAGAAGCTGGCTTTCTAAAACAGACTATAGATCAGTAAAGTAAATAAAATTGTATTTGACACTGATGTTTCTGCATCATTACACAGATTTAGGATCAGAAACACTCCTTCCTAGTGGAACAATGAAAACATCTGAACTCACGTAGCTTTGCCTTCCTTCAGGAAGATACAGGACAGGGTGAGTTTAAGATTGGCATCCAGCACTTTCACAGACAGAGGCTTTAATGTAAGCACCAGGTCAAACTGAGTCGGGGTAGCACTCGCATACTTCTTCATGTTAACATCCACTGATGCTAAAACTTTTCGGTGGCCCTTCGTTTCCTGTGGATTTTGGGATGAGATGGGGTTAGACTGCTTAAAAAGAGAACAGTGTACTGCCAAATCGAGGCCCTTGATTGGACAAAATATTGCAAAAACGCAAAATACATAAATGTGACAACCCTAAGCTTGTTAAACAGCACAAAAAAGTCAAAACAGAAATGCTAAAATTGCTAACAGTACCTTTAATAAACAGGGTGAGATTACAGATTTGACATACTCACATTCTCTATGATAAATGTCCAGTCTTTGTCCTCAAATTCATCTGCATTTGGATCCTAAAGGGAAAGGGAAAATTGCTGACGTTGGTTTCATTATTTCATCTCATGTTTTTAAATTTCAATAATGGACAACAGACATGAATCTGAATAATATTTATATAACAATGACACAATTGAGGTTTACAACTCAACCTAAATATATTATTTGTATATGTAAGAATTGTCACAAATAACCTTCATTTTACAGCTGATGTCCAAAAAAAATGACATGAGGAGGGGGAAAGAAATTCAATGCATTTGCATTTTCTCGCAAAAGTTTTGCATTCCCCCAGGAAACCTTGTGTTCGCGCGCAACAAACTTTTGCGCTCCCCCTGAAGAAACTTTGCGATTTCTCAGGGGAATGCAAGCATTTAGCGAGCGAATGCAAAGTTTCTCAGGAGAACGCAAAACATTTGCGAGGGAATGCAAAAGCATCGGCATATAAGTTTTCCTCCTGTTCTCATATTTGTTTCCATCACCATGTCCCTTTAGGGACTCCTTACCATTTCCTGTCATATACAATACCATTCAAAAGTTCAGGGTTGGTAAGATTTTTTTATGTTTTTGAAAGAACTCTTTTATGCTTTCCACTTATTTGATCAAAAATACAATAAAAACTATTACAATTTTATTTAAAATAACCGCTTACTGGTTTAATATATTTTAAAATGCCATTGATTTCTGTGACGGCATCATCACGCCAGTCTTCAGTGTCACATGATCCTTCAAAAAATCATTCTAATAGGCTGATTTGACGCTCAAGAAACTATTATATACAATTATTTTCAATGTTGAAAACAGTCGTGCTGCTTAATTTTTGTATAAACTGTGAGACTTATTTCAGGATTCTCTGATTCAAAAGAACAGCATTTATTTGAAATAGGCTTTTTTTGTAACAATGTAAAAGTCTTTACTGTCTGTTTTAATTTAATATGTCCCTGCTGAATAAAAGTATTGATTTCCTTAAAAAATAAAGATCTTACTGGCCCCAAACTTTTGATTGGTAGTGTAAATTGAATTATTTTAAAAATAATAATAATAATGCTTTCTGTACCTTAAAGAGAGTGACTGTGATGTCCACGCTCTCAGGAACCTGCCAAACCACAGTCCCCCTGTATGGGTTCTTGATCCCCGGTTGCCAGCCATGAAGCTGATGATCACAATGAGAATACAGCTATTAACACAGCTGGTGATACCCAAACATACGCTTACACAATGAAAAAACAAAGTCTTAACATGCAAACTTGCATGGACAATGATTATGCATGTTCTTTCATGAACAAAATCATGATGTATGAAAGAATTAGAATTCAATGCAATCATTCCACTGCATTTGTGAAATGAGCAGAACTATTTGTGTTGAGAGTATAATGGCATCCCATTGCAACCAATTGTTTTGTGTGAGCAAGGAGGGAGTATTTCCTTCTACTGTGCAAACACATCAATATTTTAAATGCGGTTACTAATGACACAAATACTGAGAGTTATGTTCCTCTTCTTTAAATTTCATAAAGATTCAATTTAAAAAACACATCCTGACTTTAAAAGCAAAATTCGATTTAAACATAACCTCAAACATGATTGAATAACTATTACGTGCTGTTCTGCACTTATAGTAGTGCTCTATCTTTACTATTCAAACAACTACTAAAGCATTAGCTATTTAAATTGGTTTGTTAGAACTACCTCTGATAAATATATTACACTTTTTTCAGTCTTATTTGTATCACTCTGGATAAATGTGTCATGTAGATGAATAATCGTCAAATAACCACAGTCACAGCTTTATATAGTAGGCCTACTTGAAAGTTATAAACGTGGAAAGAGTTACAGTAAAAACCCACATCCTCTTACCTTGGTGCAGATGCGTCTGTTTCGTCTGGTCCAAACCACTCGCAGTTTATCTGGCTGCCTGTGAATAACAAACGATATAACACAAGTACAGTGCAGCAACACAACTGAAAGTACATGATACATACTATCATTTAGCTTGATTAGTGAGCATGTAACATTGCTTGAAGCTATATTGCACTTGACGCATAAAACTGTGAAAATATAATTAGGATTTTCAGTCATACACTTTAGGCTATTGCTTTATGGAGGTTAAGCATGTAGAAGGGGACTACCATCATGTGCACTCAGTTTGGTTATTAGGTTACTCATCTGACCCACATACAGGAAAGCATTATCCAGCTTCATTGCATGGAATGCTGCAGCTTCTTCAAGAGCAAGTAAAACACACTTATTCCTGTTCTAACAGGCTAACATTGTGTGCAATGTGAGTGAGTAATCACAGATGACTATTTTATAAAGTAACTGAAAGACCAATCATGGGACGACAGGCCAACAAGACAGGCCAACATCCACCACATGACTCATTTTAAAGGGTTAGTTCACCCATAAATGAAATTCCTTTCATTAATTGCTCACCCTCATCTCGTTACAAACCCGTAAGACTTTTGTTCATCTTCGGAACACAAATGAAGATCTTATAATGAAATCTGAGAGATTTCAGTCTCTCCACTACCACTACGACGCTTCAAAAAGTTCATAAAGAGATCATAAAACTAATCCATACAAATTTAGTAGTTTATAACCAATGAGTTTCATTCTCGTGTTACGCAGCACGTTTGAGCCTCAGCAAGAACCAATGAGGTTCATTCTCGTGTTACGCAGCACGTTTGAGCTTCAGCAAGAACCAATGAGGTTCATTCTCGTGTTACGCAGCACATTTGAGCTTCAGCAAGAACCAATGAGGTTCATTTTCATCTGATGTCCATTGTCTGTATATGTCAGGAATAACAGCCTTTAATAGGGCACTATTTGAGGGGACAGTCATTTGTATTGGTGTCCGAAACCATAGTGGACATAATTGAGTGCACTCATTCAATCCCACAATGCACCGCTATAACGAGGGTACAACCGATGTAAGCTCAACGGCTAGATAATAGCCATAATATACTCTCCTTCATGTGGACAATATTAGTGGAGTAATGTAGGGAATAGTTAATGAGGGTATGGGGGCGATTTCGAACACGGCCAATGTTTGTATGCGAATTTAAGCCTGAATTCAATCTGTTCATCATATAAAGCAATGGAGTCTCTTCAGAAAATTTGGACTAAAAAGCTCAACTCAAATGTATTAGATTTACGATCTCTTTATGAATTTTTTGAAGTGTCAAAGTGATAGTTGCGTAGCTGTCAATGGAGGGACAGAAATCATTCAGATTTAATTTAAAAGATCTTTATTTGTGTGTCGAATATGAACAAAAGGGTTTGGAATGACATGAGGGTGTATGACAATTTTTTTCCTTTTTGGGTGAACTACCCCTTCAGAATATGTCCAATCCAAAATTCCGAAGCAACACAGCATATAACTAAACAAATAAATTAGAAGGGTCATATCTTGAGGATAAAAGAGTTCATTGTACTAAGAAAACACTGTAATTTTCATCTCAAAACTTTCTCCCTAGTTCAACTAGGCCATTTATTGAAACAATGCTTCATTCTATTCTTCCACAACTTTGACATCAGACAGATGAATACTTGGCCACCCACATTTAAACGCCAACAATACCTATTCTGTATGATTAAAATCATAGTCGATATTTTTTTCTGATTCCTGATTTGCATAAATTTTGAAAAAAAAAAAAAAAAAACTTACAACTAACATTATAAATGGACATCAGGCAAAAATAAATAATTACAATAAATATATTGACTTATATTAACAATTAAAATATTAACTTTTCAAAAGAGAAGTGCAAGTTAATTGTAAGCTACAGTGACTGAGGTGTGAGGTGGGTTTCCTTTAAGCGTGATTGTGGGAAGTATAACCTGAGACTTGATCTACTTTACCCTCTCTCTCTCTCTCTCTCTCTCTCTCTCTCTTTCTTTCTTTCTCTCTGAATGGAGGGTGTGGTCTCTCTTTACACTAACATTTTTAGATTTGCTGTTTAACATCTTTGCCATTTCCTCATGGAAGTGTTTTTGGTTCCAGTGTCTCATTTTTTACCACTTTTTCTTCACTTTTTTTTTTTTTTTTTGCCAAATTACCTTTAATCTATTTCTCAAAAGCAATGCTTGAGTACTAGTTTTTAACATATGCCAAAAGTGAAACAATGTTTGCATTATTAATGCAATAACACAAAAGTACAAACTATGACCAACCATACACTGTTTACATGCAAATGACTATGCAGTTATGCAAATCTCATATCAGTCAGGCCGATCCTATAATCTTGGGATATCAGCTATGGGATTTGCCTAAAAGAACCGTTTCCAGGCATCCCATGCAACCAACCTGTTACATGTATCACTCAATAGCACACCTGGAAAAGTGCTGATCAGACGCTTTTATAAAATAATTTCCTCAAACTGATGAAAACCAAACGATGGACAGTAGACTATGTCTACGCATGTTAACGTTGTTTTTGAAGTCATAATAAAGGAAAGGAAAGGTGGAGGGAGATAATCATGGGCCTCTGGGTCTCGTATTGCAGGTCAGTGTCAGCAACAGCTGTGTGAATGGATGCAAGAGGCCAAGCGACGTGGTGACAGTCATGGGGTTAACAGAAATAGACAGGGAAATGGCACACGGATTGATATAAAGCTGCTGAAGCACTGTGTGCTACCTTTATAAAACTGCATAAGAAGGGAATCAAGTTTAATGCCCACTTTTTACACTTCAGGTATTCAATGGTGCAATGTTTAAACTTAAGTGCATAACAAATATTCTTTTTTGAATGTTCACTAAGATCAACTTACAGAGACTGTTTCAGTTGTAGACAGTCTTGTAACACTGACCACATTTAACATTCATAGCCGAGTCATTTAACTGATAGAATCGAACAGCTGTTCTGAGGTCAGTCGTGGAGTCACTAAGTCATGTGACTACACAAGACACAGTGTCAATGGCCACAGAAGTCAGATGACATCAGCACAGCAGCTAGTCAAATCTATCCAATCTCCTACATTGATGAATGGGGGAGACCGGGAAATGTTGTAAGTAACACAGGGTCAGTGTAACACTCAGTTTGACAAGTCAGAAAAGAACTGTGGTGATGCCATCAATATTAGACGCTCACATAACTTTTTTGAGCTCGCATGAGAAGTAGCACGTTACTGTGAGCAACATTGTACATTTTATGAACAAAAAACAGATTTTTCAAATTTAATGAAGATTATTTTTTGCTTAGCAATCATTGCATTGTAGATACAGTTATTTGACTTGCATCTAAAGTAGCTTTTCTCTAGTTTAATTTGATTCATGCTAACTTCAAACCCATGCTAATACAGGCAAGTTACAATAAGTTATGGCTGTTGGTGGTGGGGATAGTTGTAACAGTTCATTAAAATGTTACAACCAACCGCTTATGATGATTCCAATTATCAATCACATCCCCTGTTCAGACAAAATCACTTGAGTTTTTTGTTGTGCATTGAGGAATTTATGTAGTATGTTTCCATCATAGTTTATGCACGTCTTCTTATCAGATACTAGGATTATTCGCCTCAATTGAGCACATACATTGTTTTTTTGTGCACATCTCGGTATTTCCATCCAGCGTTTTTTTATGCGATTTCACAAAATTCACATAAAATAGGTGGATGGCAACATAGCTATGAGCGAACTTATGTGACAGAAATACAGCACACACACAAACACACATGGCAATTGTTTTGTGCTAAATTTAAAGTCCTTCAAGAAATACAATGAGCAATTTAAAGTAACAAAACCATTGTACTTGATTCAAAACTGATTCTTCAATAACATTCGTGCATCATTTTAGATTGTGTGGATCTTATTTCAGCAAATTAGCTCTCATTGTTACAACTTCCCCAGCCTGTGTTCCAACTCACCCCAGTATATTTGTATCTGACAAATGTGGCTACCATTTACCACATTTTGAGAGATATAGCACAAACAACCACCAAGTTACCAATGCTCAAACAAAAGGTGTTACTTTCATCCCAGGTCCCCCCCTATACTGAAATATACTGCTAATATTACTCAATGTTCCATAAAATACACTATTATTAATGTTAGTATATTTTTATTTATTTAAAGAAACTACTTTTATTCAGCATGGAATGGAGTGACAGAAACATAATTGCAGTTCTTAATTTTCTATTCATGAAATGATCCTGAAAGAAGGATCATGGTTTCCACAAAAATATTAAGCACCACACCTATTTTCAACATTGATAATAATAAGAAATGTTTCTTGAGAAGCAAATCAGCATATTTGAATGACACTGAAGACTGATGCTGAAAATTCAGCTTTGCATCACAGGAATAAATTACATTTAAAATATATTCAAATATAAAACAGGCATTTTAAATTGCAATATTATTTCACAGTATTACCTTTTTTGGGGGGGGGGGGGGCGATAATGTATAAAATATGTCTCAACTGTCAAAAAAAGACAACATGCAGTGTAGAGTCTCAAAGTGGACTTGCTTCTGCCAACAATAAAGGCATGTCTACACCATATGCTACAATATCCCTTTCTATGGCTTGATGCATATTTTTCCATCAAAAAACAAACAAACAAATTAAATAAAAAAAAACATTGACATACTTTCTAATCATTCAAATCCAGTCATTCCACATACTACAAATTCTTCTAAGCTAGCCACATTTTTCATAACACAAACTGTATGATGAAATGTAGAGTATGGACTTGCACATGTTTGAGTATAAAGTAAGAGCTGGAAACCAGTTGCTTTGGGGAAATGATCTGTTGCAGAGAACAAGAACATTATATGACAAATAATGAATAATGTAATATATATATATAATAATAATAATAATAATATAATGATTTCTTTCCTTACTGCCTCTAACTAAATAAAAACGACAGTTTCCTGTCTGTGTTGGAGGATCACATCAATACTGTTTATAAATATGATTATCCTTCAACAATCATTATTTTAATGGCATATCGATTACCGAATAATCCACTGTCATGATGCTAATGCACATTAAATGATGTGGCTTGTACAGGGAGGTGGGGTTCAGTTTTAGTTCAATAACCTGAATCTGAAATAATCTCAATGCATTTAACAAATAAAAGGACACTATCACAACATATTGAGACATAGACCTAAGTGTCACATGCAAGGGCATTTTGGACTTGTCACACTGCCAATCAAACGTCACATGACTATCTTCATCTTTGAGTTTATCTAAATCTCAAAAATCTTATGATCTAAAATGATATATTTCTATGCTTGAAAATAGTTTTAGTCAAAAATAAACTGCTCTTAATGAACAAACTGGACAGGATAGTTAAGGAAAAACCTTTAAAACTGTTTAAATCAACAGTTGAGCAAATGCCTTATGCAGCTGAGTGAGAAGAGCTTCGATTTAAACAAAAGCTAGCAAATTTGAGAAAGATAATTTTTTTATATAGTGAAACAGGCACATGGCTGTGGTAAGTGCTCCGAGCTTCATTTATCAACATCTGCAGGACACTCCTATCAGCAAAAACATGCATCAAAAGTGTCTAATGAAGCTGCGAATGGCTGTCCTTGAAGATGCGCTGCGCATCAAGTGGAACCGGAGAAATGAAAGTAAAACGGAAGTAAGCGAAGGTATACTACTCATAACAAAGCTCACTACTACTACCACAAAAAAAGTGCTTGGCAGAGTAAATAAGCCCTCTGATACGGTTCATTCTTGAACTTTAACTAACCATACCACTCGGTAAAGTACACCATGCCTACACTGCAAACGCTCGAGCTTCGTTGTTTATAATGGGAGCGTTGCGTTCTAATTTTATAGCGTCGCGTAGACTATATCGCTTAACTGGAGTCACTGCAGCTACGTCAGACTTTAAAAGAAACGTTAAACACGTGATACTGTATTTATTATGCATTTATAACAACAATACATGACAATGAAAATAAAAATCGCATTTCTTACCACTTCTTAGTGCACTCTACGGTGAGTTCTTGAAAGGACGCGGCAAACTGAAACTTCGACGCTCTTTTCCCAGCGCGCTGAAGTCTCTTCCAAACCGAAGTCATGATCACAGCACTTGAATTAGACGATTCCTCACAGAAGAGACTGGTGAATTAAAAAGACATCGTGGGAATTGCTGTGTCACTTCGCCTAGCCCCGATGTTTCAGGGATGGCAGCTCCGCGCGCCACCGCCGCCTCATAGACTACACACACACACACACACATGCTCCAAATGTCAAAGTGAAGATAAGCGCAGACAGATCAGAGGAAACATAACCAAACACTTGCGATGAACTGACATATCCTGCACTCCCATGGAAGAGAGGCTGGGAGAACGGAAACGCTGGGTCACCATGAGGCTATTACAGTCATTTATCCAACTGGCTTATTATTCAATTATCCAAGTGTCATGTTTTGAAAAATAGCCTTATTGCACTATTATTGTAGCCCTTTTGATAGGCATATTAATATAATAGGGCTGAGGTTTTGATTCAAAAGTTCAATTACAGAAATTATTGTTTGCTTTATGCGGTTTTGCAAGTTGCTTTCAAACTCCTTCCGGGAATTCTGGCTCAACTCAAATTCAGATTTTGGGTAAACATTAATTTGGCCTAAGTGGCCAAAAGATACCCAGCCCTGGAAAATTGACATCTTCCCCTTTTACTCAAATATATTTATATACATATATTATATCGCACATACAAAGATATTATGAACATGCAAAAACAAATATTACCGAATATGCTGTAGCCTAGTCGATGTGCTTTTTCTTATGAGGTTTTTTTTCTATGCATTTTTACATAATTTTGTTAGATAAATACCTTTACCAAGTGTAGTGCAGTGTAGTGTTATGTATGTATGTATGTATGTATATGTATTATATATATATATATTATATATATATATATATATATATATATATATATATATATATATATATATATATATATATATATATATATATATATATATATATATATATATATATATATATATATATATATATATATATATATACAGTACCAGTCAAAAGTTTGGAAACGTTACTATTTTTAATGTTTTTGAAAGAAGTCTCTTATGCTCATCAAGCCTGCAGTTAAAAACAAAACAAAACAAAAAAACAGTAATATTATGAAATATTATTACAATTTAAAATAATGGTTCTCTTTTTTAATATATTTTAAAATGTAATTTATTTTTGTGATGCAAAGCTGAATTTTCATCAGGAAGTACTCCAGTCTTTGGTGTCTTATGATCCTTCAGAAATCATTCTAATATGATGATTTGATACTCAGTTATTATCAATGATGGAAACAGTTGTGCTGTTTTATATATTTTTTTGGAATACTTTTTTCAGGATTCATTGATGAGTAAAACGTTAACAGCATTTATTCATAAAAACAGCATTTATTCAAAATAAAAACATTTCTAACAATATAAATCGTTACCATCACCTTTTATCAATTTAACGCATCCTTGTTGAATTAAGGTACTAATTTAAAAAAAAAAAAAAAAACAGTTATTGTTCCCAAACTTTTGAACGGTAGTGTATATTGTTACAAAAGATTTCTATTCTAAATACAGTTCTTTTTAACTTTTTATTCATCAAATAATCCTGAAAAAAGTATCTCAGGTTATAAAAAGAATATTAAGCAGCACAACTGTTTCCAACATTGATCATAAATCAGCATTTTAGAATGATTTCTGAAGGATCATAAGACACCAAAGACTGGAGTACTTGCTGATGAAAATTCAGCTTTGCATCACAAAAATAAATTACATTTTAAAATATATTAAAAAAGAGAACCATTATTTTAAATTGTAATAATATTTCATAATATTCCTGTTTTTTTTTTGTTTTTTTACTGCAGGCTTGATGAGCATAAGAGACTTCTTTCAAAAACATTAAAAATAGTAACGTTTCCAAACTTTTGACTGGTACTGTTTACACACACACACACACACACACACACACACACACACTTTTAAAACAATATATATACTAATATATATAAACTTATAAGGTCATTAAAAACAAATATCGTCTCCGAATATCAACACCGAACAACAACTTTTGGCCTCATGAAACAATTCAAGAAACAGCATATATTTTGTGCTTAATAATTATTTTTCAGTTTCGCAAAATTTTAAACTGTAGTGTACAAATGATACTATCAACATAATAATTTAGGTGAAACATATATATATATATATATATATATATATTGTTTCACAGTCTGAAAAGAAAATTAGGCTGTTTATTGCCACGGGGTTCCAATGCACTGCCATGCATGTTAATGAAATATAAAAATATTAAGAGGAGCAAAACATGTGATCGCGTGATAGATGGTACAGATCTCCCCTGCTGGATAAGGTGAAGTAATATTTCATTGTGCTTTCTTACCTTGACGTGGGAAGCAGTTTGTCTTGTTGAAGAGAATGGAGGTTGGCAGGGCTTTTCAAAACACTCTGTTGAAGGTTAAAGGTCACCATTTTTGAGCAGTTTTTACTGTGCCTCAAACAATAGCAAAAAAACGCTTACTAACGTTAACAAGAGTGAAATGTTACTTTGCATTACTTCTATATCTGATACAGTTGACTGTTAGGTCTTGTTCAATACAGCACAGTCATACTGTTTGAACAATGTTTAGGTGTGGCAAAAACAGCAGGTATATTGTGCAGCAGGTAGCCTGAGATCAGTTTAGCAGACATCATGATCTGGGCTGATTCTAGATCAGTGTGAGTGGGCAGGTTCAAACTTACCCTGCTGATCAGAGTTAGGGTTAGCTTTGGCAAGTGTGCCAAGTCCAAAACCAAGAGAGATGACCAAGAGAGAAGAGAGAGATGAAAACTCACACGGATCACGAATAAGGTTCCTGCTCACAGCTGTACACTTCCTGTTAATTGAGCGTGTCGTTGTCTCAGTATTTCCTGTTTTCCTGTAGCATTGACCTCTCCATGCCCAAGTACCAACTGCAGGAAATGTTCTAAAAAAAGACAAACCTAAACAAACCAGAGTGCCATTGGTATACATTTCTTCAAATACAGCACATTTCCATCCTTTAACCATTTCAGCCGTGAAGATCACGATTTATAATAATGTACACTACCGTTCAAATTGATCAAAAGTGATGGTTAAGACATTTGCATTGTTACCAAAAATGTCCATTTCAAATAAATTTCTATTCATTAAAGAATCCTGAAAAATAGTTTCCGCAAACAATTTTTTTTCAACATTTATAATCAGAAACGTTTCTTGAGCAGCAAATCAGCATATTAGAATGATTTCCGAAGGATCATGTGACACTTAAGACTGGAGTAATGATACTGAAAATTCAGCTTTACTGTAACAGCAATAAAATTGCTCATAAGACATTTCACTTAAAAAGAGAAACATCTTACTGACCCCCAAACTTTTGAACTGTGTACTAACGATATTATCAGCATAACGATTTGAGTGCAGCATCAATTTCTTAATTTCTCAGCAGACTCTGACCATTTCATTAAATGAGATTCAATAAGAGCAGCGCCCGAGATGACATGAACTTCAAATGTCTGTCAAGACCCGATAATCGTGTTCTCCAGCATGATTTGAGAATGATCCAAAGAGCATCTTGTGCTTCAAGAACATCTGACCTTCTGAACAGAGGAATCCTCAGCATGACACAAATGTACTTCACTAGTGACCTAGAAATATTTCTGATTCACTAAACATTTCTTTCTTTAAAAATTGAAATCTTAAAAATTCATCCAATTAGATCTTCAATCTATTCTTTTTTTCTTAGCAATTCTTACAAGATAAATCAGATCAGCCAAAGGAACTGATTTGAACAGTTACGAAACTGATCAAAAACTCTTGATCTGTCCTATTAGATACTGCTCTGCTGAATTTTTTTTTATTTTTACGGAGGACATTTGAGACTTGCCACAAACCCACAGTCCTGATGTCCAATGTAACAAGATAGCACAGTTTGACAACATGACCTTAATTTCACAGGAAAGTAACATTTCATGATCTTTTGAAATACATCTCTCTCTCCAGGAGTGGAAAACTACATTGTGGTAATGTTACTCCATCTGTTCAAGATCAGAGACAACATTTAAACCACCATGGTAAATTTAGACGTGCATGTAACACCTGCTGACTGTCAATCTGAATGAAAGAGCAGTTGACGGTGTGAAACCATTAGACACTATGGTAAGAAGGTCATATGAATATACAGGCAAGCTACATCGGTGAAAAATCTGTGAACGCCATTTGAATGTTAAAAGTTTGATTTAATGAGCGCTGTACCTCGTTCAAAGAACTGCTGAGGGTATAAAACGTTTGAGGCCGGCAGGTTTAGGAAAATGTTTACGCTTCATGGTCCTCACAGTAAACAAGTGGGGAAACCCCTATCATTTCTGCACCTCCTCTGGGAAGTTCACGTCACGCCTCTTACGGTCAAGGACTCGTGTACTGTGTTTGTTAACAGATGTCAGCAGTTCTGCCATTAGGATCATTTGAGGGGATGCAATTTTACTAATTTTCTATTTTTATCCTATGCATTTGGTATTTTTAACCTTCCTTGGGTCTTAAAATGACAGCTTATTAAACAACCGTGTGAAAACAAAAGTGACTAAAAATGGGTTGATGTTTTTAAAGCTGCACCAGATTTACTTCAGTCCTGGCCTATATGCAACACACACACACACACACACACACACACACACACTTGTACATATATCTTTATGAGGACATTCATTGACACAATGCAATCTCTAGCCGCTTACCCTAACCTTACCCATCACAACTAAGTGCCTAACCTGAACCCTTACTCTAAAGCTACCCTTAACCTAATTATAACCTTATCCCTAAAACCAAGTCTTGACCCTCAAACAGGCCTTTAAAGGGGTCTCAGAAAGTGAGGACCGGTCAAAATGTCCTCACTTTACTCTCTTTGTCCTCACTTCAATGGTCTAAAACTCAAACTGGTCCTCAAAGATAGTTGTACAAGTACACACACACACACACACACACACACACACAGTGCATACGAAGCATGTTCAGCACAAGTAGGCTACTGCAGAATTAGACAGTAAATGACTGAAGACCATAATAGGAGTGTATGACCTCATTTGCAGAGTGTGTTTATGTCAGACTGGCAGAGGAGAGGCAGTGCTGGGCACAGATTCTGAGTCACCATCCCACACAAAGACACACACACACACACACCTGCTCCCTGTTGTATCTATGAAGAACAACATGTTAAACACGAACATCGCAATTTGAATAGATTTATTTTAAGAGGCAGAATGTGATCAAATAAATACCAAAGGGATAGTTCACCCAAAAATGAAAATTCTGTCATCATTTACTCACCCTCAGGTTGTTCCAAACTTGTAAAAATGTCTTTGTTCTGTTGAACGCAAAGAAAGATATTTTGAAGAATGTTTGTAACCAAACAGTAATGGGGCACCATTGACTCCCATAATATGAGAAAAATAAAATAAGTTGGCATTTAAAATTCTTACCAACCCCAAACTTTTCAACAGTAATTACACTTTAATCTTTTTCAAAAATATTGAAAATTAAACGCATATAATAAAGAATGAGTAAGTGTGCCCAAACTTTGACTAGTAGAATGTTTGACAATATTGGTTTTCAAATATTTATAATGAATAATAAATTCATAATCTTTTAATATATATTTTTTATAATCTGCATTGTAAATGTAACTTGTTTATTAAACAAATTATAAATATAAATGCATGTACCACTCAGAACAATCCAAAGAGTATTGAAGAAAATGAACAAATAGGGCCACCTAGTGTTTGCCAGCTTCTAGTTATTAAAGCTAGTATTGCATATTATGGAGGCACACCATTGCTGGATATCATTTATACTTTTTACAATGTCCAGTTTCATTATATCAATTATGTAGTGATAGTGGAAGTGGATGGACACAGATCCGGTTGAATAAACAAAGCCCTTATGTTAAGATTGTGTCTTAAGTACTAGTATAACCTACTAGCGTTGAGTCAAGGGGCAATCAGTTTTACTTTCTAGTATTAAATTAGACCAGTGTATGTTTGAAACAGTTATGAACAGTCTTAAAGAAAAAAATGTGATGACCAAGTTGTAAGACTAGTCTTAGTCGTTTATGCAACCTGGGGAGGACTTTGGTCTTAGTGAAGGGGAAACATTTTCTTTGGAGGTCGCCATGGGTGGCATGTCAAAGTTTGGTGGCAGCTCTATTGTTGGAGTGGCAGGTGAGTCTGAGAAAGTAGGGGAGATTGTGGATATCGGAAGAGTGTAATGAGGTTCCTCTTCTGGACCTGCCATGTCCCCACTGAGCACAAGCTCATCCAAACCCACCCCCTTCAGCTCACCCAGCCACGTTGGTCCAGAGAAGAAATGCAGAACGGCTTGAACCTGCTGGAGTTCCCAGAAGCTTTCCAGAACGACAAGCAGGACAATCAGCCCAAGCATCAGGTAACCTAAATGATGATTCAATAAATGAATAAATTAGATCATGCATTGGTTTGTTGACTTAAATTAAAGAAAAAAATATGCTTAATCCAACATGGTTTAAAAAAAAAAAAAAAAAATCCTAAAAGGAAGTGTTGGGACTTACAGGAGGTTGCTAACTCCAGCACCTGACGTGCTGCTTGGCTTTGCGTCCTCCCAGGCAGGTAGTCACCCAGTCCAGTCGTGCTGAGTGAGATAAAACAAAAATACAGCGACTCCAGGTAACTCCAGTGGTTCTCCAGCAGACACAGGGCACCAGCAGGTAGAAGAAAGAACAATGTCGCTGTGCAAAAGGCGAGGACACTGCAGTGCAGCAACGCAGCATGGTTGCGAGACAGTCCCCAGAAGATTTGAAGGTTCTGAATAGGAGTGTGTGTTACCCGGGGCAGAAGGGCACGAGTGAGGCAGGACAGCAGCAGCATGGTGAATGGGATGCCCACAAGACAGTAAACAACACAGAACACACGGCCCTCATCCGAAAGGGGCACAGTGGTGCCATAACCTGCAAAGAAATTATACAGTGCAAACTGTATAAAGTAGTGTGAAGATATCAGGGACTTTGAAGATATCTTTCCTTTTTGACAATTATTAAATGTGAGGGCCAAAATTACACTGTATAGTATACTGGTAGACCAAATCAATGTCAAACAAATCAAATCGATTATCAGTCATTCTTTAGTTAAGATTTAATATAAAAATACATACATTAAAAACTAAAAAAATAGATAAAGCTTGTATTGAGTGTGGACTGAAATATTAAGATAAAAATAAATTATGCAAAAAATAAACTATAAATAAATCATGCATTTGCTAAATTGACTGTATCCTTGAATAAAAAAAAAGACTGATTTAACACGTTTTAAAATACAAATAGGCCTAAATATTTTGTATTGAGTGTGTAGAGACTAAACTCAAGAAATAGGCTAGTTTTAACTATAAACTATAAATCAATCATGTATTTGGTTTCTTGACTAATTAAAGAAACAATATATGCTCAATCCTACAAGTTCTTAAGAATAAATGAATTCCAAAGAATAAACAAACAAACGTTTTGTAGGCTACTGAGTGTGTAGACTTAATATTTCTAATTATTTTGAACTAAACTATATGTGCATTGGTTAACTGTATACTAAAATAAGTTCTAAAGGATAAATAAATTCTAAAGGATAAACAATGTTTTTTGGTTATTTTAAGGTGACATTGCATTGTACTTAAATAAGTACTTTATGGTTAGGGTTTGATTGAGGGTCAGTTACTTGTAATTATGCATAATTTACTGCTATGACTAGCTTCGTGTAGTAGCCTAACGTGTAACTAAGTCCACTTAAGATAAAGTGTTGCCACGTTTTGTAGGCCTACTGCTTGACTAAGCTTTATATTTAAAATGATTTATTTTGATCAAAACTAGGCTACATCGTGCATTGGTTGACGGTAGGCTATACTCAAATAAAATGATAAATTGTTCGAAATTAGAAAGAAAGAAAAAAAGACAAATAAATAACGTTGAAATAAATAACTACACTGTCGCATCTTGGTTGTAATCACCACTGTACATATTGCCAATTCTGTTAATAATACATGACATTGGTCCACATATTAGATGCGTAACTAGAGCGGTTATTATTAATGTTTGTGAATAGTGTTAAATAAATTCATAGCGGTAGTTTTCAATTTCAAACATCCAGCCAACATCTTAACTGCTATCTGACTGCTCACCTGTGGTCGTGAGGAAGGTAATGACGAAAAACAGCGACGACGTAAAGTCGAAGTTGCATTCAACGCTGTCGGATTTCAGTGCGGCCACGCCACGTTTACTCGCAGAAAGCACGTTCATTAACAAACCGTCCAAACGGCTTTCCTCAACACACGGGTTCTCTGTCAAAAAAAGAGCTTTTAGTTCACGGACCTCTTGAACGAGTAAATTCTCCTCAGGTTGCTCCAATATCATCAAAACAACAGCACCGAGGATGATAAACAGGCCATACGCCATCATCATGAAGATGAACGCGTGAGCACGCAGAAAAGTCCGGGCTTTATCCGCAAAAATAGACATTACTAAACTAGTTTTGTTTGTGTATTCTCTCTCAGGATGGTAGAATATGGGGTGCTGCATGTGTAACCAAACCTGGGCTCTGACATGGAAAGTTCAACACCACACTGAAAGTTTAATGCAACAGGTTTGGCGGACATCTGTGACACCATCAGCCTTCTCCTGTCTAGTACAACAGGATCTAAACCAAACTTTATTGGTTGCCCCAACAGGTTGAAAACTGAGATTGCACTTTAGTCCAGTTGTCATCTGAACATAACTTTATATCTTAACCCTCTGGGCTTCTTCGTAAAATAGTCACACTTAGCTTCCTCCCGCCCGAAAACGGGCGAAGCCTTAAAATTGTACTTTACTTTTTCCGAGGATAACCAATCAAATATATTTTTGTTCTATAATGTTTTCTGATTATTATTTAGAATTTTTAGAAATTTTTATGATACTTTGCATTAATTATATAATTTTTATGAGCTATTTTTTCCATTAGAATTAATATATATTTTTTTATTTTATTTTATTTTTCAATAAATGCAACATTTCACATCAAAATAGAGTGCAGGCCTAAAAAAAAAAAAAATTCAAGTGAGAAGAGCGCCATCTAGTGGCTTCAAAATGTATTAATTTGTGTCATGTCCTATAACCGCCTATAGCTTTTTTATTTATTTATTTGATTTATTCCCATTCGGAAAGAAAAAAAAAATATTACTAAGCAACCACTGAATGGAACAACACAAATTATATATTTTAAATCTTAGGATCTCAGCTTTTTAATGCATCTAATTACATTTATTAACTCCTAACAAATGCTGAGTAATCCCTCTAAAACCGAGTGTATCGCCAGCAGGCGCCACTTAGCTGCGAAAAAATTCTTTACCGTATTTTTTAAAAATCTTGCCTTGATTAACACAAAGTTGATGTCATTTGAAAGCTTAGAGTCTGAACTTTGAGTCCACTTTGAAAAACTCTTAAGTATTGCTGAGTTATTTGCTGATAAATAGAATTTCTTTTTTTTCATAATCTATAAAATAATGTACTGCAATGTGTCAAAAACATCATAAAGCTCATGAAACATTCTCAGATAATTGAAAATGGCACTTCATTTTTTACAGCATATTATTACAATTAAAATGAGCCCAAAATTAACATAATCTATTGCTTTTATGACAAGATATTCTTCATGGAGAAAAAATTGCCCATGAGGGGGTGTCAAAGACTGTACAAAAAGGCTATCTCTTTTCCAAATGCTGTAACTTTTGATTCCTTTATCCAAAAATTCTAATTTTTTTATCCAGATGCAGCTAACATGTAGGGGGACTTCACTAAAAAAGAATTTTCCTCCTACCTTATTTCCTTCCTGAGTTATTCCATGACAAATAAGAAAGATATGCAAAATCATAATACAAATTATATATATATATATTGTCTTTTATCCGCTGTTTCTTGGCAGGACAATGTCCAAATGTAATGTAATTTATATTTTCAAAAAATTTAAAACGAGTTCTTTCAAACGATACCTACCTTTTGACTCTCCTTGCTATAGTTTTGGAGTTATTATGATTATATAATTTTTATATAGTTTGGGGCAAAATTTGCTGTTTCAGTCTTACCAGTTCATTTCTCTCTCTCTCTCTGTGTGTGTGTGTGTGTGTGTGTGTGTGTGTGTTTGGGGGGGGGTGTCTTATTTGCACTCTGATGTTCTAGAGTGTCACCCCTTCATTGCTGTACACTTTTTTTCAGCACAGTGGCTGATCTGTAGCTTGTACCACCAAAAGTTTCTCTGAGTTTTCCTATTTTTTTCGTATTTCCCATTCATTTCCTATGTCGCCCGTTTTCGGGCGGGAGGAAGCTAAGTGTGACTTTTTTTTTTTTACGACCCTTTAACATATCAGAATCATCTCCTTGATTTTTTTGTGTGTTCATATAGGTAATAAAACAAAAGTCACCAAGTTTCACCCCCATCCGATGAAGCAAAAAAATTAAACAATTCGAAACGTTCAAGTTTTCGGGCGAAGAAGCCCAGAGGGTTAAAGGATTTTTATTTTATTTTAATTCTGACATTTAGCTACTCACCATCCATGTTGCTCCAAACCCATTTGATTTTCTATGGAAAATTAAGACATTTTGAAGAATGTATAGAAAAGATACAAAGAGCAACCAGGATGTTCATGTTCCATGTTGGCCCTCGGTCATGGAGGACCAATGTCCTGTAGAGTTTAGCTCAAACTTACCTCAACTCACCTGCCTGGAAGTTTCTAATGCTTGGGATCATTGTCCTGTTGCATGAGCCAATTTCAGCCAAGCTTTAGATGTCATAGAGAAGGCCTTACATTTGACTCTAGAATACTTTGGTATCCAGAGTTCATGGTAGACTTAATGACTGCAAGGTGCCCCGGTCCTGTGGCTGCAAAACAAGCCCAGATCATCACCCCTTCACCAGTTTTTGACAGTTGGTATGATGTGTTTGGGCTGATATGCTGTGTTTGGTTTTCGCCAAACGTGGCACTTTGCATTTCGGCCAAACATCTTCACTTTGGTCTCGTCTGCCCAAAGGACATTGTTCCAGAAGTCTTGTGGTGTGTTTAAATAAAACGTTGTTGCCATTTTCTGTTTAGAGAGAAGCAGCTTTCTCCTGGCAACCATTCCAAACAAACCATACTTGTTCAGTCTTTTTCTAATTGTACGGTCATAAACTTTAACATTTAACATGCCTACTGAGACCTGAGTCTGAGGTGTAGCTCTTGTTTATTTTGTTTGCAGTTTCTCTGAGCATTGCACGGTCTGACCTTGGGGTGATTTTCTTGACCTTGGGTCTTGGGTTTTCCATTTGTGAGTAATCTTCCACACTGTAGAATGATGGACTTCAAATTGTTTGGAAATGGCCTTGATCCTAGACTGATGGGCAGCAACAATTGCTTATCTAAGGTCACTGCCAATGTCTTTCCTCCTTGGCATTGTGTTGACACACTTGAATTCTCCAGACCAGCAAACTACCAAACCTTCTGCTTTTACAGAGTTGGTCACATTTATTGATGATCAGTTAATCAAAGACATTTGATAAGTAGCGCCTGACTACTACTTACCCTCTTAATTCCTATGGAAGCAGTAAGGTCAGGTCAGGTCAATTTATTTATAGAGCACAACATAAACACAACGTTTGTTGATCCACAGTGCTTTACAGACGGTCAAAAGGTTAATGGAGAAAAGGTAATAATAATGATAATAATAAAAATAATAAAATAAAATAAAAATAAAATAAAAAATCCATACACAGCATCACTCAAATGCAAGAGTATAAAAATGAGTCTTAAAGCTAGATTTAAAAACGTTGAGTGATGGAGAGGCCCTGATATAAAAGGGCAAGCTGTTCCAAAGTTTAGGAGCAGCAACCGCAAAAGCTCTGTCACCTTTGGATTTGCAACGTGAACGAGGGACAGATAAAAGAAGCTGGTTACAAGATCTTAATGACCTAGAGGTTGTATATGGCTGGATAAGGTCACAGATATAATCCGGGGCTGATTTTTGCAGTGCCTTGTATACAAAAAGAAGGACCTTAAAATCAACTCTGAATTTGATAGGGAGCCAGTGCAATGAAGCAAGAACAGGAGTAATATGCTCCCGCTTTTTTGTTCCTGTCAGTAATCTGGCTGCCGCGTTTTGAACCATCTGAAGCCGAGATAGAGTCATTTGAGAAAGGCCGACATACAGAGAATTACAATAGTCCAGTCTTGAAGAGATTAGTGCGTGGATGACAATTTCAAGATCCTTCTGAGAAAGAAAATGTTTTACCTTCGCAACAGATCTGAGGTGGAAGAAACTACTCTTTACAACTGTGTTTACCTGCTTTTCGAATTGTAATAAAGGATCAAAGTGGACCCCTAGATTTTTTACATAGGGTTGTACGCTATCACCAAGGGAGCCTAACCTACTTGTCAGAGTGGTATTGAGTGCAGCGGGGCCTAGCAGAAGCACCTCAGTTTTGTCAGTGTTTAGTTGCAGGAAATTGTTAGCCATCCAACTTTTCACTTCGTCAAGACATGAAAAAAGAAGTTGAAAAGAGGAGTCATTTTCAAGTTTGATTGGAAGGTAAAGTTGTAGGTCATCGGCGTAGCAGTGATAGTTTATACTATATTTCTGGAGAATGGAGCCCAGGGGAAGCATGTAGAGTGAGAACAATAAAGGGCCAAGGATAGAACCCTGAGGAACACCATAAGGGACGGGTGCAGTAGGAGAGGTAAACGACCCAATATTTACTGAAAACGTCCTACCCTTTAAATAAGAGGTGAACCATTGTAATGCCGTGCCTTGAACTCCTACTGCATATTGAAGTCGTTTCAAGAGGATGTCATGGTCAATAGTGTCGAAGGCTGCACTCAGATCTAACAGTAACAGAATGACAGATGACAACAAAAGATCATTCGTAACTTTAAGCAAGGCTGACTCTGTACTGTGAAGCGCTCTAAAACCAGATTGGAACTTATCCAGCATGTTAAAGGGGGGGGGGGGGTGAAATGCTCATTTTCACTCAATCTCCTGTTAATCTTGAGTACCTATAGAGTAATATTGCATCCTTCATATCTCCAAAAAGTCTTTTGTTTTATTATATTTTTAATTGAAAGATTGGCTGTACCGAGTCTTTCCGGAAAAAAACGAGCGGCTGGGGGCGGGCCGTGTGGGCGAAGCTAAAGCTGTGCTAACGTGCCGAGCTAACAACACAGAGACATTTGTTCAACAGTTTTACTCACCGTTCCAACGCACGACCGCGAACCTTTATCATTGTGACTGCTCGATCCTTAAGCATTAGACGATCTGGGCTTTGTTTATAAAACAATCATCGTCGAAATGCAGGGAACAACAGCCTTACACAACTCCGTTTATGCTCAGGAAAACAAACTCCATCCACTGGTGCCTTAACGCCGGGTTCTTTGGGAATCTGTGCAGGGTTGTCTTGCCCTGGCAACCAAAAACACACTTCTTTGGTGACACATTGACTTCCCAAAAGCCGGGCTGGGCGCTTTGATGGCGAACTGCTTTCGCTCTCTTGCTCTGTTTTATGAGTGCGCGCGCGCCCGCGATCTTACCGGAGAAGTGCCCTTAGGACCCATATAAGGAAATTCCGCCCTCTCTTACGTCAGACAGAGCCATACTCAAAAAAAACTTTCCGAAACTTGTGACAAACCGGAAGGACAATTTTTGGAACAAAAATACTCCTTCAAACGTACAACTTAACTTTTGAAACTTTGACCATGTTTAGCATGGGAATCCAACTCTTTAACAGTGTAAAAAACTCAGTATGCATGAAACAGTAATTCACCCCCCCTTTAAAGGCATCCAGGTAAGAAGTAAACTGTGAAAGCACTGCTTTCTCTAAAACCTTGGAAATAAATGGGAGTTTAGAAATTGGCCGGTAGTTACTAAGAACAGATGGATCAAGGTGAGATCTTTTTAACAGAGGCTGTACAGAAGCATGTTTAAACTGTTTATGATAATCAAAAGCGCAGGGCTAATGGTGTCAAGTACCTCTCTGAGCAAACGGCCAGGCAGTACATCAGATTGACAGTATGTAAATTTCATCTTAGAAATTAATACACTTAATTGAGATTGCGTCACTGGTTTAAAACTAGTGAAACTGCTAGGAGGAGAGATCGGGGGAGAAACAGCCATGTCAGAAGGAGAGAGGTTAGATCTGATATCTAGTATCTTCTGTACAAAGAAACCTAAAAATTCTGTGCAGGTCTCGAGATTGCCAACAGGTGCTGAACAAGAGGCTGGATTAAGTACTGAGTTTATAGTTTTAAAAAGAACTTTTGGCCTGTTTGCATTCATGGAAATCAAATTTGAAAAGTATTGAGATTTTGCATCACTGACCGACTTTTGATAGGAGGCAAGACAATCTTTTAAAATTTGATAAGAGACCTGAAGCCCATCCTTTTTCCACCTGCGTTCAGCCCTTCTGCACTCCCGTCTGAGCACACGGGTAGAGGCATTTAACCAAGGTTGAGAATTAGATTTAGGTTGTTGCCTTCTAGGCTTCAGGGGGGCAACAGTATCCAATGCAGTAGAACAGGCAGAATTGAAAGCGAGAACCAGCTCGTCAGTATTCATATCAGGTGACAAAGAGACCTCACAATTGGAAAAAATTGTAGAGAATTGTAGTGCAGTAGTGGCATGAAAAACACGGGAGCTGCACACAGGCTGAGAGAGGATGGGCTGTACATATGGGACTGCAGGATCAAATAATACAGAATAGTGATCAGAGATACCAGTATCAAATACTTGAATGTATAGAAAAACCACGAGTCAAAATCAGATCTAGTGTATGGCCCAGGTTATGAGTGGGAGAAGAGACACACTGTGCAAAACTGAGTGAGTCAATGAGATTCATAAAATTTTTAACCAAGGGTTTAGAGGGGCAGCAAACATGGATATTAAAATCCCCCAGAACCAACAGTCTATCACAGCGCGACACTTGATTTGACAGGAAGTCTGAGAGCTCATGGATAAACGTTGTGCTAACTTTGGGTGGTCTATAAATCAGGATGCAAATTAGAGGACCATTGAGGTTGATGTAAAGGAGTTGTGCTTCAAAACTAGAAAAAGCATCTACAGGCAGTAGTTGACATTTAAATGACTTCTTGAAGATTGTAGCTAGACCGCCACCAGATCCATTTAGCCTGGGAGAGCTGTAAAAGGAACAGTCAGGAGGAGATAGTTCACCCAGAGACGAAAGATCGTCAGGTTTCAGCCAGGTTTCAGTCACAAACAGAAAATCCAAGGCATAATATGAGAAGAAGTTGTTCATAATGAATGTTTTATTTGACAATGACCTAGCGTTTACTAGAGCCATTTTCACTGAGGGCTGAACTGTTGCAGAGGAAGTTGTAACTGGCGGTAGAGCCCCAAGTGGGGCATTTTCCAGAGAACGGTGATTTGCAAAGTTAATATTTCCACCCTCTCTGAAAGATTTTGCATACAGCCGACGAGAAGAAGACCAGACAACGGGGATAGTACATCCGTCAACTGAGGGAACTGAGGTAGTGAGCCTAGTGCAATGTTTGTGGGAGCCCCGATGTATGTAACGAGGCCGGCGAGCGATACCAAGAGCAGTGCAGTGATTATGAAGGTTAGTGGGCAGCGATGGCTGAACTTTAGGGTTCAGGTGATGCAGATCCAGCGACGAATAGAAAGTCATGTCATAAAAACCCCACCAGCAACAAGGCAACAAAGTTGCTTGAAACAGCATGCAAAAATAGAAAGAAGCAGATAAAAAAAGTTACGGGCAATAAAAAGAGGAGGATCATCCTAGAGTCGTGCATACCCAGCCAGATTTAAAACCGCGTTAGCCAGCACACCGAGCAGCTGAACTACAACACAGTGCAAATATATGGAAGATACAGCCCTTTCTAAGATCATATCAACCAGACCAGCATCTGGCAACCAGTAATCCGAGAGAAAGTGAATACTCACTCACGGAAGACAGATGAAGTAGCCTGTTGCTTCGGTGGCGAGAGCTCGCGTTTGGCAGGTAACAACTTGACTGAAGGGATACAGAGACAGTTCATAAACAGCGCCGTATTTAGTCAAATCGGCGTTAAAAAATCTGCAGGATGAACTCAAGGGAGTTAGGATCCAAAAATTAAAACTGCACGGTTGAGTAGTCCATAATTAGTCCACAATTTGTCAGGAAAACAGAAGGATAGCGGGAGAGCAGCGGCTGTCAGAACACGCCAGCGTTCGCTCCGCTCCGGAAGTAGAACAAAAGTCTTATAAAGTCTTAGTAGAACAAAAGTAAAGGTGTACTTAGTTTGTCACGCATTGATGCTTCATTTTGGGCTAGTTTTTGTTAAATAAACCGGTGTAATATGTCATGTGTTGTTGTTTTATGAGGTTTCTGAGGTTGCATTTACCTAATTTTAAGACCTACCAAGGACCAGATGGTTTATTATGTCCTGTCTGATAAATAGAAATCATAAGGGTGTACTTTCTTTTTCACATGACTATATTGTTGCGGACAATGGGAGGGACAAAAAGTCAAAAAGGTTGAGATTCACTGCTCTAAAGGGGGCATAGTAATGGGAAAAATTAGAAATGTGAGGACATTTCGAGTTTTCCGTTCACTCGCAATACTTTTGCATATAGTGTTGTGTTCCCTCAAGAAACTTTGCATTTCAACGTAAGAGTGATTAAATAATGACAAATTTTATGGGTGAACTGTCCTTTTTAAAACAATGCATTATGTAAATTAAAATGTATAACGTTTTAAGAATTATTCTCTAGATAGAACAATGGAAACATCTCTTTTTTATAAAAATTTTAACAACTCATTTATTAGGGTTTATTAGGGCATTAAGCACAGTTTTTGCTTAAATAATTAAAGGGGATCATAAGGAAAATGACTGTTTAAATTTAACATGCAGCTTTTTACCAGGCCTAAAAATATAAAATCTTTGGCATTATAAACAGTAGTTTAAATACAAAATACTTGCGAGTACATTAGATAATGTATTTATTTTTATAGGCCTGCATCATTACAAAAAAGTTAAACATGTAAAAAAAAAAAAAAAAAAAAAAAAGGGTTTGAAATTTTTTACACACACATATAAATACCCTAATAAACAAGGAAATTGTATAGCAGTGTCTGTAGATTCATCCTGCTATAAATACAGTAAATATAATCTTCAACTCTATTTGGTTTCATGTTCTATTATACTATTTGCAGTAGATGCTGACATAGCTATGAGAGAATTCAAAGTTAATGATACTGATCAGAAGAGTTAGAGTAAAAACAACGGTTATTCATTAAACATTTCCCAAAATGATACTTGCCTTATTTGCATAGAGCATACAGAATTTTTCACCTGTAGTTACTAAGATGCAGTCAAATGTTGAGATGTCACTGAGTTCACGTTTCTCTAAACCTCACATACGTCGCCCTTGGATTTTAAAGAGGCAGATGAAGCGAGTAATGGGAACACGTCCAACGGCGCACAGGTTTGCTGACCCTCCCGATGACCGGTAGCTTGTGGGCGTAGGCACGAGGTGGGAGGGAAGTAAGAGGCGGAGTTGGAGTAAAGCTCGTCTGGAAGCGTCGTCCCTGACAGCGTCGTCCCATCTGCCGCCCGCCGATGATGAAAGCGAATGCCGGAGGTCCAGCCTGAGGCGGCGGAAAACGGGCTTTAGGGAAAATATCTCGGGACTGGCTGGTTGAACGTCCTGGACGTGATGAGGATGACCTGGAACGTGAGACGGAAGATGAGGAGGAGGAAGAGCGGGCAAGAGATCTGCAGACACGGGACAAAAAAAGACCACCGGTGAGAAAATGCCTTTTGACCTTTTGAACCTTTGCTAAACAAAGTGTTTTAAATGACAAGACTTGCTAAAGTAGTGTTGGTCAGTATCATTTAAACTAGGGTTAGTTCACCCAAAAATGAAAATTCTGTCAGTAATTGCTCCCCCTCATGTTATTCAAAACCCGTAAGACCTTCGTTCATCTTCGGAACACAAATGAAGAGCTTTTTGATGAAATCTGAGAGCTTTCTGTCCCTCCACTGACAGCAACGTCATTGCAACTTTCAAGGCCCAAAAAACTTTCTGGGCCTTGAAAGTTGCAACGACGTTGTTGTAAATTGATGTTGCTGTAAAGCTCTCAGATTTCATCAAAAAGCTCTTCATTTGTGTTCCGAAGATGAACGAAGGTCTTACGGGTTTTGAACGACATGAGGGGGAGTAATTACTGACCGAATTTTTGGGTGAACTAACCCTTTAAGGCAAGACTTAAAGGTCAAAAGGTCAACTGAGTGCAACAGCGCCTGGCCACTTTTTCAGTGGCCTTGGCTCCGGAAGAATTTTTCCCATTAATTTTCCCCAAAGGGGATTTAAAAAAAAAAAAAGTCTTTGTTAAAGCTATTAAACAAACCAATCAGTAACGAGGTTAATCACAATCTTACAAACTTTGATTTGAAGCAACAAATATTATATATATATATATATATATATATATATATATATATATATATATATATATGTATGATTGGTGGATATTTATTTGCAGAATCATGGGTAGTGTAGTTTTCCACCAGGAATTCTACTGCATATGCAGATTAACAACCTTGTAGCTCACATTAGGTCTATTTTTAAAGGTTTATAAGTTATCATTAACAATCAGTTCCCCTATGGAAAAAAATGAATAGGAGTTTTACTTCCAGAACCTGACTGTTGCACTCAAGTGGTTTGACTCGTACCTCCCCGGGGCGGTGGCAGCCAGACTGGGTGGTTGTGGCTCCGTACGTGGGCTTCCATCTTGCCGTGGGCTTATGTTCATACTGGCCGTGAGTTGAGGCATTTTGCGTGTACTCTCCAGATTAGGGGCAACACTCGCTAGCTCTTTCTTGCCCTCTAGCGGTTGGCAGGGACCTGCAGGTTGAGCGCCAGCCAGTGGCGGGTCAGTGCTGAAGCGTACAGCCAGACTGTCTCCAAAAAAAGAATAAAGTTCACAGTACATGGCAGGAAGAGATACAGGAGTCCACTCTTCCCATGGGCAGCCAGCTCCACCTGCTTGTAGATGACTTGCAATGCCGAGAGGAGGTTCAGAAAGGGGTTCAGGAGGGGGGCTGAGGCCAGGTGAGCTTTCTCTGAACCCCACAGCCCCTGAGGCAGTGCCCGGTAGAGCAGCAGCACCTCCTTCTGTTGCTAAGGTCAAACTGAGTGCCTTCATCTTCAGCAAACGTTCTACCGCCACCTTCAGGCAGGAGAGAAAGTGGTCAATTGATTGTCAATAGATGAGAGACATTAGGGTTGGGCTAATAGACTGTTGTTTAGAAGATAGGGCTGCATAATTAATCAAGATTTTGATATGACTTCTACAGGCTGCAATTTAATTAAATAAATATATGCGCTGCTTGTTTCAGAGTGAAGCGCGGCACTGTGTTCTTTTACACGCAAGCAGCTCATACATCTAGTGTTCTCAGTGTCTTAGAGGGGTTTGGTTTGCACTAAATGCTATTACACAAAACCTCCATCTTTGCAAGCGCTGAGTTTGTTTGGGTCGATTATAATGTGCATTTGGAAACACAAAAAATGGGCCAACCATCTTCCAAATTTGTAATAATAGACGATTATAAATCAGCTGTTGTTAACAAAAGAGAAGCTTTAAGAGCTCCCCATGGGTTTCCACCAAAATAAAAGCTTAATGTAGAAATTAAGACAGCTATGAAATAAATATTAGTATTGTCATTTTACAGATTGTAAAATAATACATATATATTTTTCTGAAATACAATTTTTTTTGTATTTCACAGTGACACATTGCAATAGTAATATTTCTTGTTCAATATGTTAATTTAGTAGTAATAATAATTATTATATTATTTCACAGTAAAATTATTATGTAGATATATAGTAATTTAAGCCAATTTAATGTAATGTAATTTAATAAAATAATAACCATTATTATTATTTTTATTACTACTACTACTACTACTACTACTATGACAAATAATAATAATAATAATAATAATAATAATAATAATTAGTAAAATTCTTTATCTATTATATATTTATATATTTTAAAATAAAATAAAATGTTTTGGCTTCATATTGTGGAGACTTCATATTGTAATATTTTTTATTATTTTATTTTATTGTACGATTATTATTATTATTATTATTATTTTATAGTCATATAAACATTTTTAAAAATGGCCAAGCTGTGCAGCCCTAATAGAAGGTGTCAGAGACTGCATACTGCATTTCAAAATATAACAATGTACTTGAATAAATCAATGATTGTATATCAACATCCTGAAAAGAAACTCGTGCACTATAGTCAATGTCTAAACTATTTTACTTACCAGAATGGCTCCATAGACTTTGTGGCCGTCTGCTTTCACCTGAGCATTAGACACAGAGTAATCATCTAACACTGCTTGTAAATTGGCCCAGTAAGCAGGGAGATGCGGATACAGCACACGTTCAACAGCCTGTGGAAACACACACACACAAACAGTGTGACATTTAGGAATAAGAAGTGTATTTATGGGTGTTGTGCTGTCTGCGGTTTACCTTCCAGCCGAGAGCATGAAGACCCACTACAGCGCCGTAGTGGGAACAGAGAGGTCGAACCGGGTCAGAAAGAACTTTCTGCAGAGACAGAAGGATCTGATGGTACAGCCCACTCACAAGATCACCATGTGTCCTACAAGTCAACATGGGGAAAAACACCAGTCAAACCACTTATGAAATGGGTAAATTTATTACATTAAATATTATTTTACTGTAGGATGCTCAAGAAATACCAGAAAATATGGCTGAGTAGAAGGGCTGCATAGTCTCTCAGGGTCCAGTGATCATTGAGGGGGTTGATGGAGGCAGCCAGAGGCTCCAGGATGCAGTACATGACACTAGACACCAGACTTCGCACATATGAGCCCAGATACAGGTACGGGTTCTGCACCAAACTCTTCACCATGTGTAATAGCCTGTTTAACTGGTCCAGATCATGACTTACCGACTTTACCTAAGAAAAAGAGAGAATCATAGGCCCTGTTTACACCTGATATTAAGATGTGTTTTGGTCGATCAGATCACAAGTAGACGAGGGAGACACATTCCTGTTTACACGTGGTGTTTTAATCCGTCTCTTTTGTCCACTTTCAAACACTTCTGCCCTGATTTCTATGAAGGGAGGGTCTATGGGCAGGTAAATATATGGGCTTTTTCAGATCTTTCAATCTAATGGACAAAATAAGCTCATGTAATTTACATAAGAATTCGCTAGGAGACTATGGAAAACATACGGAGAGCAGCAGCTTTCATTTCTGCTCTGACAGCCACAAGACCAGCCGAACGCTGTGAGTGTGTGTTAGAAATCAGGAATGATGAGAGAACATTGTGCTTGGTACATTTTTTTTCTATTAACTCTGGAAGTAGTCAAAAGTGAACAAACTCAAAACGTTTTAGACCCCGTTTGCACCTGTACTTGTTATGTAGTTGTTACACACTTGTTATGCAATCGACCAAAACGCATCTTAATACCAGGTGTAAACAGGGCCATAGATTCTAACATGGTTCAAATAGCCAGTGGTCATGTAACAAGATTCAACAAGTTTTACAGCAATTGCAAAAAAGGCATTATTAAACAAGGTAAAAATTAATGAATGCATTTTTACATCCTGGACAAAACGTACCCCACTGATGACGTAAACGAAGTAAGGCAGGAGGGCAGCGATCTTTGAATTGGACTGGAGGTCTAGCAAAGCCACCTGATGGACAAAGTAAAACATTATTATACTAGCAAAACAAAACAAAACTGCTCAGTATCAGCTGTGCTCTGATGTATATTTTAATGTTTAAAGTTTACATTAGTGAAATAAAAGCACTACAGTAAAGTACAAGGGTCTGTGAGATTTTTTTTCTTAAATATTATTACAATTTAAAATAACTGTTTTCTATTTTAATACATTTATTCCTGTGATGCAAAGCTGAATTACTCCAGTCTTCAGTGTCACAAGATCCTTCAGAAATCATTCTAATATACGGATTTAATGCACACAAAACATTTCTACCAATAATAATTAAAAAAAAATGACTGACCAAAAACTTTTGAAAGGTAGTGTAGGTACCTTCATGAGATGTGGGTCCTCTCCTAAAATGGCTCGCGTTATTTGTTGGTAATACTTCAGGAGATCCTCTGATAGAGACTGAACCGCAGTGGGCACTAACAAGAAACAAGCTGTTATGTTATAATAAAACCAACACAGAATAGAGCTGAGAGATATATTGAATATTTACAGTATATTATTTTGATGATGATAATTGATGATGTGAAATGGATAATGAATAATGTGCCCTTTTAGATAGATTCAATACTGTATTTTGTAGTATATAATGGTTTTGTTCATATTAGGGCATTTAGATTAAATGTATTATAATTAATTAATTAAGGAGTTTCACTATATATAAAAAGCCCAGACCTGATACAAATTAAAATTCAAATATTTTGAGGTTTACCTGTGCCTTGAGATTCAAGATTGCCTTTCCCATCAAGATATGACACATTCACTGCCGATAAAACAGACAACATGAATCTTTTCAAAACTTGCAAGATCATAAATTTGAGTAAATTTCACTAATGATACCCGCCTTACCTCGAACCAGCGTTTCTGCACAGCCTTTGGGGATGTTGGTAGCAAGTGCCAACTCCACCAGATTTACCTCCCGATCCTCTACAAAGAAAAGCTCTCCTTCCTTCAGTGGACGGAACGGTAAGGCGTCTTGCGCACCGTAACCGCAAACTGTCTGTAATATGTACAGCAAGTGTAATGTTGCTCTCCATATGTTAAAGTGTATCAAACAACACCATAATACACATTTACATTAAAAACGAATTCAAAGAGATACCTCAGTATTGCTCCACCGTAGTGCTCTATTGAAGTCTTCCACACATAGTTTCCTTCTCTTTGCATGTCTCATAAACTGTGAGCTGTTCTGTAGAGGGACAAACAGATGAAATGTACAGACTTGGGTTGCTTCTTTGCAGGATATTCAACATCTTTCCTTACAAATACTTATTTAGAGGAATAAAACACAGCCAAAACATCAACAAAAGCTTAAAGGGATAGTTCACCCAAAAATATAAATCAGCCCATGATTTACTCACTCTCAAGTCATCCTATGTGTATATGACTTTCTTCTTTCAGACGAATTGTATTTAAAAAAAAAACGTCCTGGCTCTTCCAAGCTTTATAATGGCAGTGAATTGCTGTTTCTGTTTTGAAGTCCATAAAAGTGCATCTTTCCATCATAAAAGTGCTCCGCACAGCTCCAGGGGGATAATAAAGGTCTTCTGAAGCGAAGCGATGCGTTTGTGTAAGAAAAATATTCATATTTAACACGTAAAACACGTTACAAAGTAAAATTCAAGCTTCCGGCCAAACGCAGTCTACTTACGCATAAAGCGCAACTTACGCAACTTGTGATGTCGGAAGCATAAGTTGCGCTTTAGACTTAAGTGGAGTCCGTATGTTTGTTTGGCTGGAATTTTTTTTTTTACTTTATAAAGTTTTAAATATGGATATTTTTTAGGACTGGGCAAAAAAATTGATTTTTCGATTAATCGTTTTTTTTAAATGTGGTCATTTCAAAATCGATTCTAAATGCCACGAATCGATTTTTTATTACCCTATTACCCAAAAGCCAGTATTAGTTTTCCTCCACTGTTCATAGGCTTGCAAACTCCATTTTATAGCTAATGCTGTGAGATTTTATGTTTGTTTTATCTTAATCATAAAATAACCTCAACTAGTGCTGCTCGAATTTAGAATCGAAATCGAAAATCGAATCGAGAATCGAAATCGAAAATCGAAATCGAATCGAATTGAGAGCTTGCGAATCGAAATCGAATCGAATCGATACCCAGCCCTAATATTTTTCTTACAAAAACACATCGCTTCGCTTCAGAAGGCCTTTATTAACCACCCGGAGCCGTGTGGAGCACTTTTATGATGGATAGATGCACTTTTGTGGACTTTCACTTTCATTATAAAGCTTGGAAGAGCCAGGATATTTTTTTATATAACTCTGATTGTATTCGTCTGAAAGAAGAATGTCATATACACCTAGGCTGGCTTGAGGGTGAGTAAATCATGGGCTGATTTTCATTTTTGGGTCACATTTGACAGACAGAAGCGCACATCAACGCAGCTTTAAAGCAATGGATAGGTGTATAAAAGCAGGCTAAACACGAAAAGCATTCATGATGAATGATGTCAAATAACAGTCATAAAAGCTTCAGATGGAAACTTTCTTAAATAACAACACATATCAGAATTGCTTTAAAAGAATATTCAGACACGTGCATCATGTATGGAAACATGCAACGCTTGCACAACGTCTGTGGAGAGTGGAAAGGTTGCACGGAACAAAAAGCTTTATACGGTAACATACAATGCATGTCAATATAATGTATTATAAACTCCAAGATGAAAACATGAACTGATATGTGACCTGTGTTGCCTCTCTGAGTCGGTAACACACATCCTCAGCCAGCAGAGCTGCCACCTCTTCGCTGAGCTCCACTCCGGTGCTCTCGGCCATCAGTTTGATGGACTCCCGGGGCACCTCGGCGAAGCGCCGTTCCTCCGCCATCTTCCCCTTAGAGAGATCACTAAATAAATACGCTGTGAAGTACATTAAAGGTTTAACGTTAGAGCTAAAGCGGCAAGAATGCGTGGTATCATCAGTCTCTCTATTCAACTCTCCTCGCTAGGCTGCCTTAGCACACTTGTAATAAAAATGGGGCTAAAATCATACACCGTACCTTCTTATTGGCGATTGGTGACGTGTCAGTTCATAAATGTAAGGTACTTTCTATTTAACTAGCGTTATGTGCCTATATTAGCACAAGCAGCTAAACTCTCCAGACTGTTTATATACAACACACTGGTGAACTTGAAGGAAGCGTCTGATTGGCCGTGAGCTTCGCGCATGCGCATGCATTCTTACGCTGGCGATTTTTATTCAACGTAGCAACCGAGTCTTTTGAATCGGTTCAGTAAAGATCGTTGACCCCTTACTTTTGCAGTTTCTGCCAGGTTGTCCACAAGTCAGTGCTGAGAAGGTCCGCGGTAAAGTGCGGTTTACTTAAATTATATTTTGAAATAAGTCTTAAGTTTGACATTTTCCCTTAAAAGACTGATCAGAAATTAGAATAGTTCATTGCAGTCAGCAAATTTCCTTTGGCATAAATTTAGCCCAAATGAACAGCTGAAGTGTGGACTAGATTAGATAGAGTTTGCCAGCCAACTTCCTTTTTAGCCAGAACTAAACCAAAACTTCTCATAGAGAGTCAAATACAAACAAGTGTGGCATGTGAAACCGATTATCCATTTAGACATTCATAATAGGTTCTTCAATTTATAGTTATAGCACCTTTAAGAGGGTCCTGGGACCAAAGCTTGAAAAACCCTTCAATAATGTCAAGCAGTCATCATTCAAGCAGTAATTACATCCTATTTCCACTACTCGCTGAAAGGTACAAATTACTACCAAGACATTATTCCCAAATTAAGTAATAGTTTCTATAATCCTTACCTAAACGTCACAGTACTACAGACATACCAATAACTGCAGTTTAATCAAAGCAGCTTTCAAATGTTCACCATTTATCACATTTCTAGAAAAGACAAAAGCGCAACAAATCCTTTTAGGAAATTTTATTGAGATCCAAAGATGCTGACATTACTAAAATAACTTAGGTCATTTAGTTTAAAAATCATTTACTTAAAACATTCATAGTCAAATCAGTCATATATACATACACACACCAGTAAAATAAAGTCCCAATTACAGGCTTAGTTCAGTCTGTCAAAAATAAGTGGCCTCTGAAGTACAAGACAGACTTGAATTAAGATAAAGCAAACACTTGAATCAGTCTCAAAAGCAGTTAAAAACAAGTGGCAAAAAGACTGTACACTTACTAATAAAAACAAGTTAAATATAAATTTGGCACAGTACAGTCACAGTTAAAAGTTTATAGCGGTTAACTTCTGGGATCCCACCACAGGATTCACACTAGAGCATCTTGAGGACCGGCATTGGTAGCCTTCTCCAACATCTGGAGCCTGAGGGCCAGAGGTAGCAGCAGGTCATTCAGATGTTGGCTGCTGAAGGTGAACGCATTGTTGGCCACCACTTCCACTGACGGTGGCGTGATCGGACCAGAGCCGTCGGGGAACACCGGCGAGGCCAAAGCGGATGGAGGCGGAGATGGAGACGAACACATGTCCGAGACTGGCGAAATGGATCCTCCATTGGGCATCTGATGAGGCCAGGATGTGCGGTTCAAGTTGACGCCTTTGATTGTATTGGGAAGCCCATGTTGGAACCGGCAACGGGTGCCATACAGACAGAAACCAAAAGCGCTAAAGGTGCGACAGAGGGCACCGCGAGGCTTCCACTCTTGGGATTGTGATGGAGACGGCCAGGTTCGCTCTTCCTCCCCACCGTCTGATTCAGAGCCACCCTCGACATGAAGGAAATGGCATCTGGTGCCGAAAGGGCAAACCCCGAACGCACGATAGGTACGGCACGGTACATTCCTGCGCCGGGGACGGACGGCCCTTTGCTCTCTAAGGTTGTGCACAAACAGACAACGCGTGCCATAAACGCAGTAGCCGGCGGTGTGGTAGGTACGACACAGCTCGGTTTTGTACTTGGGATGGCGGGAGGGTACGTGGAGATCGTGAAGGCCGTGGGCAAACTGGCAGCGTTCGGCATACTTGCAGGTACCCGTCTCAGCATAGCGGCTGCACAGTTCGGTCTTGTAGCGAGTGGAGCAGAGCCAGGGGGTCATCGGAGGGGATGACGGAGACTCAACCAGGGGAAGCAAAGCCTCGGCAAGGGACAAGCTCCCTTGCCCTAGACCCTCTGTTTCAGGGAAGAAAGCCTCATTCAGGCCTTCAGTAGGGAACAGAAACAGGTCATCTTGACTGGTCTAGAATGAGAGGAAAGAATTATTTTTAGAGTTTCAAATTATAATTTCACCATTGACTGGAAGCATAGCAAACATTCAGTCATCATATTAATAAACACTTCACCACTGCCTAGAAACCACAGTACATTTATTTTTATTAGTCATTTTAACATTTGGTTAACACCTAGTAAACAAGTAACGTTGCACCAACAGGTCTACCAACTCTCATTAGTGTTAATAGAATATTAGTAGGCTGGTAGGGTTAAAATAAGTTGACATGTAGTTACAAAAGTTTCTTATAGTCAGTAGAGTCTGTTGTAGGAGCATCACAAGAGTTAACAGTTTACTAATACTCTAATAAGAGTTAGTTGACATGTAGTTGTAAAGTTACATAATCAACAAATGTTCAGAGGGGACCATTAAATAAAAGTGTTACCACCATAGGGTTACCACATTTTAACTAGAAGTCGTAATAATCATTTTAGTGACTCCCATTACAGTTACTCACAGCATTTTGTTATGTGAAAGACATTTTAATAATAGATCAAAAGAAGTGGAGCCATGCATTAATCTTAAAGCAAGACAAAAATAAACAACTTACCTCAAACATTGCTGTGCGTTTTTGGACTGCTTTACACAACTCAACGGCAGCTCAATAAAACGAGGGCAGTATCGTTAAAAAAATAACGTTAACGCAACCAAAACACCTGACTGAACTCCGGACAAACACTCGACTCCTTGCTTTATTCCAGGTGGAAGACGCGGACTAAACCCTGTGACTGGCAAGTACCACGTAGCGACAAATGTTCGGCCTTTGGTTTTAAAGCCGGATTCCGTTCCCGCGTGCCATTTAAAATGTGAATCAGCTGTGAAGCGTGAACATTCGAATCAGCCAATCAGGTTTGACCAAAGCGGCCGTCAATCTAATTTGGAAGCGATGATGCTTTTGTCTGCTGCGTGCGGGTGTTTTGAATTTGATCAAATTTGGGATATCGCCGCTGCCTTGTAGGATTTCCTGGAATAAACATTTGACAAGGAGCTTGTTAGTCGACTTCAAAGAGCAAACTCTGAATATACACGCAGGCCCATCCTGTATCAAACACCGCATCACACCTCGAGCTGTTAATTGAGCGTTTGTCTGTCAGTCTTTGTGTTATGTTTATTGTGAGGCTTTAGATGAGGATGTACGTTTACTCCAGTCCGCACACAATAAGCAATCGAGCAACTGATTCGAAAAGGAAACAATAAAAGATAAACTTAATAGGAGATATTTGAAAATAAAAACATTAAAAAAAAACAATTTTCTATAATAGTTAAATAGAATATTTTTCAAATTGAAAACTTCGACTGAATGGATGAGCCTGTGGCCTTAAATCATAATTTGTTGCTTGACCACCCATTAATAAACCTAGCTGTTAAAGATTTTAAATCAGCTAAGCAAATAGAGGCTGTGATGTATATCTTTATTTTTCATACAGTAGGCTACAGTTCATTCAGTGATAGACCATGTTTAATTCTCACAGCACATTTTCCACAGTTTTGTCACAGGAATGTTTTTTTGTTTTTGTGGAAATATGCATTTTCAACGTTACATCGTTTAGATCATTAAAAGTTACAAAATCGTACAAACAAATTGAACCGACTGTAGGCCCGCAGACACCCTTTCATTTTTGCAGCTTGAAAGAAGCTTGCTAATTTCAAACCAGTATTTGTGCATAGCAGACACACCGTTACTTTAAATATTTGTTTCTCCTGTATTGGTTTTGTCTTCTTAATTTGTTACTCGAGATTCTGAATAGGCTTTATGCCCAGCTCCACTACTTCCTGAACTTTAGCCAGCTCCTTTGTTTCCTGTCTGCCATTATTGGACAAACTGATTAATCCAGGTGTGCCTGACCTCAGTAACAATAATCAGACACACCTGGATTAATCAGTTTGTCCAATAATGGCAGACAGGAAACAAAGGAGCTGGCTGAAGTTCAGGAAGTAGTGGAGCTGGGCATAAAGCCTATTAGGACTGTTCGGACCTGGGAGAGACCTGACCATGTTTGTAGTTTTTAACACTTTTTATTCATGTTTGTAGTTCTAGATCCCCCAAAGCGTAATGGGTTGTGGGCAATATAAGCCATTATAGTGAGTACGCATCCACACTTTGGAAATACTAGAAATAGTAGACCATCCGAGGACTTTTGGCATACTCGTTTCAACATACTATGCTTTGAGACACACTTATTGTAATCTCACATACTATTTAAGATGGCTAGTATGACCATTGGGACGCGGGGGAATATTTCTCAAAATTGAAGCTTGTAAAAAATTACCTTCGCTCCACAATGAATTAGGAATGGACTTGCTTTTCAACATTAACAGAGAAGCAGATTTCTTATGAAGCCGTTATTGAAGACTTTGCTTCAAAAAAACAAAGAAGAAAGCAGAAGAGTGCCTCTCTACAAGGTCAGGGCCATGATAGCATGCTTAATAAAGGAATAAGACATGGTCCAGATGACCTTTCATTCTTTAGATAATTATATTTTACCTTAGTTAAAGTTTAAGTAATATAGGCTGGGTTTCACAGACAGGGCTTAGACTAAACCAGGATTAGGCCTTAGTTCAAATTAGGGCATTTAAGCTTTTATAAACGTGCCTTGGTAAAAAATGTTGAGGCTCCAACATAAATTTTCAAAATTCAAAATGTATAACCGGCCCTGTTTCCACTACGTCAAGAGGTTTGAATTAAGGATGATCAGCTTCTTCAAGTCCCTGTTGGTCCTGACCCATCTCTTGTCTGTCACATGTGGTCAAAGGGATCCTCAAACAATATGGATCATCAGATATGCCAGACAAATTGTGGCAGAGTGGCTGACATTCTCCATGCAGCGCACTAACACCTTATCTGGGGAAATAAAAACAAAGACACTCAAAACAAATTCACAGATGTGACGTTTGGATAAATAATATATAATAAATGTGTATGTGTGTGTGTCCGCTCTTGCTCTTACTCAGTGGATGATTTCTGAAGCTGGTGGGAATAAGTCCTTGCTGACTTCAAACCTATGTTCTCCATTGCCAGCCCACCATAGTAAATTATGTTCATGTCTTGCTAATATTTTGCCCATGTGTCGACCTTTCCTTGTAGACATTACTTGTATGCTTCTGATAGTGACAGAAAAACTACTGCATTGTGTTTTGATTCCTGTTCATAGGATTGCATTATTACTCTCACAGGGTTTGGTATTACATGTCATACAGTATGTTGTAGATTTACTCATTTCCTATGGAGACATTGGGCCAGACCTCAGTGACAGGTGTCCAGTGCACTCTACATTTGCATATGAGATGCTTCAGTTTGAAAATGCTTTGAGGGAAATGGTTTAGTAAGACTGAAAGCTCTGTAGTCACTTGATAGTTGACATTCACCCGGTGGGCTGGTGTTCTCAGTGGTTCCAGAAGCAGTCATTGCCACTGCTGCCCCCTGCTGGCTCACTCAGACCTTCAGACACCATCTTCTTCTGTGAGATGCTGCTGTTGATGTCAAACTTCAGCTACACATCTCTGTTTTCTGTGGACATGATGTCTAATGCAGTCATAATGTCTTTGGTGCTGTCAGATGTTGTCAAACTGTAGGCCTATCTGATAATGTCAGATGTACAGTTGTAAAACTGTTTCTGATACACACACTGTGTGACTGTCTGTACAGAGTGTCTATAACCGAATGCATCTCTACACGCTGAATATATGGACTGTCGTCTGTAGTGTTCATAGACGGTGTTGGGTGTAATGCAATACATATTCAGATATCTAAGTAATGAGTAAAGTAAGGCATTACTTTTTTACATTTACAACAAAATATCTAAGTTACTTACTTAACATGATTGATTGTTATTATAGTTCTAGACTAAATGTGAGCAGGCATTTACTCATCTCACTTGCACAAAAACAAATTCGGTTTTCCTCAAAATAAAAACAGTGAAATGCAAACTCAGAATATTATGCAAACCAGCAATAAAATGTTAAATTACACAAATATACTTTATGTATTTCATCTAACTTTTTTAACCAATGTCTTTGCTGCTGACCTTTCATGATCCAATTCATGAAAACATAGCAATACGTTTGTGAATAATTCAACCATAGCAATAAGCAAAAATGACTTTAGTTAAACATCACATTTGTGTTTTTTTTTTTTTTTTTTTTGGTTTTATTGTTTAAGTAACAGTTGAACTTTCTTCTCCTACGTCGTATTCTCCTGCAGTCCAGAATGGCAGCACAGCTGAAAGGTTTGTTTGAGCAGCGCCCTCTGTAGGCTACTGTTTTAGGGAGTAACGCAATATTGTAACGCATTACTTTTTAAAAGTAACTTTCCCCAGCAGTGTTCAGACTTTGCTCAGAATCAGAATCGCGTTACTGCTCGGCGATTCTCTTTCTCAGATTACCACTGAACTCCAAAGATTCTGCAAGAGCGCTGTTCGATGATGTAGCAAGAGATGTTTCTTGTAGTTAGAATCAGAATTACGAGCAGCAGACCTTGTTATTAGGCCTATTGTCGATTCTCTAATGATCTCAGTAATTAAAGTTTACTATAAATTCGTGTATTTAGTTTACTTATTTGATTTCAATCACATTAGGCTACTGTGTTACTTGGTTTACGCATATTTTAAGAGAATACATTTTTCGTGGGATATTAGGCGAAAATTTAAATGGAAACCTGATCTTATCGCATCATCTTGTCGAAAAATGTGTAACGGCAGTATGAGCAGATGGCGGCATCTATGGATTTTAATATCCGAATGTAAGTGAGGAAAAAAAAAACATTTAGATATCAAATATATATACATGTGTGTATATATCTATGCTCATCCACACTGAAACGTCCGAAAACGCTAGTGTGGACGCAGAGCGTTTATAAACGAAAACGCCGTTTTCAAATGTATCCGGATTAATGTAGACGTAGCCTAAAAGACATGGACCAGAAGCATTGCGACCGGTTTTACAGAATACGATGTTTGTTGCACATAACCACGGGTTTATACCCGCTTGTGTATAGACTATCCACAGCCTCGTTTTCGTTCGCGAATAAATATGGCGTCTACGATGAATAACGTCTGCTGCAAGTGCAAATAAATCAATACCCATGTAATTGCTCTAAAAAAAGATGAAAATTTGCCTGTTTAGGACCACAAACAAAAAAATCTTTATTTTCTTATCACAAGATACATTAAAGGATACAGAGACACTGGAATATTAAAAAAAAGTTTGAGTTGTGAGTTGAAAGAAACTTGTCATTGATTTGACAGAACTGAAATCCTTCACCCCCTTGAATCAAACCCTAAAATCAACCAGTCTTCCCTCCCCAACTCTTTCCCATTATGAAGATCAATGTTAACATGTATTTTTTTTTTTTTTTTCACGCTTTGCCAAAATATTGTAGGGTCACAAACCCTCTTCATAAAAAACTGGTGACACTTAAAAGGGGACAGGTTAACATTTATTTGTGTCTTTAGTGTGCAGTGCACGCTCCATTTGTTTAAGAAACATTACAAAACCCCTAATGGGGGGGGGGGGGGGACAATTTACAATGAAATTTTGTGTTGATGAACCTCAGCAAGCCAGGAAATCTGTCAAAATGCCCAACCGTTCAGCTAAAAAACAAAAACAAAAGAAATGACAAGAAAAAAAGCTTAATCATAAGGCGGAAATATGCATCAATATTACCCTATAGTTGAACCATGACAAGGAAAACTCAAAACCGCTCTTCTAACTTTTTCAAGTTTACAAAAAAAAAAAAAAAAAAATCATAAGGGTGTGTGTGGGGGGGGGGAGGGGGATGAATCAACATCAGCCTATATCGAGTCATTACTAGAAAAACTCAAAAACATCTTTTCCCTCTCTCATTATCTACAATTGCTATAATTAGCTTCCCAGTAGCCCACAAGACCATTATAACACAAATGCTAGTGCGTTAACATGTTTGGAAAAAAGAGCAGAAGTGGAAAACAAATATTTATGGCTTTGTTCAAGTCGTTTATGGAAAAAGCTCAATTATTGAGGTACAAAACAGGCCAAACTGACTGCAACATCCGACTTCCTATTAGAGACCACCTCAAACCTAGATTCGCCTTACATTCATGAACACCTTCAACACTTTACTGAAGCCCGAAGCCTTTTTTAAATCATCAAAAATGTGTTTTCATTCTAAGACCAGCTTTTCAGCTAGAATCCTACAAGACCTTCAAATATCACTGACTGGAGTAGCTACACTGCAGGATTTTTGGATCCGTAATCACAATAAACGATCTTGTCTGAAAAACCAGGTCGCTATCAATAAACACCCACCCAACCGCAGATCCGTCGTATAGCGAGTAATACTTTTGCTGTAATGCCTTCCGTCTTTTCACAATCCAGCTAGGCCTGAAAGGCTGAAATAAAAGGAGCAGCGCAATCATTTATTTGTCTATTTAGCATGAAAAAGGGTGATTTTTGTTTTTAACACAAGCGACCTAAGAAATTAAGAAAATGATGGTAAAAAGACCACATACTCCCTCACACATTTAAATCCCACTTTCCATACACACAAGAATCAAACTCTCGAAAAATCTTGTTAATATTTATACAAATAATGACAGAACTGGAGAAAAATAAAGTGTGCTTTAACACCATCTTAGAATGAACATGATTCACTTTTAAATTACACAGTTAAAAGAATTTGCAATAAAAAAAAAGCAACGGGACAGCAGGGGCATCGAACCCTTAAACTTTAACACTGGGAGTAAAACGCTATGAATTCTGGTGTATGCTGGTGTAAGAGTATGCGGTACGTCATTTTCCCGTGAGCGTGGTTGTGCATGTGTGATTCTGGGGGGACAACAGAAGATGAGGAATGAAGAACAGCTGATGATTGGTGGGTTTAACATGCTCTGGCAATGGATGTGGTCTACTGGAACATCGCTCAGTCCTCCAACACAATTGGCTCACTGGTGCTGGAAGGTAAGATGGGTACGGGAAGTGGCCGGGGTGGCACGGGAAGTTTGACTCTGACCGGAAGGTGTGGTTTTCTGGCCGCCCGCCTCATTTCTGCCTGAGTGAGGTGTTTCCTCAGGGCTCTGTGAAACACACACTTGGAATTAGTCCCAGGTAAAAGCAAAGCATGACATTAAGATGTTTCTGAAACATACCTGGTGTCTTTCGTAGCCACAAACACCACAGGATTTGGAGCATCTCCTTGACTGACCTTCTGCCTCTTAATGACTGACTGGTTGGCTGCTCTCATTCCCGATGCGAACGGCCTTCCGTTGGTGGAGAAAGAATGACCTCCAGCCTGTAGCCAATGAGAGCGCTTAGATCTATGTACACTGTTTTCTACCTGTGAGAAGGTTCATGTATATTTGTAAGGAATACTCACGTTGTCGAAGGGCCTCTTGCCCAGTAGGGCGGATGCGCTTCGAGGCTGGTTGACCTGGTTACGGTTGATTGGTGTTGGAGCACCTCGAGGTGCTTTGAGTTTCAAAGGGGCTTGAATAGCTAAAGAAAAGAGCATAATAACCCTTAATATTCAAACATGAAGTCACAAGTAAAAAATTTTCAAGAAACTAATTCACTTTCATGTCTAATTTTCCCACCATTAAAGGGATAGTTCACCCAAAAATGAAACTTCTGTCATCAGTTACTCACCCTCATGTCGTTCCAAACACGCAAGACTTTCATTCATTTTTTGAAACACAAATGAAAATATTTTTAATAAATCTGTCTGATTTCTGCAACTACCACATTAACGCTTCAAAAAGTTCATAAAGAGATTGTGAAACTAATCCATATGAATCGAGCGGGTTAGTCTGGATTTTCTGAAGAGACTTGATAGCTTTATATGATGAACAGACTGAATTTAGGCTGTTATTCCAGCCCGTTCTCATCCTAGGGCGTCATATATTGACGCTTTTGACATTTCGTCTACATCGAACGCACATGGCACCCTTTAGCGTCAATATGAGACGCAGATAGATATGGGCCAGAAGGCGCCTCCTAGCGGTCTAACCCTAACCCTACCCCAGACCTAAACCTACCCATAACCGAACAAAGCTCTGTGCGTCTCATATTGACGCTAAAGGGTGCCATGTGCGTTCGATGTCGACGAAATGTCAAAAGCGTCAGTATATGACGCCCAAGGATGAGAATGCGTTGGTTATTCACATATAGATAGATAAATAGAACTTCAACTGTACTTGCTTGATGCGCGAGAACAAAACTCGCAGAAGCTCAATCGTGCTGCGTAACACGAGAATGAACCTCATTGGTTCTCGCACGTCAAGCAAACATGCTTGAGCTTCTGTTTACCACAACTGATTTGCGAGTTGATCAATGTTTATATTTAAATAACAGCCTAAATTCAATCTGTTCATCATATAAAGTGGTCGAGTCTCTTCAGAAAATTTGGACTAAATTGCTCAAGTCATGGATTAGTTAGTTTTATGATCTCTTTATGATCTTTTTGAAGCGTTAATATGGTAGTTGCGTAGCTGTCAATGGAGGGACAGAAAGCTCTCAGATTTCATTAAAATATATTCATTAGTGTTCCAATAATGAATGCAAGTCTTACGGGTTTGAAATGACATGAGGGTGAGTAATTGAACAATTTTCATTTTTGGGGGATCTAACTCTTTAAAGGTGATGTGTGTAATTAAATTTGTTAAAACAACGCTTTTATATCACTATTTTGGTTTTGATGTAATGCTAAAGCCATACCCAATTCTTTAACTATATTGATGAGGGACGGTCGAGGAATAGTGCGGTTCTTCATAGCACTCTTTGCTGCTTTAGGAAGTCTTATCATACCTAAAAGAGAAAAAGAGGCAGTCAAAAAGAATCTGGAGATAAAAGCAATAAACCTTTTTTAAAAATCCCCCGGTGAAGAAAGCAACAACAACAACAACAAATGTTTGCTCACACTCTGCTTTGACAGCATTGGAGTTAATGGAAGCGTAGGGGCGACGGGCTGCTCGGCGGGACTGCAGGATGTCCTGGCACACCCGACGGGCGATTCGAGTGAGTTTGGTGGTCTGCAGGATGAAGGTCTGCCGATTTTTTGCCAGAAGTTTGGCTCTTCCTGCACTGCTGGTGAACGGGGACATGCCCTGTACCTCCTGGCGGGTCATGTGACCACGTGGAGCTGCATCCTATTGGAAAGATACATCATGCTCATCGTTTGGTTTGGTAATTTTCTGTTTTCCATTTAGTATTAAAAAACAGTCTCTTTAAAATGTTTGGCCTGAAATAAACTAGCCAGCAAGATGATCAATGAAACTTACAAAATATTTCCACTTTTGATTTTTGTAAGCATTAAACCCCAATATTTTTAAAATACAGTAATCATTGTCAATAGGTACATGAAGAGTATTCAGGATTCACATACTGAGCCAGTTCTTGTGGCGCCCTCTAGTTGAGTGGGGGTCTTAAGACCGCCATACTTCTTCCAGTAAATCCAACAGGAGGCACAGAGTCTGCACTGCATGTTGGGAGGGCCCCATGCATACCACTGCTGAGACTGGGCAGCTGGAGGAGTAACAAGCACAATTGATGAATACACTCATTTTAATATACAGGATGTCTGAGCCTGTATCTAAATAGAAGCCATGGATGTGTACAGTGACTTGAGTTCACTCACTATGGCAGCTTTCACAACTGAGGCCTTTCTGGTAGCCTGTGGCACCATTTATGCCAGGTTTATTTCCAGGGGCCATGATCTGATTGGGGTTGGGCTTGGTGCTGAAGGAGAAAACAAAATTTTAGATTCTCAAAAAGCAGACACCAACATACTACAGGAAAGAGTCTAAGTTGATGGTTTCATACAGCAAAAAAAAAAGAAATCTTAAATAATTATTTTTTTCAAACTGTACACCAGATTAGGTAACATAAATAGCTACTTTTCATGCTATGCTAATGTTATGTTCAACAATAAGAAATTCATACTTTTATTCAGCAAGAATGCATTTAATTAATCAAGAGTGACAGTGAAGACTTCGACATGGTTACAAAAAATCTTTTGAACTTTCTATTCATCAAATAATCCTGAAAAAAAGTATCACTGTTTTTACATAAATATTAAGCAGCACAATATTTTTCAAAATATTGATAGTAATAAAAAAATATTTCATGAGCACCAAATCATCATATTAGAATGATTTCAGAAGGATCATATGACACTGAAGACTGGAGTAATGATGCTGAAAATTCAGCTTTGTATCACAGGAATAAATTGCATTTTAAAAAACATTTATTTCACTGTATTTTTGTTCAAATGAATGCAGCCTAGATGAGCATAAGATACTTATTTCAAAACATTACAGAGTCTCTCTCTAAATTACAAGGGATTTGTGCATTTATCAATGAAAAAGAATACTAACGATTTGTGCCATATATTTGTAAAGTACCCTTTATATTTAGAAGTGCAGTGACACTAAATACTCACTAGGTGGGGATGTACACCTGCTTCAGCTTGCTGTCAGCCTCAGCTGCCTTTAGTCTTTTCTGGTGGGTAAAACAATTAACTTGATTCAGATACACATTCATATGCATGAAGAAAAGTTGATTTTAAAAGCATGCAAAGCTTCTTACCTGCTGAATGTAACGGTCAGTAGTCTTCCACATGTAGTAGAATTGGACCACACTAGCTAATGACTTCCAGGGCAACTGCAGTTCAACAACAAATGTACATTAAAATTGCTTGAACTTTCCCAAATAGTGCAGTTTGTGTGAGAGCAAATGGTCAATTATGGTGTTGTAAACTCACAAAGTCTTGGCGAATGTCATTGAAGTCTTTGCCGTATTTCTCCAGAGCCTCCTCGAACAGCATGGCTTCTGAAGCGCTCCACTCCTCCATCTCGTCCCTGCACAGCACCGGGCCACCCTGCGGCACCAGCGTGGACATGGCCTTGGCCAGGTCGTAGCCGTTCTTCTGCAGAGTGTCCATGGCGTGGAACTACGGACAGACAGGACAGTGTGAATCAATGTCAGATGTAGGTTTTTCACTGTACCAAAATTTCAGTAGTCGGTACTAACACCAGTAAAATTTCAAGGTTCTCTGTACCAAACAGGCTTGTTGAAAACCCTACACAACCCCAACAGTGTGAGTGAATGAATGAGGAATGCACTTTTATGAGTAGTTAAGGAAGAGAGAGATTGAATGCATCTATTCTCTCACCAGTGTGATGTCTCTAGATGCAGCCGCTGCGCTCATGTGCAGACTCGGTTGGCGGATTGAACTGCTGCAGTCTAGTGCACGTGCAAATGTACCAACAGCCCTAAAATGAACATAAAAACAATTCAAATCATGCAACTGCACAATAACCTTTTCAAGAAGCAAAAATGGTCAGTCCAAAAAAAAAAAGAAAAGAAGGGAAATACTAACCGTGCCACTACCAGGAATTGGTCTATCTGCGGATCCTTCAGCTGGTTATCAGGATCCCAAACCTTTGTCTCAAGCTTCTCCTGCACTCGACTGTCTAATTCAACTGATGAGATGGAAAACATTGAATTAGACCTTCAACATCCAACAAGAAACTTTTCCTAAAATGTGTTCTGAAAAAAATCAAGGACTTGAAGTATTAATACAATATTGTAATAAGAACCATGTCAAGTTTTCAACATCAAGAGGACCATGTTTTAGTAATACCGAGGCGTAGAGACATTTAAAAGCTTCTGACCTTCAGCCAGTTTGTCAGGGATCTCTGCCTGGTATTTGGATCCCACTCTGATCTCCCCTTGGTCAGCCAACAGGGTCTTCTGCACCGGGTCAAACACCAGAGAGTAGAAGAAACAGTCCTGCAGAACAAACACGCACGTTAGACAACACAAACACTTGATGCACTTGCCTCATGTTAATCCAACAAAAGGTGCTCACTTTGATGTAAAAAAGAGAAAATATCTAACATCAAGAAGAAGAAAAAAATGACCATTCAAAAGTTTGGGATCAGTGAAAGATTCTAAATACTTTATCATCACTGAAACATTAAATTGATCAAAAGTGAAAGAAAACATTTAGAATGTTATAAAATATTTTCTATTCATTTAAATAATCCTAAATGTATCACTGTTTCCACAAAAATATTAATATTACGTTGTTTCTTGAGCACCAAATCAGCATTAGAATGATTTCTGTAGGATCATGTGACACTGCTGAAAAGTCAGGATTTTGTTTGCAACCGAAAAGGTTGTGAACATATATAAATTATTTTTGTAATAAACATAAAAAAAGTTAGCAAAAAGGTGAAAAGATGACAGACCGTTTAATAATAATAATAATAATAATAATAATAATTTTTAATTATGGATGGGATGTTAATTTAAAAATTTTTTCCCTAACGACAAAGCTCATTAACCGATCATTAACCATTTACAGACAAGATTGTTAAATTAGAATTAAATTAGAACTAAATTAGAATGTGTCTGTGACCCATTAAAAATAACAAAATTTGTTTTCCAGGAGGGGTTTAGGTTTACATGCGCAAATAGCAGCATAAACAACAGAATATATGGATTTACACATCGTCACATCACACAGAAGCAGCGCTTAGAATGAAACCGTATATAAAAGGAATAAAAATGCAAACGCAAAATATATTTCAGTTACTTAATTAAAGGTGGGGTGGGCAATTTTAGAGAGGCTAGCAATACCAAGCTAGCTTTGAAAGCAATAATTAACGTGAGCAGGTGCGCAGAGATATGGAAATACATACACTGACAGGCAGGACATCGTATCATTGCATTCCGACCGAATTAAATCACTTATTTAGATAGTGTTAATCAGTCGAAAATTCATACTGTCGGTTAACGGTTAACCAGCTAATTATGAGCATGCCTACTTTTGACAGATTTTGTGAGTCACTCTAACAGGTTTGTCATGTTTTGGCCTGTCTCTAAACTATGGCTTGTGGTAGCTTTGTGACACTCCATGAAAAACTACACAGTGAGTGCTCTTGTACCGCAGGTGGACACTTACCTCTCTCTCTAAGTAGCCAGTTAAAACATCAGTCTCATTCAAAAGTGTGACGTTGCATTTTCCTCTGCATAAAAACAATACACAGTATAAACAGGACTATCAACACAAATCAAATACCTTACATATGGAGCCAGAGTCTGGGCTCTGATGGGATCATATGATTCAATCCTGAGATGTTTGTGTCTGTAAACGGCGTGAGTGTATTTACCGTATGTGCGTGGCCGGTAGAGACTCAAACTGTCGAGACAGGAACAGTTCTCTGTGCTTAAGCTGGTGTTTCTGCTGTTCTGAGGTTGAAGGCTGCTTGGACTCCTCTTCAAAGTCTCCTAAAATACACACACACAAACATGAGTGTGATGCTAATGGCCTCAATTAGGTCTGATGTGAACCAGCTCCCTTTCAGAACACACACACAGACCAAATCTTAAATTTACACATCACTTTGGGTTATTAGTAATGGTTGAAATCAATTTCACACTCATTCAGAAACAAGTAAATTGAATATCCTTCATGAGATCTGTTGACTTATAAGGGAAGCAAACCATTATAATTGCAGGTCAACTCAAAATGACTTGAATGCATTTTAAAAACATTTCTTTTGCCACAGATTTACAATGGCGATAGAGATATTTCTTAAATAGATACTCGTATTAAGATGAGGAGACCTGGCAGGACTTTATCAGACGATCTGACCAGACTCCACCCCTGCACGGAGCCAAAGGAAACCCTGTCAATGAAAAGGGCGGGATATCAGACCACACCCCTTTCCATTAACCCCTCCTGCCACCCCGGTGGCCCTGCCCCCTCCTTTCTCTCCCCTTGGCCAATGCGTCCCTGCCAGCTTTACTGGGAAACCCTGTGCAACAAACCTGAGGCGCCCATCCCCCCATTGAGCAACAACCCCCCCCATGCACAAGTACGCATTTAAAAAAAAAAAAAAAAAAAAAAAATGCCACAAGCTCTCTTTCACACACACACACACACACACACATACAAGCAGACAAGCGCTCAAGACACATACGACAAATCCATCATACACGCACAGCCTCAGAGCCAAATGCACGCGCACACATACATGCATTTAATAACACTTTCACTATTTGACAAAGACACTAGCCAGACAGTGTTAACCTAGTGTTAACCCTTTGAGTGCCATGGCCCGGTGGGTCCCATGAAGGCTCTTTTGTTCCAAGAGCACAGGGCGGATGGCAGCTGAGGATAAGCACAGAGGAGCCCATTCAGGAGGGGTGGGGTGGGGGGAGGAGGAAGATGGGCAGAAGGTAGAGAGACGAGGTGGTGATGTAAATGAGAGCCCTGATCTTGTGTAACAGGGCAGTAGACGGCCACAACACAAAGAGGAGGATTCGTTCAGTATTAAACGGGCAGCCAAGCTGACACTGACCTCTCATGACCGCAAAGGATTTGAACACTAACTGCCCATGTCAATGCAATAACCTTCTCGACCCAAACTTGACCCTACTCTGGAATGGATAGGTTAATGCACTGCACTGACATAATTACAACTGGTTTACGGCAGTTCACGTCGTACACTGAATTTACATAAAAATGAACCACTGCAGCATGCATGTAGGTGAGATGAAGCATCTTTATCAAACATGTGGGATGCCTGCAGCTGTGATATAATGAATGTACATTTAGGGATGTGCAAAAGTAGATATTAGCAGCGTCTCATTTCGAAGGCTGTATCCTCCCGAGGGCGTATTTGTCGGCCACATACGTCACTAAGGCGGCTTCATTTCAGCAAACTGACAACTACAGACCTTATCAGATGCTTTACACAGAGCGCACTCGCATAGGATGTGATAGTGTTCAAAAACCACTAGACAGAGCGTAACAGAGGGCATCAGTTTCCATACATTTTCAGATGTTGAGTTTACTCATTGTGCGATGCGTTGGCCAAAGACCTGTAGATTTTACCTGTATGTGTGCATAGACTAACAATAGCATGAAATGAATCCAAGAGCACAAGTAATTTCAATAGGGCAACTGACAGTTACTCAACAAAATAGAAGGATAAATATCAATAACCTTTTTTTTTTTTGCACAAAACCACCAGTCCTCCAACCAATGGATGTGCTGATAACCCTTCTGCTAAGTCTTTCTGTTTCTGTTGGGTGACTAGTTAACCATCTTGTCCATCCCTAATTATAATGGAAGTGATCTAGTTTATTTTGCCTGTATAGATTGGTGTCCTTCTGCTAAGTCCTTCTGTTTTCGACTTGTTGGCATGTACACCTGCAGAAAATGTAAAGGTGGGACTTGATTTTTTTTTTTTGTAAAGAAAATGTAAGGTGGGACTTGATTTTTTCCATTGGGAATTGACTGGATCATTGTCGTTTGCTAATTGCAGCAATCTCACGCGAGTGAAAGGTAGCCATTATTGTCCTGATTCATGCTGGTGCACTTCAGAAAAAGAAAAGAATAGTCTATTTTGATTTCATGGTGACATTATAGGTCATAAAATTATAAAGTAATATGGTCAACAAAATTCATAGGAAGATCAGGGATTTAGGGATTTGCTTCTCCATTCAGATTGAAGACATAAAATGTATAAAATTCATGGCTATATAATATGCAAGTCTGTCTTAATTTATACATTGGATTGATCCTCTTTGGTGCCTTAAAATCGGCTCCCAGTGTGCCCGTCAAAGCTGTAAATCCTTGTTGGTGTTTCAATACAAATAGTACATCTACATAGTGACACTTTATCTTAAGTGTGAAGACGAGACGTGAACTCAAGAGAAGACTGAAACAGTTGGGTACTCACTTGCATTGCTATCGGCCAAAGTGTTGAGGTTGGCAGATATATCTCTCCGCCTGAAGAGACAGACCACCTTGGCTTCTACATTTCCATTGGCAGTCTTGGTAGAGACAAGCAGCAAGAAACAGTGTGAGAAAGACTAAATACAAAAAGAGCATACACAGCCATTTTCTCTATACAATGTGTGAAATAAGTACCTCAAATGCTATTCATGTCATGGACTTGTAAAAACCCATAGTTAGTATAACTTTAGAGGGAACTACTTTCATCAAGTCTAAGTGAGACTGAACGTGGGATTGAATGACACTGCCTATGATTTACAAGAAACTGCATCAATATTTAAGCACTAAAGTAAAAAGTTGTGAGTCCTGTTAACTACATTTCTACTCATTTTCCAGCACTGAAAATGAACCACTCCATATGGAAATCTTACTCAATGCAACATGGTGTGGGTTAGCGTTGTGAATATTCAAGACAAAACTGAATTCTGACTAACATATACATATTGAACAAAGACACCACTTCCATTAGTTTACCCATCCTGCTGAGCTTCACAGCCCTTCAAAATGAGGTTACATAAAAGTGTTTTTAATCCCTGCTCCAGGAAACAGGCCTGTGTCATTCTCAGCATTATATAAGTCTCTTATGGCTGGGTCTTCATCTCAAACAGCCCAGCGTGCATCGGCAGACAACAGCATGATGGCTGAGCATTAGCAATGCACAACAGAGGGGAGCAGGTGACAGAGACAGTCTGTTACGCTGTCATGAGTGACAATGCATTAGCGGAGAGCTGGCATATGTCAATCATCCGTGTACAGTGTAATGTTCACATGCACATGCCGATTGATGATGTATGAATGGCAGCCATCAAAAGCCCCAACCAATCACAGTCAGTCTGACTCGAGTCTAGGCCAAGTCATGCTGGTCAAAAATAGCTTAAGGCCAAATGAAAGCAAACGGAAACAACAAAAACCTGCATGCATCAAGAAAAAGGAAGCAATAGCAGTGGCCTATTTTTTTCTTTAAGATTACGTTAAGTGATTAGATGGAACATGTTCCAAAACTCACCTTGTTGAGTTCTTCTATTCGGCGGATCAGATACGGGTTACTGGAGGAGTTTTCAAAATACACATAATCTGCAGTAGACAAAAGAAACCATCTGTAAGTGACACATCACTGAGTTTCATTTCTTAAAGACATTTATACACACACGTGTACACACACACACACACACACGTATCAGATTCCAAAAGTTTTCAAATACTTCGCAATTAAACTATAGTTACTTTTTTATTGATTACATTTTTCATAATTACATTATTCACACAATGGCAATAAAATAAATAATTCGGAATTTGATTGTCACTAATCCTTTTTCAGGTTTTAAATGTTCCTTTCTAAAAATATAATAAAAATATATCGCTTGTATACATTCAAAAAGTCTTCTAGTTTTGTGAAATTGCACACACAGAACAGCCACTAGTCAGTTGGCTATAATTACATGGAAAATTGAAAGGCCACAAAGGATTTCACAACTTCATTTCACTTTTAAGCGTTTTCTCAACAATGCAACATTGTATTTCTAATCAGCTCCTGACGAACATTAATTATTATTTGAATTATCACTCAGCAAGTCATTTAACAATGTATTGCTATGTCTTTGGCAGGTCTTTTGTCTTTTAAACACATTTGTATTATAATTTGTATAATTTCAAAATTATTTATTCATTTTATTTTTAAATTATTATTTATTTAATCATTAGCTTTTCATTAAACCCCCTGCATTTACACCTACATAAGTTTAATGCACTTATATTTTCTTTCTCTTTGTATCGTTATATATCAATATGGTACAAGACTATCCTATTAAGTTCAACGTGATAAACGAGTTAGGTCAAAAGTAATTTAAAAGTAGAGTAATGTGTAATGAATTACGTTACTAAATTTTTGTCATGTAATTTGGAATCAGTAAACGACTACAATTTGTGATTGATCTACCCAGCAGTGACTATGTATGTGCATATATTAGGAATGCCAATGATTAATCAAAGATCGATTAATTGTCGACAATAATTTAAATGATAAAAATCATCATTAGAGTGCATAGTTTTGAGGTGTGCAAAACACGTGCAGCAGACACACGAGGAAAAGCGAGCGTGCCGTAGTTACATATTTTAAATGTATTAATGTCTTCAAGCCATGCAATGGATTAGGTAGGCTAGCCATTTATTTTGAAACATAATTTACTAACCTCAAACAAGTGATTTTACTGGACATAAGAAATACTTGCATGTGTAAATGCCAAGTACATCATGTGTAGTGTTTACCCATGCATCAGCGGCGCTCTTTCAAAGTTTGGTCTCTAACTGAAACAAATAGGCCTGTTGTATTTTTTTAACACAAGTCTAAAATATATGACACAAGTCTATCTGTTAATGTACGATGATTTGACATCACATTTTCATATAAAGTAGTTTATTTTTTAGAGCACATAAATTAAAAGTTAAGAAAAATTAAAAGCACTTGTTAAAGTGATGGTCATTTTCCTTATATTCACAGCCCAACTTCTAAGATTTAAAACGACACCTAGCCTATTTTATGTTGGTTAAGCAAGTGGTTGATAACTTACTAGTACTCGTTTGAGACCTGTCAATGATTGAAATTGACAAAAATGCCCATCCCTATTTCGGACTCTAATGTTGAATGACAAAATAACCTTATAAAAATCATACACTATACGGTTGGGTACATAATACATAAGCACATAGCATAGTGTATACTAGTGCGTCATTTGGGACAAAACTTAACTTTCAGTTAGAAAGCCCGTTAGATTGTAGCTAATGTAACCCAAACGGAAAAATAGGAGAAAGGAGCATGACAATTAAATATCCAATATCGACCAATATTGATAAAAAAAAGAAAGAAAAGTCTATAATATCAGTAAAGTAATATGGTTCCAATATGTTGTGCATTCTTCCAACTCCAACGAACAGGAACAACTGTTATTCACAAAGTTCTTCACAACCCTTTTCATATATGTAATATTCTAGTTGATTTGAATAATGCTTTCATCTACCAACAGGAAAGTCGTCTATTCAAATCTATAGACGTGGGGAAAAATACAGATTCCATAACTAAACACATGAACAATCTAATAATTTGCGTTTTTTTGCAAGAGATCCATAATCATACAGAAAGTGACATGAGCAATGGTATGGGTCAATATTGAGAGCACATCCGATGAGGCACGGTCAACAGCCTGTACACTGAACACATCGCTTCGGTTATGCAATCACTCTCTCTCTCTCTCTCCTGGTCCAAATTGGTCAGCTCTGGACGTTTTGGTAGACGTTGATCTTTGATCGGACTAACGCTTTCTTTTCTCGCCTCTACTCAGCCATGTTCTTAAGCTGTGCCACAAGGGATAAATCAAAATGGAGGTCTTTCTCCCAAGTTCATGAGCTTCATCAATCAGAGAGACTGAGCCACATGGATCAATAATTTCCCTTAAGGAGAAACAGGGTCTAGCCATCTGCTCTTCAAGCAGGGATATGTTGTTTTGTTAGCTCATGGCATCTGGTATTCAGAGACACCTAAATATCCACTGAGGCTTGGAGATACTGACATGGACAAAAATAGTAAACCAATAGGTGAAAAGCATAATTTCTGCATTACTAGCATTACTAAAACAGAATATCAAAAATGATGGTTTTCAAACAGGTTTCCTGAACAATCCCCTGCTCTGCTATTGGTCAGAGAAACAGATCCAGTCCCGTTTTAAACTCACAACATCTGCTAAACCAGTGTTATTGCACGGCTCTGTGGAACGCTTGATTCTGATTGGTCAATCGTGCTGAAAACAGATAACACAATAACTCTTTCGGGTTACTGAATCTGAGATCAATATTTCATGTCTAATTATTTACTTAAGTGGCAAGTAGCCGTGTAAGGTTGATGCAAGTCCTGATCACCCTGTCTGGGTTTATTCTGCGATAACAACCCGGATAGACGTACATTATCCCTTACTTGATGACTTGGGCTGGTCAAGATGCTGAAAAAAAAATTAATCAGGTTTATAAGTATTTACACATTTTGAGGCGAAAAATTTCAACTTACAAATTGCTTACTTGGTTGTCACTAGGGCTGGGTAAAAACAAGAATTTAAGTTAATCGCGATCTTCATTTGAACATTTCAAGATCTGTCCTGCGAATGGATAGTGAACATTCCTGTTTCCAAATAATTTAGTGAATTTGAGTCAATCTCTCTAGTGTAAACTAAGCGTTCATTTCAATTCAGCATTAATGCATCTCTTTTGGTATCATTAATATGCATTACATTTATTGTCATTACATTCCTTTAGCTCAAACAGTAGAGCATATAGTGCCAGCAACATCAAGGTCTTGGGTTCAATTTCCTGGGAATGCATGAATGATAAAATGTATAACTTTGAATGCAATGCAATGTCAGTCGCTTTGGATAAAAGCATCGGCTCTGCTCTAGTATCAAAATTGCCCATTCAAAAACTCCATTCTGCTTGACCACTAGTGTAATCGAGAGAGAAAAAAGCTAACTAAACGAAGTCACTGTGTTGTTTGATATGATAAAAATATCTGTCTGGCAGTATGTGCTCATATAGAGCAGGATCCTTATTTACCAGACCACACAATGTCACCTGATATATGCATTTGCCCACATGCACATGACCAGAGTTTTCTCCCTGCATGCATCACTACACAAGTATCCTCTTTGCATCTTTATTAGAAGTCTCAATTAACACCCCATGATAAACAATGAAAGCTTCACTGAACCAAAACCGTCTCAATTATAGTCCTGGTTTGAAACACTTCAATTCTCTCTTGCTGAGCCTGAAAAACAGAGCAGTTGCATCTCGCCTTGTTTGAACTTAGGAGAGGAATCCCTTATCCTTTAGCATGCTTACTGCTACAGTAACATTTGCTGGTTAACTACTGAACAGTGTGCCATGTTTGCATAATAGGAGAGCGACGTTCAAACCAAGAGTTCAGAGGCACAAGTGTCCCGGACTAAGATGATATAAACATGGATTCTAGTGGTCAAACAATATGGATCTCTCAAAGCCCAATGTCAATAAACATATCTCCATTCACATTACATTTACTCAGTTGTCAGATGCTTTTATTCAAAGCGACTTACAAATGAGGAATACAACGAATCAATGATATCTAGACACCAGTGTCCAAGAGGGTCGCCAGGTATATAACGCCCGTATAGGCATTCAAATTATTGACCGTAAAGGACTTTAGAAATGAATTATTATTTTACACATTTAAAATGCACTAAAAAGACTGATTAGAATTAGAAACTGTTTATTATCCATTCATTGACAAGGCTGTTGGTTGAATATAAAGTTGCAATGTGCCAGAAGTACCGTTTTGTGAAGTACATCCAAGAAAAAAGGATTAACTAAAAAGAAATGATGGTTGATGATTGGATGGAGGCAGATTTGAATGCAAGTTTGCAGTTGATTGTAATAAAGGGGCGGGGTTTAAAAAGACTAAATGATTGGAGAAGTCTGTCGTTTCACTGAAGGTTTTCATTACATATTATATATAATATATATAATACATAACATTTTCATTAAAAAACGTACGAGTAAAAATAAAACATGCACAGATTAATCGTTCACAATAAGATGAATAACGTGCATTTAGAAAATCGGAATTTCTTTTCATGCAGACTTTAAACACTTTTGGATATCGGCCAATCAGACTTATTGTCAGACTTACAGAGTTATTGTCAGATGCCGACTTTTTCAAAATGGCCAAATATCAACTGATAAATAATTCAGTCTGGCCAATATATCAGTGTATCACTATTCAGCAGATATTGGCTGATCTGTTGTTCTATCACTAATGTATTCTATGAAGCTTAAACACACTCTGATCAGATGGGTGAAATAAAGAGCATTGGGACAGCATTTAAGTCACAAAGCTTCAGATTCACAGCGGTGAAATGTAGGGATGCAAGGGCTTGGGGCCAGAATATAAGGTCAAGTTCAATGACCTTAAAGCAGCACCTGACTGCGTAAACCTCCCAAAACACTAGCAAACAGCACAGGAAAATGCATTTAAGTAAATGAAGATCTTTTTTTATGAAATCTAAGAGCTTTATGTCCCTACATTGACAGTCTACTCAAACACCACTTTGATGCTTCAAAAAGTTCACGAAGAGACTAGTCCGTATGAATTGAGCGGTTTAGTCCAAATTTTCTGAAGAGACTCGATCGCTTTATATGATGAACAGACTAAATTTAGGCTTTTATTCACACATAAACATCAATCAACACACAAATCAGTTGTGGTAAGCGGAAGCTCAAGCATGTTTTGCTTGATGTGCAAGAACCAATGAGGTTCATTCTCGTGTAACGCATCACGTTTGAGCTTCTGCAAGAACCAATGAGATTTATCAAGTTCATCATGTTCGGCTGAGCTTCTGTTTATGTTCGCTGATCAATGTATGTGAATGAATGCCTAAATTACATCTGTTTATCATATAAAGCGATCGAGTCTCTTAAGAAAAATTTGACTAAATGGATTAGTTTCACGATCTCTTTATGAACTTTTTGAAGCGTCATAGTGGTAGTTGCGTAGCTGTCAATGGAGGAACAGAAAGCTCTCATATTTCATTAAAAAGATCTTTTTTTGTGTTCTAAGATGAATGAATGTTGAGTAATTAATGACAGAATTTTCATTTTTGGGTGAACTGTCCCTTTAATTGTATAAAACATTTTAAATGACTGATGTTGTGAGCAGATGCAGACTTTGCCTTCCTCTGAACCCAGACTTGATAAACTCTAATACATTTTGACAAGCGTGTAATAACGGAGTTTTTCTTCCAGATCTTCCCATCAAACCCTGCTTGATCAAACTGCAACTGCAATAAAGCATCAATCAGCAGCATCTGCTAAAGCAACACAGCCTGATTGTCGTGACCTATTTACAGTCGATTCCCGGATTTAAGAAAATAAAAGCACTATAATGCCAGTCAATGACGTTAACGCGCATGCAATATTATTAGAAGGTAACGTTAAAATGCATTTCAATATACAGTGAGGAGGAGCATCTCTGACAATAGATGACAGCATACAGTAGAGATGACAATGGGTAGGCTATATATTGCATACTGAAAACTGTAGCTGGATTTACTACTGAAACTATGCTATATATCAGCTCAAATCGCATAAGCATCTTCTGCACGTGCATGATCATAGAAATAATTCGCGATCCATAAATGCACTTATATTCACACTTATAAACTGAACTATTCGTTTCTCGTCTCTGAATTCTTTTTCACGAACACCAAGTCTAGGTTCAAGTTGAAAATGTCCAAATTTCCCCCTAATATCAGTATGAACAATTATTTGACTATTTATTTTCAAACAGGAAACAAAACCGAAAGTCCTTGCATCCCGTGCTGTGAAACTCCCACATACACTCCATATAATTCAGCTGTCAGAAGTTTGACAGAATGGCACGGTCCAGGCAACGTGTACGACAAAAACTTGAATGAAAGTCTTGAAAAAGTGAGTAAAAACCATCATAAGTTAATCAACTAACGGACGGGTTTCCTCATAATTAGCTCATTTGCTTGCTTGCGGCGGCTAATTAATTAAATCAAAACTACGAAAGAGTTTGCGACCCAATGCAAGTTTTTAAATCCAAGTAAATTTAAAAGTGACCTTTAATACATATATAAATAAATAAAATTGAGTTAACCCAAAAGCCGCCGTAACGAAACTAGCCTAGCTCGCTTAGCAACGGGATTCCGCTCATTGTAACTAAGGCGGAAACAGCCGCTCGCGCTAATGCTAATGCTAACCCCCGCGAGCCTGCTGCTAGTGTTAGCCTCAACAATAATACTCACCTCCAACTCGGTACATGTTGGCCGCCATTCTCTCACTCTCCTAAACAAACACAATAATCACGGATTCCCTCGTCGTGTAGACAAAACGTGTATCCAAAACTGGTGCTGGTTCTTTTGATCCTCGCGTGTGCTGGCGTACTTCCCCCCGTCGCGAGACAAAGCCGGGACCCGGCACGGCGCTGCCGCTCTGGCGGGTAAAAGTTTAAAGTTTCCGCTACAATGTTTCTCCGGATGGTAAAAAAATCGCGTCTTTGTTTCGGCGCTGCGATAAAACTCCCATCGAAGCCCCTCTCAGACATTCACACTTCACACGAGCCCTTGATAGCCAGCCTATCTCTCTCTTTCTCTCTCTCTCACTCCACTCTTCCTCCCATCCTCCGCTCCCTGCTTCATCCTCCTCTTCTTCACCTCCGCTCTGTTTCACACACACATACACGAGCGCGCGCGCACCCCTTCTCCAACGTCATCTTCGGAAGCGAACGTCATTTAGAATTCGGCAAACTCCAGTAAGACAGAAACTTGAGCTCCCGCTTTTTTTAAATGTAATGTTTCCAAGAAGCACATTGGGGCACCGAGCTTATGTGGCGAGACTTGTATCACTTGATATATCAAATTGATTATCAAAATGATTTATTATTATTACGAATTTTATGTACACGAATTAATATGTATGAACGACACATACTGTTACAGCAGTAGTTAAAATAATATAAGGGTATCAAAATACTATATAACACTATATATATACACTTTTCAGATCTATAATATATATATATAGAGGGCTTAAATGGAAAACATCATATTAACAGTATAAGGGTGAGTTACAATAAATTACACACACACACTCACATAATATATATATATATATATATATATATATATATATATATATATATATATATATATATATATATATATATTCTCCATACAAAGATCCCTGCAATCACTCTTTATTTTCTAGCAATAAACAAGAATAACACATTTATTTTTGCGTAGTTATTAATTATATTAATGGATCTGAGGATATTAATAAAGAGTTTATTTATTCAACCGTTTCCTACCAGCTGAAGGAAGAAACACACTGACATCTATAAAAGGTTTAATACATTAAATTTATACTGAAAATGTATTTTTCTAGATTTGATGGCACACATTTGTTTGTACGGTATAGCAAGTCTCTCAAACTACAGTAATGTTCATCTGAGAACACAAGGCAGAATCAGGATAGGAGTGAAAACTGGTGCAATACTTCCCTCTATTGATTTACAGGCGCCATCACAGTCTCACATTAAAGAAAGACTCTTGCTAGGTGGCGTTGCGTGATACTAAAACTCTATTTCACTTCTGGAATCACATTGATTGCGAAACTGGAAGTACACACAGACAAAAAGGGTTCTTATTTTAAAATTTATTGATTGATTAAAAATAACAAAAATTTCACATTGTTAACAAGCTGAGAAAAGCTGACTTGATCCATACAAGACCAGTCTTTTGGACAGAGGACATTTTCCTGACAGCTAATAAAGCAATGATTATCCTGCTGCTCTTAACGCAATGCTTCACAGAGACACATGATTTATGGCTAATAATGTAATGACACAATTATGCATGTAGTATTTAATGACCAAAAAAAAAAAAGCAGTTTATTAAAATAATCACATGAGAAGCATTATGAAGTAAACAAGCACATGTAAACTTGGAAGTACACTGAACATGATATAGCATGATAAATGTGGAAACAAGAGATTATTTTATTTTATTTAATACATCATTCTCTCATCATGCATTGAACTGACAAAAAAATTCACTATTGTGAGATTCATTTATTTTGCCAAATGTGTACATTTCATATAAACTCTCAAGGCCCCAAAATTAAAAGAGAAAAATCTGTAATACATTTTTTGCATTAAGAACATAAAACATACTTTTCATCATTCTTTTTAACCCCAACATTTTTTTTATTTTATTTATATAATCCTATCATATTGATTTTGGTTTTGGAGTGCAATATGACATTTCTTTAAAAAAACAAACAAAAAAAAACACATTTTTTTTGGCCATTAGTTAAGCCTCAACAGGGTAAAGTCAGTTCATGAAGAAATGTAGGTAGTGAATAGCTATGCGTTATATCTGACTTGTAAATGGTCAAACAACATTGTGACATGTTTTACAAAAGCTGGCATAAACTTCCAAATGCTTCATGATGGTGCAATAAGATATTTCCTCCATGTTTCATTTCCTAGAATATCTTCATGCCTTAGTTATTCTCGCTCTCTTGACTCCTGGTATCTGTCTCTCTATGTGCCATTTTCTGGAGAACTAGAGGAAGAGCGGACAGTGGAGGAAGAAGCTAGATGTTCCTTACTGTCTCCAGTCCCCGCCCCTTTAACCCGCCACTGGAGAATGCAGGTGTCTTTCCCGCCCAATGACAGGAGGTGAGTGTCATTATGCGTGAAACGAACGTTGGTCACGTGACTGCCATGGCCCTCATACTTATAACTTGGAGCCTGACAGAGAAATCGGGGAATAAATTATTGATTTCTTGCAGTAGAAGCAAACACTTCTTTTTTTTTTTTTTTAAACCTGATACAGTTAATATGTGAATTATTAATCTGCATTTTCTAACTCAGCATTACATACAATATCTGGCCTTTTAATACAATATTAAGCATACAGAGTCTAATAAGATTTATTGTTTCATTTTATTTCCATTTTAAAATGATCATTTCTTTGACTCTCAATGAATATTGAGTGGCAGTGACTGACCTTTAGTTTGGGACATGGATACTGGAACAAATGAACCTTGCAGAAGTCATCGGCCACTGCCACCATACTCTTATTGTGCGAGCGACACAAGGCATTGATGTCTGTCCCATCTGATCCCTCGAGCCACACACCTGGACAGCATGACAGTTACATTTTATTACACTGTGGAATAAACTGCTGGTGCATACATACTACTACTACTCATGAGATACATCTTAATGTAAACTACATAACCTTTTTTTTCAAAATGAGTCAATATATCAACTACGGCAACGTCTCCAAGAAGCTTGAAGAAACCTTCCTGCAAAGCTGCCTGAAAAACTATGTGCGAGTGTACCTAGGACAAAAGCTGTTTTAAACAAAATATTGATTTGATTTAGTTAATAGAAGTTAATCGATAAATAAAATCTATTTACACAAGTGGCTAAAACTATTCACAGTACTGTAGCTTTGCAGGAAGGTGTCTTCAAGCGTCTTGGAGATGTTGCTGCAGTTCTTCTGGATTTAGTTTGGCTGTTGTCAGAATCCTTGTGCATACAAAAATCTCACTGGATTATTACTATTAATAACAAAAGCAATGTTTGGAAAAAATTTAATCTGACATTTCTAAATTTCTACTCTAAGTTGTTTTAAACTGTGCTATAGAAATAAACTTGACAATGACATTGACATTTCCTACTGACACAACTGGTTTAAAACCTTTTTTTTCTTGGGTGAAAATACTATCGTGCCAACGACTTTTGCACAGTACTCTGTATATATATATGTGTATATATATATATATATATATATATATATATATATATATATATATATATATATATATGAACAATTCCATGTGGTCCGTTTTACTTCAAATATTGGTAACTAAATAATAATAATAAAAAAATATCAGCCAGCATAAAAAAAAAGTAAAATAAAAATAATAAAACACTGATAACAAACAATAATAAAAAATGAAATGCTTTCTCTCACCCATGACATGGAATCCAAGCACACAGGTATAGGACGCCCACTCTCGGTCTTTACTTTCAAACCGGTTCCTTAACAGCTTGCAGCCGCTTGCAACATCCCCTTTTTACACAAACATAAACAATTAAATGCATTTTAAATTAAATCTCTCATTGTCTTCTATGAATATGTCTCTGTATATCATGCACACAAGCCTTACAGTATAAAATTTCATAATCGCCGGAGTTAGACATGATGTATTTTCCATCTTTGGACCAGTCGAGGTGAGTAATGAAACTGGAGTGCCCCTGAAGTTACATTTAGGGAAGAGATAAATCTGCATGACTTACAGTGAACTTTAACACAACCCCTATAAACAACAAACCACCATAAAACAGTTTTACATCATTTAAAATACTGTCCCAGCATGCTTTGCTTACTGTGCACTTTCCGAATCGCGTGTAGCGTCGACCACCGTCAGTGACGTTGTAAATGTAGATGAAGTTATCATGGGAACCAACAGCCAAGAAGCTGCCATCTATGTTTGGGTGAGTAGTAAAATAAAAGTTCCGGATTGTTAACAGGCTTATGAGAACTGCAGACCACATTAAAACACATGCCCTATATTCCACAAACAAGCTAGAAACATAAAGATAAGGAAGAGTGAGGCCATAGCTTTTTTTTTGTACAGTGATTTTGTTGACCTCTGACCTGGTGAGTATCTCATTACAGACAACTGCTCGTTCCCATCAGTCAGGTCTGACACCACTTCTTTGGTTTGCAGATCCAGTACAACCCATCTATATAGGTAATGGGTTAAAACCACCAGAAAGCCATTAAAAAGGGAACATTTCACAAGCTCACTGTAAAACTGAAGCTGTAATTGTTATCGGGTGTGCTGTAAATAAATGTTTTACCTTCCAGTACTCAGTCCAACAGAGACAAGAGCTCCGTTTGGGCAGAAATCAGCACACAGACCAGATTCCTAGAGTGATGAATGAATAATTGCAAATTCATTTTCACATTACAATACATTTATGTTCATATTGTGAGGGTGTTTAAATATGCACGTTTCCCACATAAAACTTTTACACCTTAATAAATCAATATTAACTTTGACAAAATGTTTAAAATTTGATATACTCAAATGGGTTTCTGTGTAGACAAAAAAAAACTGTATTTGAACTACTGTTCAAAAATGTCTTCTCAGTAAGTCTGGTCAAGAACCAATTAAACTGATCAAAACTGACTATAAATGCATTTATATTGTTACAAAAGATTCAAAGAATCTTGAAAAAATAAGTTTGATTTCTGAAGGATCATGTGACACTGAAGACTAAAGTAATGGCTTCAGAAAATTCTGCTTTTCCATCAACTGGAAAGATTTTTTTTTCAAAATAAATTAATAATTTTTTTTTTTAAAGTAATAATATTTCATAATATTACAGTTTTTACTGTATTTTTAATCAAATAAACTCACCCTTGGTGAGCATAAGAGACTTCTTTAAAAAAAAAAAGCATAAAAAAATATTACCAACCTCGAATTTTTTAACAGTAAAAAAAATATTAAAATAGAAAAGTTATTTTAAATTGTAAAAAATTTCTTAAAAGGTCTTAACAACCCTAAACTTTTGAGTGGTAGTGTAAGCGTGTTCAGATCACATGACCAGCCAAATACTGTTTACTACACCCATATTATCAAATTACCAAATACTTTCAGCTGTGCATTTCTACTCAGATAACCAATATTTTTTGCATCCATGCCAATAGTGTTGTGACACACAAAAAAACACTTAGAGGCCACTTACACGACACCGTTTTAAACTAAAAACGCAAAACCTTTTATGCATTTTGACTGTTCATTTACTCAACAATGGCATTTCGTGGGCCTTAAAATGCAAACTTTTGAAAACAGTTTTTTTTTAGAATGATGCTGTTATCGTCTCTGTGCAAACTACAAAAACACGAATTTGTGAAAACGGTGACGTCATGCGCATGCGTGCTACGTGATCAGTCAATAGGCGCGGAGTGTTTCTTTACAAAGTTATATCGCCAACTACTGGCGTTGCATGAATAATACAGCGTTTTCTCGGATCAGCGTGAACGGGGATCGTTTTGACAACAGTGTCGTCTGTACAAGAATCCTTTGAAAAACGCAAAGGTTTTTAGTACATCGCTGTAATGTAAATGTACCCTTAGTGTAAATTTTCTGTGACCATTCTGACCTCTAGTGGTGTGCACCAGTCCAGTTTGTGGTCCTCTGCGTTCCACACACACACTTGACGATCATTTCCACAGGTAAGAAAGATGCTCTGGGAGGGGTGTGTGGCCAGACCCCACGTTTCATCCACATGTCCCTGACAATTGAATGAATTCAACGATTTTAGATTCACAAACTAGCTAATCCGGTAAAAATGCTTAAGACAACTGATGGCAACTGAACGATGTATATTTGCATATGAATCCAATCCATCTACCTGTACAATGGCCACAAACCCGTCTGAAAATGTTCCTCTCAGGATTGCATTTCGTGTGGTGCCAACGAGCAGCTCCTCTCCGTCTACATCTGCAATGGTGCGGACTGCACCAAATTTCTCGGGAATCTAGAAGAACAAAGACCATTCAAGAATTTTTGGATTTTTAAACGACACTGTACTTTCACATATTCATATGGCTACAAACACGCAGTTTTGAAGATAGTACAGACTCGTGTTTCACCTCACACTCTCTTTCAGGCGCAAGGTCTGCGCTCCAGCGGATGATCTTGCGGTCCTTGCCTCCACCACTGAGTAAAGCTCCACCCTGCAGGAGGCACATCGTGAAAACGCTGCCTTCGTGAGCACGCGTCTGCTTCATGATCTGCAATGTCTCTGTAGGCGGGGAGAGTAAAACAGGCGGATTAATAAATTTGAAGAGATTGACAGAATCGATATAGTTTCAAATAATGAAAACAGAGCATATTTTAGTTCTAATTTATTTATAGCATCTGTGGCATGCTGTTGTTTACCATAGAGCATAAATTATACTTGTCCCTTAGTTTTAAAAGTAAAGGAAAATCTATTGCACATACAGTACTACTTCTGTACCGACACGGTTGCCAGGTCTGAGCAACAAAACGAGCCAATTGGCCAATCAAAATGAGCCCAATATGATTTTCTCTGTCAGTGGCCGAATTCTTTGCTGATTTTGTACGTCAACCCATGGCAACATCTTAAAAGTAGCCCAATTCCAGGGGAATAACTAAAATGAATAGCTTTAAATGCTACAAATCAATTTAATCATCACAACATTATAACTGAATATGTGAAAGATGGATGTTTATGTAGAGATCTGCTAACGATTAAGGAAGTTGCAATGTAACAGAAGTGTTTGATCATTTCTTCTGTATTGTGAAGAATCATTTTGCACACCCTTTGCTCCTTTTCCTAATGTTTTGATATCAGCAGCTGATTTCCCCCATGTGAGAATGTTCCCCTCAGAGTCTCCCGTCAACACATCGCCCGTAAGACTGAACACGAAGCACATGATGAACTTGGGCTTTTTGTATTTCTGTTAAACACACAATAGACAAAATCAAACACCAAACAAAGAGTGAATACATAGCTGAATGCATTATGAAGCGGTTCTCTACTCAATGTGAGCCTTTAAAGCTAATCATAAACTAGATATGCAGCATATTACTGTAAAATAGTACCCAAGTAAAATGATGATCTCACATGGAAACGCCATAGTACCACAGTATTGTGAGTTTTTAATTTATATAATTTCTTCCCCTTTTCGTGCATGGAAAAGCCCATGATACTGAAATTACAGTGGAGGACAGTCAACTTAGTGGCAGAATATGGACTCACTCCAAAGATGCCCTGTTTCTTGGTCATTGTGAAACCGCTCATGGTCCAGAAGTAGACGTGGGACTTGCCACAGGAGATGATGTTGTTGGTGTCTGTAGGGCTGAATTCCACAGCCAAGACTGCCTCAGTAGTGCTCTGAAACACACACACGCACACACACAGTGAAGACATATAGTTGTGCCAATGGCTCTGTGTTATTACAGGAGAAAAGCTGCAATTCAACTATAAACATCCAGTCAATCTTCAGCTCACGTCAGTTTAATGACAGAAAATTACTGTAATTGTCCTGTATTATCAAAAAGTATAATCCAGAAACTGTAAATACCTCTTCAAAGTTCAGCAGAATATAATGTCATTACTTATGATTTCTAAATTGTTCAGGCTCTTTCATTTTGTTCTGGGTATTCATCTTTTTGTTTCCAGAATTTTACCAAACATACTTCTGAAATGCTCGTGAAATCCTGAATGATATTTAACTCATTGCAAATGACTTTATACAAATAAACCAACTCATACTGAGATGAAAATCTAGATTCACTCAGTCAGCAAACAGAACTCCCTTGACAAAGCGTCATGCTATTCTAAGTCCAACTACTTCCTAAATCCATTACTCGCAGCACAGCCCAAAAATAAAACACGAGGGAGAAAAATTACTTCATACAAATGGCCAGTCTTTAAAGTGCACACAATCACTCACACAAATCAACTGTAAAATATTTAGCTGCTCCCATAGCAACCCCGCTCAAACCGCTCGTGCAGAAGTAGAAAGAAATATTTAGGACAAAGGGTCACACAGAGAAAGAAACTATCCACAATAAAGCTGACAGTTTTTTTTTAGCATTAACAGTGTATGTGCTTGAAAAAAAAAATTGTTAGGCTACTAAAAATGACAATGTAAATCCATGTAGCTTTATGTAGATATTACAATGGTAGAAACTATTGAGCATTTGTGTGTGTGTGCGCATGTGTGTGTGTGTGTGTGTGTGTGTGTGTGTGTGTGTGTGTGTGTGTGTGTGAACAGACCTTGACTTCAGCATGCTTTATATTTTTATTCCAGTCCCACACAGAAAGCATGTGTTCATTGGAATCATCAATTACACAAAGGAATGTACCAGCATCCTATAGCAAGAAAAAAGAGAAAGGAATATATATATATATATATATATATATATATATATATATATATATATATATATATATATATATATATATATATATATATATATATATATATTATATATTCAATCAATCAATCAATCGATCAATGTGTATTTATTTATTTACGTATTTATTCCAAAAGACTGTCACATGATAAAAGTCAATGTTTCTAGTCTATAAATGCTTCATAGACCAAAAGTCTGGATATTTCATTATAGTATTATTTTACATCTTTTATTTATTAATTTCTTTTTTGATATTTTATATTCTTTGCACATGTGAATAGCCATCTCTATTCTCTCTGTCTGCTGTGTTTCAACTGGAAAGAATGCAAAATGGGAGGCAATACTCACTGAATTGGAAAATGCTACGGATCCGACACCTCGCTCAAAAGTGCCGAGGCCGATCTGCTGCAGTGTCAGTAGCGTGTTGGAGTCCCAAATGTGCACAAAGGGCTGAAGAGGCTGAAAAACACACAAAAAACGTAAGAAGGTAATTTATGCATAACATGGACTTTTTTTTCTTTTTTATGAATGTATAACAAACTTACACCATTTCTTTCATTTTTGTTCATGACTTTAATCAATGTCAACCAACATACTAATCTTATTAATCAGTGGAATGTGATTTATTCACCTTGCCATCTTTGTCCACCCCTGCTGTCTGTCCAGATGCCACACGCACCTTGTCCGGGTGGATGGCAAGACTACAGGCCAAAAAGTAAGAGAAAAAGTAAGGACATATTAATCGGAGAAAAAAAAAAATGTTTATAAAAATAGTTTTCTCTAAACTCACCATCTGACACAGTCTGTGTGCTTGCGATAATGCCTTTGTGTTTGGTTGTTGATGTGATACAGGACCACCACGCACGCAATAAAATAAACTGCTTCTCCAGACGGCAACAGGTAAAGGTTTGCTCGACAGTCCCGTCCCCTGTAACCATAGCTGGAAATAAAAGGATCAAGGAACATTTGCTATGTATTAAATAAAGGACATCTAATTCACTGTGTTTGGCCATGTGAGGTAAAGAAATATATAGTATGCATGTATGTATGTATGTATGCAGGGCTTGACATTAACTTTGCTCACCAACCATTTTCAAAGTCATTGGCCACAATTTTGACATTGATACCATGGGGGAAAATGCCACATAGATCTTTTTAATATTATATTATAATTTGGCAGCAGGTTTATTAGGCTGCTGTCACTTTAAGACTTGAGGCACGGATCCATTATACTGTTACACATGTGTTTTTTTTCTCAACTGTTTACGTTCACTTAAAACATAACTGACTGTGTTTACGTGAATACTTGCAAAGGCCGGCATTTTGACATTATTTGACTTTTTAAGCGCAATAAGCAGCAAACAATAACTTAATTTAGTATTGTGAGGCGGCTTTATGTGCACACATTTGGGGTGTGCGAAATTAGTAAAATGATGCACAATACGTGCAATCCCACGCAGAAAATCAAGCCCTGTAACACCAACAATATTCATTCAGAGAAAATGAAACGAGTGAGTGAGGAGAGGCGGATTTGTGTGTCACTCGCTGTCGGAGAGATGAAAGAGAGAAAGCGCAGCTGGTATCGTGCATCTATTCTGCGGAAAATGAGAATTGGAAGCGTTTCAGATATTTCAGTATCGATATGTATCTATATTCTTGACAACACTACACTGCACTTAGTTTATTATTTCAAATGCCTTTTTAAAAGACTACAACTGAAAAATGTATGTAAATCCAACCCGCCAAAGTGGCTAGTAGGAGTGACTGTTACACGCCACTGCTGAAGTCCACCCGCATTTGGGAGGTTGGAGGGTGTTAATGTCAAGCCCTGTATGCAATAAAATGACATATTTTAAGTTTATTTTATGTTACAATTAATTTATATGAAAGTAAATTAATTTTTAATTTAGGTTCAAATGTAATACATTAATAAAAAAATATAAATGCTAAAAAACAACAACAAAATAATTGTTTTAGGATACACCCAGTCGAGATCCAGTTTCTGTGAGGGAAGATCAATTTTCAGCTCCTCGTAGTTCAGAATGTCTGAAGGAATGTACATGGTGATTGGTCGTCCACGGATAAACATCTTGATTGACTGACCTGTAAGCAAAATGAATCTGACTTGAGACACAAGAATACACAACGTGAAAAATTTACGATGAGCACTATAGTTTGTATTTGTTAACTTTCAGAGTACAACATATTATATAACTTACAAAACTATATTTTTTTTATAAGATTTTTTTTTACTCAAATATGTTTAGGCAATTAGTAAGAATCCAGTCCATGATAGAAACCTACTCTGAGTTCCCCTCCTGGACCCCTGAGAGCCTGTTAAAAGATAAAAACACAAACAAACATTATCTCTGCATTTGCAAAACACATTAGGAATTCCTGCAGCCCAACTGCACTCCAGCTAGCTCTACAGGGAGCTCCAATGAGAACACCTCTGACTCACCGCTGTCATTGTCTGGACCTGGATTTGGACTGGCTCGACAGGGAAAATTTTGTTTTTAACAGGGTCTTTTAAAAGCAGTGAGGCATGCAAGTCAATCTGTGTGTCAACTGCGGTGGAATGACAATAAAAGCAACAGCCAGAAACCAATAATCAAAGTTTGCATCAAAACATCACTAACCCCTGAAGATCTTTTATACAGTATAATATGGGTTGTTTTGATACAAGAGATATATCTCGTATTCCTCGGATTTGAGTTTAGAGTTTAAACTATATCCGACTCATGCAGGACCGCTATGTCAATGTTATCAGAGAGATGACAGGTGACGCCGAAACAACATTCCATAAATGTGTCAGTTTCATCCCAGAGGGGAAAAACAACATGTGTTTGATGTTGAGCGCAGTCACGATATTTCAAATAAAACCCCCCATTTACCTTCCCGTTCAGTAAAGTGTGCAGGTGAATAAATTATTAAAACGCCACACGCACACAAACGAGAAGGCCAAGGCAGTGCTGTGAAAATGTGGTGTGGATTTCTGGCACGCAGGGAAAAGGAAACACACATCCATCATCCCGGTCAGAAAAGTCGAGTGGTGCGGTTGCATAACCGACGAGAGTAACTTTCCAGTGTGAGCACAAGCACTCCTGTGTCTCACTGCTGAAGGAAACATGCATAATGAATAAACAAACAAATAAATATATAAAGACTAGACATGAGACCACTTATGGTTTATTATGGTAATTAAAATTCGCCTGTGCTCAGTAACACTTACTCATACGTGTTTATATGCACAGTGACCTCACTGCATCACATTGCATTTTGGACAGAATCTGTTCTCTAATCTAGAATTTGTAGTCTGGGGTCCATGAAGCTATAGCAGAGGGTCTGTGGATGGATACAGTACCATTCAAAAGTCTCGGGTCAGTGAGATTGTTTTTTGTTTTTTTAAAGGGGTGGTTGATTATGATTTCACTTTTTTAACTTTAGTTAGTGTGTAATGTTGCTGTTTGAGCATAAACAACATCTGCAAAGTTACAATGCTTAAAGTTCAAAGCAAAGGGAGATATTTTCTTTTAAAGAAAGTGCTTTTTAAGGACTACAACAGACGGCTGGTAGGGACTATGCAACATTCCTCCCGGGTCAGTGACATCACAAACCCTAAAATTTACATAAACCCCGCCCCCGGGAACGCGATTTATAGATTATCATGACAGAATATTCTAATCAATGATTAGAAAATAGTTAACTCCACATTAGCTACATAAATTTAAACATAAAAAAGTTTTTGAAATTTTCAGGGCACAAGCTGTTGAAGCTCCGCCTTCTGTGCCGGGAGCAGCAGCTCATTTGCATTTAAAGGAACAGACACAAAAACGGTGCATTTTTGCTCACCCTTAAAAAGTGACCATTTTAACATGCTATATAAAAATATCTGTGGGGTATTTTGAGCTAAAACTTCACATACACACTGGGGACATCAAATACTTATTTTACATCTTGTGAAAAGAGCATTATACCACCCCTTTAAAGAAATGAATACTTTTATTCAGCAAGAATGCATTAAATTCACCGAAAGTGACAGTGAAGACATTTATAATGATACAGAAGATTTCTATTTCAAATAACAGAAATGCTGTTCTTTTGAACTTTTTATTAATTAAAGAATCCTGTAAAAAGTTGAGAATTTAACTTGTGCGCAATCTTGGAATATCTCACTGAACATATATGAATAAAGCACAGTATCCATCCTATGTGGTCGAGAACAAAATCGCCACTTCATGGGAGATTTCCACAAAATATCTGTCATAAAAATGAAAGATGCTGCAATCGGGGAAGAAACTGTGGCTCGTTTTTCCCACATCATAAGTGACTTGCGTCTCAGAGCGTGTGGATGAAAAGCAATAAACGTTGTCATGTTATCTTGCGTTTGGATGTTGGTGTTTGGAAACATAATCATGTGAGACGCTTCTGGGAGGGAATTAAACCAAATCATTCTGATGACAGATTTTGGCTCAGTCATTTCAGAATGATCAAACTGACATAAGAAATGCTGTGCGATGCGATTGGTCCACTGGTTAGTCAAGTTATCCAATCACATCTACTGTTGAGTCAAAGTCACAAGAGTTTTTTCGTTGTGCATCAAGGGATTTATTCAGTAAATGTGTTTCCATAGTAGTTTATGTGCATGCCGTCTTATCGGATAAAAATTGTATCCATCAATTTTTTTGCGCACAAATTTATACAATTTATTCACATCTTGGCATTTTCATCCAGATTTTTTTTTTATTGTTTTTACTGCATTTTTTTGGGGATAAAATAAATGAAGCCTCGGTGAGCCTTCTTTGAAAAATAAGTATTTTGAACGGTAGTCTATATAAACATATATAAACTTATTAATATAATATATAAATATATCATTTTTTAAAATGTGGTTATTTTTCTGCAGATTTAAAAAAACAACTTATATCATCTTCAGCGGGTCTACTGCTTCATCATTTGATTGGGTTGCCTCTGTAATGTATAACACACTTAATAACCTCATATTATACAGTGGCACAATAAAACCAGGACATGATAAAGGTACATAATGTAACAATCAGCTTATTGCAATAACATTATTTATGAAAGTAATTATATAGGCTTAATGAGAAACCAAGCGTTATAGTATTATTGGGTCCCTGGGTTGGCTGAGTAATGGTAGATGAAAAGCTGAAAAATTGTTCCCATTATTATTCTGAATCCACAGCTATATGTGTGAGTTGTTGATGAGAGAGATTAAAATATATTATTTTGCTGATTTTTATATATATTATTTTTCCTTATCTTTGGCTGAGGGAAAAACATTTTACTCAAGAAATTGTAACCTGACAATCCTGATTGGAGGAAACTGAACAGACAGTGACTACGTGACGAGTGACATTCAGAAAGGTTAAAATGATCTTGTTCTCCTAACACATGACAGCTTTTCCAGTAATCAAACACACCGGAAGGCATGAGAACAGAAAGGAGCATTGCAAACTGCATAAATAGTGTGACAATAATCTCTGACAATCTCTGTATACAGTTCAGAGGAACTGTACCTGGGGAATTTGAGTAAAAATGAAAAAAAAAATCGACCTAATGCAAGTCTGAATTATGACACAGCAAGGCTGATGAGGTAAGAATAATGAAGAAAAAGAAGGAGAGATAAAGTGAGAGATGCCTTACCTGTGCTAGAGATAATGTCTTTTGCCCGGCTATGGAGACAAACACATCAATGAATGAATGAATGAATCATTTAACATACTGAAAACAGAGAATATATACAGTGAGGAAAATAAGTATTTGAACACCCTGCTATTTTGCAAGTTCTCCCATTCGGAAATCATGGAGAGGTCTGAAATTGTCATCGTAGGTGCATGTCCACTGTGAGAGACATAATCTAAAAAAAAATCCAGAAATCACAATATATGATTTTTTAACTATTTATTTATGTGATACAGCTGCAAATAAGTATTTGAACACCTGTCTATCAGCTAGAATTCTGACCCTCAAAGACCTGTTAGTCTGCCTTTAAAATGTCCACCTCCACTCCATTTATTATCCTAAATTAGATGCACCTGTTTGAGGTCGTTAGCTGCATAAAGACACCTGTCCACCCCATACAATCAGTAAGAATCCAACTACTAACATGGCCAAGACCAAAGAGCTGTCCAAAGACACTAGAGACAAAATTGTACACCTCCACAAGGCTGGAAAGGGCTACGGGGAAATTGCCAAGCAGCTTGGTGAAAAAAGGTCCACTGTTAGAGCAATCATTAGAAAATGGAAGAAGCTAAACATGACTGTCAATCTCCCTCGGACTGGGGCTCCATGCAAGATCTCACCTCGTGGGGTCTCAATGATCCTAAGAAAGGTGAGAAATCAGCCCAGAACTACACGGGAAGAGCTGGTCAATGACCTGAAAAGAGCTAGGACCACCGTTTCCAAGGTTACTGTTGGTAATACACTAAGACGTCATGGTTTGAAATCATGCATGGCACGGAAGGTTCCAAAGACCTGTTAGTCTGCCTTTAAAATGTCCACCTCCACTCCATTTATTATCCTAAATTAGATGCACCTGTTTGAGGTCGTTAGCTGCATAAAGACACCTGTCCACCCCATACAATCAGTAAGAATCCAACTACTAACATGGCCAAGACCAAAGAGCTGTCCAAAGACACTAGAGACAAAATTGTACACCTCCACAAGGCTGGAAAGGGCTACGGGGAAATTGCCAAGCAGCTTGGTGAAAAAAGGTCCACTGTTAGAGCAATCATTAGAAAATGGAAGAAGCTAAACATGACTGTCAATCTCCCTCGGACTGGGGCTCCATGCAAGATCTCACCTCGTGGGGTCTCAATGATCCTAAGAAAGGTGAGAAATCAGCCCAGAACTACACGGGAAGAGCTGGTCAATGACCTGAAAAGAGCTAGGACCACCGTTTCCAAGGTTACTGTTGGTAATACACTAAGACGTCATGGTTTGAAATCATGCATGGCACGGAAGGTTCCCCTGCTTGAACCAGCACATGTCAAGGCCCGTTTTAAGTTTGCCAATGACCATTTGGATGATCATGGGAGAAAGTCATGTGGTCAGATGAGACCAAAATAGAACTTTTTGGTCATAATTCCACTAAACGTGTTTGGAGGAAGAAGAATGATGAGTACCATCCCAAGAACACCATCCCTACTGTGAAGCATGGGGGTGGTAGCATCATGCTTTGGGGGTGTTTTTCTGCACATGGGACAGGGCGACTGCACTGTATTAAGAAGAGGATGACCGGGGCCATGTATTGCGAGATTTTGGGGAACAACCTCCTTCCCTCAGTTAGAGCATTGAAGATGGGTCGAGACTGGGTCTTCATGACCTGAAGCACACAGCCAGGATAACCAAGGAGTGGCTCTGTAAGAAGCATATCAAGGTTCTGGCGTGGCCTATCCAGTCTCCAGACCTAAACCCAATAGAGAATCTTTGGAGGGAGCTCAAACTCCGTGTTTCTCAGCGACAGCCCAGAAACCTGACTGATCTAGAGAAGATCTGTGTGGAGGAGTGGGCCAAAATCCCTCCTGCAGTGTGTGCAAACCTGGTGAAAAACTACAGGAAACATTTGACCTCTGTAATTGCAAACAAAGGCTACTGTACCAAATATTAACATTGATTTTCTCAGGTGTTCAAATACTTATTTGCAGCTGTATCATACAAATAAATAGTTAAAAAATCATACATTGTGATTTCTGGATTTTTTTTTTTAGATTATGTCTCTCACAGTGGACATGCACCTATGATGACAATTTCAGACCCCTCCATGATTTCTAAGTGGGAGAACTTGCAAAATAGCAGGGTGTTCAAATACTTATTTTCCTCACTGTATTTATATATATACACTAAAGTACAACAAGAAATGTAATTTTTTTTAAAGGCATGCCAGCTTCTTTAGCTATTTTCATCACAAAAAAATAAAAAACAAAACATATTCAGTTATGAAACTAAATTATTATTATTATTATTATAGAAACTAATTAAGATATTTAATATCCATTATACAAGAAATTTCATGATAACAAGATTCTCATGAAATGCATTCAAATATTAAATATAACAATCTCAATCAAAAGCATCTGTGGCATTCTGTCAGTTAGTACTAAATCATTTTCCCTCATCCAACTTAAAGTGCCCCTTTTATGCTTTTTCAAATATTACCTTTTATGTAACGTGTAATACAGCTGTTTGTGAATGTAAAAGGTATGCAAAGTTTTAAAGATCAAAGTGCTGGAGTTATTGTCTCCTAAAAGAAAGAATCGATACTGAACTGCCAAAAATGAGTTATCAGTAATGTCAGTCTCACTTCCAGTTACAAACCTATGTAGGTTTGTAACACGTTTGCATAATGAAGTCCATTGGCTGACTGTGTCCTACTACAACATCTACTCTGACCCTCAAACACAGTGGTTGTAGCTGATGAGGCCTGAAAGAGTTTTTTGTTAACATGTTGAGATAGTTTTCTGTGCTACAAAAGCAAATCCACTTTGCATGCTTGCGCTTGAATTGATACAGTTAAACTGATGCCATCATTACTGTTCGCTTCAAACACTGAGGAAGCCTCCGGAGCTGAAATTCAGACTCAGTAATAGGGGTTTCTTTTTCGACTTGCGCTGCAGTAGACCAATCACAACAGACTGAGCTGTCTAACCAATCAGAGCAGAGTAGACCAATCACAACAGACTGAGCCGTCTAACCAATCAGAGCAGAGTAGACCAATCACAACAGACTGACCAATCAGAGCAGAGTAGGCTTGTGCAAATGAGGAGTTTAGAGAGAATGGATCCTTGATTGAATCATTTCGGACACTGTGAGAAAAGAGATGATGCTGCAATGTATATTATGAGAAAATGTAAGTGTTTTTTGTCTTTGAATGCATGTAAACCTATTGTAAGAAACCTTCAAAATAAAATTAGGAACCTTTAAAATAGCATAATAGGGGCACAATGAAAAAATGAAGCACAATGGAGATACTAGGTGCCTTACATATTGCCTGAGGGGCTGCACACCTTTCTCCAATGGGCCAACTGATAAAACTTGAAAAACCTGGTAAACCCAGTAACTTTTTACATGAAATTCAAGCAACAACGGACATAACACAAACAATCCTACATGGAGCAAACTTCACCGACTGTTAAGTGATTGATGATTTAAACAAATTTACAACTTAAAGGGTTAGTTCACCCAAAAATGAAAATTATGTCATTAATGACTCACCCTCATGTCGTTCCAAGCCCGTAAGACCTCCGTTCATCTTCGGGACACAGTTTAAGATATTTTAGATTTAGTCCGAGAGCTTTCTGTCCCTCCATTGAAAGTCAATGGACGGCATACTGTCCATGTCCAGAAAGGCAATGCAGACATCATCAAAGTAGTGTATGTGACATCAGTGGCTCAATCTTAAGCTTATCAAGCGACGAGAATACTTTTGCTGGTCATGTGTGATGAGTGTGATGTACAACACAGACGCGCTGCGCAAAAACACTACGTGAACTCACTCGAGGCCTAGAGAGAAGGAAATGAATAGTGGAATAAAGTCGTTATTTTTGTTTACTTTTTGCGCACAAAAAGTATTCTCGCCGCTTGATAAACTTAAGATTGAGCCACTGATGTCACATACACTACTTTGATGATGTCTGTATTGCCTTTCTGGACATGGACAGTATACCGTCCATTGACTTTCAATGGAGGAACAGAAAGCTCTCGGACTAAATCTACAATATCTTAAACTGTGTTCCGAAGATGAACGGAGGTCTTACGGGCTTGGAACGACATGAGGGTGAGTATTAATGACATAATTTTCATTTTTGGGTGAACTAACCCTTTAAATAACAGAATCATTGTAAATGCTTGAACAATAAGAGAATCGCTGTTTTTCTTTTACAAACCTCTGATAGACTTGCTCCAGAGATATCTATTGTATTTGCATTACCACAACAATCTTTCTGTTGTTTCTATAAACTGAGGGATGAGTCATAACGATTTTCTGTGGTAATCGACAGCATCATAGATTGTGCTGATAGAGCTTAACGTATTTATTTACTCTGAAAGATTCACTTATGATGAGTGATAAGTTCAGAGCATGAACTGAAAAAAAAAGCGGTTCTCACCTCTCCAGACTCGGAGACCGTGTGAGTAAGTTGGTCGAGGAGGCCGCTTTCTTAGAAAGCCGCAGTTTGGTCTTGTCTTGAGAGTCCTTACTTCTCTCACTGTTCCTCCTGACCCTGATTTTCAAGAAGAGATATTAGTTAATTACTCCATGAGGCATAAAAATCTGATTCACAGAGTGCATGCAAGCATTAATCAATGCAGATACGAGCATGCTAACATGAACGTCACAGAACGTGCTTAGCGTGATTTGAGTTTCCCATCAAGTTTGGACAGCATGCAAATGCACCTATTATTAAAAACCAACAACCCACAATCACCCAGAATCAATCCATCATGCAGACACACACACAAGAAAACCATGCAAATAAATCAGAAATCAGAGTTAATGTTTGAGTCACAGTGAATTTGCCCCATATACTTATTGAGTGAGGGAGTATGAGTCTGTGCTCACTGAGGGATTGTTTCCTCTTGCACGCCCTATTTCCTGTTCTTCTGAATACCCTTAGAGGCATCCAATAAAAGCTACATGAAACAGGAAATAACTGTGGTCACGTGATCAATGATGATACTTGCGGTGACAGACAGAGAAGTGAAACGCGGCTGATAAAGGGGGCTGTCCACTTTTAAATAATGTTGAAGCCTTACCCTGACACACTTTTAACACATTCTTTATGGTAGTCTAAAACATTATATCAGCCAGGCTGCTAACTTAAGAGACAATGCACAAATGTCTTATAACATTTATAAAATAAATGTTCATTTATTATCATATAAGTCTCATTTTCCATCATATATACTCTACCATTCAACAATTTGGGGTCAGTAAGATTATTATTCTTTTTTTAAAGAAATTAATACTTTTTTTATTCACTAAGGATACATTACATTTCTCAGAATTGACAGTAAAGACATTTATAAAGCAGTTTCCTAACTTAATTTTAATTGTAACATATGGTCAGTGTCTATTTAATCAACGCATGGAACTTGTCATGCATTGAACTTTCAAACCGTGCCAGTGTGGTCCATGGTACGGCATTAGTTTCAGAGTTCGTCTGCACGAAATGTTTTTAAAAAACACACCACTGTTTTCATTCAGTGCTAATCTAGCAGAAGAGAGACAAGTTACAGACCACCATCTGAAATGGTCTTCAAGAATCTTAGGGGCCACTGTAGGTCATTTTCAACCTTCTGTCAACGTAATCTTGCGTTATCTTGTTCACTGTTCAGTTCATAATGTAGTATTTAATTCTGGGTAGCCAGGCTCTGAGATGCATTCGTAAACCACTTTAACATTCTTACAGCATATTTACATACACTGATTGGTCACGTTTAGACATTTTTAACTGTTCCCTCATGCTGAAACTAAACAAAGCGTGAATCTTTAACGAAGCAGGCATTGTTTATTATTTTTGTCTGGTGCTCTGTTGCGAAACAATCTGCCGTAACACTCTAGCATCACGTAACGTGGACTCGATAACCCTTTTGCTTGATATCCATGCAAGGATACCCAGAAGGGACGGGACATAACTATCAGTAAAGCGCTGTTTACATGGAACAAAATCCACCCACAAGAATTATAACATTCCATTTGAGGGAACCAAGAAATACAGAAGTTACACAGACATTTACACACACCGAAAGACCACCCAAAGCATGCATGCAGATAAATCAGTCAATGAATCAAGAGATTTGCTTTATTTATGAGATTAAGTGAGATTATTTGATGGGTTAGTATGATTTTAATGCCCCAGCATGCTCAATCATGAGCTTTTGTGTTTCTGCAAAACCGTGTTACAGACAAGATTCCCAGGAGCTGTTCTGACATATATACTCAGACATTTCGACATTCCTGTCACACTGACAGCTTTACGGTTTAGAAATTATCTCACATGTTCCGTATTTACCTGAAGGGGAGTCGACGGGTCTCGATTACACAATGTTACAGCTGCATTTATTGAGGAATGATGCACTATTCTTGCAACCGTATTAACGGACAAGCATGCCTTACCTAACTAAATCAACACTGCAACTGAACAAACACTTGCTGCCAACTGTCCATCCCTTTCCTATTAAAAACTCAAAGCTAAAATTACTAGAACTCTGACATCTGTCCCCACAAATCACAATGCATTTCCAAAGAAGTCAAAGCATGAACTAAATCCAAAAACAAATGTAAATCTCTGTTGGCACAGAGCTGTGCTCTTTAAAAGAGATGAATGAATGCCAGAAGTACAATAATACTGTCAAATTCGTCATCCTGAAGTGCCCTTAGGGATACAAACGTCTGTGTCTCTGGCGTTACTAAAGTACTTAGTTTTTTAAAGCTTTTTAAAAAATATCTTTTGCAATGTTATTTCAGTTTAAATAAACAGGAACCATGTCTCTATATGTACTTTAATACATATACTATAATAGTATAATAGATCTCTTGAATATACTATTTTGAGTATATTCATATATTTTTTACAACTTATTTTTTTCTATTGTTTTCAGTATATATGTATTGAAAGAGTAATGGTAGTAGTAGTACGTTAAAACATCTATAAATGAGATCATAAATGTATATCATCTATAAATGTAATCTATTAATTTCTTTAATTAATTTGTGTTTTTGTCATTTACATGGAGAGGATAACAGTTTCATTTTCAAAAACTGTTATCCTCTCCATGTAAATGACAAAAACACAAATTTGTGGAGACGGTGACGTCATGAGCATTACATGCTCAATGCTTTCACCATCTGTCTTGATTGTATTCACCGCTCTGTAGAAAAATGCAAATGTGCGCAGGTGCATAGTGTTTCTTTATAAAGTAACATCGCCAACTAAAGGCCTGGAATGAACGTTGTCTTCTGTACTCGAAACTTTTTCCAAAACTCGTACCCTAAAACTGATGCACTAACATCTCAAGTAAAATCAGAGCTGACCTAAATCGCACGCTCCTAATGATTATCCACTCATGCTTGTATGTAAATAAAGCCCAATCTGGGTGCCAAAACCGGCTCAACAAGCTGTAACTTTGGTTTGTGCAGCAACGCAAGCATTAGTGTTAGGATTAAAACCAAAACCAGAGGCAGTGAATTCAAGCAGCCAGCCAACGCTTGACTCCACTTTCGGGGGTCAACGCACAGTGTTTTCTCATCCTCCCGAATGGCGGAGAGTGGGCCTCCGTATGGGATGGAGGTCGGCTCTTTTGGCGGTGCCGGCGAGCAGGACGTTGGGGTTTGAGGGCATGAACCCTGACTGTCTTCGCTGCTTTTGCTCAGTTGTTGCTGGAGGGTTCTGATTGTGGTGGGCTGGATGGCGTCTTCTACTAGGGCGCTCCAGGTTTGGTCTTCATTGCCGTCTTCCTCCTCTCCCCTGAGCTTGGTCGGGGTTTCATCAGCGAAAGGGACGCCTTCAGGTAATGCATCCTCCAAGGAGAGACTCTGGCTGGTCCGTGTCAGGGCCAGCGGGACGGCATTGTGATTTGGGATCCACGGTTCGGTCTGTGTGCACATGTCACTAGTGCTCGGTTTGCGGTTGGAAATGGTTTTAGCCCCGCCCTCCCCATTTTCAGCTGTGTTTGAGATACAGCTAAAGATACACAAACAAAACAGTGTTTAATTGTGTTTGAGATGAACATTGTCTAGAAATGCTGTCTGTTTGGGAGAAAAAAATGCTACTTGTTAGTTAAAGTGAACAACAACCCAAAAATGAAAATTTACTCATTCTTATGTTGTTCCAAACATCTATGACTTTCTTTTCATGGAACACATTGGGGGTAAAATCACGTTTCCGGGGGTCACCGCAATTCGACAATTACTTGTAGCGATTAAAGGGGCAGGGGGGCTCATTACCTCTATGCATCCAACACCCCAGAATCTGAAAATAGTCTTTATTCTCATTCAGAGAACCAATGAACCAATCAGAGAGATTTGATGCACTGTTTCTGAACTCAATACAAGCAAGAGCAACTTAAATTTCAGCCTGTTTGTCAGCAAAGCTATCATTTGACTTCAAAAGACTGCTAAAAATTCAATTGGACTACTTTAATGATACGTTTATGGCAGTGGTTTTTAACCTTTCTGATATGTTGACATTGTTGTCCAACACATTATTTGAAGGCCTCCCCATTTACTGTCAGCCAAGATAATTTTGGCATTTTTGCTGTAGTTATGACAAAGCTGCTTGTTCTCAAACTTTATTAACATTAACTGGGAGAATTAATATATTAAACATAAATGGCAATTCTTTTTGATACATTTGCTTGTTTTCAGCAGAAGAGTCATACGGTTTGGAAGAACATGAGTGGGAGTCAACGATGACAGATTTCTAATTTATGAAATCCTTTCATTACTACTTTCATAACCGGAGTTCCTTGCTCAATGGCCCGATGGCAATAGCTCAAGGTTCAGTCCGAGTGGGGTTTAAACCTACAACATTTCAGGCACAGTTCAAACTAATCACAATACAATAACGCAGGCCTGTGGTAAACTTAAAAGAGCAACTGTAATTTACATTTCCTGACATACAAATAAGAAACTGAAGAAACAAAAAATGATAAACACAAACAACAGAGTTTTTTTCAGTTTTCCCCTTTTCCCTGGATGCTGCCCAGTGCCCACAATGTCCCAAATGTGAAGTTTGCCAAGGAATGTTGCTCTGCTTCTTTGTATTAAACACGTGGGCAGCCAGACTGTTTTTCACAGAGCTTTTCTCTTCTCAGTATCGTCAAGCATATCTGCAACTTCAGCAAGATGTTACTGCATTTCATTTGAAGATGACAGTTTACTTTACTTTAACAAATAACTGTGTGACTGTGAGTTGACTGTTTTCTGTTAATCAGCCTTGTACTTTAACTCCACATATAATGTTGCTGTGTTACCTTTTAAGCTAATCATTAAAGTAAATAACACTATCCAGAGTCATCTGTACCTGTTGGATGTCTGGTGACATCCATCAAGAGAGCTGGTAGACAGTCTGCAAGGTTTAGAGATCCCATCCACGTAACAGGAATGATTTAACACTCGGGCTGCAGCAGGGTTCACTGATGTTGTACACACATACAGACACACAGACACACAGACACACATATATTTGCATGAAGTCTCTATACAACAATAACTTTAATTTAGAAAAAAAAAAAACAATGCAATCAAATCTGTAGCAATACATTTAAAACATGTGGCAATATCTTTACAGTAGCTCATTAACAAACCTCTTACCAGCAATCAGCTGCTGCTTAAGCAGGGGTATCTGTTGATCATGGAGGCGGAGTTTGCGTAAGGCGTCGGCCAATGAGGACTTCAGTAGCGTTATTTCATCTTCCTGTGCTTGGAGGCGCACCTCCATTAAAGACAGCCTGTCTGGACACCCTGTGCTGCTTTCTGCCGACACATCATCTAGATGAAAACAACAAAGCATAATTATAAAGATCTCACAAAGAACACATCTGGGACAAATGTCACACCAAACGAAAAAAAATAAAAATAAAAAATTATTAAATAAAAAATCAAATAAAGGCAGTGCAACATAAACGGCCATTTCGTATAATTATTTAAGTACTTCAAAGTTTGAATAAAATCACATTATTTATTTGCATTAAAGTAATGAGATGCAAAGAATCTTAATGGTCCTAAAAGGAATAGGGCTGGTCCGAATACCATTTTTCGAAGCTTCGGTAGTAATGAACATCGAATATTCGAAGCTTCGGAGAGAGGGGGCTGAACATATTCTTCTCTTTAATAAAGGCAGTATTCTCAGTGTCTGTCTGTCCGTTTGCATTTTGATTATTTCGAGAGCCGTTCATCCAATCAACTTCACAAGGGAGTGCAGTGTTGCATTTGGTAAAAATATAGATGGACACGGGAGACGCGACACGTTCAGAATTAATAAACTTTTAGTAAACTACAGAACAGCGCGAGCGGGAAGCGACGCACCTCACGCGGGGAGGGCTTATATGCTCCAAGAACGGGACACTGCACTAGTGATATAAAACACACACACACAGGTCTGTTAACTTAAGCAATACTTTTAAGGTAGTCTAATATTTTTCTGACTAACAAATTACTGAAACAGTAAAGGGTATATTTAAATAAATAAAAACGAAAATTAAATAAAGAAAAAACGAAATTTAAATAAATAAAAAACGAAATTTAAAAAAAGAAAAACGAAATTTAAATAAATAAAAACGAAATTTAAATAAAGAAAAAACGAAATTTAAAAAAAGAAAAACGAAATTTAAATAGAGAACGAAGTTTAAATTGCACACTGCCTCACGCAGGCAGTGTGCAAACTCCAACCTGTTAACATGGGAGCCGAAATAAAAACGGACACGCCACGCAGCCAGTGTGTCGCCGGCCTTATTCAAGCGCGCATGAAAACCGCTTCGCGGGGAATCCCAGGTGTGCAAAAAAACAACAAAAAAAAACAGAATATTCGAATGTCAAATTTTCAAATCGAATACCAACCCACCGAACGAATATTCGAATATTCGACTATTCGGGCCCAGCCCTAAAAAGGATACATTTTCTGAATGCAAAATTTCATAAGTGTATGAGGTTTAGGATATATGTGAACTTTTTATAACCTAAATAATAGCTTCTAAATCACACACACACACACACAAAAACACAAAATGTTTTTCTTAATTTCTTAAATCCTGGAATGTAATAGAAGCTGCATGAGAGTCATTAAGAGTCTTTAGTGCAACTGTTACTGCCTAAGTGTTCAGCCGTCTAGGCCTCAACATACTGAATAAAGTATGGGATAAGCAGGAATATATCTCTGTTTTCTGTTACAATAGGCCACATGAAAACAAACAGTAATCGTTTTAAATGTTATCTATGAAAATTGTTATAGGTTTAGCTATCCTTTCATGCTGTAACTGTAGGGCTAAATACATTATGAACTGCATATGTGAATATAATGTAGATCTATTGTTTACGTCAAATTCATGCTTTTATGGTAGGGTAGGCTAATCGTCGCAGGGTACATCAGTTCATTCTGTTCGTTTAATGGCTTGCAACCATAAACGTCTGTGCTTTGCTTCAAACTGGCTAGTATTCTGTAAAAAATAAAAAACATATTTTTTTTGCATCTTAATTATGACATGCAAAAGCTCAAGAAGATTTTTTTTCTCTTAATCCGTGAATCTTGCCTGTTTTTCTCCACGTGTTTCCACTGTTTTTCACATTCTGCCACCACAATGCACTCACAACAGCAGCATCGTAACTGTGACGTCTGCTCCAAAAATTATATATGCCAAGTTGACAAAATAATCTTTTAGCAAATATATCCACCACCAGGATGATTAATTGCTCATTCCACCTGTTTTACTAGTCCAAATTCATTCACAAACAGCCTTGCAAACAGTGTCTTTAAAAAAAAAAAAAATGTGTGCCAAATAATGTGTTCAGCACTTTTTGTACATTTACTGTGCCATCATTAAATTTCATATAATATATACATATCAGGGACCACTACTCAAGTGCAAAAACACTAGACTTTTCAATCATACATGTCAAGAGAAGCCTTCATATTGTTGTTGTGTATGGCTGATAAACTGCATCAAAGTGATAAACACTCTCAAAGTCCTGATTTCCACCCCACACACACTGCCCTCACCCCTATTTATTATGCCTTGATTACCTGTAATTATTGACTAATCTATTTCTGTCCCAAGATTTTTTACGCCTGAAGCATTTCCTCTTCAGTGATAACCCTTAATCGACCGAATGATACACAGAACTGAACTACAGCAGTGAACTTTATTGAGCCAGCAACTACTGTCTAGACCAAAACAATAGTTTATTCAAAGGTGCTATTCAAACGTTGTGCCATCAATACAATTTAAATCTCATTGGCAGCATCTGCAGCATTCTGTCGAGTGACTCGAGTCCCACAGATAATAATTTCAACTTTCCCTTTAGTCTGTATTTAAACGAGCAAAAATTATGTTTACATTAATGCACTTGCAAGGGGAAAGACATTCCAGAGGTTTTAAGTCGCGATGGTCTTTTCCATCCTATTGTGACATGTATCCGAGTTAAACAGATTTTGTTCATGGGGAATTGATTGGATGGTTGTGGTTTGCTATTGGCCGATCTCATATGAGTGACAGGCTGTCCCGCCCTCGTGCCAGTAAACACGTCACCAGAGAAGAGAAGAAATGTCGCTGCAAGAGGCAGGGGAAGTTATTTTCATTAAAGATTATGAGGGCACATGAATTTGAAAAAAAAAAATAAAAAAATAATGAAGTGCTCGGATAAATCATTTATAAACACTGCAATATTCCATTAAAAAAAAGAATTGTCAATTTTGATTTCATGGGGACTTTAAAAGGAAGAATTGAAAAGCTCATACAATAAGATTCCACACAATAGACTGTTATCTGAGTAAAATTGTCTAAATAAATAAATTGAATTATCAGTTCCTAATTCATGTGAATTTCTAAGTACTTTATGGATAGTTATTAGTTACATCACATTCCATTCTGTTATACTTTTTGCAAACAAGCAATGAGTAAGTTTTATCATAAACCTTATGTGTTATGTGTAATGTGTTATTTTAATAACACATAGACTTTTCCCATAGACTTTAACTGTAGGTGCACTGTACTGTTATCATGATTTATTTTTACAAACTGAGGGACAAATCTCATGATTTTCTGTGAGATTCCAAATCAGTAACATTCCTTTGATAATTACACTCTTAAGGGCTTTTCACACTTGAAATAGGCTTGTTAACCCTGGGTCATCCTAACCCCTGGGGTAAACTGAATCCTGGGTTATCTTACTTCAAGTTTCATAATGCTCATAATTTACCCGGGGGTTAACAATTAATCCTGAGTATTCATAAGCTGATGTTTCACATTTTACATTCCTAAACCCTGGGTTAACGTTCTTATTTGCATATTTGCAGGGTCAGTGTCATTGATTGGAAGCATGTGACCTGTTTACATAAAAGCTTTAGCATTGAGCATCCTTGTATTGCCGACTGTACTACCGAGTTTATCCGGAATGGATACTTCGGACTATAAATGTAAGAATGAAACGGTATCTTCTTCACTCAAATTGTCACGTTTTCTGTTAGCAGTTGACAGTTTTCCTCTCAAACGCTGAATTTACCGTTTATATACAATGTGCAGTGTTTCCGTGACTGTAAAAAGCATGCAAATATATACACTATTGGTTGTCTTTTGCTAAACGTTTAGTTTTAACACTGCTTCGTTTCACACTATAGGCTACAAGTTTGGCACTGCAAAAACAGTACTAACCCTGCTTCTAAATTACAAGTATGAAACGTTCCTTTATCCAGGGTGTTTAAAAAGTGGTGTTTAGAACGACGATAACCCGGGGTTAAGCGCAGTGTTAAAAGCCCTTTTGAAGAAATCAGGAGCTTCACATATATAAACTTTTAGGGATTCCATCATGGGATTATTATATGGTTTTAGTTGTAATACATTTTTAATTATGAAACGGCTCGTAAACACACCTTAGCATTAGAAAAAATCTGAAATAACATGTTAAACATTCAAGTATTATGCAATCATTTATGACATTTCTCCTTAAAAAGAACCTGTTTGGCATAAAGGTTCTTCAAAACTAAAATAATGGTTTCACTCAAAAAAATGAATGTAGCTCTTAAGACAAGCTGCTGCAAATGATCGACTCAAGTTCAATACAACAGGAAGTGCGCACAACCAAAGGTCCAGACTTCCTGAACCACAACGTGAGGCGTTTTGCGCTCTTTCAGACAGGGACAAATAAAATGAAGCCGAAAGTCACACGCATTACTTTAACTTTCTCTTTTTCTCTCTCACACACAGAGACTCATAAACAGGGCTATTCAATGCCTCTGGACAAGAACCATGACTCCTCTGCTCTCTTCCCACAATGGGCTCATTGAAGATGTAGGGCGCTCTCGTCTAGCTAACATGTTTTTCAGTTTCACAAGACCAACCATCGTCCAAAACCACAAACACACCAAATAGATTAAACTAGGGCCAAAGTGCTACGAGTGCACAGCTGCCACAAATATGGACTAATAGTGAATCTATTAAAAGAGCCTGAGATTTATGAAGCGCAATGAATGCTACAAATCGTGTTTGCATTAAATAACTTTCATTTATGACTGCATATGGTGACTAGTCACAGTTGTGAACAAAATAAGACTTTTTTCCCCTATAAAGGGATAATTCACACACACAAACAAATCTGTCATTATTTACTCACTCTCACATTGTTTCAAACCTGTAGATCTTTCTGTATGACCTTTTTGGGTCGCCCATTCCTTTTAAACAGTATTTTTCTAGAAGATTTTACTTTACAAAAGGGTTAACAAAAGGGAGTTATACTAAACTATAAATGCTTGCCAACTACAGGGCAGCATGGACCACTTAGTCTGACGTTTCAACAAATTTTACACACAAAAATGAACTAGGATGTGGCGATAGATCTGCAGTATATTTACATCAAAGTCAACCTCTGGCTGAACTCCATGTGGTCCAACAGTCTCTTAACAGACTGAAGACAAGCAGATACATGCAAAAGAAATATTCAGTACAGGGATAATTGTAATGCAGATCTGCCAGGATGTCAAAACTTGTCATTCCATGCTGATATCAAATCATCAGTATTTACTTTAATAACAGACCTAAGCTATGGAAAGGTTTATGAGTGAGCCATAGTATTAGTATAGTATATACTAGTATTTTTTTTTTTTTTTTGATTTAACACAAGTACAAGAATTATCAAATTTAAACATCCCGCTCCCATACAATTTTCCTAAACACAATAATAAAAATGGCGTAACTAGTACAAACAGGTCAAAGTTTCCAACATTAAGCCCACCTATGTTCTCTCTGTGGTAGATTCAATGCAGTCACAAAACAAAAGGCCCGAGTTGCCAAGTACATTCTGTGTCAGTACAACTCATTGTAGTGTAATACAATACGACCCGACTGGTTTGGACCGTAATCAAAAGAAAGGAACAAAGTGCTCTATTTTTGCATGGTAAAGTTTTCATTTTAGCTGTGTGTGGGGATTATACAGATTCAACTGAGATGCCCAACATATACAGATCCAAACTATAACTCACCGTACTGTCTAAACACCTGTTTGAATGAGAACTTACAAATGGCTTATAATGAGAGACAGATGTCTCAAGAATCCAATCTTTCCACATTAACTTAATCCATTCACCCGTTTAATCTGTGAAGTTCCCACATTCTGAGTGGTGTAAATCTTCTTAACTACTTCTACATGAACAGATGTGATGTTGATATGATTTTCAGAGTGGTTGCTAAGCATGTCAGTGCAGTTGCTAAGGTATTTTGGGTGGTTAAGTGGTTACCTACTTGCCCAAGTCAGAAAAGCCCACCCCAAGTGTCTATGATATTATAGTAATAAGATATGACTTAAGTCCCTCCAGTCAGTCTATGGGATGTCTTGCACATTTTATCATCCACCATGAGAAAAATCAAGTTTGAAAGCTCAGAAAAGTAACAGCTAAAAAAAAAAGCTGTCCAATTTGAAGTATCATATATCTCCATTGCACAAACAGTGCAAGTTCAGCCCAAGTTTAATACCTGGGGTTTGGTCAAATCACTAACCTTAAGTATGAGCAATAATCATGAATCATAAATCCAGTTCGCAAACCTAAAAAGCTCAGATATGACACAATAATTTCTACATTTCAACAGCGTCAGTGTTTCTTTATGGTCTTTCTTTTGATATCTTTCTTCTTTTTAGAATATTACCATCAATACAGTGTGTAATATTTCTGTTTCTGAATGTAAATTGTCTGCTATGTTTTAAAGATCAATGGTCAAACAAATAAAGTTATTGTCTAAAAATAGGATTGATTCTGAACTGCTGAAACGAGTCGTCAGTAATTCCAGTCTCTCTTCTTGTTACATACCGAAGTAACAACGTAATAAATTTGCATAATGCCAGTCTATGGTCTTCATTGGCTTTCAGCGAACAACATCTGCTTTGACCCTCAAACACTGTAGTTGAAGCTGAGACTGGAAGAGCTTAGTTCATGTTGTCGACATGTCGAGAAGACGCTGTTTTCAGTGCTGTGAATCCACTTTGATTCACTTCAAAAGGATCAGGACTCACGCTGGAATTATACAGAAATACAGACGCCATCATTCCTGTTCTTATCATTGTGTATCAAGTGCCGAGGAAGCCTCCGGATCTGAAATTCAGATATGGTAATAGGCGTCTGTTTCTGACATGCGCTGTAAATGGTAGACCAATCACAACAACCTGGGCCTTTTGGCCAATCAGAACAGAGTAAACCAATCACAACAGACAGACTGGGCCGTCTGACCAATCAGAGTAGAGTAGACTCTTGGAAAGGAGGGGTTTAGAGAGACTGGATCTTCCAATGAACCGTTTTCAGACTCTTTGAGAAATGAGGTGATGTGCAATGGATATTAAGAGAAAATTAAAGTGGTTTTTGACCTTGAATGCATGTAAACCTATTGAAGGAGACCTTCAAAATCCAATTAGAAACCTATCCAAATGTAGTCCTAAATACCTTGCTGCTATTATGGTCAAGAAGCACTAATAAAAGAAATTATAAGGTTTTTTTTATTTTATTGCACCTATTAAAATCAAGCCAACCAGAACACACAGAAATGCAGAAAATGCCAGTGGGCTGGTAACAGTGTAACTTTTACCAGGCGGCGATTATGTGGCACAGTCTGTCTGCCATCCGAGAAAAGAGTGGGCGAGAACGGCAGAGATAGCATCAAGTAGTAAAAAGGCTTAAATTGGCCTCCATGAATTTAGAGTACCGTCATTTTATAAACCAGAAGCATGAGGACAATGATAACTTCCTTGTCCTCATGCTTCTGGTTCTAAAACTGAAGCAGTCTATAAACTAAAAGTGACAGGATCTTAACCTGCTTACTTGCATCTTACATTTTTTGCATATCCAGATTTTATCCAGATGGGTTTTTGAAAGTCAGGACAGCAAAAAAACACATGAAAACGGATTTTTTCAAATCGGATTCAAAGATTTTTACAGATGCGTCTCAGTCTGGACGAATGGTTCAAATGGTATGTCCAAGGACTTTGGCATTTTCACGTGCAATGAAGGAGTTCTGCACCGCGACTCGACATGCCGCTTATTTGGAGAGTGAGATGATGCACCTCCATTTTTCCTGCAACCATTTTGAAAACCTCTGCACATACGTGGGTACGCCTGCTACATCATTACCCAATCAACCCATGGAGATGAGTTGGATATTTCTGGACACACAAATCTTATTTCATCACTTGCAATTAATAGTGCGGACAGTCATAAGTAAACTTAGCCTTTCATTAACACCAAGCCAGTTTCTATCTGAGTGTTTCATATGGTCTGTCGGTTGTGCGCCGAGCCACATCTATCTGGCCAATGTGAGCAGGCCAACTGCACTCCTGTGCACATGAGGAACCAATTAGTGGTTTATGTTCATCTGAGGGGTTTTTTCTTTTCTTTTTTTTTTCGTTCAGTAGTTTTTGCTTTCTCTCTGCATATGAAAGATTGCAAATGAGCCTTAAAGGTGAGGAAGGGTGTTTGAGAGAACTTTCACTCTCACTTGCAGTGTGTTTTATCATGAACTAAAACTACTAAATTGTTTCGGTATTTGAAATAAAGCTGAAAATAATAATAATAATAATAATAATAATAATAATAATACATTTTTTTTGCTTTTGGCAGGTAACCGCATTAAATATTTTAAAGTTGAATTAAAATTTTAATTTAAGTTTAATTAAAATTGCTGTATGAAATAAACACAAAGCCAAATATATAGTTATTTTCAAAAAAATTACTAAAACTTAAACTAAAATTAAAAATAAAATCTTATCTCTGCAAATCTATTTATTTTTAGTTCATTTTTGTAGTACAGTTAGTATTCTTTCTTTTAGAAATGTATGGTTTTATTGTTTAGTTAATATAAATATATATTTTTTTCACTAGTATTTTTCCCCCTGGCATTTTCTGTTTGAGATAAAACCTTTACACTAGCACAATGCAAACTCTTAATTTTCTTAATAAATGTTTGTGAGAGACATCAGTCTCTACATCCTGTATCTCAGCTGAAAATTGTCAGATAGGTGGAGCCTGAGGCACTGAAATGAGCCCGGTGAGATTTGCAAGGCCAGAGAAGCATGCAGTCTGTAAATGTTTATGAACAAAGAGGACTTATTTTGCCGGAAACATTGGAAACATTAAGCACATTTCGAGTCACATTGATATAAGAGAGAAAGTGACAGAGGAAAAGAACCACAGAGATGCAGGCACAAAATCAGATTTGTATATTCAAGAAAGAGAAACCAATCTGGATTTGGCCTGCATGGTTTCTTTGAACGTCAAAGCCAACCCATGTCCCAAATTACATTCCCTTATTCCCCTTCCGTTTCCCTAAATGCTCTGCTCTCCCATTCTCGTTAATGCAAACCATATGCAAAAATGTGTTTATTGAGCTATCAAGTTAGTCCAAACAACTAAAAAAAGTGTTGTTTGCACAAATGAAACATCATATAAACATCTCTTATGCTACGGGGCTGTTGATTTTAGCAGTAAAATAGTTGAGCAACTTAAAAGCTACATGACATTTCTTACTAGAAAGTTAATAACGGCACCGTTCTTGAAGCAGATAAACTTAAAGTTTTGCTATTAGTAGAGACGCAGCCGAACACTGTTGAGAGACGCACAGACTCAGGTAATTCACACAATCTCTAATCTCTCTCTCTGTATTAACTGCATTAATAACTCCATTAGTCTGCTATCAATGGCTCAAACTTCCGTTACTGGCTCTAAAATGACGTTTTAGGAATTAGCAACGGAGGCATGGGATGAGATGTGTAAGAAATTAGTCCTACACACAAGACGTTTTACGGACAAAAATCTGACAAATGTCTTGAAATACAACATCTGAACAAGGTCTTGAGGTGAGGTAACCATAAAGTGGAATAATTGATACTTGAATTATTAGAAAATAATGCTTCGCACCATGGCAGCATTACCACCTTGCGTGTGCATGATTTTCTAATAATTCAACAACCCATAGTAAATTATTCCTTATCTTATTTCACAACCATTCACTAAATATAGACATTACAACATAAATGTCCTGCAAAATGCAAATAGACGTTTTCGACCGACGTAAGGCCCTGATATACTCACGGCGAAGTTCTTTTTCCGCTCTTCGCTTAGGGGTAAAAATAAGTTTGAAATACGCAAGCAGCGGTATACTGTTAGCGGGCACTAATACCTAATGCTGACCACATTGCTAAGAGTGGCGTTTAGATGAATATGTAAGCCTAAATAAATATGTGCTATGTCCTTCCCTTTTCAATAACACAAACACACAACAAAAAAAGACAGCGGTGGGAAAACAGCAGTTAAGAAAGCATCTGATCTGATCATAGCGATGTGGATTTGTTTGAACCAGCTCTGCAATTCATCACTCCAGTCAAGTTTATTTATATAACACTTTATAGAATAGATTGCTTAAAAGCAAGCAGCTTTAAAATATTAAACATGAAAAAGAAAAAACAGTGTCACTTTCAATTAGAATTACAACTTAATTTCTAGTATAAAGCAGCTCTCCAGTGTGTTCATGTTTTTACTCACGGACGTCTCACCTCAAGGGACTGAACAGAAGAAATGAGCCAGAAGAGATTTTGATGTGAATGAAGGCGGTGCCTCCACGCACACTTACCTATCACATAATTGCCATGAACCAAAGGTAGTTTGAAGGTGTTCACCAGCTCGAGTGAACTGTTCCGGAAAGTTTTCTTTGGCAAGCTGTTTTAAACTCCCGAAATGAACTTCATTTTGGCCTGATCACACCAGTTCATTCTTCGATTTCACTTGAAGTTAAACTTGAAGGGGCCTTAAATCTTACGTAAGGCATTTTACAGTACATGTGAAACAATATGCATTATGAAATGCTACACATGACTTTGTCACATGACTCATTTAGTGCATTTTTAATGTGCAACAAATTTGGTTGTGTCTTTTTCTATACTGTTTACAGTCATATCCAATAATGAGCCAAGAAGTAGACCTGGTTCATTTGTGGCGCTTTGAAAAGAAAGGCCAGGCCAAGTGCATTGCATTGTGGGATACAGTATTCAATGTAGTGTGCACTGTACAAGTATGCTAGTATGCTATGATGTTCAGATTTGAAAAAATGGGCCAAGCCCAAAATGGCTAAACTAAGCTTTTAATTGTCTTAACCTCAAATTATTGGTCAGGAAAATTAGCCACATTTAAGCAAATGCACTACTTAAAAAGCAATTGCAGTCTCTGTCATCAAAGACAGAATTAAGTTTTTGTCAGAATATGGGAAGTTGTGTGTGGAGTGATGAATCACAAAGAAACACAAGTTGCATGTTGAGAAATATAATAATAAATGCATCTCTACCACAGTGAAGCATGGAGGAAGAGTGTCATTGTGTGGGGAGCTTTTTCAGCTGCTGGTATTGAGAGTGAAGAGACTTTCTAGTTCCCACAAATGAAAAGTTGTTATAGTAAAGAGGAGTGATCAGATGTTATTTTTACCAAGACAATGTTCCTACCCAAATTGCAAATACAACCAAGTAGCGGCTTGAGAACAAGTCCATCAGGCTCATGTTTTGGCCTTGGGCAGAGTCCAGATTAGAAATTTGGTCTCACATTAAACTCAAACGAACTGGGAGACATTTTTCAACTACTTATGAACTGTTTGAAGCATTAACATTGAGGGGAACAACACTGACTCTTCTTCCTGTAAAAAGCTGTCTGCAAGTTGAGGAAGGCTTTTCCGTGTTACTTTATCTGCAGTATTTGTGCAATTCATGCTAATTTCCTGACCAGTGATTTGGGATTAAAATGGTTAAGACCATCAAAAGACCACTAAACATTTTACCATTTGTGGCCTTTTTATTATTTTCTTTTTTTTTTTGCTCAAGAGTGTATATGAGCGTCAAGACAGACTTCTTAATCTAATATGACAATCAGAAGCCGATATCAAGATAATGTGCAAAGGCAAGCTTGTTCATGTTTTACTGAAAATTTCTTGATGCAGTTTTGAATGCTACTGAACTGTTTTCCAGTCTGAAATGTACAAAAACCCCAAAGTAGCAAAAACAAATAACTTACACTCTGAAAAACAACGCAGCACAAATTCAAACAGCTCAGAGTAACTGCGATCCTGAAGCAAAATAACATGCAGAATCTGCAAGCCCAAATAAAACAAAGATGTTAAAATAAATGATACGCTAAAAATAAATTAAACCCTCATGAGCGACTGTATTTCAACCGTGGTTTACAAAACCATATGCTCCGTGCAAAACAGTTCAGCTGAACCAAGCCTGTGAATCGTTTGGTCTCCACCAAAGGCAATAAGTGATTTTGCAACAATTTAAAAAAAAACAAATCTGGCCTTCCACAAAATCTAATATTAGTACATCTGTTCACTTTGATATATTAAATGAAAGAATCATATCATAAGCCCCGTGTGGTACTTCTCCACTTGAGTCCGCCCACCTGCCGCTGCTCTCTTTCCTGTCAGCGTTGCATTACACCTCTTATGGCTACGGCAAAACTTCCTGTACGCCACTGTCCGCCCCTGCATCTTCATTCTTACTCACTAACACAAATTCTCACCTCCCACTATAAGACAAAAGACAAGACAAAACTTGATACTAAAACCTTCATGGCTTATTTGAAGAAACTAGCTGGGAGGTTTTGTAGTGTTTCACCAAACAATTTCGTCAGTTACGTTTATTTGACTCAACGGGATAAACAGAAACAAATGAGAGAGATTGATTCGATCCAAATTTTCCATTAGAAATTCTTTTCAGATCTGTTTCTGTTCAGTCAAGTGAGTTATGAAAGAAACACTTGTGTCTCAACCGAAATTCCAGGATTAAACACGCGTAACTCACTGCATTTGATATCTTCCAAACTCTGTAGCCTACACAACCAATGTAGAGTTTCAAAATGCTTTTAAGATCAAAGAAACCTTATTTTGACATCTCCACACAAGGGCTGGAAGCCTATTCAAAACTTTTCACATTCATATATCAAGGTTTGAAAAAGAGTTATATTTCAAAGAGATTATGACAATGTTAACTAATTAAAGTCAGCATGAAACAGAAGTTGCGATAGTTTGTTCTTCCCTATTGTGACGTATATATCCATGTGAAACAGCTTCTCGAACAACAAAAAATGTAGCGCGGGAGTCGCAGGACTATCGTTTGATGGTTGTGGTTTGCTATTGGTCGATCTCATGTGAGTGACAGGTTGTCCCGCCCTCATGCCAGTAAACACATCATCAGAGAAGAGTTAAGATGTCATTGCAAGAGAGAGGGGAAGTTATTTTGATTAAAGATTACGAGGACGTAATAATAAAAAATAACAAAACAATGTGAACTGATAAATCATTTATATTCCATAAAAAAAAGGAATTGTCCATTTTGATTACATGGTGCCTTTTAATAATCATATTAAATGTCCTTTCTCGTATCTCATCTAAACCTAAAATCAATGCATTTACAAACTACCAAACAAAAACTGCTTCCACTGCAACACTTTTAAAACTAATTTTCTGACATGTGGAAAGCAAAACACTGAGACCATGTCAACTTGTCAATCACCGCAGTCGCACCAACCAATTATCTGATATTTTGGCAATCATCTCTTCTGACAAGATCCAGACATTGAGGCGATTGACACAGAAAGACAAGCTGGGAATAATTAAGCATCTGTGGTAAAAGCATGATGCTAGAGGGCTTCCGCCATGATATTTACTGCTCTCCACCGGCCCAGCATGTTACCAGACAATAAACAAAACAAAAGCACATGTGGTGTCACTGTTACAGACACCCATACACTGCAAGCGATCATAAACTACAACACCCCCATTATTACCAAACCAACAAAGCAGTCTAGACAACAAGCAAGCTATGGCAAGCAGTTTAAACCTTTAGTTTTTAATCATGTCTTATGGACTCACTTAACTTTGTACAAGTTGTTTCTGGACCCACACACCAGAAGGGTCACACCTTGGACTTGTTTTATCTTGGTTTTTCAGTGACTAATCTTAAAATTTGTGATGCTGCTGCAATTTCTAATGTGGTTTTTGACTCTGTGCTGGCTTGCACTATCCCCAAATCTTATCACTCACTGCGTTTTTCTAGATGTTTTAATTCCTCTACTGCCAGGACATTCAATGATGTGTACCCAAACCCCAAATGCTGTGAAAGCCCTCTGATGAATTAGTTGATACTTTTTAACAGTAACTGCTACCTTGGACTCAACTGCCCTCGTGAGGTTACAGAGATCCAAGGTGACGAAGAAAGTTCAGCCGAAATAATCGCATTTGGCCCAACAACTCTGTCTTCTGACAGTGCCAGTCAGCTTGGTCCCCTCTCTTCTAGTGTACGCAACAGTGTCAAAAAAAACCTTGGTGTCATTTTTAATTCCACACTGTGGTTTGATAAGCAGATTAGTGCTGAAAGATGTTGAAACTGTTATTCATGCTTTTATAACATGTAGGTTGGACTATTGTAATTCGCTCTATCTGGGTTTGCCTAAAACAGCCGTAGATCGTTTGCAATTGGTACAAAATGCGGCAGCCAGATTACTGACTGGTACTAAAAACGTGAGCACAACACACCTGTGCTTTCTTCTCTTCACTGGGTACCGGTTACGTTCCATGTTGATTTTAAAGTTTTGCTTTTTGTTTTTAAAGCTTAGCATGGACTTGCTCCTCAGTATATGTGTTATGTTCTCACCCTACACTGCTTCTAGATCCCTTTGATAATCCAATCAGCTATAACTCTCAGTTCCTCGTTCATGTTTTAAGTTCCTCTTCCGTTTCCATGTAAATCTTCTTTGAAGAACTATTTTTATTCTTTATGTTTTAACTGAGGGTGTACATTTTTCTTAAAAAAAAAAACTGTTTTAATTCTGTTTTATATTTCATCTGTCATTTTAAAATGTGCTTTATAAATCAATAAACTAAACTAACTAAACTAAAACAACTAGTATTTATTTTTATGCAAATAATATTTGTTTAGTAATCCAACAGTGACTGGTATCTTTTTCAATTTGTCTAATTTATTTGAGTGTTTATTCCAGTTTTTTCTTGTAGCAATTCAACAGACACTAGTATAATTCCAGTTGTTACTAGAAGCATAGGTTATTGGATCTTACAAGAAAAGTGTTAAAATTAATTTTGAAGTTGTCATTCTGACTAGACATTACGTATTAACACATCTACATACGTATTAGATTTAAACAAGAATTTTTTTTACCTAGTGAGGTAAGAAATGTTACACTTTATTTTAAGGTGTCTGTTACAGTGTAATTATACATTTAAGTACGGAGTACAAATAATTAACTACATGTACTTACTATAGGGTTAGGAATAGGGGTTGGTTTAGGGTTAGTTGCATGTGATTATGCATAATTTACTCTTATTATTACAGCAACTACATGTTACGTGTAACAAGGACACTGTAAAATAAAGTGTTACCGAAATGTTACTAGCAAGTACTGGGATAGATAACAGTCTCATAAAGAGGTACTAGTATCTAATAAATAAGTTGTAGAGAAACTGGAATAGGTACCAGCAGCTGTCGCTATTTGGAAAGTGACTATTTGCTAAATAATAAACACTAGTATGTAATGAAAAACTACTAGTGGCTAATTGAAAAGATACTAGTCTCTACTGGGAGAGATTACTATATTTAATAAATAAGAGATAGTAGCTAATGAAGAGTTAAGAGTTTTGGATTACTTATAAACCCTAATTGATAAAAGCCAATCACATACTACTTCAGTGTGAACAATTAACTGCAAAAACGGCTTGCCATAGAGTGTCAGAAACATTGAAAGTTGGGAAGGAGACAGTTTGATGAGATAACCATGAAAGCCAACAGAGGAAGCGAGACTTGGCTTGAGTTTGTTTGACAAAAATGACGCAATGAACTGCAGCCATTGTTGTTGTGTCAGTGTCATTAAAGACTGAATGACATGTAAACTAAAACATGCTTGGAAAATGTACAGAACAATAGATTTTGAATTGAAATTCCAGTGAATTTCAAAAGTGAAATTCCAGAAATTGACTATGGTAAACAGAGTTGACTACAAAAAACAATAGTTTCTACTGCTAGTGTTACTTAAAAAGAATAATAAATGAAAATGGGACCCTCAGTATTAGAAGTATTATATTATTTATTTCTCGTAAATCGAAGTTTAAGTGTATTGGTCTCTCAGGCAGACCAGGCCTGTTGTCGTCTGATTTTAGGGTGGTTTTGTGCACTTTTTCAAACCAGCTTGCCTAGCCAGGCTAGCAGATCAACTAGGACCAGAAAACCAGTTTAGGCTTGTTTTAGAAGCAGTTTTACCATTAAATAATATCGCTAAGACTGGTTACCATGGAATATATTGTTTTGCGAGGGAAGTCTGATAGTATCAGTTTGTTACACACACCCTGCATTTATCACACACTCCCCCCAACAAAAAAAAAATTGAAATGTTTTGACAGTGAACAAACTTCACATTTGTAAATACAGATAGCATATGTATTGGCATGATTACAAATGTGAACTCAGAAATGTTGTTTCCAAAGCGTTTGTTAGTTGGTTCTACAACAGTAAACTCTGTTTATCGTTATATTTAAATTGTATAAGTTAGACATAAAGATAAGAAACTCACCAAGACTATTCGTTGATCCATCCATGTCTGAGTTAAACACTCCTGGCTTAAAGATCTCGCAAATATTGGATTAAACTAGTACATCCCATTGGCAGAAAAGCAATGTGTGTCTCCATAAATGCTGTCAACAGCATCGCCAAGAGCTTGCGGGACCCCACTCACGCACACCAACACACGCGTGGGAGCCACTGAAGAAGTTGTCGTAACTGTGAAATCACGAATCCAGGAAATGAGCAGTGTCTGTCGCATAGGGCAAGTGCACGATCTCGCGGGCTGGGTTTAACTCACTCCAGGAACCGCGTCCATCCCATGTGAAAAGTTGATTGAGAGCGTGAGATTCCTACATGTATCCTTCTAACTGCACGAAGCGAAACTGGAATTAGTCGCGCTACTTCGTTTCTATACAGTTTCCCCACTTACAAACCCCGGTTAAAGAAAAAGTAAAAACATAACTTTGACAGCTTCACCTAGGTTTCACCCAATACCGTTCTGCCATCTAGTGCTGATTGCGCGAATAACGCGCCCGGAACCAATGGGAGTGGAACGTTCTTCGGGACGTTTCAGGGGGGGGGAGTTGAACGACGACGCACCAGGAGCAGGAAGTCAGCCGGTGCGTGTTTGAAGGAGACTTGACAGCAGAAAGAAATCTGAGTGGATTTAGTGACCGTGAGTATTAATAAAGTATTATTTGCCATTTTATTTCATCGTTTTATTGTATAGGCGCATCGCATTTATAGAAAAAGTCAGTTGTAAATGGCACAATAATGTGATTTAAATTATATAATTACTTCTATAGGCTTTAAATTATATTTCTCTGAGACATATAGATATATAGACAGACATATATATATATAGACAGATAGATAGATAGATAGATATATAGATAGATAGATAGATAGATAGATAGATAGATAGATAGATAGATAATAGACAGACAGATAGACAGACAGATAGATAGATAGATAGATAGATAGATAGATAGATAGATAGATAGATAGATAGATAGATAGATAGATAGATAGATAAAAAGAGACAGACAGACAGACAGATAGATATATAGACAGACATACATATATATAGACAGACAGACAGACAGATAGATAGATAGATAGATAGATAGACAGACAGACAGACAGACAGACAGACAGATACATACATAGACAGACAAATAGATAGATATACAGACATATAGATAGATAGACAGACAGACAGATTGATGGATGGATGGATAGACAGACAGATGCACAATAATGTGATAATTTATGCATTATATAATTACTAATTAACCTAAGATTAACAGACAGATAGATAGATAGATAGAAAGATAGATAGATTCTCTATGATAATATAGATATAAACCGATAAATGATTACATTTAAAATATATAGTAATGCTCTGATAGTGATGTTTGTGTATGTTGTTTCCTTTCTAGGTTAATTTCAGTACATTTGTAATTCATCTCCTGTGGTTTGTGATGTCATAATCATGAACGCTCCTCGTCATCTGTTTCGGATCCAGTGCATTGGGTGCGTTACACGCTTTCTGGGGACACCCGTACAACGAGTGACCCTGACCGGTGGAGCACATCTGCAAACCCCTGGATCACAGCACAGGAACGGCCAGGTATCTGCTCGCCTCTGAGTAATGCTGCTTTATAGTCTGTGGGCACCTGCATTAATGCCTGTGTTCTTCTGTCCTTTTTTGTTCCTCCAAGTTTTTGAGGTCACTCCATTGCAGTGCAGTTTGTTCCACGAGTCGCCCAAACCAGACGGAGTTTGAAAAGGCAGTTGAACATCCGACGCAGCATAAAGACAAAACTTTGATCACACATGATGATTTATTTGAGCGAGCTGCTAGAGACTCAAAGACCAAGGCTGATTTTAACAGGGTCGTGGATGTTTTCAACAAAGCGGACATTCGGCGAAGAGGACATGTGGAGTTTATTTATGCTGCCCTGAAGAAGATGCCAGAATTTGGAGTAGAACGAGACATTGCCGTTTACAACAAACTCCTAGATGTGTTTCCGAAAGAGGTGTTTGTGCCACAGAACTTCATACAGAGGATGTTCAACCACTACCCGCGACAGCAAGAGTGTGGAGTGCAGCTGCTGGAGCAGATGGAGAATTATGGTGTGTGTGTGTGTTTTTGTTAGTGAGAAAGCGAAACTGGTGCATTGCTTTAATGATTTCCTTCTTAATTTTAACAGGTATCATACCCAATGTGGAGACCAAGGTTTTACTGGCTCAGATATTCGGGGAAAAGAGTCATCCCATGAGGAAGTACCAGCGTATCATGTACTGGTTTCCCAGGTTCAAGCACGCAAACCCCTTTCCCGTCCCACACGTGCTCCCCAGTGACCCAGTAGAGCTCGCTCGATTCAGTCTTACCCGGATTGCAGCTGACCCGGATGCTAAAGTAACGATCTATCAGGTGATCCTTTAATTTACTGCTTTTAGCTGTCATGAAGACCTTAGTTATCATTGCATCACACAAGCAGAACTTGTTCAGAAGTTTGTGGTCTGTAAAATTGTTTAATGTTTTTCAAAGAAGTCTCAATTAGATTTTTATCTAAAATATTTAGAAATATTATTACAATTTAAAACAACTGTTTTCTATTTTATAATATTTGAAAATGTAATTTATTCCTGTGATCAAAGCTGAATTTTCAGCATCATTACTCCAGTCTTCAGTGCCACATGATCCTTCAGAAATCTCTTATGATTCTTATAATTCTAATACGATGATTTGATGCTTAAGGATCATTTCAGTTCTTTACAATAAGGTTCTGTTTGGTTCCAATTTTATCCCATTTATTAATTGTAGTTAATGTTAGTTATAAAATACATCTTTGTTAGTTCGTTATCAAAGGTCCATTAAATAATATTTACAGACTTACAACTTTTGATTTTAATAATGTACTAGTCAATTTTTAAAATGAACATTAAGTTGTTCCAAACCTATATGAGTTTATTTCTTCTGCTGAACACAAAAGAAGGTATTTTGAAGAACGCTGGTAACCAGACAGTTGACGGCACCCATTGACTTCTATTATAGTATTGTTTTCCTAATATGGAAATCAGTGGCTATCGTCAATAGTTACCAACATTCTTCAAAATATCTTCTTATGTGTTCAACAGAAGTAAGAAATTCATACAGGTTTGGAACAACTTGAGGGTGTGTGAATGACGACAGAATTTATCTACAACAGAACAACAGAACTATCCCTTTAACTAATGTAGTTAAATAATGTTAACAACTGGAACCTTATTGTAAAGTGTTACCAATGTTTCTTATTAATATCAAATGTTGAAAACATTAATATTTGTGTGGAAACTGTCATACTTTTTAGGAATAAGGAACATTATAAATGCCTGTACTGTAATTTTTGATCAATATAATGTGTTCTTGCTGAATAAGTATTAATGTTTTTAAAAACAAAACTGACCCCAAGCTTTTCAACGGTAGTGTATATTTGAACTGTTTCTGGAAATAAAGGCTTTTCAGTCTGATAAATGTGCTTTATTTCACTCTTTATAGTATCCATCAACAGACATCACAGAGACAGGACAAGAAGTCACACGTCCCCATATTCTAGGTATGTAGCTCTTGCCATTAGTGATATTTAAGAAATATTCTGGGTTAAATGCATGTCATCTGTACCTCAGAAAATATTAAGAACTTTACACTACATGTTTGGCGTTCTTGATGCGCTCAAACTTGTATTTAACATGAAGTATTCATTTAAGTTTGACTGTGCTGAGAACCAAATGTAATGCTTTTATAAGAAACATTTCTATTTTGTAATATGAAGTGTAAAACAAGTGACTGGACATCCGTTTTTAAAATGGAAATTGCACACAAAACCAAGCCCATTGTTTCTTGCTTGTTATTAGGTATTCAAAGTCCAGACCAGCGCTCTCTTCTGGCTAAACACAATCCCTGCAAGCCTGTGTATGTGGAAGGCCCATTTCCACTCTGGCTCAGGAAGACTTGTGTTCATTATTTCCTACTTAAGGCAGACCCTATACCACCTGAGGAAAAGGTACCGGGCTAATGGTGGCATTTAAAGAATTGATCAAATATTTCAACTGTAAAGTAAATGACTTCAACTCGCAATGTGTAAATCATGTTTTTTTTTATTTAACTTCAAGATAAAACCTCTTGAATGCATCAGGATGAAAAGCTTTTTCCTGTGCCTGTACAGACTCCTCAGCATCATGCCTATAGAGTAAAGAAAGAAAAGACATAGAATTGATAATATTGGCAAAAAACTAAACAAAATAATAAACATTAAAGCCTAATATACCCCAAATGTGGCTCACACGGGACCCCCAGATAAACAATAATGGGCAACTGAAATGGGGCCCACAACTTTAACCAAGCTTGGGCCCACATTCAGCCCATTAAAGTGCCCACTCTGATCCCATGACTAGATGGCGCCCATATAACCCAGATAAAACCAATGCGGGGCCCACATGGACATGTTGGCTGGGAAAGCACAAAGTCACTCCAATGGGAGTTCTTCTCTATATTAGTGCTCACTGTTGTGTAACTCCCTAAAACGCCTTCATTGTAGTCTCAAGTTTTCTTCTGGGAACAAACACATCACAATTTTCTTTATTTAAATAATTACACGACAACAAAATACTAAAAACAGAAAAGGATTTCCTTTGCTTTGTTCATGTACATACAACAACGTTAACAAAACATTCCCTGTTCACACAGATCTGCGAAACTGTCTAAAAATGCTGCATCATGCATGCCAGGCCAATAGTTGGTGATGTCACTTTGTTAAAGAAACACTACGCGCCTATGGATATAACACATAATGTGCATGACGTCACTGTTTTCACAAATTCACATTTTTGTAGTTTAAACAGAGACTATAACGGTATAATTTTCAAAAACTTGCACTTTGAAACCCGATATCAAATGTTTGCGTTTATAGGTCCCTAAAACGCTGTTGTTGTGTACATGAACGACCAAAAAAAGTTTTCCGTTTTTAGCTGAAAACAGTGTCATGCAAAACTCATGGTTATGGTAAGGAGTGTGACATTTCTGAAACATGATTAAAGCGGTTGACCAATCACAACACACTTGTCCAACTGACCAATCAGAGCACATTGCGCTTTTCAGAAGGAGGGGCTTCATAGAGACAGGAACTAAACAGAGCGATATTGACAGACTAGGAAGAAAGGAGCTGCAACAATGTCGAATATGTGATAAATAATGTGTTTTTCTAAACATTCAAGAATGAAAATCTATTCTAGTAGATCCCAAAAACAAAATCAATATGACCTCTTCAATAAATAATACTTAAAAGAATGCAACAATACATAGTAAAATTAAGAATTAATTTACATTCTGGATTATGCATTAGCATCTGATCTTCCTGTAGGTTGAGGAAGACTTTGACCCCGAGCTGATTGGTCCGGAGCAGAGTCTCTTCTATCCTCAGCGAGTGGAACTCGACCTGGAAAGAGACATTGGTGATGATGAGAGTTTCAATGTGGACGACGGTGAGACACATATATTGCATTGTCAACTTGCCTTGAATTAAGTGATTTGCATATAACCAATTATACACAACGATTTGTGTTCATTTGATCCCGCAGTGGAAGAGGGGCTGGTTTACGCCATGTGTATGGCCGGTCAGGGTGACCAAGCCACTCTCTCTCAGTGGATTTCTGGTCTACAGGAGACCTGTCCCATATTGGGCCAGATCCCCACTGTGTTCCGTTTGGAATCTGGACCTCGGGAACTGCAAACCTCGTCAGATGCTCAGCAAACCCCTGAGCAGGAGGTTGAAATAGATCAGATTATTGAAGATGAATCACAGCGCTCACAAAGAGTGAACCAGTGAGAGTTGTTTCACAGTGCCATGCCATGCATTTTATTAAGATCTCAAGTGAGATCTACTAGAGTGTGGTTGCATTACATGAATTTAAAATTATTTAATTTAGTTATCAGGTACTGACTGATGTTTTACCAGTTCCACACTATTTTTGAAGTGAGATCTGTCTACGTTATGCTAAGTCGTTTTATGATGTGTAAGTGTAAATGCATCATGACCTGATCTGGCAGTGCAATAAAATCAACATTTCTCCAATGATTTGATTTTATGTGCATTTTTTTATATAATATAATTTCTGTTTTTTAGTGCTCATTTTAAGTTAAGTATTAGTGTTTAGTCAGAACAATTTTAGTTTTACTATTCTAAGAAAAGTAGACCTATATTTTTAGCCAAACTTCTAAGCAATCACTGCAATATTCAGCAACATAAAAAGGTACATATAAAGGGCATGCTAAGCTAATTAACACATTTTAAATTACAGACAAGCAAACAAAAGGACTTATTAGGTACAACAGATGTGGACTGAAGAGGGAAGCAGAATTTATTACAAATTTTACTTGTCCTTGGCTTAGTTGTAAAGACTAACAAACTATGTTTGTTAAACTATATATGACCTTTGATGATTTAATCCTTGTGCTTTTTTTCAAACCTGTTTTCTATGTGTATAGATATTTGTCCAACATAAATGACATTTTATTGTGCATTTATAAACTCATGAGGAAGAAAAAGCAATACCCTGTTCAGACAGAAATTCTTAAGATAAAAAAAAACATTATGGAAAGTCAAAAAGGGGTAAATGAATGAAGATTAAAGTAAAGATATCAAAATAATATATACATTATGCAGTGCAACGATTTGTTACAAAAAGAAAATAAAATCTTTGCAAATTGCACAATCTGTACAGATACTGAAAACACATGGTCAAAATACAATTCTTAAGATATATATTCCAGTTGTTTGTGCATGTGAGAATGTTTTTACATATCTTATTTGTTAACCTCATTTACAGGTCTTTCCATGATTCTGAATATTACCCAAATTAAAAAGTACATTTAATGAGGCTCAGTAGCACATCAGCAAGAAAAGGGTAGAATCAACATTTCGATATCCTCCTATCAGTAAAAAATATATTATTCTACTACATAAGACTACAACAAAACTGATAGTACTTACAATTCGTAAGAAAACATAATCTTTACACACATTTGTGCAAGGAAGATCAATAAGGCAGGAGAAAAATATTTAAAGTCAGGTCTCATTTGATCAAATGATAAATATAGTATATATTTAGTGTACAATTGGTACGTGTTTAACAAAAGTAATACCCATAATAATAAATAAATCAGCCGTTCCTTGGCTCATCTCAGGTTCATAAAGGCAGTTAATGCAACAGAATAAAAGAATGCGTTTCATCTCGACTGTCCTCTGTCAGTTCACTCACGTCTTTAGCTTCAGTTGAAACTCTGTTCAGAAAAATGAATCATAAAATTAATTATTACTTATTTTCAAAGCCAGACTGAATGAAGATCTCCCTGTTACCTGTAGGAGCTCTGCGTCGCTGTTGAAGCTGGTGTGTGATGAGGTGCTCGCGGACGGCCACCTGTTTATCCCAGGCATCCAGAATGCCTTGACGTTCAAGCTCTCCCAATGATAGAGTATTAGGATGCACCTCCTCAATGTGAGTCTTCGCCACGTCCACACTGAGGGAGTACTGCTGCTCTCCACAAATCATACACACCAACAACGGGTTGACAGGATCAGAGTCCATGAGGTAGACGTTTCTCCACTCGGCCTGTGATAAAGGTCCTTCCATTGCATGATTTGGTGCAACGCTTGACTCCTCTTAAAGGTGGTAAAAGATATAGTAATAGCAGTTACCAGATAATCATTTAAACAGTTTGGCAAACTAATGGTGTGTATTAGAAAATTAATTTAAAAAACCTTGGAGTGCAGTTTGACATGGCTCAGCTAAATAGTCTAGTTGGTCTTCTGATTTTATGCTGTTTGAAAAAGAAACCAACATTATTATTTTTGATAAGATAAATGCGGTGAGCATAAGTACGGAAGAGGATTAGGGCCAAGCAATAATAAAAAAATAAAACCATCTCAAGATTAAAGTCATTATAATGCGAGATTAAACTCGCTAAATTTCGAGAAAAAAAGTCGAAATACAATCTTGAGAATAAACTCATTACATTTCGAGAATAAAGTCATTGTGTTTCGAGAAAAAAAAACTCGTTAAATTTCGAGAAAAAAGTCGAAATAATTGTGAGAACAAACTCATTAAATTTCGAGAGTAAAGTCGTTGCGTTTCGAGAAAAAAAGTCTAAATGAAATTTAGAGAATAACGCATTTGATCAGTGTTCATTGCATAGCCTACTGATAGAGGACATGGCAGAGTTGGATCACTTAGTCAAGCTATATTTTAGACTTTCTTTCAGTAACAAAGCTGTCTAGGTCGGCTAGAGGAGGAGCTGTAGCATACTATCATGGAATAATGTCCACTTTAATGCACCCTATAGGCGGGTGAGAAACAGCGCCATGAATTATGCAGAAAATGCAAGACTGCTCTTTGTGCATTGTGTAGGCTAATGTGTCAAGTTCAAAGCTTCATAAAACAATAATTCCACAGTAAAAACTGCTTAAAATTTGGATTTCGTTAGACAACAGCTCTTCTATAATGGGATAATGTCCACTTTAACGCACCCTCTGATGCGGCCTAGAAAATGCACAACTAGTAGGAATGATGGCGCAATAAGGCGACTCTGAATTTGTTTGTCCCATTTAAAACTTTAGTCCATAAAAAAACCCCGGTAGCCTACAGAAATTTGTGCCAATATTTCGGTTTCCACTAGATCAATATTATTACTCCCTTTAGTCGGATTTAACGCACCCTTATGGCTGAGAAATGCAGAATTTCTTCATTCTTTTCTAACAGAGCTTGGTGCGAGCAATGCCATACACACATAGACTGTAAAAAATACACACATGGTGCTTAAGGAAGCGTCGCGTCATTTAAAGGGGAGGTCCGCGCGTCAATAAGTAACCTATAACGAATAAGTAACTGGATTCAGCCTCGTATGCAATGAACTCTGATCGAATGCGTTATTCTCTACATTTCATTTCGACTTTTTTTCTCGAAACACAACGACTTTATTCTCGAAATTTAATGAGTTTATTCTCACGATTATTTCGACTTTTTTTCTCGAAATTTAACGAGTTTTTTCTCGAAACACAGCGACTTTATTCTCGAAATGTAATGCGTTTATTCTCAAGATTGTATTTCGACTTTTTTCTCGAAATTTAACGAGTTTTTTCTAGAAACACAACGACTTTATTCTCCATATTTAATTAGTTTATTCTCAAGATTGTATTTCGACTTTTTTTCTCGAAATTTAACGAGTTTAATCTCGCATTTTAATGACTTTAATCTTGAGATGGTTTTATTTTTTTATTTTTGCTTGGCCCTAATACTCTTCCGTACATAAGAGACTTCTTTCAAAACCAACATATATCATCTTACTGACCTCAAACTTTTAAATAGTAGTGTATAAAAGTGAAAAAAGACAACGTATTAAAGAAATATTTTTGAACTACTACTACACCTCTGAACAACTGCTGATCCGAAACTGGTGGTGTTCTGACCCTAGGAAGAAACAAGTAATAAAAACTCAGTGAGTGTTTTAGCGCAATTTTCTGACGTCATGGGATCACAACACTTACGCCGCCTTCACACTGGCAGTTGAAATCAGCTCCGATACGGCAGCGACCAGGTGCGAACGAGTGCGGTGCGAAAAAAAATCGTGTCCGTTGGCCATCCGGATGCGTTAAAAAAAAATTTAACTCTTGCGAAAGGCTACGGACGGTTTCTATCCGAAAATCCCAACGGAAGTTAGCGTTGCTATGGTACTGATAAACAAACCTGGATTCTTAACTTTTAATAAAATAAATAATGATTTTATAACGATAAGTTGTCATGTCATTTTTTTATTTTCATGATGTTTTAACGTTATTAGGGCAGTTAATACAATTAAATAATTCAATATTTAAATATACGTCATTCTATATCAGTGCTTCCAACGCTTTTCACCGTTGTGTACAACGTCCGCTGTATTACGGAGCTGATTTCAACTGCCAGTGTGAAGGCGGCGTAAGAGATAGTAAATCTTTTCCTGGATTTTTTTTTGTGCGTTCCAGAGATTTGACCTTCCTTAACATAATGCCGAAAACCCGAAGTCTCTAGGTGGTCTGGTTGAGGAGTAGATAGAAGTACAAGTTTGGTGCGCACAGACAGAACAGAAATCATGAGTTAACAATCGCAATTTTGTCCGGTGGAAAATTGCGCTAAAAAAGGTAAGGATAATAAACATTACGTGACTTAATTTTCAAACATCAACTGTGGTCAGCGAATGGCAACACCTAATCTTAAACATGCTCATTGGATGTTTAATGTAGCCTATAAATGCAAGATTGTAGTTGAACAACACATTCCAGGGCCCAGTTTTCTGATGGTGCCCCTCTCTCACTGCAACAGTGGAGAAAGGTTTGCTACACTTTGACTGGATCTTGGTGGACAAACAAATGTCCAACTCCATCAGATTAGGATGCTAGGACAACTGTCAGATTTCTCTTAGAGGGCATGAAGAAGACCCATAGGACCAAGTCCTGGAAGGACAAAACTTCTCATTGGTTCACATTCAGTTTCTGCCCTTCACACATCTTGAGACTGATCAATTCCATAGGACATTATGGATGCAGCAGTGGTGGCTGAAACAAAAGAATCCATCCATTCATAACCATGTATGGAAACTGATGTAAACTACAACATCCATTTCATACTTATTCATATAAATTAGTATTCTCAGTGACAGCTATTTGTAGTACAACATCTTACACAAACTCAGCTGTTAATGTACAAATGAACATCACAGTTACATCTTTTTCCATCATGTTTGAACTCCATGTGTTCAGAACATTGCCAAAGGTAACTCTAACAGATGCAACCTCGTTCTGAGTCTGTGGTCTGTAAAGGTGAGCCATTAACAGACACACCAACTTCTGAGTCTCTCTCCAGCCCACGAGGGAAGAGACATTAACAGATTAACAGCATTCTGAGTCTCAGTCTGTGAGAAAAGAGACATTAACAAACACTACGTTCTGTAATAACAACTACAGCACGTCCCGAGTCTCCATCCCAGAGTGTCAAAAGCTGATTGACCAAATTCTAAGTCTCTGGCCCAGAGAGGCAGAAAACACATTTGCAACAGGGTTAAGCTCAGACAAATAAACCTTCACTCCAAGGCACCTTCGTCTGCATGTTCCAGGTTTTTAAGGGGTTTCTGCACCTACTACAGGGCCTCGTTTGCTTCACATTCAAGGCTTCTGAAGCAGATTCCGGTTCCTTTCCCCACTGCATTGTTACCCAGAACCACCAGGGGAAGACGACCAGCGCTCACTCGACCATGTGGAATGCAAAATATCACTTAACCAAACCTCTTTCCAGAGACCTTGGCATTGTTGTACAATATCAGTATATAGTTTTCTAATTTACATAAGACATTATATAGCTGATGCTAGTTAATGAATAGTCTTTACAATCAAGGTAACATTCCTGGCTGATGCCCCGCAATAACAGAAGGAAAAAGTCACCTGACGCTCTCATGCACACCTTAGGTGATGTGTGACCAAAACGCAAAACATATTTGGTGTCATTTAACTGGTGCCTTGTGTGAGGTTAAGTTAAACTGCTGCATAGTCTAGAAGTCTAGTTATTTCTGCCACAGCGTTTACGACACTTTTTTTTAGCCTACAGTAATTGTTCAATTTAACCCTTGAATTGCTCCTCTGGGATACAAACATTTGAGGAACTGAGGGAAGGAACTAGACTAGTAAGGAGGCCCAACTCCTAAGAAAAAAGAAATGTTAAAAGGGCCTCATTCACTGCAAATATTCAGGTCAAGATAGGACCATGGATTATTTTACTCCTATTAATTACAAAACTCATCACCAACATGTTGTCCTGAAAATTCTTCCTATGTTTTCCATGACTCTACAGTAAAGCCAGAGCACATACATGCCTGGAGGCACTGGGGCCCCACATATGGCCTCTGTACACGGCCCTAAGTCCAAACATGCCTCCAAAATGTTTCTGTGATATTCTGGTGCTGAGGTATTGCTGGGGCCCCACATGGGGCTCCCGAGAACACTGCTCACATTCAAAAAAGCCTACCCCCATGTGTCAGTGAAATCCTGGTGCTGAGACGTAGCCTGGGCTCCCGGGGGACATAAAGCACGCAGTGTTATTATTAGAGGGTTTTGGTGTACTGTGATGTTTGGATGTCAGCGTAAACTCACCCTCAAGTCATTTTAAACCTGTATGACTTTCTTTCTTTGGGACACAAAAGTCAGTTTGAAAAATGTTTAGTTAATACAATGAAAGTCAGTGGGGTCCGATGTTGACTTGCATTGTATTGGCAAAAACAGTTGAAACAGATCTTTTTTGTGTTTAGTAGAAGAAAGGAAATCATAGAGGTTTGAAACAACATGAGTAAATGATCCATTTACATGCGTGAGCCCCTGATAATGATAGTTTGTACGGCGCTGCGCAAACCACAAATTGGTTCAACAGATCTGTCACAAAAGTAAACAAGCGCATGATCAGTGGGATGCGTGCGTGGGTATCGCAGTCCCACTCAAACTCACAGCGGTACTGCACTTTAGTCTTTTTTTGCTTTTAGAATAATCTGTGAATAAAGGGGGATGTTACTGCGGTTTTGAAATTGTGTTTTTATTTGCGTCCCTTTCTCTATCTGCAATTAGACAACCATTCAAAAGTTTGGAATCAGTAGGATTTTTATTGTTCTTGAAAGAAGTCTCTTATGCTCTTATAATCTGCATTTATTTGATCAAAAACAAGAATAAAAACAGTAATATTATGAACTATCTTTATCATTTAAAATGACTTTTCTATTTTAATATATTTTAAAAAGTAATTTATTCCTGTGATCAAAGCATCACTTCAAAATGCAAAGCATCTTCAGTGTCACATGATCCTTAAGAAATTATTATAATATTCCAATTTGCTTCTTAAGTAACATTTCTTATAATTATCAATGTTGAGAAGAGTTGTGCTACTTAATATTTTTGTGAAAACAATGATTTTTTTTTTTAGGATTCTTTGATGAATAGAACAAATAGAACAACCTTTATTTTATATACAAATCTTTGGTAACATTATTCATTTCTTTACTGTGACATTTTGATCCATTTAATGTGTCGTTGCTGCATAAAAGTATGAATTTCTTTAAAAACAAATCTTACTGACCGCAATCTTTTGAATGGTACTGTCTATAAATAAGATCAAATAAATCTATCAGGTTTTAAAAAATAATTACAGATGCCTGGCCTTGTGGAGGGAGTTTTGTCTTCCGAAGCTTTCTTACATTTGCCGCCTTTCTTGCTCTTTGATCCTGTTTCTTGATCTTCCATTGCATGCGTCTTCTACGTATAACCTCCTGTGGATCATTTTGTGGATTTGGCGTTACCACTATCTGGCTTCTGTGAGTTCTTGATTTATCTGTAGGCTGTGTCTGTGGACCTGGAGATTTGGTGCACCTTCTTGTCTTCTGAATGGGGATCTGTCTGCATGTGGAAGTGTCCTGGGACATGGCTAGCAGCAGAGTTGTGCTGGGTGTTTTTTTCTGGGGAGTCTGTGAAAGGAGTGTAGTTTGATTTCAGAAATGATTCTAATGAGTCAGTTCTTGTTAGTGAATCAAACACATTAAGCTTTCAACAAAATGTTTACACTTGGTATTAAGATGCATTTTGGTCGATGGGATCACAAGTAGACAACGCTAAATACAGGTGCAAACGGGGGGTCTAGGTTTTGAGCTTGTCAACTTTCGAAAACGCATTAGACTGCATTAGCTTATGTGGTTGAATGATTTCAAACATTCACAAAAGACCATCTACTCTCCGCCTACTGACCTAATGCGTAAACATTATGGGAAGCAAGGTAGCCAGACGGTATTTAAACTTTGTCGACTGAATACCTAAGTTTAGTTTTGAAGATGAAAAACGTACCAAGCACAATGTTTTCTCACCATTCTTGATTTCTTACACTCACTCACATCGTTCGGCTGGTCTTGCGGCTGTCAGAGCAGAAACGAAAGCTGATGCCCTTCGTATGTTTTTCCGTTCAGGTGTGAACTGCGCAAGTTTATTTTGTCCATTAGATCGAAAGATCTGAAGAAGAAAAAACACCCATAGACCCTCCCCTCGAAGAAATCAGGACAGAAGTGGTTGAAAGTGGACAAAAGAGATGGATTAAAACACCTGGTGTAAACGGCAATGTGTCTCCCATGTCTACTCGTGATCCGATCGACCAAAACGCATCTTAATACCAGGGATAAGGGCCTCAGATTTAAATCAGGTAGTTACTTACTGTTCATATGACAACATATAGTTGATGATTTACTGTACATTATGCATTTTTTTTGCTGTTCAGTATTCTTGTTTAATATATAGTTAACGCCGAAATGACTGGGAACAGTTATTAATACACATATGTAAGCATTACTGCAAGAACTGTTTTAAATTTGTTTATTATTAAAATTATCTCATTATTAATTTTATTAATATTGGTTGACAAATAATGAGATATTTGTCCCCCATGTTTATTCCTTAAAATAACTAAAACAATTGGTAAATGTAACCATTATGGAATTGGGGTTTAAAAAACAAACAAACAAAAAAACTCACTTGACCCAGGCCGGACATCAATGCCAAGCAAACATCAATGCAACTCACCTGTGGAGCCAGATTGCGAAGAACTGCATTTTTGGCTGCATCCTCGTTGGCTTTTCTGGCCCGCTGTTGTCTCTTCATTAACCTCCAATACTCTCGCTTTCGTTGAAGCTCATCGCTCTCACCAAGCTTCTGATTGTGCGAGGCCTGTGAAGGGTAGGACTGCTTGGTATCTGCTCCATCATCACTGAACGTCTGGGTGTTTCTGCACTGAGGTTGCACAGCCACTGGAGAAAGGGCATGACTTCCATCTGCAGCGCCTTGGCAGAAGTTATAAGACAGTTGATGGCTAGTGTCCTCTAAGGTTAATGCTTGAGGACTCAATTTGATATCTTTAAGGTTTTTATCCTCTGAGACGTCACACTCTAATAAGACGTTTTGTAGTAAAGAAATATTTGGCTTTGCATTTTCAGATGCAAGAAGGTCATCTTCATTTAGCCGAAGAGACTCATTTTCACACTTAATATGCATTTCAGTGGCTTCCGGTGTGCAAACTGATTCCTCCAGAAGCTTTTTCATGGAGGCCACAGCCTGAAGAGTGGTGGCATGATGGTTCGCAGCTGCTGGAGGTTCAATGTGTGACTCTAAGGATGGACAGGGTGAAGGTTTGCCATCTTTGATACAGGGAGTAATTTCTGGTATGGAAAATACAGAGTGTATAGGAGGATTGATGTGTTCTTTTATTGGGGTTAGGGCACTGGTTGAAGAGTCACAAACTGTTTTGGTAATGGATGAAGTAATACTGTCCCTTTTGTTTGACTTTTTGTTGTGCTCTCTCTGCTTTAACACCGGAACCTTCGACCTAAGCAGACCATTTCCTAGCCGGGCAGCCCGACTAGCCCCTTGCTCTCGTTTCTTTATCCTCCAGTACTCCCTCAAACGAGCGATCCTTTCTTCTTCTGTTTCGGACTGGATAGTGACTGTCATACTGCCCATAACTGCACCTCTGTCCAAGTTAGACTTTACCAGAGAGTTTTGATTATCCTTGGAAACATTGCATGGAGCAGAAACTAGCTTTGTGACTGGATGAGCATCTGAATATCGGGGCGAACTTACTTGAACCTGGAGTCTTACCTTTTCTAAGCATTTCACATTGGAAAAGTCATGACTTGCAGGTAGAGAAGACTCAGGTGTTGCCTTTGAAGTGGAGACCGCCACTGTGCCACCTTCTTGGATAAAACCACCAATTGTGTTAGAGGAACTTGCAAATGCACCTGCTCTGCTCACTTGAGCCCCACACATCTGATTGAAACTGTTGTGGCAGCGTCTCCCACGATGCTTAAGTGCACCTTGTTCCTTCAAATGTGCTTTCACCGCTGTAGACAGCCTTGCTCTCTGCTCGCGCTTTTTAATTCTACAGTACTCCTCCTGTCTGGCATGCCGATCCTCGGGAGACTCGACTTTGGAAGCGCCAAGGAAAGAGTTCCTTGTTGGCTTTTGACAACGTCTCTTTTGAGTATGTGCAAAATGGGGCACTTTGGATTTGTTGAGAGCTTGGGTAGAACTCGATGATGGTTGCAAAATACCAGAGGATGAAGCAGTATGGTTTGGTTTAGTGTCCTGAACATGTAGTTGTGTACAAGAACCAATACATTTTGCTCCAAATGACTGTTGATTGAGGCATTTGGGATTCACTGAGTTGAGGTTGATTCCTCTAAAGGCCTTACTGTTAGCAGGAGAAGAAACAGACACGATACAGGAAGATTGTCCTTGTCCGAGACTCCTTTCTCTGTCCTGTGCCAGCTTTGCAGCATGCTTTGCTCTCTGTTCTCTCTTTTTGATGCGCCAGATCTCTCTACGCTTAGCAGCCATCTCTTCTTCAGTCATAGCCACTCTGGTGTTGTGCTTTGAAGCAAAGGCACATGTTCTTCTCTTAGAGATGTGACTGCGGACGAAACTCTGCTCTTTACGAACCTTACATTCTGCAGAGGTCAAGGCTCTGAGACAGTTCTGAGGCTTATTTTGGCTGTTGTGCACTGGTAAAACCATGGGTACATGGCTTTGTGGAGGTGTTGCTAATTGTTTGCCATTAAGGGATAGCATGTCTGTTTTAGTTTTTTGAGTACGAATGCTATTTGGATGCAACTTGATGCATGTTGTAGGCCCTGAGTAGCCTATTGGACAGAGCCTATTTTTAGCATCTGTGTTTGATGACCCTGTAACTGAGGACTTTATTTTTTCATTGTCCATTACACCCTTCAGGGAATTTGTGCTTGTTTCTGGGAATTTAGGTAAGACATGTTTGAGCTTAGTCTTTTGAAACCATTTCTCTTTTTGGCATGGCACCATAGTTGCATTACACTTAGATTCTGATAGACCTGAGCTGGAAGAGTTTCTAGGAGCATCAGTATCTCCAAGTTCATGATTATGTAGAGTGGGATCATTGTCGACTTTGTGAATCTGCAAAGAGGGCTCATCACTAACAAAGGACATGCAAAACCCCAGATTTTCATTTTTGACAGATGACTTTCTAGCCCTTTGCTCTCTTTTCTTGCTCCTCCAATACTCCCTTTTGCGGGCGAGAGTGACATCATCAAACTCTGCTGCTGGTTGATAACGACGTTTAGATAAAGTCTTGCATGACATGGCAGCTGATTGGTTATCAACCGCTGGATTACGTCTTCTTAGGCAGGGCAAAACCTGCTCTAACAGGATTTCTGTGGGGTCACATCTTTCATTTAAGCGAAGCGGTCTCTCAAGGTCTTTCAGTTTAGATTGATTTTTCAGAAAAACCAAGAGTAGGTGACCTGTAGGGAAAACAAAAACAGTTAATGAATTAATCAATTTGAGGAGTTTGATCTGATGAATAATGGGAGACAGATTTGTCAAACACATGATCTCTGAATGTTCACTAACTCAACTATAAGTTTGAGGCTACACTTCAGCAACAAAATAATAAAATGGAAACCAATTGGAATTAAAATTGACAAGGCTAATTATTTACAATAGTAAAATAATTGTACACATAATATTACTCCGTACACGGTTAAAAAACAATATGATTAAAAGCACTGAGTAGCTGGTTTTGCTCTGTATTACGTCAAATAGGCAACATTACAACATCCACCACATTCCATTGCTATAGCAACCACCCAGAACACATCAGCAATAATGTAGGGATGCAAATACACATGCCATATATATTTCAAACTGTGTAAATAACCTAAACTTAACTTTTTGCATTACATTAAGCATTAAAGCAATGATTTGACAAGCCAACATTCAAAGATTGTCATGATGAATTTTACTTTTGTAGTTCACATTAAAATTTGATGTGAAATATTCCAGATTATATCAGCAGATTAAGGGTTAAAAATAGTGGACGTAAAAGGGAGGATGGAGGACGGGGCCCAACAGTGCACTTCGTTGGTGGTTGTGACAAAATTCTTAATTGTGATATACGTGACCATGATTCTTCAATGGGTCCCTGTAGTCGTCCACAGGAATGCAACTCAGGTTGGGACCCTCCAGTACATTTAGTCATTTAGCAGATCCTTTCATCCAAAGTGATCTACAAATAAGGAACCTTGCCATCAATTTATCATAAGAGCAATATACACGGGGCATAATGCCAGGTTTCAAGTGAAACCTGGAGTAGTACATTGTAGATACATCAAATAAGACTCGTATGTGGGGGGAAGAGGAAGTCTGGGGCCCCGGGGGAATGTGCCTCACATGCTGTGTCTGCAATTCTGACACGAATATATAAGGAACATCAAGCACTGCCTTAAGTTACAAGCACTGACATTAAAGCAATTAAATTTAGATCTATGCTTCAGAAAAAGTGGGGACAAATTTTAAGAAACTTTATTCAATATTTTTTGTCACTTTTTTAGTCAAGAAATATCTGAAGACAACCGGAACTTGGTCCGCAACCATCACAGCATTTAATGCTCACTTTATTTACTTGGTACTTTGTGCTTTTCAAGCCAACTTTACGATTTTGTATTGCAACATTTTTTATGTTACCATCTCTTTATGTTGAATCATATTTTAGTACTGCTTGCAAGTTGCTTTTCGTAAAAACATATGCAAATATGAATAACTATGAATAAATGTAAATATCAGTGTCACACATGGAGCTCAGAAGTAATTTACCAAAGTTTGTTTAGTGTTTGATTCAGAGCAATTGATAACATATTACAAGTATCTGCATATGATTGGCGAAGTGCACTATTGCATGGCATTTTGTGAAGCAGCTACTGACAAAACTACTCCTATAGTTTATTTAAGGAAGCTTACCTTTATACAGAGACTACTTGTTCCTACCGGCCTCAGTTATTGCAGATGAATCATCATATCACTTTATGAGAAAAAAAACAAACATAGTACAGCAAGATTACAAACTTTCAACTTTCAAACTGTGATACACATGAGAAACAATGACATTGGACGCCAGTAATCTTGAGTCATTGTGAGTGCAAAAACAACAAGTTTGAGATTTATGATGAAGAAGATTTTCATCAAATACTGAAATTTCAGTTTGCTGTTCATAGATTCAAAAGTCTTCTGGACTACTGTTTTGGTGCATTTTTGGAGCTTGATAGCATTTACGTTCACTGTTTTGGAAAGACCGTCATTAATTACTCACCCTTATGTTGTTCCAAACCCGTAAGACTTTCGTTTATCTTCGGAGCACAAATGAAGATCTTTTAAATAGAATCTGAGCCAGTTCTGTATTCTCCATTGACAGTCTACCACTTTGATGCTTCAAAACTAGTCCATATGAATTGAGAGGTTTAGTCCTAACTTTCTGAAGAGACACGATCAGTTTATTCACATATTATCATTGATCAGCGAACATAAACAGAAACTCAACAGAACCTTCTTGACGCCCGAGAACAAACCTTATTGGTTCTTGCAGAATTTCAAACGTGACGCGTAACACGAGAATGAACCTCATTGGTTCTTGCAGAAGCTTAAACGTTCTGCGTAACATGAGAATGAACCTCATTGGTTCTTACCAGGGGGTCAGGGATTCATATTATTTTGAAGTTTCCCCGGGCGCCGCCATTCGCTATTGCCAACTTTACATCTCAGGCACCCGGAAGCTATCGAAAAATACAATAAAAGTCCATGGGACCAACCTGTAAAAACATGAATTTATGCTGTGAAAACGGACATTTTAACATGGGGTCTATGGACATTTGCTCCCTTTTGGGACCTCCCTCTAGCGGATTTTCGATGTATTGCAGTTTTTCGCACTTCCGGGTAGGCTTCATTTTTCAGATCAGAATGTTGCCGCTTGTTTGAGAGTACTTAGCCGGAGAACTCAGCCAGCGCAGCTTCTCAAGAGCGGCTGCACGAGGGCTGATGACGACACAGCTGTTCTACGATTGGCCGGATTCACCGCATGACAACGATCACGTGTGTTTGTGTTTATTCGAACACCTTTAGTTCCTCTAAAGCTCACAAATCAGTTTTGTATAACAGTAAACACTTTTTTCATGTAGTTGCGATGTTATATTGCGTCATGTTTGTCAAATTAAAACTGATTAAAAAAACGTAGACTCCACTTCATTGATAGTAGCTTATGTTGAACTTTATTCTTGTTCAAACAGACGCTGTATGAAGCAGTACATAAAGTATTGAATGAAAATGTCTCCGAAACATCTGTGTATTATTTGACAAATATTGCATTTATTTCACCTCAGCTGTGGTAAAGTATGCAAACACCACGTGAGCGGTCACTACGGGAACCAGAAAGTGTCCGACTTCCCGTCTCCGTTTGCAGCTCCACCCCGCCTGCACGTGGAGGGAGTAGCTGAAGTGAAATAAATGCAATATTTGCCTAATAATGCCCAGATGTTTCAGAGACATTTTCATTTAATACTTCATGTACTGCTTCATACAGCGTCTGTTTGAACAAGAATAAAGTTCAACATAAGCTACTATCAATGAAGTGGAGTCTACGTTTTTTTAATCAGTTTTAATTTGATAAACATGACACAATATAACATCGCAACTACATGAAAAGAGTGTTTACTGTTATAAAAAAACTGATTTGAGAGCTTTAGAGGAACTAAAGGTGTTCGAATAAACACGAGACACACGTGATCGTTGTCATGCGGTGAATCCGGCCAATCGTGGAACAGCTGTGTCGTCATCAGCCCTCGTGCAGCCGCTCTTGAGAAGCTGCGCTGGCTGAGTTCTCCGGCTACTCTCGAATCGCTCTCGCGGTACTTTGATGGCACACGTCACAGTCACGTGGCGTCGGCGCTGCATCAAGTCGGACAAAATTTCTAACCAGCATGCACTGCTTCAAGTCAGCCGCCGATCGGTCTGCGCAGAGCTGCATGAAATCAAACAAGCCTTGAACCTTAATAGGTTCTCGCTGCAGATCAAACGTGCTGCGTAACACAGGAATGAACCTTATTGGTTCTCGCACATCAAGCGAACATGCTTGAGCTTCCGTTTACCAAAACTGATGTGTGAGTTTATTAATGTTTATATGTTAATAGAAGCCTAAATTAAATCTGTTCAGCGTATAAAGTGATCATGTCTCTACAGAAAATTTGGACTAAACTGCTCAATTCATAAGGATTAGTCAATGAACTTTTTGAAGCGTCAAAGTGGTAATTGCGTAGCTGTCAACAGGAGAACAGAAAACTTTCAGGTTTTATAAAAATATCTCAATTTACGTACCGAAGATGTCTTACAGGTTTGGAATGACTTGATTGCGAGTAATCAATGGCATAATTTTCATTTTTGGGTGAACTATCCTCAACTATAACTCAAACAAAGCTCAAATAGGGGACAAAAATGTTGCTGTCACTTTAAATCTTGTCTCACAATCACAGGCTAATGATTTCTGTTGTGAGTCCCTCTGCCTTCCCAACTCTCGTTTTGATGTCATGTCACATTACGTATTTATTTGTTTAAAAAGCTAAAAAAAATTTTTTTTTAAATCAATATAAAAGGCATCCTATAAACACTGGAGTGATTTTACAGAGCACGCTGTCTCTGTTTCCAGCGTATGACAGAGACAATGTTGTCTTCCCTATCTGCCTTTCTCACGAGCTGCTGTCTGTCTGTCTGTCTGTCTGTCTGCGCGTGGACTATCGAGTCTTTATAGTAAAAGCACTCGGCGACAAGAAGACAACACCGAGTGCGTGAAGCATGCGTTTGTTTTACCTGGTTGTGACACATAACTTTCTTTAAGCTCGGTCTCAGGACACTGCAGTCTCTTCCCGTTGGGCCTTTCTTTCTATCGGTGCCTTGACAACGCTGAGAGTACCAGGATGTAGGAGCTTTTACAGCATGTGCGGACAGAGTCTTAAAGCAGCAGCGTCCCTCACTCCCTAAAAACAATTACGTTTGCATTTACAGAAAAGGAAATATGAATCAGGTGCAGATGATTTGCAAATATCCTATAAACACTGCATTACTCAACAAAATAGCATTATATTACATATCTTTAAGGGTTTTCAGTTTAGGTATGAAAACTGTTTACATAAAGTTAAAAAACAGATGCATTGTTTAATGTACACTGATATATGAAAAATAAGTCAATAAACATATAAATGACATTAAACTGTAATTTCATGTAGAATTTTCCAAAAGTATGTCTGTTAATAATGTACCAGGCATTATTAGAAAAAGAAGTCTATTTTATCCCATTTTATGATTAATGAGTTCATTAAATATTAGATTGTGCGTAGAAAATGCATAACTTTGTTTACAATCGGGTGTAAAATACAATATTAAGATAAAACAGAACAAAAATGGGCCCCCGTGTTGCACCCGTCACTACATAATAGCCGCTACTGTCTCTTTAAATTTACCCAGGAGCCCCTAAAGGAGCCCCAGGGGCCCCTAGCTCGGCTCTCCACCCTGAAGACAAGCAGAATATCTAAATACAATCAGGAGACCGCCTAAAGTCACCGACCATTTGACAGATCTTTCCTCCAACTTCGATCTAAACGCGACGTGTATCGTCACGCAAAGTTAAGTTTACTTAAAGCAAAAAGCAAACAGCGGTGAGGCTCCAGTGCAGAGACAGGCACTGCACACACTGTAATGGGCGAGTGCGTGTTTCAGATATTTAGTCAACCACCCGACGAATGCATCTACGAAATCCTCCGGTTGTGACATTTCTACGTACAAAGAAGCGAATCCTGTACGTTCAAATAACACAACACAGGTATGGATGAAGCGGAGTCCAAAGAGTCGGTGCACAAAGCTGAGCAGACAGAATCTCGCTCATTAATACTAAAAGCTGAGGAAGAGGAGGCGACAGCGCGGCGGGGACACTTGGGGGATCTCTCAGCAGGTAAATGTTGTGTTAAGCATTTAAGTTTTACCATTAGATCGACAGCTCCATGTTTTGAAGCGTTAAAACCCGTGACGAACAATAGCAGGCAGAGGCATGGCCCCTAATCTTTCGGGCTCCACTATAAACAAAGGCAAAATAACCATGCTGCAAATGAGTACGCGATGCGCTGTCACCATCTAGCGGGTATACGGCGGTACTGCAGCCACGCCGCCGCCCCCTTGTTGTGCTCAAAATAAGGCCTGCGGAGTGAGGAAATAACACACTTTCACTTTAATATTCATTTACACTTATTATAAAATTATGCTAAATTATTAGTCGCTTTAATATTTGTCTTACATGAAAATGAATTTCAATATTTTCAGTAACAAGATAATGGTAAAATTAAAATATGATTGCTATTATTATTATGATTATTAGTAGTAATAATATTAATAACAACAGCAATCATAATAGATAAATTGTAATAATTTGAATATACGCTGACCGATTATTTATAGGTTTATGCACAACATTGGCTTTAATATTGATTCATATTCATCATGATGATCTATGATATATATGAAGTTTCTGCCTATCAGCAATAATATTAAAACTAAAATACTACTACTACTGCTAATAATAATTTTAATATGTGCTGACAGATATATGCAAAATCTCTTAAATATGCATTTTATAGTCATCATGACAACATTTTTAAAATTTGTATATTTTACAATATAAAAATAAATAATTTGCATATTTGTCTAATCATTTTTGTTAGCTTCTCTTCATTTGCAATATTTGAGAATGGCTTTTAGCCTATCAGCAACAGTCCTATTTATTTATTTTTTATTAGGCAAAACCATACAAACTGATACACTAAAGCAAATATATGACTATTTAAGTAATAATAAATACATATTTTATGTCCAATACAACATATGGAAAGACTTTATTAATGTTTATGCACTAAATGCGGGCTGGTGAAAAGATATTTTCACTGTAATATTAATCTCAATCATTATGAGTATTAATATTTATTTGACATTTCCCTATAATTGAAAACAATGTCATATTTTTGATCATATTTGATATTACCTTACAATTCATCAATGACACTCTCTTTTTGTGTCCTCCTCAGGTCAAGAGGACGTGACCAATGGTCTCACATCTCATGATAGCCGGGAAGCTCCAGTCGCCTCTGTTTGCTCTCCAGGCACCAGTTACTGGTGTGTCACTGAGAACACAGACACCCCTTTCCTTCTGTCCCCCATCCCAGGACCATCCACGCAGGAACCCCCTCCATTTAAGCTCGCGCCCGGCCGAGACCATCGGCGCTATTACCATGAGTACTGGCGCAGCGAGTACCTCATGGACTTCGACCCACAGAGACAGGGCATGATCTGCATGGTGTGTGGCAGTTCGCTGGCAACCCTGAAGTTAAGCACCATCAAGAGACACATCAAACAGAGGCATCCGTACTCCCTGCTGTGGACCGAGTCCGATAAGGACGTGATCAGGTCGGGATGGGAGAGTCATTTGAGTCGGGACAACAGCCAGAGGCCGTTATGCCCCGATCCAGATGTTCCTCCAGAGTCAGAGGAGATTTTGGATGTGGACAGGCACTCCACAGGTCTGTGCTAATATTTTTTTGTGCTTCTGTATGTTTTTGTCAAGCCTGAATAACATGGAACCTCACAAAACATGTCTTGAGGTTAGAAAAATCAATAATAATAAAATCAATAAATAATATAAAACAATAATTTATATATCAATAATAATATATAATATTAAAATTATAATTTTACTTGAAGAAAAATATATATTTTTTTAGAAACATTAATTTTTTTTCCAATCTAATATTATTTCTATAATATTTATTATTATAAATTATGTAATTATATTATATTATGTAATCAATTATAATTATATCATGTTCCATATATTTTTCATGACAATGCAGTGTTATTTTTGTATCATTTGAGATGCTAATATTGTTTTTTTCATATTATTAATTATTCGTTTTTATTTTTATATTTTTCTGGTTTTATTAAATTAATTAATTTTGTTGTATGTTTTTGACATTTTTATGTCATATGTCTATAGACATGTCTATATCGTTTTTATGATTTTTTTTTTTTCAGTTTTAGCTTTAGTTATTTTAGTACATCAAGTTAAACTAAATGAAAATGATAAACTGAACTAAAAATAAGTTTAAATGTTTGTATATTTTATTTTATTTCAGGTAACAAAGATGTTTTTTTAATGTTTTTTTGGTCGCCTTTTATGATTTTTATTAACTATAATAACTCAGATACAATGTGATTTTTATATTAAATATTAATTATAAATATTAGAAACAATCATATAGAATTCTAGAACTATATATATTACATTCAATTACATATATTACGTGTGTGTGTGTGTGTAATTTTATATTTTTCTAGAATTTAGTTTATACATCAAGGTAAAAATATTTAATATTTATTTAATATATTTAATTAAATAAAATCACTTTGTCTGGGCAGGATCATTTTCATTTCTGTGATGTGAATTTTTAAATGAAAGGTTAAAAACTAAAATGTTTAAACATCTGGATGTGAGAAATGTGATTGAATGTAATTAAATGTCACAATGCAAAAACCTCAATCTGAAGCTCAAAATGCAGCTTTTTTTATTACATAACATTTAATTTAGATTCATTTACTATTTTTTATTCTCTTTTTGAGATGTTTTCTTTTTTTATTGTATTGTGCTTTGAATGTGAGAAAGGCATTTTATAAATAAAAAATATATTTTTTATTATTACTATTATTATTTTAACATTATTTTACATAAGTCCCCCTGTAGTCAATAATTGTATCCCTTAAAACTCATCATTGATCACCAAAATTACATATTTAAACACAAGCTCTACACCCTTGCTTCATTTAGTATGCAGAACTTAGAATTTAATATATTCCTTCATTTAGTATATGCATGCAAATGAGCCCCGCCTCCACTCACTCACACCAGCTCAGAGATCCACTCGTTGACGTGATTGGTTACAAGGTAGTTTGTGACGTCAGAAACACCAGCGATTTCAAAGTGTGTTTTTGAGACTGTCTTTGGTTCACTGCAGTTTTAAAGAGAAAATACTCAGCAATGGTGTTGACTTATTGTTGAGCATATTAAAAACACCACATATACATATAAACAACATTAAAAGCTCGATTTTCACCACAGGGGGACTTTAAGATTATTTTTAAACCATTCTTCGTGTCGTTCTAGGCAAGCCTGGTGGTGCCGTCTCTCCAGTTCCTCAGGCCCAGTCTGGGTTTAGCAGGCTCACCCCATCCCCTCCAGCCTCCCCTGTCCAGGACCCCGCAGGACCCACAGCTCAGGTGATGGAGCGATACCTAAACGACTCGCTGCACGCCTGGTTCCGCCAGGAGTTCCTGATGGAGTACCAGGCGGAGGAGGGCCGTCTAGTATGCATGGTTTGCAGCTGTCTGTTGCCTTCTCTGCACCTGGATCACATCAAGAGTCACATGCTGGATCTGCACCCCAACTCTCTGCTGTACACCGCTGAGGAAAAGCACTCCATCCTGCAGACCTGGGCCAAGATGCACGGTGAGGGTAAGAGACAAAACCAAACAGAGGAATTCAAAAGAGTTTGTGCACTAAATATACTAACTGAATACTATTGTAAATAATAGGTTAAAATATCCCTAAAATGTTGTGGATTAACTGCATACACAATGTGTTTAACTGTAAAATCCAATTAAACAGAGGACCAGATAAATGTGATATTGTAGATATTGAATAAAATATGTAAAAAAAAAAAAAAAAAAAAAAAAATATATATATATATATATATATATATTATATATATATATATATATAAATTATATATAAATCTGTTATCAAATTAAGCAATTCGGGATAACAGGTTAGACAATACTTTTTTTTTTTTTTTTACTATTTGGAATCTTGGGTCTTCTGTAAATATACATAAATTGTGGTCAAATGTCCTATTGTCTTTGGCTAAATGTTTTTTTACAGTCTTTAACAAAGATGCAATGCTTCCAAATATCCTTTTTTTTAATTTCAGAACAAGCAAAACAAAATAAAGTTTAAGGATTTGGTCAGATATTCGACATGCTTCTGTGAAACCTGTTTAATTAAAAAAAAAAAAACTTAAATTGAATACATGTCTTTTTGCATTTCTTTGTTTTTGTCATGCAGAATCGCACTCTTTACAACCTCAGATCAAATCAGAACCACTTACCAAAGAAATAAACGTAGATGGTTCAGCCTCCTTCCTCCCTCTGAACGTGGATCCCATTCAGGGAAACTTAGGGAGTTACTCAAGAGGAGATGAGAATCCACCAGACACTGGCCAGAGATCACAGTCTCTACCTTATTATCCCCGAAAGAGAAGACTGAAATACGGCAGCCCCTGGCGTCTCCGCCTGGATTATTTGGTGGCGTACGGTCCTCCGGATAACCCGCTCTGCTACTGTATGGTTTGTTCTGAACACCTGCCTGTGCCGAGAGTCAGCAACTTCCGCAAGCACATCCAGGAGTGCCATCCGGAGACAAGCGGCCTCAGCCGGAGTGAGAGAGATGCTGTGGTCAGCGCCTGGACGAAGGAGGAGAACATTGACACGGCCACACTGAAAGGGCATGGTGAGCGCAGACAACTGTAGACACATCAGATGTAGAGGAATAATAGACCAAAAACCAACTATCAAATTAAATGCCATATTGACCATTTTGTATTAAAAGAAATAAACATCAGAAGTTAGAACCAAAACATCAGTTTTGTCTTCTCCCATAAAAAAATCTTTAAAGTAAGATTACTTTATCTGAGAAGAAACATGGATTCTCTGAAAACTAAAGGATATTTAGCTTCTGAATTAAATTGACCTTGTTTTAAGGATGTAGAGATATTCAAGATGTACTTGATCATAAAAATATGTTCATCAATGTCCTTTAAATTACATATTACATATCACATTATACTGTGTGTTATAGGCTAAAACCACATCTCTTTCCTAGTGCTTTCAGTTAGCCATAACTAAATATTTTTAGCGTCTAAGGCAAATTTATCTAGTTTTAAGCATGTAAATATATATTTAATAAACTTAATCACTAAAATATGATGTAAATGTATTTTAAATGACATACTACATTATATTCCAGAAGCTAAAAATAGTAATTTATCTTGTGCTTTCATTTAATCTTTGCTTAGCAAGCTAACAGCTTGGAAACTAAACTGGTGTATCTTGTTTTAAGGATGTACAGATAGATGTATATTATAATATATATATATATATATATATATATATATATATATATATATATATATATATTAGGATATACAAGATATATACAAGATATATTTTATATTAAAACATTATATTCCAGTAGCTAATTTATCTTGTGCGTTCATTAGCCTTTGCTTAGCAAGCTAACAGCTTGTAAACTCTATCTTGTTTAAAGGATGTAAAAAAATTCAAGATGTTCTTGATCATGAAAATATGTTCATCAATGTCTTTTAAATTACATATTACATATCACCATATTCCATAAGCTTAAAACAAATAAAACATCTCTTTCCTAGAGTTTTCAGTTAGCCTTCGCTTCGCAAGCTAACAGCTTGAAAACTAAAGATTATTTTGCTACTCAGGTGAATTTATCTTGTTTTAAGCGTAGGCTATATACCAAATATAATTAATCATAAAATATGATCATTAATGTCTTTTACATGACATACTACATTATATTCCAGAAGCTAAAAATAGTCATTTATCTTGTGCTTTCATTTAGCCTTTGCTTAGCAAGCTAACAGCTTGTAAACTAAACTGGTGTAGGCCTATCTTGTTTTAAGGAGATATTCAAGATATACTTGATCATGAAAATATGTTCACCAATGTCCTTTAAATTACACATTACATATCACATTATATGTCATTAGCTAAAAACAAATTAAACATCTCTTTCCTAGTGCTTTCAGTTAGCCTTTACTTGGCAAGATAACAGCTTGAAAACTAGCTTCTCAGGCTAATTTATCTCATTTTAAGCATGTAAATATATACTTAATCTTGAAAATATGCTAATTTGTCTTTTAATTTAAATAACATATTACATTATATTCTAGAAGCTAAAAATAGTCATTTATCTTGTGCTTTCATTTAGACTTTGCTTAAGCTAACAGCTTGTAAACTAAAGCTTATTTAACTTCACAGGTAAATGTATCTTGTTTTATGTAAAGATATTCATGATGTACTCTACTTAATAATGAAAATGTTCATAAATGCCATTTAAATTAGATATTACACTAAAAATAGTCCCACATTTCTCTTTCCTTGTGTTTTCAGTTAGCCTGTGCTTAGGAAGCTAACAGCTGACTAGCATAGCATAAACTGGTTAAGAAAAGTGTAAAATTGCTTATCTCTGATGCCAGTGTTACTGATTATGGATGAACTAAGTGTTAGTTTTGCATTGTGAAAGGAAAATCCTGTTATAAATCAAATATCTTGTTTAAAAGCAATAATGTTTCTCTTTTTTTTTTCTTTTTTTTGGAACTGAAGACTCAAAAAGTGGCCCTGTCACCACAAACACAGCTGTTGACACGCAGGTGTCGCCTGTGAAATCCACAGAGCAAGGAGGTGAAACAGAAGACAATAATAGCACAAATATCACACCATCAACACAGACGACTGGGCGGCACAGGCACTACCCGGGGAAGGACCAGCGGCGCAATTACCAGGCCCGCTGGAAGATGGACTTCCTGATGGATTACGACTGCAGTAGGCATGGCTTGATCTGCATGGTGTGTGGCGCTACGCTCGCCACGTTAAAGGTCAGCACCATTAAGAGACACATCCTACAAGTGCACCCACACTCGCTGGACTACAGCCCGGAAGAGAGGCAGCTGGCCCTGCTTTGCTACAACCAGATCTCTGTGCACTTTCATTCGGAGGACTGTTTTTCGGGTTCCAACCACGGCCATAAAGAGAATGCTAATGGTAACGCTTATGTTAATGCCGAATGCACTTCGAGCCAGAGCACTTAATTGAAAGAAAAGTTGTTGGGATGAGTTTTTGACATCCTGTTTTTTGTTTTCCTTCACTCAGGAAGTTTGCTGCGGGGTTAAACCAATTTTTTTTTTTTTTTTTTGAAGGATGTGGCATTCCTTTGTCTCTAACAAAGTGAATTTGTTTGATAAATTTAAAAAAGAATATTTATGCTTGAATCACTTTTGAAAGTGCAACCAGTGTCATTTAAAAAGAATTTATGTAGTTCCCAATAGGTGATTTTACTGAACTTATATTTTCTTTTTCCTGTGGATAAGCACTCTTAAATGCATTTGTACATTCATTGCTTTTTTTGTTGACTGTGGCAAGACTGTTACTGATTTCGCGCGCTTGGCATTTTGCATGATGTCACACATTACAGTGGACGATATTATTTTACTCACAGCACTTAAAATGGGTGTTAGGTACAAGTTTTTGGGATTGTTACTTAGCAATCACAGTGGGAGAATAAAATCCATGATTTCAAGTACCATTTTGTCAATCACATTTTGCCATTTTGAAAGAAAAAGCATAAATATAATATATGATTTATAATGTTAATGTTATATAATATTGGTTCAGTTAACCAAAAAGTTATATTGAAATAAAAAAACTTATGAAATTTCTGTTTAGGTAAAGTCTGGTTTCTTTTGAGCGAGATCCTTTTCTCAGGGAGCAGGATTTATTCAACAGTAATTTTCTGTTACTGTATTTGTTTCTATAGTCAGCTTGAATATTGAATTTAATCATAAAGGTGCAATTAATTTCAAAATGAGACTATGCTGAATGGACGGATAATGCATGCATGTTCTAACCATTAACACTTCCTGGTTGCATTTGTTTAAAGATATACTGTCCAGCATGAAATGGTCATCAACAAACACTGATTTGTTACGCCTCACATAGTTGCACTGGACATTCACATGTTTATGACAGACAGTCATAAAGGTTCAGTTCTCTCTTTAACTCTGTACAGAGTGAACTGAAACTCATGATGTGTCAGCATTTTCAAGGGGTCGACATCACATGAGGACAACCTCTTCTTTTAATGCCATTTTTCTTGACCAAATGCGTTTTGGAAGCACTTTATGTGTATATCCCTCACATCTTTATATGGAGATTCCTGTAAAATCACACTCGGACACATCAAGAATTACACACAAGTTGTGTCCACATAAAACATACTAGATTCATCAGATGTATATATGCACACTTCTTATTTGAATATTCCTTTTGAGTTTCTCTTGTCTCATTCATTGCAATAAATAATATATGTCCATTCTATTGATATGGAAAGCCTAATTCTTTAAATGATTACTTGAAAACATTTCCATTCATTTAAATCATGTTGTTCCCTCCTGCAATAAAAAAAAATACAGTAAAAACTGTAATATTATGAAATATTAATGTAAAATAATTATATGATATATTTGTATTATAGTCTATCATGTATTCCTGTGATGCAAAGCTGAATTTTCAGCTTCATTACTCCAGTCTTCAGTGTCACATGATCCTTCAGAAATCATTCTGATATGCTGATTTGCTGCTCAAAAAAATATATTCTTTTATAAAATGTGTTATTATTATCAGTGTTGAAAACAGCTGTGCTGCTTCATATATTTTAAAACATTTTTAGGACAATTTGATGAATAAAGTTCAAAAGATTTAAAATCTTTTGTAAAATTATTAATGTCTTAACTGTCACTTTTGATAAATGTAATGGATCCTTGCTAAGAGTATTAATAAAAAATTATATATATACAGTGAGGAAAATAAGTATTTGAACACCCTGCTATTTTGCAAGTTCTCCCACTTAGAAATCATGGAGGGATCTGAAATTGTCATCGTAGGTGCATGTCCACTGTGAGAGACATAATCTAAAAAAAAAAATCCAGAAATCACGATGTATGATTTTTTAACTATTTATTTGTATAATACAGCTGCAAATAAGTATTTGAACACCTGAGAAAATCAATGTTAGGGCCAATCTCATTTCTCTGTCTTACCCCTTCCCCTACCCCTTTGTCTGCGTCTTCCCCTTGCCCTTCGATACCGAGTGAAGGGGGGTAGGGGGAAGAATGTTTCTCTAAGAAATGAGACACCACTCGATTACAGTTTGCGTCATCTTCCCTTTCCGCTAGCTGGCTGCTACGTCAACAGAGGCGATACGCGTTGACATAAACAAACGAAGATGCCGTCGTCTCGGGTTGTGATATCGATTGCCTGGTCTCTCTTTATCTTTGCACGCTTGTGTGCCATCAGTCAAAGACATTGTTTCATTGTATTTAACGGCGGCGCCGGCGACACCATAAGCAAAACATTAGCAAACGGCAAATAGCGCATAGCTGCTAGCTAGCGGTTAACTAGTGATTCAAAACAAAAACATTACAATTAAAACCGCTTGAACGTTTTATTAAAGGTATCATAAAACACGAGTGTCATTAAACTGCTGAAAATACATACATTTGTGCGACTCACTTCTGAGAAATTCCTACCCCTCTCTTTCAAGTGTGGTCCTCCGCAGACTTCGTTTCAAGGGCTATGTAGCCCTACGCCTTGGCCCTAGCCCTTAATCAAAATGAGAATTGGGACGCCACTTCCCCTCACATGAACGCGCAAAACCGAGGGGAAGGGGTAAGAGTAAGGGGTAAGACAGAGAAATGAGACGCAGCCTTAATATTTGGTACAGTAGCCTTTGTTTGCAATTACAGAGGTCAAACGTTTCCTGTAGTTTTTCACCAGGTTTGCACACACTGCAGGAGGGATTTTGGCCCACTCCTCCACACAGATCTTCTCTAGATCAGTCAGGTTTCTGGGCTGTCGCTGAGAAACACGGAGTTTGAGCTCCCTCCAAAGATTCTCTATTGGGTTTAGGTCTGGAGACTGGCTAGGCCACGCCAGAACCATGATATGCTTCTTACAGAGCCACTCCTTGGTTATCCTGGCTGTGTGCTTCGGGTCATTGTCATGTTGGAAGACCCAGCCTCGACCCATCTTCAATGCTCTAACTGAGGGAAGGAGGTTGTTCCCCAAAATCTCGCAATACATGGCCCCGGTCATCCTCTTCTTAATACAGTGCAGTCGCCCTGTCCCATGTGCAGAAAAACACACCCAAAGCATGATGCTACCACCCCCATGCTTCACAGTAGGGATGGTGTTCTTGGGATGGTACTCATCATTCTTCTTCCTCCAAACACGTTTAGTGGAATTATGACCAAAAAGTTCTATTTTGGTCTCATCTGACCACATGACTTTCTCCCATGAACATCCAAATGGTCATTGGCAAACTTAAGACGGGCCTTGACATGTGCTGGTTTAAGCAGGGGAACCTTCCGTGCCATGCATATTTTCAAACCATGACGTCTTAGTGTATTACCAACAGTAACCTTGGAAACGGTGGTCCCAGCTCTTTTCAGGTCATTGACCAGCTCCTCCCGTGTAGTTCTGGGCTGATTTCTCACCTTTCTTAGGATCATTGAGACCCCACGAGGTGAGATCTTGCATGGAGCACCAGTCCGAGGGAGATTGACAGTCATGTTTAGCTTCTTCCATTTTCTGATGATTGCTCCAACACTGGACCTTTTTTCACCAAGCTGCTTGGCAATTTCCCCGTAGCCCTTTCCAGCCTTGAGGAGGTGTACAATTTTGTCTCTAGTGTCTTTGGACAGCTCTTTGGTCTTGGCCATGTTAGTAGTTGGATTCTTACTGATTGTATGGGGTGGACAGGTGTCTTTATGCAGCTAACGACCTCAAACAGGTGCATCTAATTTAGGATAATAAATGGAGTGGAGGTGGACATTTTAAAGGCAGACTAACAGGTCTTTGAGGGTCAGAATTCTAGCTGATAGACAGGTGTTTAAATACTTATTTGCAGCTGTATCATACAAATAAATAGTTAAAAAATCATATATTGTGATTTCTGGATTTTTTTTTTTGATTATGTCTCTCCCAGTGGACATGCACCTACGATGACAATTTCAGACCCCTCCATGATTTCCAAGTGGGAGAACTTGCAAAATAGCAGGGTGTTCAAATACTTATTTTCCTCACTGTATATATATATATATATATATATATATATATATATACACACACAAAACCAGTCACATGTCGCACGGGTATATTTGTGGCCACTTATACATTGTATGGGTCAAAATTATCAATTTTTCTTTTATACCAAAAATCATTAGGATATTAAGTAAAGATCGTGTTCCATGAAGATATTTTGTAAATTTCCTACCGTAAATATATAAAACATTTATTTTTGTGAGTGAATGAAGCACAATCGCGAACATAAATGGATAACTTTAAAGGGGATTTTCTCAATGTTTCGATTTTTTTACACCCTCAGATTCCAGATTTTCAAATAGTTGAATCTCGGACAAATATTGTCATATCCTAACAAACAATACCTCAATGGAAAGCTTTCAAAAAATTTCAAACAATTGACCCATGTGACTGGTTTTGTGGTCCAGGGACACATTCATACATACATACATATACATACACTCACCTAAAGAATTATTAGGAACACCATACTAATACTGTGTTTGACCCCCTTTCGCCTTCAGAACTGCCTTAATTCTACGTGGCATTGATTCAACAAGGTGCTGAAAGCATTCTTTAGAAATGTTGGCCCATATTGATAGGATAGCATCTTGCAGTTGATGGAGATTTGTGGGATGCACATCCAGGGCACGAAGCTCCCGTTCCACCACATCCCAAAGATGCTCTATTGGGTTGAGATCTGGTGACTGTGGGGGCCATTTTAGTGCAGTGAACTCATTGTCATGTTCAAGAAACCAATTTGAAATGATTCGAGCTTTGTGACATGGTGCATTATCCTGCTGGAAGTAGCCATCAGAGGATGGGTACATGGTGGTCATAAAGGGATGGACATGGTCAGAAACAATGCTCAGGTAGGCCGTGGCATTTAAACGATGCCCAATTGGCACTAAGGGGCCTAAAGTGTGCCAAGAAAACATCCCCCACACCATTACACCACCACCACCAGCCTGCACAGTGGTAACAAGGCATGATGGATCCATGTTCTCATTCTGTTTACGCCAAATTCTGACTCTACCATCTGAATGTCTCAACAGAAATCGAGACTCATCAGACCAGGCAACATTTTTCCAGTCTTCAACTGTCCAATTTTGGTGAGCTCGTGCAAATTGTAGCCTATTTTTCCTATTTGTAGTGGAGATGAGTGGTACCCGGTGGGGTCTTCTGCTGTTGTAGCCCATCCGCCTCAAGGTTGTGCGTGTTGTGGCTTCACAAATGCTTTGCTGCATACCTCGGTTATTTCAGTCAAAGTTGCTCTTCTATCATCTTGAATCAGTCGGCCCATTCTCCTCTGACCTCTAGCATCAACAAGGCATTTTCGCCTACAGGACTGCCGCATACTCGATGTTTTTCCCTTTTCACACCATTCTTTGTAATAAGAGTATTACTTATATATATATATACATATATACACACACACACACACACACACATACATATATATATATATATATATATATATATATATATATATATATATATATATATATATATATATATATATATATAAAGTAATACTTATTCAGCAAGGATATATATAGCTTTTGAATGGTAGTGAATATGAATTACTACTTCATGAATGTGATAAAATAACCTCAAATGTAATGCTAAGATCTACTGAAGGAAAAAACAAGCTCAAACACCATAAATGCTTTTGGCATTTTTATTAAGTTCACTTTGACATCATTACAGGGACCACAAGTTTTCCTGTTTGCATCCCCCCCCCCATTAACTTAAACTTAATTCAGAACTAACAAACTAAATGTAGATGTTAGTCACCACATCTAGTCTTCAAGAGTCAAAAGCAAAAACAACGTGACCTCCGTCAACCCTTCTCCGAGAGAAACACAGGAAAGAAACAGCAAACATGCTAAAGAACTACAGGAATAAGTTAAAAAATAATACCCAAATATTAAACAAACTCAGTAGAGAAGAAAGAAGATACAAAGACGTAGAACATAAACAGAGAGGTCTGCATCTATTATAAAAGTAGTTATATAATCATAATTTACCCTTTAATTGAAAGAAAAAAAAATGTGGTAATACAAATTGTCATAGCTTGACCTGTTCTTCAAAAGCAACACACGTGATCTATCCCGTAGAACATGCCAATTAAGCAACACAATGACAAGACACTTGCGTCTGAATCTGATCATGTGTGTAAACATGCATAAAGGGTATGTTAGAGAGAAAAATTAAAGTTATTTGGAAAAGGGGGAATAAAAAAAAAAATCACAGAACAAACTTAAAATGCGAATGAACTTGTTAATGTTTAACATTTCCGATGCTCCGCTAAACAATTTTTCCAATTTAGACATGCTTCCAACTGCATCAGCTGGAATGTTAAATAAACGGCGCAATAAAACCATTGTGAGCTGACAGACTATATAGTAAAAGCAACAATATGAATGTAACCAGAACTATTGACATATGGTGCATATTCCATTTATCACATTGTAAGCCTTTGCGCATACCGACTGCTTTTAAACAGCACATCCGAAGCCATTTTTTACCATGCTACCCTTCCCTTACAGAAATCAACTCACCCTTGTATCTTAAAAGCCAACAGTGTTTGCAGTGGGACTTGACTTTTAAGGAAAAACAGTGTTATCACATCATTAGTAAGTGTAATTATTTATCCAGCTTAAATAACGGCATGTTCTTTGCAGCCTTAAACAAAAACATATGAAATATTTAAACTTCTTCAGTCCCCAAGGTGGTAAACAATGCCCTAAAATGCTGACAATTTTTTTTTTTACCTTTCTAAATGACATGAATGATGACCATTGGTCGTGCTTCAACAAAAATCAATGACTTTTGAGGCCAACTTCACAAGATTATTCCCCTTCTCTCCTATAATTCTGCTGCTCTGGCGATCCTATACATAAAACTCATTCTTAAGGTTCTTAATATTTATTGTTACGAAGCCAATGTCAGACAGGGGACTTAAAGCAGCCAACCTAATCGAGATATAATATAATTACTATTATGTGAAGAGTAATAACGATAACATTTACATGTGAACTCAACTCCGACGACTGAGTGCAAGAGAGGTGCGAAAGAGAAATATAAGAGCTGTATATTTGTTTTTTTAAATATAAAAAGCAACACTAACTACTTCACAGCAAAGAGCCTGTTGTAATCGAACTATATATACATACACGATATTAAAAACTTGGCCAATAACAGGGAGGACGGTGAACTAGACCGAATTATCACTGCTGGTTGCGTCCCGATCAAAACGTGCAAGACTAGTAACGTTCAGTGCATTTCAGATTAATACATACACATCTTTCGAAGAACAAACGAGGGGGAAAGTATGCTTCATAACGTTCGCTTTTTTTTTTTTCTCAGCATTTTTCAGTGAAATGTTCATTTTTAAAAGTACAGACATTTGCTTGAGTCAAACACCTGTCTCTTTATTCATTACAACCGCACCACCCAACCCAACAGTCAAAACCAGGTCATAAGTTCAGTCTAGTTCACAAATCCTTCCATACACTGGCCGTCAAAATGGGCAGGCATTACATCACTTCCTGTGTTGAAAATAATCAGCTCCCGGAGCCCCGAGCTTCTTTTCCTAATGCTCGTTAATAAGCTGCAGTTAACAGTGAATATCAAGAAGCTTTTTAGATTTTACATACTAGCTGGTTCAGTGCAGATGGTTGTTTTAAGGTGTGAGGGTTAAACAGGGGAGGAGAGAAGGGGGCGGGGCTTAGAGGAAAGGGAGGCGGCTAGAGATAGAAGGATGGTAAACATGGCAACAACTGATCGGAGGAGAGGATCATTCTGCTTTACAGCGCTTCATGGCTCCTGGGAGTTTCTCTTGTAGCCTGAGGGAGAAAAGAATGAGACAAAAACCCATTAGGTGGCAATATTAATACATGCTATTGAAGCCTCACTAATTGGCAGCCATTTGCAAGACTCAATTCTTTATAGATGAAGAGCATATGCACAGTAAGTGCACCTTCTTACTTTATTTGTAATACTTTATTAATCTACTCAAAGCATACTAACTTGGCCATTGTAGTGTTGACTTGAGTGCGTACAATGTCGATGTAACGGTCAATCTGGGTCTGTGGAAAGAACATAGAGATGCTGCATTATAATAAAACAATAACTGTAATATCACTGCATGTGTTTCCATGCACATTTGCTGGCATATCGCTTAGGATGTTGTGGGTGAATGCTAGGAACATTAACTGACTTTCTCCTTTTTAAGTGACACTAATGACTATATTTATTGTGGTCACTTTTGCGGATATTAGTTTTTGTTTAGTTGTACAATATAAATTTTATACAATAAAAAGCAAGAAAATACAATCAATATACAGTGCAGGGAGAGGCAGAAAACACATAAGGGCTTATTTAAAGCCTCCAATGAAAGTGAAAATAAAAATAACTAAATTAACATTCATTTTTTAAAATAAATATTAGTGCTGTTAATTTGATTAAATCGCGATTAATCATATCTAACATAAAACTATGTATATATATAATGTGTGCATATATATATATATATATATATACATATACACACAAGTTACATGCAATTAATCGATTTGACAGCACTATGTATATATAATTATATAATTGCATCAAGTTAATAACATATACACACATATCTATATATCTAGAAAATAGATTTTATATATACTAAAACAGTTTCTGAGCATCATGACTTTCATTTTCTCACTATGAAGATATTAAAAACTGGGTTACTGCAGTTTTGAGGTCATTGTATAGTGCTCTGCGCCATTGAGATTAAAGAGACAGTTCAGATTTTTGTGGCACCATTATGAAGTTGAACGCATCATTATTTCTGTACATTATCTTCATTAGCGCTGTGTTTAAAACAAAGAAAGGTCAGAAGAGAAAACTGCATCAGGCACTCATTAACTATCACCGTTACATAAGAATTTAAGACTTGACAAATGCTTTAAGAAAAGATTATGACGAGTGTTAGGGAAGGGCTTACATAAGAGCCCACTGGAGCAATAATCATACATAATGATTACTGTTCAGTCTGAGTGGGCCGCTGTTCTCAAACACCAACTGCATGTGTCATCTAATAAAAGATGCTTTTCAAAAGCAACTCTGTGTAAGCGTTTTAAAATCACATCATTGTTATATATGCAGTGAAACTTTTTTTTATTACATAAATTTCCTCTGTGTCATTAAAAGATCACTAGTAGCAATAGTAACCTGTTATACTAGTTAGCATAAGAATGAATTAATACATGAAGGCACATAAAACATGCTTATCTGTCCCGTTTTGATTTAATTAGTATTGATTGTGATTCACCAGTTTCAAAGAAATGTTATTTGCTTGCTTTTAAGTTAATGCCATATAAAATATTTACTAATAGTATAAATGTATAATAATATTATTATCATTATTACTACTACACTGTGGCTTAAAAGTTTGGGTTCAGTGGGATTTTTTTGTGTGAAGAAATTTATATTTTTATTCAGCAAGAATGCATTAAATTGATCAACAGTGACAGTAAAGACATTTATAATATCACAAAAGATTCCTATATTCCATTTTATTTCTTTTGAGCTTAAAAAAAAAAATCATGGTTTCCACAAAGACATCAAGCAGCACAACTGTTTTAAACATGGATATTAATAATAAATGCTTCTTGAGCATCAAATCAGCACATTAGAATGATTTATGAAGGATCATGTGACTTTGAAGCTTTGTCATCACAGGAATAAATTACATAAAAAAAATATTAAAATAGAAAACACTTCTTTTAAATTGTAATAATATTTCACAATATTACTGTTTTACTGTATTTTTTATCAAATAAATGAAGCCTTGGTAAGAATAAGAGAGTTTAAAAAACAATTTAAAAAATATTACTGACCACAAACTTTTAAAAAGTAGTGTATTATTATCATTATTATACAATCTCTTATTTGGACTACAACAATAAATACTCTTTAAAGAGATGGTTCACCCAAAAATGAAAATGAAATATTAATCCTTTAAAATACCTTCTTTTGTGTTCAACAGAAGAAAGAAACTCATACAGGTTTGGAACAACTTGAGGGTGAGTAAGTGATGACAATTTTAATATTTGGGTGAACTATCCTTTTTATGAACACACAGTGTGCATAGTTTGAAAAGCAAAAACACAGATCTAACCTTGTTTTTCTCATAGATGGGCGGTACACTGAAGAGCAGGATGTCAGCTGGAAAAGAAAACACCCAGTATCGGGTGATTATGATTATTCTTAAACTCCACATTGGATAATTCTGAAAAAGTCAGTCACTATAACCAACTATTTCCGTATAAACTCAAATTTAATTATTTAAGTATGGTGCTGAAAGTGGTATATTTGGCCTACCGAGGATGAGGATGGTAATGCCATTGAAGACCGCTCCAACATATGTCAGCAGCCACATAACCACTGCCAGCTGAAAACACAAGGAAATATGGGTCAGAAGAACAGAAATCCTTTGTATCCCTCTTAAACCACAAAATCTGAGAACACAGTTTTCTAAATGAACATGAAATCACAGTGTTTTAATAAAAATCATAGAGCTAATACAGTAAGAGTCATAAAGGAGATAAATGTTCCTTTTTGCTTCTCGTAATTTTTGGAACTTGAATATCCCTATAAACATTTTGTATGGATAAGACATTACATTCTTTAAAATATCCTGAATGAAATGGAGAACTATACGTTTAAATCTGCTGGTGTGCCACTGACCTTGAGGGAATCCACCAGGTCCTCGACCAGAAAGAGGCGGCTCATCTGCTTGAGCGCACGGTTGACGTGTGTGAGACAGGCGTCCACGTGCTTGCGGAAGGTCTCGGGCGGCACGGCGACATCTTTCTCCATCAGAGCTCTGTCACAGGCACAGGGGTCAACCCAATTAACCTTACCACTGCATACCCACACACCACTGAGCACCACTGCACTCAAAACCAAATCTTACTAACACAGAGCATGACAAGACATGCCAAACTGACCTGCAGTATATGAAATGTGTAGCATGTATTTAAAAAAAATACTTTCTCCTATAAATTCTATTTTTATTATATATTCAATATTGTAATAATTTTTATTATTAACAAATCACATTATAATTTTTTTATATATAGTTTTTACAAATAAATAATTGTTTTATTTTATACAATTATAACATATTCTTAATCATTATATATATACTTTATATAGAACTTTAATAAAATAAACTTTTTTTTATAAAATATAACTTTTTAATTACCCTAAAAGTTCAATTAAATCATCAAAATATGAGGAACCCATTTAAAATATTTTTTTAAACATTTTAAATATGAGAGAAGAACAAAACACTAACTTAATAAAGGTATTTTTTTTGACAAAATGAATTTTACTATGCAAAAAAGCTCACAGGAAAAAAGCATACAGTGACTTCAACATAATGAGCAATTAATATTTCATTGGCTCTCTCTTGTTTTTGCATGTGCTAATCATTTCTATGTATGCCTGTCTGGCCAAAAATGACGTTATCAATTTGGCATGTTTCATCGCAAATAAAACAGTTTACTCCAATCACAACTACGCAATATGCTTATAAAATCTTTAAAGGAAAACTCCGACTTTTTGGGACTTTCGCTTATTCACAGTATACAGTCCATACATACCTTTTTCATTTCTGTGCGTTCTGTAAGTGTTATTTGACGCACCCACCACTAGCCTAGCTTAGCACAAAGACTGGATGTAAATGGATAATGGTAGCATACTAATCCCAATAAGTGACAAAATAATGCAAACATTTTCCTATTTACATGTTGTGATCTGTATAGTAGTCACAGCGTGTACAAATAACAAGGCTATATGAGACAGAGACCATTTTTAATCGTATAAATACTGGGAACTATATTCTCACTAGGCGTAGGAGCACAGCTAAATCAACAACAGGGCGTCTCGTGTGCTGCGCTAATCACTCCGCCCAAGTAGCCACTCCGCCCAAGTAGCTGTGCTCCTACGCCTAGTGAGAATATAGTTCCCAGTATTTATACGATTAAAAATGGTCTCTGTCTCATAGGGCTGGGTATCGTTCCAAAAATTTCGATACCAATACCGATACCGATACCTTGATTTCGATACCGGTTCCTGAACGATACTTTTTTCGATACCCATTTTATGAAATCCATTTTAACAAGATTACATAACACATTACCTCAGAAAAACTTTGGTTTTATTTTTTCAGTTTGACTCATTCTCCTTAGCCAGTGCACAAAGGAAATGTTTTTTTATAAAGAGCTCATGCTCACCAAAGCTGAATTTGTTTGATCAAAAATACTGTAAAACTTGTAACATTGTGAAATAGTATTACAATTTAAAATCTTATTTGAATATATTTCAAAATGTAATTTATTCCTGTGATGTCAAAGCTAAATTTTCAAAATCATTACTTCAGTGTCACATGATCCTTCAGAAATATGAAAACAGTTTGCTGCTTAATATTTTGGAAACTATGATACATTTTTTCATGATTCTTTGATGAATAAATAATTAAAAAGAACAGCATTTATTTGAAACAGAAATCCTTTGTAACATTACACATGTTTTAGGGTCATTTTTGATTACTTTAATGCATCCTTACTGAAAAACAATTCTGACTAACCAACAATTTTTTGAACGGCAGTGTAGCCTACATTCAGTAGGTCATTATTGCAATATAAACACTGTCAGAGTGATCAACAAGGTATCTCTTCATTTACCAGTCGAAGACGAAGCAACTTTCTGCTCTTGTTTACTCTGTGCACTGTCAAGGTCTTCATCATATTTGTCGCGGTACCGGTCTTTGCAGCAATTATTTTCAAATACTGCATCGCGCGCTGTTGGCATCGAGCCTGGAGAAATGTAGCCACACTTTTGATCGACTTATCCACATCTTTAGGGTATTGTGTGTGTGCACGCGCGCTCGCGTCTCATAGGACTATGTGCGTGGAGAGTTTGTGTGTGTGTGCTCGCGTGAGTCGCGTCTCATTGAGTATGTGCGCGAGTTTGTGTGAGCGCGCGCCTCTCATATGAGTATGTGCGCGGAGATTTCCGCGCGTCTCGTGTGTGTAGAGTTTGCGTGTATGTGCGTGAGCGACTTTAGGTGTGTCGTTGTGCATTTCATGTAGTTGTTTGATCACTGACGTTGACGAATTAACCCCTTAGGTATCGAAATCTGGTACCGAAAAACAAGTCATTTTTCGATACTCGATAGTATCGAGGCAATTCGGTCGGTACCTAAAAAGTGTCGAACTCGGTACCCAGCCCTACTGTCTCATATAGCCTTGTTATTTGTACACGCTGTGACTACTATACAGATCACAACATGTAAATAGGAAAATGTTTGCATTATTTTGTCACTTATTGGGATTAGTATGCTACCATTATCCATTTACATCCAGTCTTTGTGCTAAGCTAGGCTAGCGGTGGGTGCGTCAAATAACACTTACAGAACGCACAGAAATGAAAAGGGTATGTATGGACTTATCTTACTCTGGGGGATACTGTGAATAAGCTAAAGTCCCAAAAAGTCAGAGTGTTCCTTTAACAATTTTTTAATAATATTTGAATAAAGGGTGAAGATGTTAACAAGCTGGACATCACTTTTGGCCACTAAAGTCTAACAGTACTAGTGGCCCAGTGCTTTTTAAATATACAATATACAATAAATATATATCATCTCTAATAAGATGAAGGTGTTTTCTCAAATATGTACAGGGCACACAGAAAGAGGAGACTCTCACTTGAAAGGGTGTCCATCGGTGGACTTCTGCACAGCCTGGATGACGGACTTGTAGATGCGGAAAGAGATGGTGACACAGAGCAGAGCCAGCAGCAGGTACGAGATCACGCTGATCACGCTAAACGCTGCCAGAGAAAGCAGCAACAGCAGCGACACGCCAAACACCACGCCGGACTTCTTAGGGTCCCGCCAGTGCACCAGGTCATTCACTGCACGACAGAAAAGGCATGTGAAAAACGTGTGCGTGGTGTGTTATGATGAACGTAACAGGAAATAAAAACAGCACATGACAAAAATATTGATATCAACCGTTGAATTGGAGCAAAACTATTTAAATCCAGAGTATGCAGCAGTAAAAGCAGTAACACATTTTAATAAGTTATTTTTGTACCTGAACTGTAAAATCATTAGTTCTGTCATAAATAACACAGAGCTCATATTTTCCATACAGCTGCGGTTACATAATGCAGTTTTCGAGTGGTTGGTGATGCGGCGTGAAAGGAACCTTTGAAAGCCTTACATAAATGGCATTCTCCATGTGGAGCGATGCCTTGAGGGTTTCGGCTCTGCGTGTTTCCATTTCTGAGGAAATTAAGGACGCATAAACCGTCTATGGTGGTATTCAAAACATCAAACTTAAGGATGCACAGCTCTGTACCATAAAAGAACAGCACAATACACCCATTTACATATTTATATGACAAAGACTAGATTAGGAATTCATACTTGGCCATGTGTGGGATGAGTTCTGTAACAGAAGACCTTACACGTGCAAGCGTAGGCTGGTTGAAAACACAACCACGTCTTCCACTGTTACTATGTTTGGTCTGTCAGCTTTAATACATCACAGCCCAGATATGGCTCTCCCACTCCAAGAAACTGTAAATGCATTCAAGCATTCATTTCAAGCAATACATGGTCAGGTACCGCTTTTCTTTTTTTTTCAGCAAACGTTTAAACTTTGAAATGCACCGTAATGCAAATTGTTATTTGAAATTAGTTGATAAATTACTTAATGGAAATTTAATTAGGGGCAGGAGGGAGATAAATGGTCAAAACTAGCCATGTTAAATAATATTTAGCAAGATCCAGTTCAAAAGTATCTCTGGGCGGAAATACAAAAATGAGGAAGTAAAATAGTTTTCACGAAAAGCCCTGGAGCTGTCAAAAGAGTTTTGCTGTCAAATAAACGTGAATGTCTCAGTCCAGGTAACACAGAGAACATTGTTCATTCACATATACTACCAACATGGTTGAAAATCGGTGAAGCTACACTCAAATATTGTTCAATGAAAAGAACAGCATTTATTTGAATTATAAACCTTTTGTAGCATTATAAATGTCTTTATCGTTACTTTTGATGAAATTTATGCATCCTTGCTGAATAAAAGTATTAATTTCTTTGACTGACCCCAGACTTTTAGTTTATCTACTTGCTCTCACAATATGCAATTTGTGCCATTTTTGCTTAAAAAAAAAAAGTGTCATGGGACACCAAAGTCACCAAGCCAGTTCTCAAAATTAATGCAAAGACTAATGATGTAATGAAAACTCAAGATATTAAAAAATGTGGTACTGTACTCATTTTACCATAAACAAACAGGCACATTTAAAACAACATAATTTGGATTTTGAAATCTACATGAGCTCTGATCAATCGTATGCTGTATTTTGAGAGAGGAAGTGAGGGGGAAAAGTAATATAAAAACAAAAACGGTTATAGAGCATCCCGAGGGGGAAAAGAAAATGTTTACAACAACAGTCAACGTGACATAACTACAGCACAATGGTGTGTGGCAAATGATTCAGAGCCTGAGAGAGCACTATTGTTTTTGTCCACTCCGACTGCTTGGGGGCTAACGCTCAGTGCATGTGAGGGGTTTCCTCCCCGCTCACTGCAGGGGTCTGAGTCCCTCCCAGCATGCTTTGCTAGTGCCCACAGGGAGGCAGCCTAGGCTGAGAACAGTCATTCGTTATCATTCCCTCCCTCCCTCGCAAGGGTTAGTGTGGACCCAGATACAACAGCATGTCCCAGTGGCTGCTGAGCCGCAGTGGCCTCTTTTAGTTCTCGCACAACTCAGCTCTTAAAGATACATGCACCATCTAATGCATTTGTGCGAATCCGTGTAAGAGTCCACGTGTGTCTGAATCATTTAAGAGACATGCATGAAATCACGTATTCACCCAAGCACAAAAAGAAAAAATCTAGTTTTTACTTGTTACAGCGAGTGCTCGGTTGTATGTTTAGAAACGAACAGGGTGAGCCAATTTTCATGCAACGAAAAGCTAATGAGGTCAGTTATTTAAAGGCTATTGGCCATATTTATACACTATGGTCTGTTTCAGTGTTCTTAAAATGTTTGCACTTGCTTATCCTTTTAAAATCTCAAGTGAAATTAAACTACTACATTTTACAGGCATAACATATGGAAAAATTCAAATGCCTAACGCGAATATTTATTAGTTTATATACATATTATAAGTACATAAATGTGTACAGTGATTAGCCAAACCTATGCTTGAGTTAACACAACCTCATTATCTACAACTCTGAAAAACCCAAGTGGAAACCAACACACCCATTAAAACAAACTTTCACTCCACTAGAAAGCTCTCAGTCAGCCGTATTAAATGATTGACAGCTAAAATACCAAGTTACAATCATTGTCAAAAAATGTCAGCCACAGCAAACAACTCAAGTAGAGACTGAAAAGTGAGACAAAGAATATGCTCTAGATCTGTTAAATAACCCACTTACTCTGTTACAACTATATCTGGCAACTAGCACAAGAAATGATTTACTGTCTATATGAAAAACTTTACAGTAGGGCTGGAATGAGGCATTGACGAATCAATTAGGTCGATTGCGTAAATAAGTCGATTTTAGAGGAATGCGTCAATTTGTTGCCGTTTATATTCCCCAGTGATGGTGGCACCGACTCCCAGGCATGCTGAAAATATCTAAAGTGTGCAAATTTTTTTAAACAGAGACTGAACAAAATGGTTATCTGCAAGCTCTGTAAAACTGAAATGGCATAGCACAGCAGCAAAACTTCTATGCAAGAGCATATCTGAAAAGAAACGCCCCGGGGCTCTCCTACCTCAAAACAAGACAGCAGTGTAGGTATTTGGACTATTACAGTGAATTTTTACACAGCACTAGAATACGCTTGTCAGTCCCATATTTTGTGCTTAGTACGGCGGCGTTCATAAAGCATTGTTTTTTGACGAACTGCTGTGATGCGAGGCTGTGAGACGTGCAACTCAAACGTTACAAAGCATTTAACGCTATATAAAACGTTATATTATTTAATAAATCTAAAAAAAAAAAATCAATAGATTAATCGAATGAAAAAATTTTTTTTGGTTCCAGCCCTACTTTACATTAAGGTTAAATTAATATCACTAACTTTTACAGCATTTATTAATTGCTGTAATTCACAATTCCATGCTGGTGGAATGCTCTCCCCACCCTCATACGACAAAAGACATTCAAAAGAGAGCTGAAACCCCATCTCTTCCGTGAGCACGTAACCTCATAATTTTTTTTTTTTGTTTGTTTCTCCTTTTTCCTTCTTCCTTTAAATCCTCGCTTATCGGGCTTATGCTACTCTGAACTTCGTATTTTGAGCACTTCTTGCGTTGTTTCTTGCCTCTTCACGATGACTCGCTTAATTTAGTCCTAATTTGTAAGTCGCTTTGGACAAAAGCGTCTGTTAAATGACTAAATGTAAATTAATTTCTACATTTAGGAAAACATTTAAGAATGGATTAACAAAAGAATATTTTTATACAATACAGCACATTTATAAATTAACATTATCCTGTATTAACAAATTCTGCAAAAATGTTCATGATACCTAATGAATTAACTAATGTTAACTGATACTTATTGTACAGTGTCCCCATATGTCTGAAATAAACAAATACCAAAACAAATACAAGTGTCTTTTTACTACTACATACCCTAGTCACTTTCTTACATATAACATTTTAATGTGGAACTCAGGGCTTTTCAGTTAATAAAAAATTATCTGTGATTAACTAATTGTAAAATGCAAATTTATTCTCCATTAACTTTGTTGATCATAACAGGATGTTATGGAGTCCAGAATAGCATGGCTCCAACATCAGCAAAAGTAATTGAGGGAAACATTCTTAGCTTGTTTTGGATGTGTAGCCTATAAAAAGAAAACGTACAAAAATACAACATTTTTCTATTTTAATACATTTCTTTAATAGAAATTAATAATTGTCTTTACAATAATCAAGAGAAATAGTCAACAATAACGAAACTCAACAATTCTCCCAAAACTGAAGGGGGAAAATGTATATATTAGTCCTTATGGTAAAGACCAAGCATTTCTCCTTTAAGTAAAAAAAGAAATAGCATAAAACCGATAATTCTGCATCACTTTCTCTCTAGTGTTACACCAGATCAGTACACGCATAACAATAGCCTACTAACTGTCAAATGGAAGATAATGCTACTCCTTTTAAATTACACATTTACCCTGACTTCATTCCCAATGGCCTTTCTGTAGAAGGTTACATAAAAAGATGAAACCTGAGACTAGACATAACCGGTCACCTGACTTCAAGGGCTGTGCAGGCCATGCAGCAACACTGCAGGAATGTTTATATCCATTCCTTTTAAAATTATACCATCATGTTTTTAAGGTCATGAGACATGGCACAGAAAAAAAATACAATACATTTAATGTTATGACTAGTCTTAGTCTATATGTTTATTCAGTTTTCCTCACAACAAACAAGTCATTTAGAATCTCCATAAGGCTATTGTAATATCTTGAAAATGTTTAGTTTTTGCCATCTTTTCAGAAACATACTCATAGGTTAGTGTTGAGTAAATTCAAGTTGAGAGTTATAAAGAAAAAGAGGTAAGTAAGGTCTAGTGTCTGGGCATACTATGCGTGCAGGGTTAGCAGGCTGCTTGCCCAGAAGAAAGACATGTTACCTGAAAAGTGGGTTAGTATTGCTGTCAAGACATGCTCTGCAAGATGGTAGGCCTCTGCAACCCAAATGTCGATTGCCTCTACCTCTTTGGGAAGTACTGCCTGACACTCGTTTGGAAGAGTTTGAGAAGATGAGGTGATTGAAGCCTCAGGATTTGGTGTAGGAATAGGAGCTTTATCAGGCTTTAGGACAGTCTTCATTGTGGGAATATTCTCGTCTTCCTCCTCTTGGCTGCTCCCGAGCTCTTTCAAAGCAGAAATTGTGAGGTTCTCCTGCTCCAAGTCCATGATCATTGCTGGGGAGGATTGAGTGGAAGGAGGAGCATCAGATTTGGGATTCTGGTTTATAGTTTTGTGTCCAGAACTGAACCCCTCAGGTTCCTCATCCTGTTGTGACTTAAGACACTCCCTCATGAAATCCACAAAACTGTCAGTAGCTGCTGTTACTGAGCATTCTGCTTCAAACGTCTCTGTATCACTCATGGTCTCTGGCGAATCCGGTCTATCTAAAAGATCTTTGGGGGTCACTACTTGAGGTTCAGACTTCGTTATCACTGGTCCCTCAGCAACCTCATTTGTCGTAGGCTCAGAAATAACTTCATTGATTTTAATAGACTGCTCATTGTGGAAAGAGGGGAATGGTGCAGGTGGGTTCTCTTGAACTGGGGTTTGTCGGTCAATGGACAGCACTGGCAACTCCTCCTGTTCCAGCAAATTAGACGTCTTGATTTCCACTGTTGACTTTTGATCTTCTGAATCAACACTTGGCATTTTGTTTTGGCAGAGTATAGTCTCAATATCATCAGGAATGTCAGATGAAGTTTCAAAAAGGGAAGGCTCAGGCACAGATTCATAGACTAGTTTGCATTCGTTGGGTGTCTCGTCGAAATCAGTGATATGATCAAAGGATTCTTGAACAGGAGCACTGATATTTTGATTATCTGTAAGACAGTCTGACTTTGAAAGCTCTATTTTCTCACCTTTACTCTCCTTAAAATAATTCAGCTGGTATTTTAAAGCAAGCTCTTCACTGGCGTAATGATCCAGGTAAGTCTCTACGTCACTGGGCTCATTTGAGGGGGAGCTGATGTCTGGTGGAAGGTCAGAAAGTATTTCTGCAGTCTTGTCAAGCTCTTTATCAATGGTAGACTCTTTAAAGGGTTCAAAAGACACTAAATTCTGAGACATATGTGACTCCTCTTGAGAGTCCTCGAAATTCAGGCCTCCTGAGTCTGGAGAGGACTGGAGGAAAATGCCACTTTCATAATCATCGTCAATAACCTGGTGTTCAGGAGAGTGTTCAGCATCAGAGTCAGCTTGATTTGCCTGAGAGGAAATGTCATGGTCAGGTTTATGTTCTTCGTCTAGAGTTTCCACAGATGCATGTTCTGAAACTTCTGAGCGGTGTTGCTCTGGTGATCCTCTGCCCTCACCTTGCAAAATCTGACACTTTTCACCATCATCCTCCTCACGTTCTACCTCAAACTGTTCTTCTTCCTCATCACTTAACACTTGTTCCTCAGTTTCAATAACATTAATAATAGGTACCTGAATTGGCGGTTTCTTGTTGTTTGGAATGGTCTCCTCTTCCTTGTGGGTTTTGGTGTCTAGGTCATTGTTTCCTATAACTGGGATGCTCATGGCTTCCTCAATCACTGTATCATCCGACTCCCCAGAGCTGTCTACCTCCTGGATTTCAGCAGGCTCCAAATTTCCTTTCGAAATGTTGGAATGTTGTGTAGAACTAGGCTCCATCTGTTGGGACACAGGGGGTAATGGAGACTCAAAATCTGCAGGAGGAGCAGGGGAGGAAGGAAGCTCTTGATTGTCTGGGAATATCTGACAGCCTTGAGTGCCTGTATCAGCTTTCTCTTGTTTGTCCCACATATAGGCTGTTGGTAAAAAGTTCAGGTCAAATTCAGAATCTTCCTCAACACTCTCTTGTTTTGATTGCTTGTTGACATCCTCCTTTGATTGATCAATGTCATCTGCAACTTTGATAGGACTGTCCATAAACTGATCAGGAACTCCTGCAAAAGGTGCTGGAACTTCACCTGTATCAACATTGTTTGCTTTAATCACTTTGGATGGGCTCTCTTGCACCATGGGGGACTCATCAAGAACTGGATCTTCAATGTTGAAATCTGGTGCAGGAGGCAAGTGAGCTCTCATCCAGTCAGCTGTGTCCTCAAAGTCACTCCCATGCCTTGCCTCACCAAGCACTTCTAAGGGTGATTCAGGAGATTCCTGATCATTTGACGTTGTCCTTTTCTGAAAGGAGGAGCGGGAGGAAATTCCATGCAATTCTGTGGGGGATTTCTCATAGTGACGCTCTTTAAAATGTGGAAACCCCCCATCAAAATCATTCTTCTTTGCAGCTAAAGCTTCCAATGCTTTGATTCTCTCAGATACTGGCGAAGTTTTTATAGGTGAGTCCTGCTTTTGAGAGCCAAAAGATGAATCAAAAAGCTCTCGTTTCTCTTTGAAGGTACGATCTATGTTGTCACCAGGTGATCCTGAAGATTCATTTCCGCAAGCAACTGGAGAAAAGGAACTTGACTGAGGAGAAAAGTGAAGAGAGGTAGCCAAATTTTCTGAAGGTTTGTCAGAGCCTAGTACCACTCTTTCGTCTGCATCCATCATGAGGCAGGAAAGAGGGGGAAAAGGAGGGTTGGAAATAAAGACAAACTCTACCTTAATTCCGATTTGCTAAAGCAGGGGACCATATTTAAAGCACAGGTTTGTCTTTAACAAATTAAGAGTAGAAAAATTTCAAAGCCAAAGATCCCAACAACTTTAGCAATCAGCAACTACACTGATACTTTATGTAGCATTCCCAAGATGCTTAATTGCTTGCATCCATTTAACTGAAGCTAAAGCGGTCATGCACACACTGCATGGTCCCACATATTAATGGATGGAGTTTGATGTCTGCATGCCAGCTTGATTATGTGCTGATACCATTGAGGAATCTCAATGACACATACAACGCTTCTTAATGCATTTAATGTGTTTATCCTGTAGTGGCAGATTTACTAATTAATTTAGATGACATCCATAATCAAACAACAACCCCAAAAACAAAGAAACAAACAAAACAGACAAACAATAGTAATCAATATCCTCAGTAAAATAACCAAAGAATGTTAAATCATACTGTTATTGTGGAATCTAAACGGCTGTCTGAGCTATGCCTCCACTGTCTAACCATCTATTAAAATAAAAGAAAGAAAGAAGATAAATCAAATTATGGTGTAGATGACACAATGAGGCCAGAACTATAAGAGCACAGGGAATGCAGCAAAGTGAATGCTGGACACATGCTGAAGATGGAAATCCTGACCATTTTACCATGCAACACAATGGCTGTGTCCGAAAGCTGGAAAATTATGCCTTCACAGGCACTATGTGGAGGTAGGCACAATGTTTGTGTCACATTCTGTCTACTAAGATACCTCCATCTGATTGATCTATGCGTGCAGTTCAGCGATTTGAGTAAAAAGTAAATATGCAGTCAAAAAAAAAAAAAAACTAATTAGAAGAGTAAATTAATTCATAAATATCCATTTAAAAAGTATAGAGAAATAAGCATTAAAATAACTAAACATTATGCATTAATTTTAATTTGCTTTGGTTGTACAAGATGTCATGGTGCCTTGGAAACCTTAGGAGGTACCTTTAAACACAAACATAGCCTGTGAAGTCATACACTGACTGGGCTGAGAGGCAGCAAGCCAGTTCCCTTTCGAACACAATACCCCTATGTTTTAATGTATGGCCTCATTGATTAGCATAACATTAGCTTTTCAGGCTTGGCTAAATGGTGCTGACTACAGATTTAAAATAATGATAAAAAGGGTCAAACTTATATTGTCCTAAATCATTAAAAAACCTATAAGATTAAGCTATATGCTAAGCAATATTTTTTAACTATAATTTCTCCTGACTCTTCTGTAGGGTGAGATAAAAACAGCTTCCAGAGTGACAACCACATTCTAACATTCTAATCATTTTGTTCCTTTCCAAGCCTGCCATTTCCTGGTTTTACTTTAAGATATAATCTTGGAATTTGAATGCTATAGGCATAGTAGTGAAGTAGTGGAAAAAAAAACTTACACTGGCAGAAACTACATTTTCCTAAAGCCTTTTGAAAATAAATGCTTCTGAAAATAGATTCAATTAGTTAACATGTTATTACTCACTACTGTTTTGTCCCTACATCTAGATTCTGTACATACAGTCAAGATTCTGTTAAGGACAAGTACCTGTACTCATTATGCAAATTAAGCATCACAGTTATGACGTGTCTTTTAAACAGTAATGTCATTTAGACTATTTGCCCTTTCCATAATCTAAGTATCTAAACAAAGTTCTAGGTTTTACGGGTTTTTTTTTTAATAGCGGGCTATTAACTGAAATAAATTTCTTCAAGATAAACAATGTTCTAAACATTGTAGGGATACTTGTATCTAAAGATCTCAACATAGTGTGTGGGATTTATTCAATCTACTTTATGCTAACTCTTCCTATATAAATGCTAAAATGAACAAACTCCTGTATGTAAATAGACAAGAAACAAAACAACAAACAAACACAAACAAAAAGACTCAAACTTGAGGATTTCCTCTTACTCTGTGGTATAAGACAACATGCAAAATGCATGGAAAAAGCAGGTGAAGATTCAGCCGCAGCAGTCACAGGGAAGTAACCCCGAGCAGCGTCCTGTTGCTAGATCCCTCCCCAGTGTCGCTCTACCTTCAGGACCAGTGCGGTGGTGGGGTTGGAGCTCCAAACATGGCTTGCTGTGGGGGAGGGGGGACATCAAGGGCAAGAATCCTCAGGGACACCAACCTGTTCCATTTTTAGGATTCTGCTCTCGCACAAAGTGAACTTGAACTTCTCTGCTATCTTAAAATAAGGTGGCAATCTTGGGATTAAGCTGGACCCACAGTAACGCTGACCTAAATAATGTTTGCAGTGGGTATAAACTGGAGCCGATTGAATTTCTACCATCTGTGGGGACTTAGCTTTCCCATTTTTAATCAGTGAACAGTGTCAGATGTGGGGTGTCGACAAAATGACAGGGTATACTAATGGTAAAAAGGGGGTAGCCACAATTTGTTGCCAGGATTCATTCAGGTTGTTGACTTGCAAAGTTAAACTTTTTAGAGTGGGAAACCATTTATTACAGGGTATTGTTGGCAAATGTCTGGATTTACAGTCAAGAAGAGACCATGTTAGATCTAATAAGGCATCAGAAAATCAGCCACAGAAATGTGGATGACCTCATTTGAAGAACATTCATGAAGTGAATCCAAGTTTGAGGATTTCAGAAACTGTTGAAAACAGGAGGGACCTGGCTGTTATTATGGATTCCAACATGCATGATTGCAAGGGGTCACCATTAGAAACAGCAAGGGTCATGTTACAAGACTTCTGGTCAGGGAGGGTGGTTGCACTGCACAGTACACGGTCAAGTGGCGTGCAGGTGTGAGTAACTATTAGCTTGATCATTAACTTTTATGTGAGAACTGAGTTATCACGACTCATATTGAAGGAGAGGACATTTCCAAATATTCCCCAGAAATGGGTTAGCTTCTAGCCTCATAGATAAATGTCTAATTCTTTTGGTTTCCGTGAAAACAATCAGTAGATTCCCTCTGTGTCCTCTGCTTCATTTCCTACGCTTAAAAGGAAGAACTCCAAAAGAAGCCACTACTGCGAGCATCTAGCCTGGTATAGAGGAGGAGAGGGTCACTGGCGAGAGGGATGGAGAGTGTCATAGCAGCAGCCCAGCGGGACATAGCATACTTAATAGAACAGATATGACAGAGGAGCATGAAGAGAAAGATAAAAGGTAGAGAAGCAGGCGAGCATCAGAAGAGAACTATACACTTGCCTTGAGGAGACTGAATGAGAGATACAGGCGAAGAAAAAAAGGAATCTGAAAAAATAAAATAGGACAGAAGAATGAGAAGAAAAGTCTCAGTATCCTTCTTATACTCTACATTTGAAAGGGGAAAATGTTAGTGAAATGCCCAGCGAAGCACCTTTTACATCTCAAGAAACTAAAAGAAGAAGAAAAAACAGCTGATAGAGAATAACCAGCACTTTCCTCGACAACTTACACGACTTAAAAGGATAGTACTAGGCCAAAAAAGTACAAATTCTATCATCATTTACTCACCCTTGTGTCGTTCCAAACCTGTACAACTTCTGCGGACCACAAAAGAAGATATTTTGAAGAACGGTGGGGGTCCAAACTACACTGGACCCAATTGACTTTCAATGTATGGAAACAAACAAACGAGACCTGTTTCAAAAAATCTTTTGTGTTACACAGGTTTGAAATGACATAAGTGTGAGTAAATAATGAGAATTGCACTCTTTTTTGGTAGCCTATCCCTTTAATCTAAAATTCAAGGAGGCTCAATGAGATAATCAACTGTAATTGGTGTAATTAAATATTTCTGTGGTGTGACATGCTGTACTCTTTCAAAAAGCATTCCTCATTTTATGCATACAGCTTATATTACTTGAAAAACTACACAGAATACTGTACTTTTAAAAATTAATTTGTAATACCAGAGAAGGGGAAAAGGTGTATGGAAGTTTTTTCTAAGAAAATCAAAATTACAAATGAAATGTTCAAATGCTAAAATAATAAATCAAATAGTCAAAACGGCCAACCATAGCTTATAACTAACAAGGCTCACAGGACCGCTTTATAATATGGGTATCGAATTATAGCTTTAATTATTTATGACTGGGTTGTACTTAATTGATCATTTTTGGGAATGAAATTGCATTTTTTATTTATATTTGAGCATCCATTATTACAATTTGATTTATTATTTGAAAATGTGAACATTTACCATTTTAAGTTTGTTAGGAAAAAACTTCCATAAAGATGAAGAAAAAAAAGAAGAAATGGTGAGCAGTCAAATTACTTAAAATATACATTTTTGCTTATACATTAATATAACTTGATGCTTATTAAAAACAAAACAAACATAAAAAAATAATAATAATTAATTCATGTTATTCATCAACTACCCATTAGCACTTTTTTACTTGGTAGGCCTACATCCAGAACTAATCACATACTCAACATCCCTCGATGATTCATCCGCATACTGAACAATACTTACAATATTCAAACGGTGGAACTTTCTCATGGAATTTCAATGATCCCTCCCATACTTTCTGACATCTAACCCTGCAAAGCACCCACATGTTGCACCATTGTGTTATGCAACCTGTTAAGGGAAGCCATTTTCAGCCGCACATCAAAATTTCATGTGATTTGGAAGCGAATATTATTTGCATTCATCCAGAACTAGCCACTTTCAACAGTTAGGTCAATCATCAAGCTGTTGAGGCAACACTAGGTCACCTAAAATGGATTAATCTATCTTGGAATCACAACAAGAACAGGGAGTGCCAGCAGTGAGAGTGGTGAGAAAGTTCAAGAGAACAGGTTGATCTAGTAGCACAGCAGTCTTAAGACAGGGCAAGCTCTACTGGTCACAAATAAGGAGTGTACCCCTGCTTCACGACATTCTTTGCCCAAACCACACCCAAAAACTTAACTAAGAGACACGCCTTGAAACACTGATGTGGACACCGCCGCAACCCTAACAAATCTACACACCCTCTATCATCCTGATTGAAGTTTTCTTTCCACTGCTTATGAGTCAGCCATATAGAATCTGCTTGACAGCAATTACCATCTGATGCAATTAGGGCATCACAATCTGACATCGTACGATGGTTGGCTAGCAATGTTTAACCGGCAAACATTTAATAAGGAAATACGGTGACGGACATGATAGCTAGATACTATCTATTGCAAGGGCAAAGGTTAAATGCACCAAGATGGCTTGTGTTACAGGGCGGCGCTTAAAGTGGGAACGGATTGGCCTCTTGACACTGGAAGAGCCTTGCGTGGCATCTCTTTCATGCCAGTAATATCAGCTCTATTTCTGAGGGGACTGAATCATGACACCCAAAGCTTTAAGACTGCTGTCTCAGCCAGCTGTGATCAGCTCTGACCTTAGGCATCACACCCAGACAAAAGAGAGAGGCCAACAGTATTGATATAAGCTGAGTTTGTCTAGTTGATCGGGTAAAAATCTCATGGTCCCATTTAGAATGACATATTTTTAATGGATTGTTCTGGGTTGAATACAAGTTAAGGTCTTTCAAAAACATCTAGGGGTTGTTGACATGCCCTTTACTGTGGCATGCTATTTATCATCTAAAGTTAGCAAAATGCACATGTATTTTGGGCGATGTCTACCAAATTGGCATCAGACGATGAAACATCGTGATGGATTTGCCTATATGGCAACATTTTGGATTTAAACCCAATGCAAATAGGTAACCTGCTAAGAATTAGTTGTGTTTTTCTATTTGTTGTGCGGCCCCGAATTGGCGCTAATTCTATATCACAAGTAAAATGCGCACGGCCACACAGACATTCATAACGTGCGTGTCTGGCTAGCAGCAGAGCGTTTCTATGGAAGCTCAACTTCCATAGGAATTCATTGAAAAAGCTCCCTCTGCTCCGCACCGTTATGATTGGCTGTGCACATTTTACTTTCACTTTCTGGCCAGAAACCTTGTTATTTAAACTTGTTTTTTGTTTTAACCACTGTCTACCATGGTAAAACTATGAAGGAGGCATATTTGGTGTAGCCTATTAATCTAACTTAATTTAAATTATTTTGAAGTTTGTTGCTGTTTTTGTAAGCTTTGTTTAATTCGTGTAAAACATCTAGTAGCCTATAATTTAGTAGTCTAAAAATTGTACTGTTTAAATCGTGTTCATTGAACTGTTTTGAATGTAATTTGTATTGTGATCAGGAACAACTTCATTATGTTATTATTACCTAATGTCTAAATGTCTTTAAGCCATCGGCAATGGTGCACTATCGGCCCAAACCTAATGTATATATATCATTATATATAATTAATGACAGTTTTGGGTGATCTAACCCTTTAAAATTGTGGGGTAAACACTGTTTTACTTAGTCAAACAATCATAATAAAAATATGTTTGAGTGTGTTGAAAGTTGTTATAACATTACTCTGTGGCTGGTGTGAGACATTTGTTGCACACTGCAGTAAATTAGATCGATATTAGAATATCATATTAATAAAAGCTGGATAACTTGTGTTGCTAAATGGCATGCAAATTAATTTTAAAATATATTGAATGGTGGAGAAAATGCTGTATTACTGTTACTACAAATAAAGCTCTTTCTGCTAGGTTGCTATGTTAGCCACTTGACAAAATAGTGTTGTCTCTGAGGCATTGACATGGTACAAATATGTTACTCGCAATAAATCAAGAAAACGAGATTCAAGAGAGACTAACTGTGTTGAGCTATATAACAATGATTCGTTTTCTGTCACTAAAGTTGCTCAACTGTTTCTGCCAAACAGTTGCTCACCTGTCAAATACACATAATATATTAAAGTGTTTTCATGGTTTCTATGGAAATAAACTCGGAAATCGAGGTTAACGACTGAGGATATGACGTCATTGACTGGTGATGATGCATATTGTGTCTTTAAAAGAAATGATGAGTAATCAGAATGCCTGAAATACACAATTTGCCTTATACATTCATTTAAATTTTAAACAAAATAAATATTTTTAAATTAGGTATGAAATGAGTCAACAACTCATAAACATAATATTTGTCAAATCATAGACTCACAAACAAATGCACTTACAAAAAGGAAGTTTATGAGGCAACTATTGCATGCTTGCTCAATAGATTTCCAAATGAAAGTGCATAACTGATAATTAACAATCACAGATGCTATCGATGGAGCTTAACCTGAATTTAACCCAGAATACTACATTAGGCTAAGTCTGGCATTGTTTACTACCTTATATACTTATATAGGTAGAATTTGTGTAACGTTATGATCTGTGACAATGGCGCCCGCACAGGCATCTCAGAGGGACATATTTAACAGCTAAATTTAACCATCTGGTTCAATATGTCACCTTCACATATGGTGTCTGTGTTAACAAGCCTGTAAGACAGTCCCCATGTCTACATCCTTCCAGCAATATTCAGATTCTAACCCCTAACTGAACTCAATGCGCCTAAGCTCAAGAGCCAAACAGCATTTGAAGGAGTCAAACATTTTAAACCGTGCTGAAAATGCAGAGAAGGCTGACGTCATGAGTCTTAACTTCCCGTCCTAATTCTATTAGATTCCAAGACGCCTAAATAAAGCCGAACCAAGGAGGACAGAAGCGCTCCATATATGCTGCTGACGTCCTAAAAAGCAGTGAACCAACATCCATAGTCAACAAAAACCACACGGTATTGTTTTCACAACGGAAAAACATACAGGGCCCGAACAAAGGACATCGTGTCATTTCACAGAATGATTGATGGACAAATGCATCTATTAGTGTAATGTTTTTTTTTTTTTTGTCGTTTCTAAAACATAAAAATTATTGCCTTTAAGATTGTTTACACAGCATGCAAAATTACAAGCGATTAGAAATTATTACCAAAGCCAACAGACTTGACAGTAGCGAAGACTGACTCAATTCTGCGAATCGGTTCTTTTATATAGTTCGTTTTAAAGAACGCCATGACATTATTATGACATCTCAGACTTGGCATTTACATGATTTAAACGTACCAATATAGCCATATGTCGGCGTTTTTTATTATAATAATTTTTATTATTATAAAGGCATTTATTTTAATGTCATACATGTCCTTATTCAGTATGTTGCAACCATGATTCGGTTCATAAAAGTAATTTAGAACCCAAATTTGCAGAATTAATTGAATAATCTAAACATTATGGGTTGAATCAAGAACCGATTCAGTTCTGAACATCCAATCGATTCACTGACAAGACCAGACTCAAAATAACGATTCATAATTGGTTCTAGACAGCTCCATTGATTATTCTAGCTTTGTCACGTCGCTAGAAATGTAGATGGGGTGTGTAAGCAGTTTTTCCCTTCATTTACACTGTCCTCCAGTTTCGGATGCATCTGCACTGCAGATGATCAGCTGAGCCGCAACATGTGCCCATTTCAGTTCAAAGCAGTATTATGTGTCCCCATATTTCTCCATGGCCTTTCCCTAAAAATAAACGTCAGGTCAAAGCAGTGGATGAGAACACATTCATTCGGAGTCCAACATCCGCCATGCATGCCATCCCTGCAAAGTGTACATTCATCAATAATCTTTCTATTATGCCAAAGGGAGGCGTTATGGAAAGTGTACGTGAGAAAGAAACAGTGCATGACTCTTACATAACGCCAGAGAGTTCCAGTATTACCTTCAAGGCATTTTAAACATGTGCATACATTCAAATCGACTGTATCAGCTCGTATTGTCCTCAAACTCACTATTCAGCGCGACATTTCCATTTAGAATTAGAACGGTACCATTTAGAATGTTAATAAACACACACCCTAAGTTTAAAAACAAACAGAACCAATTCAACGACACTGTTGTAGGACGTTCACGTTCTCTTACCGGAAAACTTTGAGTCTTTGGCCGTTGCAGAATGTCCATCGTTTAGGCCTTGTGACGACGAAATCTGAGAAGATTGGGTCATTGGATCTGCCATTTTTGTCGCGTTGCTCTACGGGGTGTGTAGCGCAGAGGTGGTGTCGTTGAGGCTGTTTGGTTGTTAATCTGAAGGTTCCCGATTCTCCGAGTATTTCCCAACACAGCAGCGGCGTCACCGAGCCTGCACAAGCACACTAGGTGAACCTGCCTGAATGTTGCAGTGGATGGGGGCGGTGGAAGACAGACAGGGCGGGTACATGAGAGAGAGAGAGAGAGAGAGAGAGAGAGAGAGAGAGAGAGAGAGAGAGAGAGAGAGAGAGAGAGAATAATTAGGGTGAGAGAGGTCGATGTGGTTTGCTTAAACAAGGTTCGTCATAAAACTATTTTGATTTCGGAAGCTTCGAGATTCTTCCACAAGAAGCCTTCCTTTTCCTTCATCTGCCCCATACAGGCCGCATCATGTATTGTAAACAAATGCTTTCTGCATTAAAGTATGATCTAAAAACTAGTATCTGTGATACATTATCATCAGTCATTACGGTAATATCAACCTGAATTGCAGTTCCTCTTTCTATTCTGCCGCCTTAAGCATCAAAACAGTCGTTATTAACCCTGAAACCTACGAACAGCTTGAATTAGGTTGATGTCTAATCCATCCTCGCCTACTTACTGTCTCTAGAAAAGATACAGTAAACAGTATTTTCTACCGTGACACTAAATGCTGGGTCAGTATTTAATTTCTTGTGCAACAGCGTCATCCTTTGGTTGCTAACAGACATGTCTTCTTTTGCATGTTATGATGGGGCACATTAGACTATTTCACTCTGTTTCATGCGTTATTTACGTGGTATCGGCAAAAAAAACCAAAACAATATATTTCTATTATGTACGGTGGGGCAGTTGCATAAACAGACACATTATGTTAAAAAAATTAAGTTAAAAAAAGAAAAAATTTTTTTTGGTGCTGGTCAGTCAAAATTATTATTATTTATATAATTTTTTTACTTCATCTGAATGGTACGAAACTTGGTAAAGGTTTTGGCAATTGCTGTGTGAAAAAAAAAAAAATCATAGACTGATTCGGGGTCAGGTCTAAAGGTTAAATGGTCCTGAAATAATAGTCACACTTGTATTTCATCTATTAGAAACATTTGGTACTGCGCCCAAACAGCCTTACTGAAAGCTATTTTTTTTTTTTTTTTAGATATAGAGTAAAACATGTTTTGGAAAATATTTCATATGAAAATTCATATGCATTTTTCATAACATTAAATGTAATTTGTTTTTACTTTTTTTCAAGCTCACTTTAAAAAACTTCACTTCAACAATAATCTGGCTAGTGTTGTCTTTAAAAAGAGACCAGTCTTAAGTCTGTGCTCCAAAGCATTCAAGATTTATGACCATTTAAGTTGGAAATATAATTTTCTGATCCAATAATGAATAAGTGAATACATGGATTATAACTACTGCATAAATATACCATAGTAGTACCATAAAACCCCCTAAAAATACAAAATATTAAATAAAAAACATTATCGAACAGAAATATAGTACAATCATTTCATTGGACTAATAATTAAAAATAATAATAATAATAATTTTTTGACTGGTTAAAGTCCCCATGAAATCAAAATTGAAGTTTTTGGCTTTTAGTATGAATATGTTACTGTTATCTATAAGCTAGTGTGCTCCAAAACAGTGACAAAATTTGCATTAAGAAGATATAGGTCTAAGCATTTAAAACGTACAGTCTCTCACTTCTGCCCATATGGATCAATGATTTTGATGACATCAATCTGCACTTCAGCTTCTCATCAGATTTTCTGTCCAATCAAATGCTCTCTAGATTCTGAAGCTCCGCCCACTACTTTATTAAAAAAATGCTGCGGCTAAAATTTATCACTTGTTCACACATTAACTATTTTCTACATGGTGAATTGCACATAGTGCACTATATAGGGGACAGGGAACGGTTCAGACAGCCTATATATAATAGCCTATATATAATATGCTTTCATTGGGGCGAATTAAGTCTAGTTTCAGGTTAGTGTCATGTGAACCGCCGCAGCGCACACAGTCTGCTCCGGTCCAGAGAAAGAGAGTGGATCATATGTGCGAGTCGGCGCACATATCAGACCCACAAGCGGCGCCAGGATTTTGATTGTAGGTGGGCCTCCGAAAAAATGGATGGGCCAGTTAAAATAAGCCAAAAAAACCCCAACTTAAATAGGATTTTTTTTTGTTGCTTTTTTTAATACAATTACAATTTCATTTCATTTATTGTTTAATAAAATTATAGGGCTATTATTTTTAGTTTATTAACAGCAACAACAGCTGTAAAGATGAAGTTGACGATCGCCATCTTGCGCCTATAGAGAGAAATGCACATCATGGATTACATAATCAGAGAGTAGCCTATTTCTTTTCGTTTTAAATTGTTAAAAAGACATTTCAAGCTTTCTTAAGATATATTTCATGTCTGTGAGGCATACGCTGAGTTTCGTTAAGTTAGGATGAGATGCGCTCCTGTTCACGAGCAATGCAAGTGACCGCGCGGGCGCCTCCATGATTATATTGTCTGCTATATTTGCTTCTTGTTTATTAAACCCAGACAATTGGTTGATCAAAAAATATTAAAATTAAGATACAATTTATACAAAACGAAATTCACTTAAAAAAAGTCTTTCTACAAAACAAAACTTAATTAAGTGGTCAAAATCATGTCTGACCATGTCTCTCGATATATTGCGCATCCTATCTTACTCGTGCGGTTCACTTTTCATAATCAACATACAGTAGATGAAAAAATAACATTATAATATTTTAACAAATATGAAACTAAATGAGCTTATTTAATGGCTACAACACATATAGTAGGCCTAAAGACTCTCTATTTGTACAAATTGCTGCACATTCATTTTATTCTGAATTTTGCACACATAAGTTGAAAGGCATTTGTTTGTGCATGCATAGTAAAACATATCTGCAACATTTATCAAGTTCACTGATAATTATGCGTGCATTTATTAATTATTATCTTAAAGAATAATGTAACAAGGACGAAGCATGTAAACTGCGTTGTTTGTTTAGAATGGAATGGATCGCAAATAGATCCGAATGAAGAAACATACAAAACCATAGTAGAAAATGGGTGGGCCCGGACCTAAGCGCCGCGGCTGATCAGACCCATTTGAATATTGAATCCATTTGAATATAGTGTGCTATATTTTAAAGCCATATGGACAAGATTAGCAGGAGAAACAGTTAGAGATGAGGAAGATACTGTGGTACTGAGCTAAACGGCTCTGGCCTAGCTGTGACATAAACTAAACTCTATTTTAAAAAGGGGAGGAGCTGTTTGATATGTCCGGCCCTGCCCTGCCACACTGAATAATGCTGCACGTTTTCAAGGAGCTTCAGTGGGCCTTTAAGACTGTGGCAAGTAGGCTAGGCTATTATGGCTAGGCTAGTATGTGGTTAGTCAAGGAGAAATCATTCTTTTTAGTAGATTATCTACATTTTTATGTAACTGACTTAAAACAGTAATGAACAGCATTAAAGAAAAAAGCTTGAACTTGTAAGACTATACTTAACAGTTTATGCAACCTGGAGGCAATAAAATAACAATAATGGACCTGATGGTTGAGGAATGAGGACTGACTAGTCAAGGCAGAAGCAAAAACACATTTATTACAACAAAGTGGCACACAAGTTTAGTTAGCGGAAATCAATTAAAACATCAACGTTCTATATTATACTAGATAGCAGAAAGTATTATAAAATGCACTAATAAATAATATCCCGTCGATGTTTTACACTCCAGTCCAGCTGGTGGCGATAATGCGCCAAAAGTAGGTTCACCAACCGTCATTAATGCGCAAAGATGCCCTAGAAGACTACATTTCCCGAAGTGCTTGAAGAGAACAGGAAGTACTTTAATTTCGCCGATATGTTCACAATAGGAATAAGCATAACTCAGGCGATTCAACGTTTTGACGTCCGAACAGATTGTGTATGTCTCCGGTGTTATGTAGGAGTGTCCGTCTCTCATCTGCGCGGCAAAAGCACGGGGCAAAACAAAAGCATGTGGATGTAATTTCAACAAAGGTATGTAGTAAGAATGCAGCCAAGCGACGCTGTATTGTTTCGAAAGACAGGAGAGACCAATCCGTTCACTGTAAAACGCCATTTAAGCTGGAAAAACACCAGAAACTGATATTATTGAATGAGCTAGCTAGCTGCAGCCTCATGACGCAGATGATGTCGCCCAGACTCACATGTGTTGCAGTTGCGTTGTTTTCATTGCTCAAATTTCAAGCACTGGCTGCTTTTTTGTGTGGATAATATCTGGGTTATCATTGTAGTATACAGTTAGACAGCTGGGTTAAATTTCTCCCTTCAGAATATATTATACTCTTAATTATTCATCATTTAACATGTATTCAGCCAGTTAATATTCAGCCAATTTAATGTCATGCTCATCCAGCCCAAAAGCTTTATTTTGGATTTAAACGTTTACTTATAATATTTAATATTACGTGGTGATTTGTTAACTTGTGACACATGGTCTTACACATGTCTGGGAATTCCCCTAGCATAGATTATATTGACTTATTGGCCTCTTTTAAACCAAAAAGTATCATAGTTTGATTGATCATGTTAATAAAATGCAGTACCATGGTATATATTAATGTACTGTAGTATAATAAGACTGTAACTACTATGGCAATTCCAAATAATTATTTTCTAGTAAGCAAATAATATCCTAAACTCCTGCTCACAGTATCAGACACTCATTAATTAGACAAGACATGCATTCTTTGTACTTCAATTAAAAGCTTGTATTGTGTGTTATAATATTTATTTATTTATTTTTAAGATTGCATCAGACTGGGATTGAACTCAACCACTAGCCATGGGGATTCGGTCGGCTCAGAAGAAGCATTTCCCTCTTCGGGGCATCGATGGAGTGGTGCAGCTTTTCGAGTCCGAGCTTAACAGCCCAGAACCAGACCTGGCCCTGCTGTCCCTAGTGCTGGGTTTCGTAGAGCACTTCCTGGCTGTCAACAGAGTTGTTCCCGTCAATGTCCCGGGCGTTCGCTTTGAACCTCTTAAACCTGACAGTCCCAACTCTTGCTTCCCCACAGTTGAGCTGAATCTCGTATCTGCCCTTTATGAACGCTTCCTGGCCCAGATTCGTGGTGCCGTGGACATGTCCCAGTTCCGCAAACCGACTGGCAGCTCCAGCCGTGAGCTTGTGAAAAAGGTCTCAGATGTGATCTGGAACAGTCTTAGTCGGTCTTATTTCAAGGACCGGGCACATATTCAGTCCCTTTTCAGTCTCATCACAGGTAGACTTTCACACATTAAATGACATTAAACAAATCTGACCTTGTATTATAGATTAATATATGTGTCTCTCTTTCTGTAAGGCACAAAGCTGGACAGCTCAGGAGTAGCCTTTGCAGTGGTAGCTGCATGTCAGGTGTTGGGCCTGAAGGATGTTCATCTCGCTCTCTCGGAAGATCATGCCTGGGTCATCTTTGGCAAGGGTGGGGAAGAGACTGCAGAGGTCACATGGCATGGGAAGGGCAACGAAGACCGAAGAGGTCAGACTGTCAGTGCTGGAGTCAATGAAAGGGTACGTAATGATCTGTTATTCATGATATGATAAACACTACTGTATATTCATAAACACCATGCCGTTCAAACGTTTGATGTCAGCATTAAGAAATTAATGTTCATTCAACAAGGATGCAAGTTGTTTCAAAGTGACAACCATTTATGTTACAAAAGACTTAAAATAAATGCTGTTCTTTTGAACATTATATTCAGTTTCCACAAAAACATTGCAAGATGGATAATAAATGTTATTTGCGCAACAAATCAGCATATTCAAATGATTTCTGAAGGATCATGTGACACTGAAGACTGGAGCGATGATGCTGCAAATTTAGCTTTGCCATCACAGCAATAAATTACTTTTTTTTTTTTTACTGTATTTTTGATCAAATGACTAAAGCCATGAGAGACTTTTTTTTTAAAAATGTCAAAAATCTTTACGACTCCAAACTTTTGAACGGTTGTGTAAATGTGAGACAGTTCTTTAACTTGTTGTAAATCTGTGCTTCATTTATTTTATTCTCTTTCTCCTTAGAGCTGGTTATATCTTAAAGGCTCCTACATGAAGTGCAACAGGAATATGGAAGTAGCGTTCATGGTTTGCGCCATCAATCCTTCTCTAGATCTGCACACAGACAGTACAGAGCTACTCCAGCTCCAGCAAGTATGTCTTTTTATTTGTTTTAAACTTTCATTGCATCATTCTACGTTTCCTGCATTCTATTGGCTGCTCTATCTATAAATGTCTATTATATACTGTTCACTGTATCTATGTTTGTACATATGCATATTTAAGTATCTATTGTCATCCAGATTTTCTTTCTTTTTTCAGAGGCTGTTGTGGCTGCTGTATGATCGAGGTGATTTGGAAAGGTATGACTCGTTTCTTATAAATCAAGGCACTGATTTGATCTGATTATTGTATATAACTCTTTCTGAATGTGTGTTGAAGGTATCCCATGGCAATGGGCACTTTGGCTGACCTTGAAGATCAGGAACCCATGACTGGCAAGGAAAGCCCTCTCTCTATTCACCTTAAGGTATATATGATTACAGCTATATCAGTATATATCACAGATATTTACAAGGTTGTCATTTATTAAAATTGCACTATTCTGTTTGGTTTTCCCTAGGCTGTTGACTCGGCTAAAAAATATTACAACAACGAGCACATCTACCCTTTCATGTATCTAGCAGGGTATTATTACAGGCACAGAAATGTCCAGGAGGCTTTGCGTTCCTGGGCGGAGGCTGCATCAGTAATGCAAGAGTAAGTCAAGCATCATAGAAATCTGACCATTGAATGAAATAGATTTTTTTAGTTGTGTCTGTTAAAGTAATTCACTTTTGAAAATGCAGCATATTCGTTATTTTAATTAGACTTTAACAGCAGAGGGCAGTGTTCATTTGTTACTGGTGCATACATTTTAACTCATTAAAGGAATAGTTCACTTCAAAATGAAAATTCTGTCATCATTTACTCCCCCTCAAGTTGTTTAAAACCTGTATGAATTCCTTTATTCTACTGAACACAAAAGGAGATATTTTTAAGAATGTCAGTAACCGAAATGGATGGACCCCATTGACTTCCATAGTATTTTTTTTCCTGCTATGGAAGTCAATGGGGTCCATCAACTGTTTGATTACAGACGTTCTTAAAAAATATCTTCCTTTGTGTTTAGCAGAAGAAAGAAATTCACACAGGTTTGAAACAACTTGAGGGGGAGTAAATGATGACAGAATTTTCATTTTGAAGTGAACTGTTCCTTTAATGCTTGTGATGCATTCCTAAGTAAAGAAAATGATTTATGTAAAAAGGCTGAATCAGTCTCTAAACTAAAATGTGTCTGTTACTACTGCACAGTCATGATTAGATGACAAATTGAAAACGCATCAAGCCTCTTAAATGTTCATGCCAAAAGGAAAATGTGTTGTTTGCCAGCATTGTCTGTGTTGCCTCATGCTGTTTGTCCTTAGTCTTTAGAATGCTCATTCCTGTCCTAGCCTTGGCATAGGTCCCTGTCGACAGAGACAATCTGTACTTTCCTCCCTCTAAACACAGTGCAGTTGACGGACAGAGTGCTAAAAATACTTGATTCCAAAGTCCTAAAGGATGTCTGCACAAAGCACGCCTAGAACTACTGCTCACTCCCATCCACTTCCTTTTCCTGCTCTTCCTGTTTCCTCTTCCTTCATGACAGCATTAGCTATCTCCTACCCTCTGTCCCTCTGACGTATCTTTTCTTTGTGCCTATACACTGCCATTCAAAAGTCTCTTCTGCTCACCAAGGCTGCATTTATTTGATCCAAAATACAGTAAAAGCTATAATATTGTGAAATATTATAACAATTTAAATAAACTTTTTTCTATTGTAATATATTTAAAAATGTAATTTATTCTTGTGATGCAAAGCTGAATTTTCAGCATCATTACTCCAGTCTTCAGTGTCACATGGTCCTTCAGAAATCATTCTAATGCTGATGTTCTGCTGAAGAAACTTTTATTATTATCGATGTTGAAAACAAGTTGTGTAGAATTTTTTTCTTAAGGATTTTTTGATGAATAGAAAGTTAAAAAGTCAATTTACTGTCTCTTTTGATCAATTTAATTCATCCTTTATGAATAAAAGTGTTAATTTCTTTAAAAAAAATTCTTACAGAATTTTTGTATTTCTGTATTATGTTACAAAAGCTTTCTATTTCACATAAATGCTGTTCTTTTGAACTTTTTATTCATCAAGGAATCCTGAAACAAATTGTTTTCAACATTGATAATAATCATAATCAAAAAAAAAATCTTGAGCAGCAAATCATCATATCAGAATGATTTCTGAAGGATCATGTGACTCTGAAGACTGTAGTAATGATGCTGAAAATTCAGCTTTGCCAGCACAGAAATAAATTACATTTTAAATATATATTCAAATAGAAAACAGTTATTTTAAATTCACAATATTACTGTTTTTACTGTATTGAGACTTTCAAAAACATTAAAAAATCTTACCGATCCCAAACTTTTGAATGGCAGTGTATGTATGTACACTATATAAAAAAATGTATAAATGTGCATGTGTATATATAAAATATTTATATTGTTAAGAACAAAAGATAATAAACTTTTATAATGCATAAACTTTACATAAACTATACATAAACTTTTTTTTTTGGTCTACAGTTACAACTACTGCAGAGAGGATGAGGAGATCTATAAGGAGTTTTTTGACATTGCTAATGATGTCATTCCCACCCTTCTTAAAGAGACAACAACTGCTGCTGAAAGTGGTGGCGAAGGGGCTGATGAAATGGAAAAAGAGGTCTTGTTTAATTAAGCATGAAAGAAAACATTTGATATAATATATATATATATAATTTAGAGCAAGGTTGTAAACAAGTCTTTCTCTTGTCCTCTATTCATGCTTTTACCTCAAAGGACCAGCCGAGACAGGTCGCTGCTTTGTCTGCCCTTCAGGACCCAGAGTGCTTTGCTCACTTACTCCGGTTCTATGATGGGATTTGTAAATGGGAAGAAGGAAGTCTCACGCCAGTGCTTCATGTAGGCTGGGCCACCTACCTGGTTCAGTCCCTTAGTCGCTTTGATGCACAGGTAAAATCCCTCGATTTGCTCAATAGACTGTGATTACGCTAGCCTAGGAAAACCCAGACAACTTCTGGCAAATTCAGATTTGCTCGAGAAGTAGTTTGGCAAAGAGCTCATTCAAGCCCATTTCCATGGCCTAGAAATCGGGGCACCAATCAGAAACGTTGAGGCAGGCTTTACACAATGACGATCGCTCTGATTGGTTTTTGGTCTATCCAATTGCGCCCAGAGGCATTTGAGCGACGTCCGTTCAACTTTTAAATGCATTATTATATTCAAATTGCAAACACATGAGGACAGTCTCCATGAAAGACCCACTGGCAGATGAACGTGCTACTACATTTCTCTCCGAAACGGTAGGAAATTAAATTAGATTTAATAGAGGATTTTAACTGTGACAAGATGATTGACAGGGCAGTTTACATGACAGGATGCACGCGACAGATCCGTCCGATAAAGATGACGAAGTAATCTGTCCCAAAGCTTGCCTACTTTTTTGCTATACATTCAAAAGTAAATACATTTTCTTCACAAAAAGAGTAAATACTTTTATGGCGTAGTGTAACTTAGGCGAATTGGGACGCAGCATATGGCTTTACACGATGACGATCGCTCTGATTGGTTTTAGGTCGGTCCAACTACGCCCAGAGGCATTTGAGCGACGTCCGTTGGTGACGCCCTTTTGGAAATGAGTTATTAATGAAGCTTTGCCAGACCATAACTCAGTTACTACTGAGAATGGTCTAGTTTTAACCAGGCTATGATTACGCGTTTCTACAGTAATTAACATCCTGAATCTAGTGAAGTATTCCATATTTTAATTAGATTTTATATATATATATATATATATATATATAAATTCTCTCTTTTATTTTTCTCTATTTTACAAAGTTGTTAAAACGTTATCATGGATTTTTTTCTTTGGCCATTAGAGCTGATGGGAATACAAAAAGTATATTTGCTGTCGTCTCCCCTTTACCACTAAATAGGTTTACCTAAATATGATGACTTCCACTTCTGAGAACCCTGGAAATGTGAAAAGGGTCTATTTCAAGTTTTTATTAAAATGCCATTTATAATCAGACTCTGTGTATTCACTCTTTCTCAGATCAGGCAAAAAGTGTCAATCATCACCAAAGATGCAGAACCAGTGGACGACGATGATCAATCCAGCGAGGACCCGCGTGAGGGGCGTAGACGGGTCCCGAGGCGAGAATCCAAGTTAGATGAACAAGCAGGACCATCGTCTCCAAGTGCAGCATTGCCCGCTCAAAATCCAGTTCCCAAAAAGGTGGGTGGAGAAGGAGGACGGCGTCGTTCCTCTGCTGGCACTCGAGGTAAAGAGTCCGATGGCAAAAATGAGCCATCATCCCCGAGTCCCACACCTTCACCTTCCCAGCCACCCATAGTGCAGGGAGGGCCGGTGGTGGCTTTCCACAGTGAGAAGATGAAGGGAATGAAGGGGCTGCTTTCTGCGGCCAAGATCAACTCTAGTGCCATTAAACTGCAGCTCACGGCTCAGTCTCAAGTGCAGATGAAGAGACAGAAACCCACACCTTCTGGAGATTACACCTTGTCCTTCATGAAACGCCCTCGCAAAACTCTTTAAAATGCCAACTTATAGATATTTTTTCTTTTAACTCCTTTATTTTCACCTGGAGTGAAGTTCATTAGTTTGCCTGGAAATTACAAATGTTCTGATAAGATGATGCTGAATTTATCTAATTCACTTCTTTTATAACCATTACAAGTTGAAGTCAGAAAACTCGTCTCATGCACCAGCAGTTTTGGTTTATTATTTGATAGTATAAAGTAATTTTATTAATTTGTCTTAAATCTGTATAATTACTATAAGTTCTATATTAAAAAAAGAACCCAGATTAGAACAAGCCAAAGTGATTATTTTGTGTTTATCAGGTTATTAGAAAATATGATATTCTTTTGTCTGCAATACAATTAAAGTTCTGAAATTTCTGTGCTTCACAAGTCAAATGTATTTAACAAATTATTGGGATTTCCATCCTACATGAGTAGGTCTTGCACTTGTTCTGTTATTCTCCACATTACTGCTGGATTTCATAAGTGGTCTCAAGGATACAGTAGTGCCATAGCAAACTTTGCAAAAAAAAAAATTGCAGTGATCGTGAAAAAATTATTTTCTCAATGCTAAAGTGTATTTTCCATTAAATAAAAAACTTGAACAAATCTAGTGAGTTTTATTGTCTTTTATTTACTGTCATTCACGTTGTGAGGGCTTATCTTTGCCCTTTGATGCTTTGCACATGCGCAAACGCAGCGAACAGAATCGCGTCCAGTGATGGGTGAAGACCGCTGAAGTCCACGAATCGGTTCTTTTGAATAGTTCATTTCAAAGAGCCGGTTGAAAAGCCTGTTCTTTCAAAAGCGGTTCTTTTCCATCATTATGAGATCCCTGACTTGCTACCGTGCTCAAAACGTTTTAAATAAAGTCGTACAGGCATGTAGCCTATTTATTTTTGCTGCATCATTTACTTTTCGTTAAAAAGCTGTTTATTGTAATTCCACAGTTCAGTTTGTTACTACTGCCATGATTCAGTTAATCAAACCATAAAAGTAGAACCTATATTCGCTTTAAACAGTAGCCTACTAAGATCCATTTAGGCTACATAGGCTATTTTTTTTTATTGAAAATGTTTTTTGCACGATTCAAATACAAAGCTATATATTAAAACTAAATCGTAGGCTATAGGCTTCGTGTTGATAATGGTTCTCGCCTCGGTGCAAATAGGAGATGTTCGGAAAAAACGAGAACTGCTCGGACCTATTCAGTCCAATTCGTTAATGAATTGTTCAATCCGGTTTTGCGAATCGATTCACCTAAAAGATCCGACTCCAAAGAACGGATTTCTGCTCTACGGGTGCGCGAGTGTGAGAAGGACAGGCAGAAATATTACACGGCGAAGTCAGTGATTACTGGTAGACTGGATGTTAACATTAATATTTGCCTTTGCTTTGTATTGCATTAATTAAATCTATAGCCTACAGTTTTATCAATGACATTCTTTTTCACCACTTTTGATGACAAGCGCACCAGGATGAGATGAGTTTACTGTGAACTGATGAGTCAAACTGTGTGACAGCTGTCATGAATAACTGAAACATTAAGAAATCTGCTGGCATGAATACTATAGGAGTTTCATTTTTGGATCCCTTGGATGATTATGAGATTATTCATCAGATCGGGAGCGGCACCTATGGAGATGTCTTTAAGGTGAGAATGAAGCTGTTTTTTTAGGTGACCATTTGGAAATTGCACGGAGTGTTTTAAGCTTTAATCTAGCGTCTACGTTTTAATAAATGCTTCACTGTAAATATGTGAAAACACAAACACTTTGCCTTTTGGGTTACTAGCACAAACCTACCAAAAAGGATTGCATTATCTTTAGACAAGGTATCATGCTGTGTTTTTAGACATATTTTATGGTAGTGCCATGGAAATATGAATATGGTTATTCAGCATCATGTTAAATGTCAAGGTACCATCTGATGTCCTCATTGTACCATGGTACCACCTCAGCACGTTTGTAAGGGGAATCTTGCTGATATTGACATTTGATATATATATTTTTTTTTTTACTTGTTGTTAATGTCCTTGTTTATGCTGAATATTTCAAGGAACCCAAGCCATGATATTACTTGACTGACTGGTTTTCTAAAGTGATAGTATTCACAGCATATGTGCAAAGACATACACTCAATCCAACACGTTAAACACAGACATAATGTTGCACCTTGGTCCCCATACTATTTATTTTTATTAGCCTATGTCTAAATGTCTTTGTTAGGGCATCTAGGTCTTTTTTTTCAACAAAATATGTTATAACGTAAGTCAATCTGTCTTCAATGATCATCCTACATGCAAAACAGCCCTTTCAGAAAAGCATAGGTAAAAAATAGATGCAATATAAAGTAGTTTGTGATTTTAAGGATAGCATATGGTTGGCTCAGAAATTTGACTCGACTTAAAATAGATCTTACTAGCACAACCGCAACATTAATGGAATGTTACAAATCTGGCCCTTAAAGCCAAGACTCTCACAGGTGTGGTGTTGTTCTCCAAGAAGTTTGTAAAGTGCAAACATGTGTTTCTGTCTCTTTTATAGGCCTATATGTTTGCTGAAGTAATATGGAGATTGTGTCACTCTTGCAATCCCTAACACAGTCCACTTTATCATAATTCAGTGGGTGAGCCAACAACCCTTACAATGCCCATCACACAATGCACAAAGAATCCTTTCTAGTGTCCTCCAGCTCTCTCAACTTTGAGTCAGAAAGTTCTCAAGATCTAAAAATATTTCATGGTGAGGATTACCAGCTGCCATCGAACAAAACAGTCTGTTTTGCATTTGATGGACTTTTCAGGTCTGACTATGCCAACATAAAAAATAACAAGCTTTGGGGATTTTTGGCCAAAGTGTGGGCAGATACCGAAGCTGAGCCATTGTTCTTGGTTTGTGGCTGCGTTATTTCAGGTTGTACAGTTAAACCATTAAGAGAATGTTGCACTGTCGCTTTAGTCATGACAGGAAGTCCTCTGGCATGCCAGGAAAAACAACAGGAAGGCAGCTCAGTGAAGTTCCAGGTTTTGTCCAGAAATGCCTGATTTGTTATGTTTATGAGTAGCCCAAAGCAAAAATGGAGGTTAATTTTCCTGGTTCCTTTTTTTTTTTAATTTGGTTCATAGACACAATATTATGCCCTTTTTCAAAGTCTTGATTTTGTTTTTGGGGTCTACTAGAATAGATTTACATGCTTAAATGTTCAAATACACCTGATTTTTGCAGCACCTCTCTTCCCAGTCTGTCAGTATCACTCTGTTTAGTTCCTTTCTTTATGAAGCCCCTCCTTCTGAAAAGCACAATGTGCTCTGATTGGTTTGCTGGATCAGTGTGCTGTGATTGGTCAACCTCTTTGAGCATGTTTCAGAAATGTCATGTTCAACACTCCTAATGCAACTCCCAGGCCTTTTTTGTGTGTGTGTGTAAGCCTTTGGTGGGAATTATTTAAATGAGGAATTTTATGACGTGTTCGTTCCCGGAAGAAAACTCAAGACTCCAAACGAGGCATTTCAGGGAGTTCAGAAACAGTGCGCACTGATAGAGAGAATAACTCCCTTTCTGGAGTGACTTTGTGCTTTGTAACTTTGCAGAAATTTTTCATGCTCAAACCAAACAGCAACATTAATTTAATTATTTAGTGCAACACACACTAAAGAAAGTTGAAATGTAACAAAAAAGCATAATAGCTTTAAATAAACCACTCTGTATGTATAAACACATTTAATATGCATGAGTTTCCCCATTTCATTCCAAAGCTATAAAATAATTTGATGAATCTTTGGCAAGTGGTGATACTAGTGTTTTATATTAACTTGATAGAATCTAGACCGTATGATACTGCACTCATAAGAGTGATTAACTGATGGTACAGTATCGTCTGAAGAACATCAGGTCTTGGCAATGGCTACAGAACAAGGTTACAGTGAAGGACACAGCAGGCTACCACTGACACTATGATATTTGTCATTAAGATCCCTGCCAGGAGAGCTGGATCTGTTCCTGGATTTTCTACAGCATCCCAAACATTTCACCAAAGTAAACATGGCCTTAAAGTCACTTTTATTCACCTCTGTGTTGCATTTGCTCAGTCACATACAATGTAAAATGTTTATTTGAAAACCAGAACAAAATATATAATTATATAAACACTGCAGTGATTTGAATGGCTAGAATGCGTTTTTAAACCTAAAACCCCGAACCTGGACTACAATCACTATAGCACATTGTTTCCATATGATACAAAACAATAATGTTCTAATAATTCATTTTAAATAACCTGATTTTTATTAATAATAATGATCACAATAAAACAATTCTGTTACAAAGATTTCTATATCAAATAAATGCTATTCTCTTGAACTTTATATTGATTAAAGAATCCTGAAAAAAAGGAATCATGGTTTCCACATAATATATTAAGCATTTTCAACATTGATAATAATAAAAAATATTTCTTGAGCAGCAAATCATCATATTAGAATGATTTCTCAAGGATCATGTGACACTGAAAACTGGAGTAATGATGCTGAAAATTCAGCTTTGCATCACAGAGATAAAATGGATTTTAAAATATATCACAATAGAAAACAGTTATTTTAAATAGCAATACTATTTCACAATATGCTTTTACTGTTTGCAGCCTTGGTGAGAAAAATAGATCTCTTTCTACCGACCCCAAACATTTGAATGGCAGTGTATGGACACTTAATATAAAAATTACATAAAATGTGTCTGTATACATATATACATATAATGACTGTTTTACAGCAGTTGGATTGGCTCTTCTGATTTCACAGTCAAAATGATTTGTAAACGACAAAGTACAATCTGACTTTCCTGGTCATCACGTGATATTATGCATTTTTCTTTCAGGCTAGAAACATTAGGAGCTCACAAATGGCTGCTATCAAAATTGTTAAACTGGATCCAGGTGTGTGAGTAGTTTTAATGTTATACGCATTTGGATAGGTTTGCATAGAAATATTCATGTATCAGTGGTGTACTGTAGAGAACATACAGACAACATTTAGAGGCTTGTGCTGTTTCTAACAAATCCCTCAAAATTATAGAGGCTTTATTGGATCGATTCCTTGTATGAAGGATTTATATTATAATGAGCGCTATATTTACACATAATTATAGTCCTCAAAAGCCTCCCTGTCAAGACACTTACTAGTAAAACTATTTTAAAATGACCGGGCTCACATGAAATAGTAATGATTGATTATATGTTATAAGTTATTTTTACACTGCTCTCTATATCTGTTCCTGATTTGTCAATCATTGCATTCTGGAGTAAAATACTTGAAATATTTTGTTTTATGTACATGTATTATGGACAAGTACTTGTTCAGTATACACTCTTTCTCTCGTTCTTTCTCTCATTCTTCAGGTGATGACATCACCTCCATCCAGCAGGAGATAACAATGATGAAGGAATGCAAACATAAGAACATTGTGGCCTATTATGGCACTTACCACAGGTACAGTAATGTTTGCGCATTGCCTGGTATTTCTCCAGTAGTTGTCAGGGCAGAGAAAGGTGCATTCCTCTACATGTTTTATATGAGTTACGCAATCAGATACGAAGCACAAATCACTGAATAGGTTTTGTAAATAGTTGCCGACACGTGTCAGCACATGCTCTAGATGACTTGTGCATTCCTGAATTATATTTCCAAGGCATGCATTCCTACTCACAAGCTTTCATTATGTTTATGAGATTCTTGTCATGGTTATGGGTGTGTGCATATGTATCTATTGAAAATGTTTTGTGTGCAAGGACTGGGCACTGAACTGTTCATTTTTTCAGGAATACTAAATTGTGGATTTGCATGGAATACTGTGGCGGAGGATCGTTGCAGGATATTTACCAAGGTATACCCTTAATATTAGGCCTGGCTTCACAGACAGGGCTTAGAATAAGCCAGGACTAGGCCTTAGTTCAATTATGACATTCAAGTCACTTTAAAAAAAAAAAAAACATTACTGGTGTGAATTTTGAGACTAAATAATGGCACTGACATATTTTAAGATATGCCAGTGAAAGTTGTTTTCAGTTAAAACAGCTCAAACATGCATTTTAGTCTGGGTGGGCTTATAAGCCTTGTCTGTGAAACTGGGCATGTCTTATGCAAGCATTTAAGACTATTTATAATGATGGCCAACTGTTATTATTATTAATATCCATTTAACCACTGTGAGAGTAAATATAATATGCCCTCTGCAGTAACTGGACCTTTAAAGGAAAAACAGATTGCTTACATCTGCAGGGAAACACTCCAGGTAAGGCTAATTAATTATTTAAAAAGATCTTTCAATCTTTCTCAATGACACATCCCTTCGTTTTGAGAAGACTTCTGTTCTTGTCTTTCTCAGGGGTTGAATCATCTCCATGAGACAGGCAAAATACACAGAGACATTAAGGTGAATGAGGCATTTCTATGACAAAATGTACACTACTGGTCAAAGGTTTGGGGTCAGTAAGATTTTATTTTCATGTCTTTGATATAATCTCTTATGCTTACCAAGGCTGCATTTATTGGATCAAAAATATTGCAGTATATATTACAGTAAAAATATATATTTTGAAATGTAATTTATTCCTGTGATGCAAAGCTGAATTTTCAGCATCATTACTCCAGTCTTCAGTGTCACATGATCCTTCAGAAACCATTATAATATGCTGATTTGATGCTCAATAAATATGTCCTATTATTATTATTATTATCAATGTTGACAATATTATAAATACTTAATTTTTTTTTGGAAACCATGATGTATTTTTTCAGGATTCTTTGATGAATAGGAAGTTCAAAGGAACATTTATTTGAAATAGAATTGTAAAAAAAATGTAATGTATTTACAGTATCTTTAGATCTATTTAATGTATCCTCGCTGAATAAAAGTACTGATTTCTGCACAAAAAAATCTGTCTGACCTCAAACTTTTGAACAGTGATGGTGACAATAGTAGAAGGTATGGTGATTTCAAAATAGTTAAATAAAAATATGAATCTCTCTTCTGATTTAGGGAGCTAACATTCTTCTTACTGATCGAGGAGATGTCAAATTGGGTAAGTGATTTTATGTGTTATTGAACCCTAAAGTACACAGTGCACATTTTAGATTATTGTATCAGTCTGTTTCTCTCTCTCTCGCTCTCTCTCTCTCTCTCTCTCTCTCTCTCTCTCTCTCTCTCTCTCTCTCTCTCTCTCTCTCTCTCTCTCTCTCTCTCTCTCTCTCTCTCTCTCTCTCTCTCTCTCTCTCTCTCTCTCTGTAGCTGATTTTGGGGTTGCGGCTGAGATCAGTGCCTCTGTTGCCAAGAGGAAGTCCTTCATAGGAACTCCCTACTGGTGAGCCGTCTGAGAACAGAGCCTGTAGAATTACACTGTCTGAATTTTCTTGTTTTAAAGCAATTAGCATGCTATCTCTTATGAATGCTAGTGTAGGAAAAGTTGGCCCAAAAATGAATAATTTAATCGCCCTTATGTACTTTCAACCTGTATTAATTTCTTTCTTCCATGGAACAGAAAATGAGAAATGTTGAATTATGTACTGATCAGGTCTATTCACCTAAAGCATTGTATGCCTACATATGCACAAATGATCTTTATGATCATCTTAGGTTATGATAAATGGATGCCAGGCTGTGTAAATGATGACAGAATTTTTGAGTGAACTATACCTTTAAATGGATCTCTTTAGTCCAAAAATTCTGCAGTAGATACAGAATATCTACACTGCCGTTCAAGAGTTTTGGGTCAGTGAGATTTGTTTGTAATTTTTTTTAAAAGGAGTTGATAAGTAACAGTAAAGACATGTATAATGCTCTATTAAAAACAGAGCATTATACAAAAATTATATAAAGCATTATATAAAAAAAAGATTTCATGCTTTCTATTCAAGTTATTCAACAAAGAATCCAGAAAAAAAGAAAAATATTTTTTCACTAAAATGTTGAAAACAGCTAAATATTTTAGTGAAAAAATATTTAGCTGTTTTCAACATGTTTCTTGCGCAGAAAACCAGCGATCAGAATGATTTCTGAAGGATCATGTGACACTAAAGTCTGGAGTAATGCTGAAAAGCTTTGCATCACATAAATAAATGACATTTTAAAGATAGATAGATAGATACTCTGTACCTACTAGATAGATAGATACCCTGAACTTCAGTCAGACTGCAGGATATGATGCATCTAATGGAAATGTTTCTTTATTTTGTTAGGATGGCCCCCGAGGTTGCTGCAGTGGAAAAGAAGGGTGGTTATAACCATCTGTGTGATATCTGGGCAGTGGGCATCACAGGCATAGAGCTGGCAGAGCTACAGCCACCTATGTTTGACCTTCATCCCATGCGGTCAGAATGACGCATCTAAATCATTTACCAGAACAGAAAATACACTGGTAACATGAAGCAGTTTTGAACTGAGGTTTTATTTTTTTCTGTTGTAGAGCTCTGATGTTGATGTCTAAGAGCAGCTTCCAGCCTCCCAAACTAAAAGACAAGAGCAAATGGTGAGATTCAAAACTTCACAGAAAGAAAAGTGTGATGTTTACTGTCAGTAGCTGACATGATTTGTGAGAGGTTTGTGTCCTTGTCTTTGCAGGTCTGCAGGTTTTCATAGCTTTGTGAAAATGTGTTTGATCAAAAGTCCTCGCAAGAGGCCGACAGCAGAAACTCTTCTCCAGGTGACAGAATAAACAAACTCAAGAATCAAAGTTAATATTTGTGTTTGCGTTGCTGCTGAATATCATTTACATATACACAACTTTCCTCATGTGATCAGAATGGAAGTAACAGTAAAGCTTGAAGGTTGAAGCTTTCAAGGCTCAAGGGATTGTGTTTTTAGCGCAATTTTCCACCGGACAAAATTGCGATTGTTAACTCATGATTTCTGTTCTGTCTGTGCGCACCAATCTTGCACTTCTATCTACTCCTCAACCAGACCACCTAGAGACTTCGGGTTTTCGGCATTATGTTAAGGAAGGTCTAATCTCGGGAACGCACAAAAAAAAATCCAGGAAAAGATTTACTATCTCTTAGTGTTGTGATCCCATGACGTGAGAAAATTGCGCTAAAACACTCACTGAGTTTTTATTACTTGTTTTAAATAATGTTCCCTTTCAGTCGTTTGCCATTGACGACTGATTGGGATCACATTTAGGGAGCCTGTCATCTTCGAGTATATTGTAAAAACGAGCCAATGCACATTGGCGCGCGTGAATTGCATCACACTCTCCGCCCCGCAGCATGGATATAAATATGGAAGTGGATGCACGCACCAGTTGTCTTTCGCTTCGGAGCCGTTCGGTGGCTTGATGTCTCTGAAGAGTGTTGTTCTACAACGAGCGAGTGTGTCTGTGTTCTTTTGGAAGTCCATCTCGGTGTTGAGACCGAGACTCGCCTTCGTCCCCACTCCCATGCCCCGCTCTAGTCTTTCTTCTGGGCCAAACAACCGTTTTGTTCGGGGCCCCTCCAGAGGACAGGATGTCCATCGCAGCATCAGAGGGAGAGCTGGCCTCTGGAGATGACGACTCTGCTCCACTGCCTCCCTCTGTGAGGAGCCAGATACCCTTGATGGAGGAGCGGCGAAGGGTTACGAGGCTATCCTTCCAGTGGAGCAGTCTGTCGCGATGCAACTGTGTCCGGTGTGTACCTCATGGAGCCTCCAACTGCACTGGCATCCATTGCCTTGAGTTGCTAGCAGTACACCTTGCTTGATGCCGCTGCTCAGCAAGCCTGTACTGCTCAGTACAGCGACTGTTGCGCTGCGCTTCCCTCGCGTGTCACAACTCGCCCACCACCTCCTCCTTTGGAGTCAGAAGCTTCTGAGGTCACTTCATCCACTTTAAGTTCCGGCCTACTCAATTGTGCCGCCGACGAGGCCTCACGACAGCCTGTGGCCGTGGAGAGTAGAGACTCCATCCCCAGGCGGTCCAGCTGTTTTGGGATTTTTCTGTTCCGCACAGTTACATCTGTTTGCCTCTCCGAACTCGTCCCATTGCACACAGCTGGCCCCGGGGCCTACGCAAAGATACATTTCCCCAGTGAGCCTTTCTGCACAACACAGTGCTAAGTCAGGAAGGAGAAGGAGCAGGTCTTCCTAGTTGCCCCTTAATGGCCCAACTGGACCTAGTTCCCTCGAACTTACACTCATCTCGACAGCCCATTTCTGACCCTTTCCTCTGAAACATCTCAGGGACGGGGCACTGTTGGCACCTGCGCTAGACCTCTGGAAACTCCATGTCTCGATGCGGAGGTTCAGGTATTTATCTCAAAATGATCGTAGATACCATCGCTTCTGCGAGAGCACCCTATAAAAAATAAATTTAAAAAAGGGCTTGCTTACGACATGAAGTGGAACCTGTTCGTTGAGTGGTGTTCTTCTCACTGAGAAGACCCCCGAGGGTGTTCGATCACTTCTGTGCTTTCTTTCCTGCAAGATGGGTCGGAGATGGCTGTCTCCCTCCGCCCTCAAAATGTATGTTGCCTTTATATTAACGCACATCATGATGCAGTGGATACAAATCTGTGGGGAAGCACGACTTGATCGTCAGGTTCCTGAGGGGAGCAAGGAGACTGAATCCGCATTGTGCCCCTCTATACCTTCTAGGGACTTATCTCTGGTGCTACTGCGCTCAGAGACCTCCCCTTGAGTCACTGCAGGCAGCTGAGTTAAAAATCCTGTTTTGAAAGAAACTGCTTGCTTGCCTCTATCAAGAAGGTAGGGGACCTACACGCATTTTTGGTCAACTAATCGTGCTTGTAATTCGGACCGGCCAACTCTCACAATATCCTGAGACCCCGGCCTGGATATGTGCCCAAGGTTCCTACCTCTCCCTTAAGATGTTGCTAGGTGGTGAGCCTGCAGGCGCTGCCCCGGTGGAGGCAGACCCACCCTGGATTTACTCTGCCCCTTCCGCTCCTTGCGGTTATAACAGGACAGAATGCAAAGCCTCAGGACCTCAACCAGCTCTTGTCTGTTACGGAGATCAGCAGAAGGGAAGGCTGTTTCCAAGCAGAGGTTGGCCCACTGCATAGTTGTTGCCATCATCTTGGTGTGTTTACCCAAGGTGCACTGTGCCCACCTGGGTAGTGAGCCTCTCCAAAGAGAGAGTGTAGCTCTTTCCTGGGGCGTTGACACAGGGTACCTCACTGACAGATGTTTTTAGAGCTGCGGGGTGGGCGACACCAGCACATTCGCTACAAAAATAGCCTATGTGTCGAGCCGGTTGCTTTCCGTGGGCTCCCTTCACATGAAGCCAGCTTCACTGTAAACCCAGTTCGAAGCATCAGCGTGCTGCGCCATTCCCCTCCTATGGACTGGATACGTGTGCCATTCTTGCTCCAGTAGAGTTCCCCTTTAGCCGAACCCTGTTGAGTTCCTCCACACCATTCGGCTTGGGATGTGGTGGAGTGCCCGATGCTAGGCCTAACACTCGAATGCACTGGTGGAACCTGTGCTAGGCTGGTTCCATATGTTATAATCCCTACAGCGATCCCATGCGTATTCTTCCACGGTATGGCTCCCTGCGGCAAGCCAGTGTCTTCCCTTGGCAGAGCCTGCTCAGCTGTCACTGACCGGTTGCGTCTCCCCCGTTATAGGCTTGAGCCACCTCAGTGACATTCCATATGTTGTACTGCCCGGTAATTCGCCCAGTCCATATGTGTTATTCTCCACATGTTACCTCCCTACAGGCAGGATGTGGCTTTCGCAGCGTATTCCTTTCAACGCAAGGATAAAGCTTTCCCAGTGGTCTTGTGGAACGGCAGTGACTTTCCTGGCCTAAGCCCTGTCCCATCTCCGCCTCAATAATTCGGGGGGATCAGGAGGCTTTTGTCTAGGCACTGGAAGGTGGCAGCACTAGTGCCGTTTTAATAGGGATCCCAATCAGTCGTAACGTTGACTACGTCGAACGTGAGCGACTTAAAGGGAACGTCTCGGTTACCTACAGTATGTAACCCTCATTCCCTGAAGGAGGGAACGGAGATGTAGTCCCGTCGCCACTATTGCTGGACCACTGCTGACTCCAGGCTCCACTAGGCTCCTCAGCGAATAACAACTGGTGCGTGCATCCACTTACGTATTTATACCCGTGCTGCGGGGCGGAGCGTGTGATGCAATTCACGCACGCCAATGTGTATTGGCTCGTTTTAACAATACTTGAAGATGACAGGCTCCTTAAGCGTGATCCCAATCAGTCGTAATGTTGACTACATCTCTGTTCCCTCCTTCAGGGTAACGAGGGTTACATACGTAACCGAGGCGTTTTTGAACGAAGTCTCTTATGCTCACCAGGACTACATTTATTTGATCAAAATACAGTAAAAATAGTAACATTGGGAAATATTATTACAATTTAAAATATTTTAGCATATTTTAAAATGTAATTTATTCCTTTGGCAAAGCTGATTTTCAGCATCATTACTCCAGTCTTCAGTGTCACATACTGCAACAAAAATAAACAGTACAAAAAAAGCAAACTTCTGTTAAGTTTACGGCCATTTCCTTTAAGCCTACAACACAATACAACGCAATGCATAGTTCAAATTGTGGGAAGAATACCTCATTCCTTCATGTTGACAGACAGTAGCTATTCTTATTATTGACAATGTTTAAATCAGTTGTGCTGCAGTTAATATTTTTGTGGAAACCGTGATCAATTTTTTTCAGGAAACTTGCAATGTTGTCAGATATCACTAGAAAGACAACTGGTCATAAAATTAGCAACTCCAGATTTGAAAAATTAATACATTTTATAAAGGCCGTTAATAATTTAATATAAAATATTGAAATATTATGATATCACTATTTATATAACATCAATATTTATAATTGAAATGATTTGAATCATTACTTTATTAATCCAGTTAAAATTGATAGTGAGCAGAGCTTAAAAATAACGGATCTAAGAATATAAGCTATGATAAAATATGGATCGGTATTGGCCATTCAAGAAAAATCCTAATCGTGCAATAGTTATATTAAATTTTGAATTTCTAGAAAAGTTGATTATTGTTGCTTTCTCTCTCCCCAGCACCCGTTTGTAACACAGTTACTGACCAGAAAATTGATGATTGAGCTACTGGACATGGCAAATAACCCAGACCTCCACCATCCCTCCAGTCCTGAGGAGAATGACGAGGTGAGAGGTGTCCTCTGGCTCAGAAATTCATCATTTTTATACTAAACGTCTTATGCTCCTTATGCATAATTAGGCCTATGGTAATTCTGACATGACATGAACACAGAATCGTTCTGAAAGTTTGTTTATGGCAGTGGATTTAATTTCATCATAAATCATTAAGCAAGACAGAATTTCCTAAAAAGCCTTCTTGAGCTTTTAAGCCTTTCTTAAAATTCTAAAAAAAGTATTTTTTTTAGAGAAGATAAATAAAGGATAAATAATGAACATAAAGAGAAGCATATGATACAGGATTATTGGGAAACTTTGCCCTAATTTAAGAAGTCAAGTGTTTTTTCTTTTTCTTTTTCAAAAGTGCATGTCAGAGTTCAGTTTGTCAAAGTGTACAAATATTTGTAGCAGCAATATTTGTGTGTGTTTGTGTGTGTTAAAGGCAAATGACACAGCCCCGGATAAAATCCAGTCTAAAGGGAAACATATGCCAGTGGAGAGGAGTTTGTCTGAAGAACAGTGTAAGTTCTAAACACACACTTCAGTTAGCATAAATTTTTTATATTATTTGTAATATTTTATAGATTTTTTTTAAAACATTAATCAGCTTATAGTTGTCCCTAATTATTCCTAGTGTGCAAAATCTACTGGCAGCCTTGTCAATTAATAGCGTGTATACAGTATATACTGTATATACAGTATCTATCTATCTATCTATCTATCTATCTATCTATCTATCTATCTATCTATCTATCTATCTATCTATCTATCTATCTATCTATCTATCTATCTATCTTTCTATCTATCTATCTATCCTAATTGTTATCATTAAATTGTATTATGTACTATACTATATACTGTTATACTTTACATTATCTTCAGTGATTACATTAGATTCAATGGGGTTCTATATAAAACCCTAGAGTTCTTGACTTAACTTTAAAGAACCCTTTATGCAAAAAAAGGTTAGGAAAATATAAAGAAAATGTCTTAAGTGTATAATACTTTCATGTTAAATAGTTTTTTTTCTACTGATAAAGTATGTTACGAGCTGTTTAATTTCTGAAATTTCATTAAAATTTTAAATAAATCAAATCCTTAAAATGATCCCATGATGAAAACCCCTAAAAGGTTCTAATATATATGTAGTATATATGTATGTAGTAATGAACATATTTCTATTTTTCTTTCATGTTTAATGTGTTTTATGATTGTCATGTTTTTATCACTTCATTTTCTGAAGTTCACTGCCACTCCAAAGTCAGTGCCATGTCTATTTTCACTGCAGCGTGTGCATGATTAGAAAGTTGAATGTATGGATGTGTAGCTGCTTTAACAAGGCTGCTATTGAGCATAGCTTCAGTGATGTCAATAGGCACACAACTCATAGAGCTGGTACTGTTTAGCACACATCTATGGCATGTCCTTCTCCATCCCCCTCACACACTCACTTGTGTGAACTGGATCCAGTGGTCACATTCAAGACGAAGCGGAGAGTGTGTGTGTGTTATCGTTTGGCAAGTCGATGCCATGATTACTGAGAATCCATTGTCACACATCTTGACTGTAAGATTACAGCATTCACAGACAGACAAACCAAACAGACAGAGTTTCCATCCACCTATTTTTATGAATATTTTCTGATATTGCATGAAAAAATGCTGGATGGAAACGCCAAGCCTTCGTGAGCATAAGAGACTCCTTTCAAAACAAGTCTTACGGATCCTAAACTTTTGAAAGGTAGTAAAAATATGTAAATGATGTATTTAAGTGAGTAATGTTTATGTTTGTTTGTTTCAGTTGACCAGGTGAAGTTTACCCCTCCCAGGAGGAAAGAAACTGAACCCTATCCTGACCTGGTCAGTTTTATTGTTCTCACATAGACACAAACCACACACTTCATAGAGTATTCTGTGTCACCATTTATGGTCATCGCTCGGACAAAAAATTAAGTATGTTTATCTTAGGGATCATGTGATGATTGGAGCATATCTGGAGATGAACCAGAGTCACCGTAAGTGTTGATTGATTGAAACTGACTAATAATTGCATTATGGTTTTACACCATTTTTATAACCTTTCATTTGAACTGTATTCATTGCTGCAGGGGTCTTTTAGAAAGTGTAGAGGAAGAGTTACAGCAGAGGTGAGACGCTTATGTTCTGGCTCCATCTTGTGGAGTCGCAAATAAAAATGCACTTTTGCTGCCAGCTATTTTCATGAATTGATTATTAGTTTTTACTAGATATCATGTGTATAGTACAAGTATAATGTTTTCTGTTTTCCCTTTAATAACAGTTATTATCATTTGGGTAACACTTTACAATTGTCTCATTTGTTAACATTAGTTAATGCATTAACTAAGATGAGCTAACAATAAGCAATATATTATTGCAGCATTTATTAACCTTTGTTAATGTTAGTTAATAAAAATGTTCAGGTTACTTCACAGTGCATTAACTAACTAAGATCCAACTTTTGATCTTAAAAATGTATTAGTAAATGTTGAGATCAACATTAACTAAGAGAAATAAATTAAACCATATTGTAAAGTGTTACCTTAGTTTTATTTTTTTTTTAGCTTTTATTATATGAAGAGTTCAGATGCAAAAGCCTCTAAAAGCCATTTGAAATTTTCTTATGGAATGATAATTTTTATCAAGCTCGTATATTTAAGTTCAGTAATTTCACTTAAATGATAATTAATAGGTAATCTTCATTGCCATTTAAGTGAAATTATTGAATTTAAATATACAAGCTTGATAAAAATTATTATTCTATAAGAAAATTTCAAATGGCTTTTAGAGGCTTTTGCATCTGAACTCTTCATATATTCTCTTTGGTTTCTATTATGTTAGTCCATTAGTCCATTTTTTAAACATTCACAATTTTAAACTGGAGCTGACATGCATAATTTGCACTGTGTGTGTATATGTATGTGACAGATCTTTCTCTTTCAGGAGTTTGACAGTAAAAAGACTCTCGTCTTTTGAGGTATGGAATTTGAGAAACTGCATGTGTCAATGATTAATTCATAATTCTATGAAAATGTATGTAAAGATGTAAAAGGTTTCTGATGTTTTACAGTGGAGTAAGAGGAAAAGTGGACTGTTGAGCCCACCGCCCGTCTCTGCTACGACATCACTTCCTCCCATGAGCTCTTTAGACTCTGATCTGGAGGACAAGGACCTTACACTGCGACCTAGTGCTACTCTATGCCCTGAAACTGTATTAAGTCCAAAACCAGGTATTACCATCCACACATACAAGGTACTTGGAGAAATTCACCATCATTTTTAAAAGATTTCTCTCTTGTTTTTTGTCAGTGCTGTTGAGATGTTCAGCTAGTCAAGATGTGCGGCAGTGGTCCAGTGACCCTTGTGTTCCTGACACTAAATATACACAGGAACAACAGAGGACTCTTACAAGGACTCTCAGCAGAGACACGGCTCTCTCCCCGGAGTGGAGCACCATGAGGAAGAAAACCGAGGACTCTGTGAGTTATAAAATGTTGAATGTTCCAAATAACAGACTTCCACTAATGTGTGCTTATATGCTTATATATTAATATGTCTCAGCTACATTCATTTCCTTATTTATAATTTATCAATTACAATGTCGGACATGAAGAACTGATTTCACATACATTCTTCGTACAGTCTTTTATCTCAACTAGGGCCATATTTAGTAACAGCTTGCGCCAATGCAAATGGTCAGGTTTTACTAAAGACAGATATTTTTCATATGCATTTGTGGACATTCCCTATCAGACTGCTAAATTTATAGGCAAAGAGTATTTAAATAAATCATTCTAAATCAACGTGATTTACTGAGGTTTGCAGTTGCCAGTTTAGTGGTATTTGCGCCATTATTTACTGTTCCCCCCAAAAAAGCATGTCTTAACCAATGGAATTTTCACATTCTTAGTAGATCACTAGCAGAACTTTCCACTCCCATTGGCGCTTTTATTAGACTGTGGCCGCACACACGTTTGCCTTGTTTGTTAAATCTGGCCCTCTGTATTATATTGTGGTATTACATATTTAATAGCTCTAAATATATCAACATTAAATTAGTCATTGGACCTACATTGGTCAACCACTATTAAGTCATTTTTTTATTAATTTAATGGTTGAAACATGAATATATTAAATATTTGGATGTCAATGCATCCGATCTAGCACTTTATTGTGTTAATGTAATGCTAGATGTTTCAGCACCATGGACAAAGCTCAAGAACACATTGCGTATGTTTTTATTTTTTGCTGAGTCACTAAAAGTATTACTGACAGACTAAAAGTGGTCATTCAGAAGCTGTTCCTTGTTATTTTAACCTTTAATTCATAGAGAGCCGATTCTCATGGACTTCCTCCCACTCCCCAAGTCTATGTAAGTTTAACCACCTAATCCACCTTTTAAATGTGTTAAAGGGATGGTTCGGAGTAAAATCAACCTAGGGTCCTTTGCACCATGACCTCGAGCCAAACACCCCCCAGAAGCCTTTTTCCCCTGGTCGAACATTATTAAAGTTAGAGCTTATTTAGAGATATCAACCGGATGGCTTAGTGCAGGCACTAATGGATCCTAGGCTGTATCTCGTAAATTACCCCACTAATAATGCCCAGAATGGTACCAAACTTCTACAGTAGTACAAATAGGTTCTGTACTCATAAAACGAGGCATTGGAAAGTTTGTAAGTACATCAGGAGTTTATTTAAATAACACTTGCCTGATGGCTAATGCTATCGCTAACCCACACGTAGAGGTCACTTCCGTGATTAGGGAAAAGCATGTCTCTAAATAAGCTCTAACTTTAATAATGTTCGACCAAGGGTAAAAAAGGCTTCTGGGGGGTGTTTGGCTCGAGGTCATGGTGCAAAGGACCCTAGGTTGATTTTACTCTGAACCATCCCTTTAAATCTGGCTATTGCTAAATTTCAGTGTGACAAAACACATAATAATACATAATTAATGACTAGTTTGTCATTAATGCACTTCTAAGCCTGGTATCTATGTCTGAACCTAAGAATGTATCTTAAAGAAAAAGTTACATGTTTCAAGTCTGATGTATTTACGAAAAATTGTGACACTTCATGTTGCATAGATGGGGGCCTGTTTTAGCAAAGTCTTTAATGGATGTCCACTGAAAATTCACTGTGCAGAGACATGGGTTTTGCCTAAAACCAGAGGTACATATTTCTGTCTATCTTACTACTTCAATGAAAATACAATCTAATTTAAATATAAGTTGAAAAGCTTTTAAGTGTCAGTAATATAGAATCAGAATATTATTGTGTTTCTCAATCATTTCCCCATAGATCAGTATTTAATTCTGGGGGCAGAGGAGGGTGTCTACATCCTTAACTTGAATGAGCTGCATGAAGACACCTTAGAAAAGGTACTGCTGTGTATGACAACACCATGATCTAGTGTTTGACCCAAAAGAAACATCTAATTTGTAATGGTTAATATGTTTTTACCTCCTGATTTCCACCGCAGTTGCTTCTACAGAGATGTACGTGGCTTTATGTCATGAACAATGTCCTAATGTCCATCTCTGGTACGTATCATTTTTATAATTACATGGTTGAGGTTTCTGAAGTTGTGATGTTATAGCAGTAACAGCCATCCAGTATTAGAAGTTACAAACTGTGTTCATTTTGTGTTTCTAAAATTTCTAAGAATTTTCCCTTGCTTAGTCACTACATTTTTTTAGCCAAATATCTTAAAACCATATTGCCATTATCTATTTTACTTTTAAAAGTAATGCGTTACAATATCGCCTTACTCCCTAAAAAAGTAACTAATTAAGTTAGTTTTTAAGGAAAGTAATGTTACGTTACTTTTGTGTTCAGGCGCATTGTTTGTGCGTTGCTATTTTGAGGCAACTGAAATAGACTGCGTCATTGACCAACTGAAACCTGGTCTTTAGTCAATGGCGCAATTATTTTTTGTTATTTAAAGAGCGTGTTAGTAATGTGCGCCTATAGGCGGGTCCACAACGCCCGTACACTTTGTCCCGTAGATGGTCTGCTTGCGCGCTTTTACCTCTCGCACAAGCAGATCCGTTTCTTCGCTAGAGAAGTGTTCAGTTTTTCCGCTAGCAAATTCCTCCATGTAAATAGCGCCACTGGCTATTAAAGGGAAATGACACTCTGATTGGTTTATTGCACGTTACGCCCAAAACACACCCATTACTCATTGAGAGAATAGGGACAACCCTTTTAGACCATGCGCTGGGCGTGCTGACCATTTTTACCGTCGTTAAACTAGCAAACGTGTATTCGGACACACCTTAAGAGCTCTTGCGCCCTGCGCTTTAGACCATGTGCTTTGATTGTTAAAATAGGGCCCCATAAGCGCAAAGATTAAAGGTACACTATGCAAGATTTGTACCTTGACATAACAGCTTTGAAATCATTTCGATAATAAACGAACTCGTAGTAGGGCGAATCATCCTGAAAGCAAAGCGGTGGATACCAGCAATGCAAGTTTGAGAGGTGGCGTCCCGACAAATCTCGCGAGAATCACGACTTGCTTTACGGCACAACGTCACATACATCAACAACATATGAAGCAGCCTCAATGGAAGACACTAGCAAGCATTTCAGACGTGAATCATGGCAGAGTCGACGCAGAAAACGAAGAAAGCTTGATCGCAAGAGTACAGAGATGGCTCTACCAGTAATGTTGAATACAAGTACTCCACAGAGACTCTAGGGGTCGCTGTTTGAGAAAAGCGGAAACTGCATAGTGTGCCTTTAAACCTCAGGCTGAAGGAAATACAAATTCACATCTGTACAGTAGAGGGCGCAGCTCAAACGGAAGTTACTTGAAAAAAGTAACTTCTGATTCAAATCTGATTACGTAACTCGTGTTACTGGTCATGCGTTACCTCTAGCACTGAAATCAATGACATTAAACATCCACTCGACTAAAGACTGAAGACAACATTTTAATAGAAATGTTTGTTTTAAAAGTTAATGTACACCTCCGTAGTCTTTAAACTTCTGTTCTGTTCTGTTCTGTTCTGTTCTATTCTATTCTATTGTTAGGTAAGTCCTCTCAACTTTACTCTCATCGACTGACGGCTCTGTTTGAGCAGCGAGGGCACTTGCAGAGGAAACAGGGTCACTTGTCCCTCGGCACCAACCGGTTCACAGAACGGATCATCCACAGGTCACATAAACCGAAGACTGACATCTTTATTTTAATGATTCAGCTTATATGTTGTTTATTTGGAACTCAAAATAATCTTTTCACAGGAAGTTTGCTGTGTCAGTGAAGATCCCAGACACTAAGGGCTGTCGAAAGTGCAGTGTGGGTGAGAGCCATTTTCTGCCTCACACTGACTGGATCAATATTTGTTCATTAAATACTGATGCCTGTATTCGCTGACCTCCTGTAATTGGCTGAGATGGAAAAAACCTGAATGATGACGAGGACAGGTCATGAATCTCAAATGCACTTCTTGATTTTTCTTCCTTAGCTCGTAACCCATACACAGACAGCACGTTCTTATGCGCTGCCGTTCCCTCTGGACTTGTTCTGCTGTTGTGGTATGAACCGCTGCAGAAGTTCATGCACCTGAAGGTAATAATCTTAACCCTACAAAGCTTTTATAAAAATTTGATGCACTAATATCTAAGGCCTCTAAATTATCAACATCATAACTTTGCAAAACCAGTTGTACACAAACTTCCACATGCCTTCTGTCTTCTTATGAATAGTTTATATTTTGCAAGTAAAATTTAATTAGTATAATTTAGTATAAAACTGTCCACCTTCAGGTCCTGGTACTTGCGTCTTTTTGCTGTGGAATCTTTACAGATTTTTATGTAAGAATAAGTTTTAAATTGTTAGTAATAGTTCAAGATGAGCACTGAGCACTAAACTTTTTGGTAATTTCTGACATAATTTTCAAAAAACATAAACTTTTATTTGTACATCTCTCAGCCATCATTGTATTGCATTGCTTTATATGTTTTGCCTCCATTTAAAACTGCAGATAAAACTAAGCATTCAAATATCATCTTACTAACACATTTTTGAGAGATATAGTGACGATGTGATTTGATGTGTTATCTGCTATATTGTTATGAAGATTTAATTGATTTATATTACAAGCTATCAGAATGAAATCTTACTTTAATTCATAAAAATATAAGCATCTGCACCAAATTGCATATTTTTGGTCAGTTTGGGCCTCTAAATTAAACAAGTGTGTTTTCCTCTTTGAGAATTAGCTCTGTATACTCTCGCTATACTATGTAAGCCATAAAAGCCTGATAAATAAAATACTCAACAAACTCCTTTTTTGATTGTTTAAGGTTTAATAAACGGTTCCATTTTGCATTTCAGGCTTTAATAGATTTACTTGCATATACAATAAAAAATGAACTTGGTTATGTTGAAGTTGAATTTAAAGTTATGATATAGTAAAACAATAGGAAATAAACTTGTAACATCTTGTAACATAACTTCTGATAGTCATTCTCTCATTGCATTCTCCTTTTTTCTCACTTTTTTTCTAATTGTAGCACATTGCCGTGCCCCTGCCAGACCCACTGCCCATCTTTGAGCTGCTGGTGTTAATGACAGATGAGCTTCCTCAGCTCTGTGTGGGCGTCCAGGAAAGTCCCGAACAGCAAAATGAGTGCCAGCTAAAGTTTGACATTATACATCTGAATGGCATGCCAAACCCTCAGCCAGGTTAGCGAGTGACTGCTGGTCTTGCATGAAATCAGCAAAGGAAATATGAAAAACATGCATATTTTGTACGGGCCTGTTTGTCTTCTTGTGTGTGTTGACAAGTGTGTGAATGTGTGAACTTTGTGTCTTTCCTTAGACAGTGATACAATAAAAGCTGTACAAGTGACACAGTTGGACAGAGACACAGTTTTAATTGCACTGGAAAGTATGTATGATTTATATGTGAATAAGCATACACTAATACTTGTATTGTAAACTAAACATTGCTGTCATCTTCTAGAAACAGTGAAGATTGTCAATATGCAGGGTGTTCCCAGTAAGGAGTTAGTATCTGATCTGGATTTTGACTTCTCTATCGAAACTTTAGGTACAAACCTGACATATGATTTTTCTTTTTTACAATATTATATACAAATGGCATAAGTTTTAATGTGTTATTTTTCAACAGTTTGTTTAGAAGAAAGTGTTTTAGCTTTCTGGAAACATGGGCTTAAAGGACGGAGTCTGCACAACTGCGAGGTAAAGTGTTACGATGTGTTGTGAATCAATTTTAATAGTTGATACATTTACCATGGACTAAAGATAGTCAGAAAATGTAAAGCCATCATCATGTGTCATCTTAGATAACACAGGAAATCACAGACGAAAGCCGAGTGTTCAAAGTTTTAGGCACGCACAGGTATTTACTCTCTTCTTCCACTTCCTCTCTTAGTTTTTCCTTTTAACTTGAATAAACATCTGATTTTGTTCCTGTGGATGCCTTTGCTTACATATTTTTCTCAAATCTTGGTTTACAGAGACATCGTTCTACAAAGCACTCCGACGGAAAACCCTTCAGCCACTAACAATTTATACATTTTGACCGGTCACGAGAACAGCTACTGAGGAAAGCCGGTGGACAGAACCTGTAAATAACATGCACAAAAAGATGTCAAAATGCACGGTAATACAGAGACTTTAAGAACTGTGCACCTGCCTTGTGTGTGTTTGAATGCGGTCCTTCAGTCGATCTCACTGGTACAGATTGTGAAGATACAGAAGGAATGCCTTGTTTTTTGGCTTTTGTTTGTACATCTACATGTGTTTTTGTCATTGTTGTCCATGAACTCTGAAATTACCTGGATTAAACAACTGTATTTAAATTAAAAAGATCATGTGATAATTGTGATGGAAGGATTGTGATTACTAATAAACTGATAAAGTGAAACCAAACTGTACCAGACGCCACATGTTGATTCATCTGAGTATTGTTTGGTCTGTACCATTTAATGCTATTTTGACATTTTAATTTGAATTAAACGAAAGTCTTACGTGTTTGGAACGACATGAGGGTGAGTAAATGATGACAGAATTTTCATTTTTGGGTGAACTATCCCTTTAAAGGGTTAGTTCACCCAAAAAATGAAAATTCTGTCAGTAATTACTCACCTTCATGTTGTTCCAACTACGCAAGACTTTCGTTCATCTTCGGATCACTCCTCCATAGGCTTCTAGGGACCGAAACTTGCCGGCCCAGAAAAGTTAGTAAAGACATCTTTTTGCGCACAAAAATTATTCTCGTCGCTTGATAAACTTGTGGTTGAGCCACTGTAGTCACTTGGACTATTTTAACAATGTCTTTACTAACATTTCTGGGCTGGCAATTTTCGATCCCTTAGAAGACTATGGGGGAGTGAGCCAGCTCTCAGATTTCATCATAAATATCTTAATTTGTGTTCCGAAGATGAACGAAAGTCTTACGTAGTTGGAACAACATGAGGGTGAGTAATTACTGACAGAATTTTCATTTTTGGTTGAACTAACCCTTTAATGCTCTCTCTGTATTGATTGTTATTGTATTTATCATTTGCTGGATCCATCCTCAAGAGGGCGCTAAAGCTTAAAAAAAATTAAAACAATTGTTTTATAGCATAAAGACACATTTTATAATAATTATCAGGAGGGTCTGTGAAAATATTTTTTATTTTTTATTTTATTTCATTTTATTAAACTTTATTCATAGTTTTTTTTATGTACTCTTTTGGTTGAGTTTATTTGAAATTGTATTAATTTTATAGACCATAACTACAGGACAATCAATTCACTAATTTTAAATAACACCAAGAAGTTGGCATAATTTGTGTGTGTGTATATATATATATATATTATAAGATAATTTTATAATATTATTTTAATGTTATTATATATAAATAACTCTCCAAATAGTTGAATAGCAGCAGGTGTCCTGTATAACAGCATATTATTCATCAACACTAGTGTAGTCAAAGTTGGAGTACGTTTGCTTGGATTTATTGCTCAATAGATGACCCAAATAAAACCTCTGATTGTGTCTGCTGCAGATATGTGGATTCTCATCTATAATTGTGCTCTTGTGTATAATGACATACTCAATGTAAAGTGGAGAAGAAAATATTACCTAATTTCTATAGTCTCATCTAGTGATCTATTCAGGGACGTCACTAGAATTAGAAGAAAGGGGGGGCTTAGCCCCCAGGGTACACTTTACAGGGTTTTTCCTGGTTCAAAACGAGGCGGACGTGGTAAAATCCTAATAATGTATTTTAATAATAAGGTAATTAAATTTGTATTTTTTGTATATCATCATATAGCCTGGTGTGTTTCTCACACTATTTTTGTTGGTGTAGCTTGGTATCTCTAGGGGGGTCCGGGGGCATGCCCCCCCGGAAGAAAATTTTGTACATTTTAAAGATAAATTCATTAATCTGGTGCAGTCTTTGAGTCACCCGAATCCACTATTAAAAATAAATAATCCACCCGCAAACCACCCATATTCTCTGATTTAGATATCTGCATCTGATCATCACATTACAATTATTCAAATTCTCAGTGTTAAGCATGATAATATGGTAACATCACACTGAAGTAGGCTGATTTAAAATGAACATTTATTTAAAATAAAAGTTCTTCTTTAGGCAAAATTACATTTCCTTAATAGCCTAAACAGAGGCTTTACTCCCTTCAAACTTAAATTGTCAATGTTTCATTACATCACTGTTTGAAAACATTCCTTTATAAAGGGCATTTTTCCCTAATTTTATTAAATGTTTGCTTCATCTTTCATTTCAAATTCTTAAATTTGATCAATATATTCAATTAAAATAATAAGACACTAGGCTGTTAGTTATACCAATCAAATTAAATAATTTACATTGAAAAATTATAACTGTATTAAATGAGATTATTTTAAATATTTTTGAATATACAAATAAGGAATGTTGAAAAGAATGATACTTTATGAAACTAAACCGCCAGTAGGAGGCGGCAGGCGACCGTCTTAATGAGCGAGTCATTGAGTCATTCATTCAAACGATTCGTTCAAAAGGCTGATTTATTCAGAATGAGGCAGTTTATGAATGGATAATTGAATCTTTGACTCAATAGATTCGTTCAAAACGCTGAATCATTCATTAATGAAACACGGCTGAGTTTGCTGTGAGATGCGCTATGGTTCTGTTGTTTGGAACTATTTTCGCTGATGCTGAAACAGAACAAAAACAGTCATTGCATGTAAGTGACTTAATTTTAATTATTTGTTTATTGAACTGTTATGAAATCAGTCTCGGTTTCAATCTTGATGGCATTCAGGAAAACAGCTCTCTGGTCGTGTGTAGCCTAGGCTATATATTGTTTCTTAACTATATAGCCTATGTTATAAATAACAGCGCGAGCCTCAACAGCTCAACTTTGTTACCGTGGGCATAGATAGGCTATCTATGACCGTCAGTAGCCTACATTATAGGGCTATCAATCGCCACTTACATTAAATGAAATAAAACAGAATCTTCCTCACGTTTTCGGTGATTCCCTAGTTTTTTTATTTTTATATTAAAAATTGTTTTAATCAGGGCATTTGTCCGGATGGGCTACAATTCTCTCTCACTTTCTCCCTTCAAAAAAGAAAAAAAAGCGGTATTGTCGAGTCCTTGTTTTCGATATGTTCGATGTTTGCTTTGATTGGTTTTCCCTGAAGAGAATTACGTTATTGAAAACGAAAGTAGAGTGATGCACGTTTCATTGTGTTTTACCGTGATGAGGGGGGGAGGGATGCATAGCAAGTTCAACTTCAGAGTAACGACGAGACGCGATGAATCCTCCAGTTTCTTGCAGCGCTCCGGTCTGCAACGCTCTGAAAGCTGCCACAGTTCACACTAGGGGTGTGCAAAGCAGTCGGTATTTGTATCTGTATTTGTATTTGTTGAGGGGGGAAAAGTATTTGTATTTGTATTCGAGTAAAATTCAAAATAGCCGTAAAAATCTATTTTTTTGCGTTACACTTCTAATTTACGTTATAGTGTAAGTATTCTTTAATTATATCCATTATAATAATTATGGATATGCAATATTGGTTGATGTTTTTCCATAAATCCAGCAATGAACATGTAACAAGGAACGTCATTGAAAAGAAAATAACAAAGTTACCGAGCTAACAGAGCTACTAGTGTTGTCACGGTACCAAAATTTCAGTATTCGGTACCAATACCAGTGAAAATCCATGGTTCTCGGTACCAATTTCGGTACCAAAGCTTAATTTAGATTACAAAAGATGGAAACTGTAGTATTAAAAACACTTTACAATAAGATTCCATTTATTAGATAACATTAGATAAAATGACCTAATAATAAACAATAGTTATATAGGCCTACTGTCACAATTATTCTCCTTGGGGTTAATTTAAAAATACAAAAGTTATCATTATTTCTGTTAACATTATTTAATGCACAATGAATGAAGTGAACAAACATGACCAATCAAGTGTTTGTATTAAATAACATTCACAAACATTAATTAATGTTGTAAAAATATATTGTTCACTCAATGTGTTGATGTTAGATAACGCATTAAGTAATGTTAATGAATGGTAGGCTATCTTATTGTAGTGTTACCAAACTATACAGGAGATAAAACGTGTTTTATTTGACTTGACTGTACTTTTATTTAATCCAAAACTGCATTCATATTTAATTTTAAAAGGGCTTTTTAAACCTGCTAAGAGTTATCCAGCCAAGAATAAGCCTATAACTGCTTTTCTGACGGACTGATAATGACGGCTTTTTATTTCATTTCTCATCATCTCCATAAATATATCTAAAGCTAATGCAAGGGCTAGAAATCAATTCATTCTTTGCTGATACTTCCTCGTCATCATGGAGAGCGCAGTTCGCACCGCTTTCTCCTTTCCACAAACGCTCGCTCTCTCGTGGCGTCTGTCGTTGCTATGCAACCATAGGCGCGCCTTGAAAAACGAGCGCGCCTACATTTGAAATCTGCACGCGCAAAAACCGCGCTATATGAACGGCCCCTTATGACAACGTGATAATAGCCTAATCCAAAATATTTCCATATGTGGCTCTTTCCTCCTTTCTTATCAACAAGTGGATTTACAGCCACCACATCAGCAGCACCTCCGGTGTTGTACCGAAATCCGACTCCCCGGACAAATCGCACTCCCCTTCGCGTGCACGCGCAAGCGAGTTTAAATGCACTTCCTTTGCCATATATCCGTTTATCGATCGATTTTTCACACAACAAGCACCCAGATCCTGCATGGAAGCTTTGTCTACACTTAAATAAATTAACAGAAAGTGAACTAGTGTGGATAAAAGATGCAAAAAAACAAAAAAAACATGGCAGATCGATTCAAACTATAAACTTCGACGGGTAAGGAATAAAGCTCCAGCTATCAAAACAAAACGCTAGTTACGTATGTAACTGTGGTTCTGTGAATTCTGGATGACCGCCAGAGGCAGTGTAAACACTATGGATAATCGCTGCGCCAGCTAAGATAGGTCGAGTAAATATACCAACAAAGTCACGTACGTGACGTATGCTGAGCCCTGGAGGATTATAGGCTACAGTAGCTCAGCAATCTACCTCGGTACGCCTTTCTCGCGCATTCCGAGTGACTGAGAACTCTGGCGGTCATCCAGAATTCACAAAACCACAGTTACATACGTAACTAGCGTTCTGTTTCATTCTTACTGACCGCCAGAGGCAGTGTAAACACTATGGATGACACATACCAACATAGTCATGAGGAATGCCACCCACCTGATGATTTAAGGCCGCTCCAGAAGAACCGCAGAACTAACGGCATGATGAGCAGCAACGTTGACCTTATAAAACCGGGCAAACGTGCATGGAGAAGCCCAGGTTGCAGCAGTGCAGATATCCACCAGGGGAACTCCTCTAAAAACAGCCCATGAAGATGAGATGGCCCTAGTGGAATGGCAAGTTAGTCCACAGGGCAAAGGTCTTCCTGCTGCCTTGTAGGCCAACGTAATTGTCTCCACTATCCAGTTCGACAACCTTTGCTTCGACACTGGAGCACCTTTCTTCACACCACCATAGCAGACAAATAGCTGGTCTGACTGTCTAATCTGAGCAGTAGAGTTCACATAATATTTCAAGGCACGGACAGGGCACAAAAGTTGGGCACTTGGATCAGACTCTGAAGAAGTCTGAAAAGAGGCCAGTTCGATATGCTGATTTATGAACTGAGGAAGAAGAACCTTCGGAAGAAAAGAAGGATTTGGTCGTAGAACCACCCCGGAATCATCCGGTAACCAACGCAAACATAGTTTGTCAACAGACAGTGCGTGCAACTCACTAACTCGTTTTGCAGTAGCAATAGCTAACAAAAAAGAAGTCTTCAAAGACAGCCATTTAATGTCAATGCTTTGCAAGGGCTCAAACTGGGGTGAGCCCAGGAAATCAAGCACGAGTGACAAATCCCACACAGGAAAATGAGGATTCCGAGCAGGGTTCAGACGGCGTGCACCCTTCAGAAAACTGCAGACAAGACTGTGAGAGCCAAGAGAAGATCCACCAACTGGAACATGATATGCAGAAATAGCAGCAACGTACACTTTAAGCGTGGAAGCTGCTTTTCCTTCTTCCAGTAAACGTTGAAGAAATCTTAAAATACTCGGAATGCCACACGTTGCAGGAACGAGTCCTTGTTCCTCACACCATGCAGAAAAAAGCTTCCAACGAGAAGCATAAATCTGCCGTGTGGAAGAAGCCCTAGCATTAGAGATGGTGTGAATAACAGCAGGATCACAATGCTCCAGGGAAGGGTTTAGCCCAATGGCCAGACCCAAAGCTGCAGACGAGCCGGGTTCGGGTGCCAAACACTGGCCTCCAGTTGGGAGAGGAGGTCCTTTCTGGGGGGAAGCTTCCAAGGGTTTCCCGTCAGAAGTCTCAGCAACAAAGGAAACCATGGTCTGGCTGGCCACCGAGGTGCCACAAGTAACACTCTGTGTTTGCGCAGGGAGATCCTGTGCAATGTCTCCCACAACAGAGGGATAGGAGGAAACGCATACAGCAGGCAGTTCGGCCATTCGTGAGACAGTGCATCCTGGCCCAAAGGACTGGACACTTCTGTCCTTGCAAACCATAATCGGCAGTGGGTGTTCGTCTCTGAAGCAAAGAGATCCACCTCTGCTCTTCCAAATCTTAGCCAGATCTCCTGGACTACCACTGGATGAAGCCTCCATTCTCCTGGATGTACTTGATCCCTGGAAAGAGCATCTGCTGTCTGGTTGCATACTCCTGGAATATGAGCTGCTCTCAGTGAAGCGAGTCGTGGCTGACACCATGTCAGAATCTCGTGAGTTAACCGTAGAGACCTGCGGGATCTTGTGCCGCCCTGGTGGTTCAGATGGAACACTGTTGAGGTATTGTCGGACCGAACGAGAACATGGCGGCCTGCCAGAACCGGCATGAAGTACTTTAGGGCCAAAAACACCGCCCTCAGCTCTAGCAGGTTGATATGTTCTGTGGCCTGGATCGGTGTCCAACGCCCGCAAATACCTCTCCGATTCCACGTTGCCCCCCATCCTGTGAGGGAAGCATCTGTTGTGACCAACTCCCGACGAGAGGAAACAACACCCACGCCTTCAGAAACTCTAACTGTCTCCACCGCTTCAACGCACATATGCAACGGTGAGAAATGATAACCAGTCGATGGCGGTGCCTGGTGGGATCTAGCCGCAGACTGTTGTTCCATAACTGGAGTGGTCTGAGGTGGAGTAGACCCAGGGGGATCACCACAGTAGCCGCTGTTAACATGCCTATCAGTCGTAGGACCACCTCGTACTGTAAAGACACTCCCGGGCGAAAGCGAGCCAAAAGTTGCAGAATGTTTGTCACACGTTCCTGAGACAGGGTGGCAGACATTAGACAGGAATTCAGGGTCATTCCTATGAACGTAGTGGTCTGTGATGGAATCAGACGGCTCTTTTTCTCGTTCACAGAAAACCCTAGCTTCTGCACATGACTCAAAAGCATTCTGGAGTCTTGTACTGCCTGCCGCTCTGTTGGGGCACAGACAAGCCAGTCGTCCAAATAAGGAAGGATGCGCATACCTCTCATCCAAAGAGGAGACAGAGCTGCGCTCACACACCTTGTAAAGACGCGAGGAGCAAGGGAAAGGCCGAAGGGTAGTACTTTGAATTGGTAAGCTTGATTCCGAAAACTGAAACGTAGAAACTTCCTGTGATGTACAGCAATTGGGACGTGAAAGTATGCGTCTTTCAGGTCGACACTTACAAACCAATCGTCTGCAGTCACAGACCGAAGAACGTCGGCTGTGCGCAGCATTCGAAAAGGAAGGACCTTCAGGAACAAATTCAGAAACCTCAGGTCGAGAATTGGACGGAAACCACCGTCCTTCTTTGGAACAAGAAAATATGTTGAATAGAACCCGTCTCCCTGAACGAGGGGATGGACCTTTTCTATGGCTCCTTTCTCTAACAGTGAACGAATTTCCAGAGAGAGAGCCTTTGCGCGAACCGCATCTCTGACAATTGTAGGAACAATTTTTGAGAATCCGGGAGGCCGGCGTCGAAACTGTAGAGTATATCCCCTGCTCAGAGTCTCCAGCACCCAGGGGTCTGCTGTGTTTGATCTCCAGTACTCCAACTGATCTATAGAAAAACGATCGACCGCCGGCCTGACTGTCTCAGGCTTTATGTGTGCGATTTTTTGTGTTTGCGGGGGGACGCTGACGGGGTCCCCCTGGAAATGGTCGATGAGGTGGGCGAAAAACTCTTGCATCTCCAGGAACACGAGGTCTTTGAGGGGGCTGTGACTGAGGTGTAGCTTGTCGTCGGAAACGTTGCTCCATTGGGGCATAGTGCTGTCGGGTCTGAACCGCTGGCATCCTAAACGTAGGGTTGCGCTGCACCTGTGTTAGTTGGCGAGTGGCTTCAGACAATTTAACTCTTTTTTCTAACAGTTCCGGAACATTTGGACCGAAAAGATGCCCGGGAACAAAAGGAAGGTCTCTCAATGTCTTTTTACAGTCCTCCGGCAGTCGTGCTTGGGCAAGCCACACCTGACGGCGGGCAGCCAGAAGCGTGGCTGTTAGATTACCCAGTTCGCGGGTCACATGGCCTGTAGTCAACAGAGCAGTTTGCAGAAATTGTGAAACCGAGGGATCCGCATTTGCCGGTTCAAGCGTACTGGTGGTAGCAAGGAGTAACTGGCAGATTGTATTTTCTGCTCGGGCAATGTAGGCAACTGACTCATATGCCTTTTTAAGCAAGGAATCCGTACGACCGCATTGCGCACTGGGACATCGTACGTTCCCACGTAGAGCCTCATCAGGAGACACCACCAAAGCTGCCACAGGCTGCTCAATTTCCGGAGCGCGACCCACCCCGATAGAATCTGCTCCAGCCATGGATGCTAGCATTCGAGCAGTCTTTGGGCGCCGCTTAGGCGGACCAGAACCGGTGAGAGCATCTGAGAATTCAGCCACAAAATCCTTACATGGTGGCATGGCAAAAGAGGTTGAAGCTGTGGTCTGTCTGAAAAACACATTTGTTTGGGCAGATTGTGCAGGTGACTCATCAAGTCCCAAACGAGCAACTGCCATTCGAAGCACAGCCAGAGTATCATCGGAGGAGGGCTGGGCCTGTCCAGACGACTGAACAGACCCCCCACTAGACCCCTCTGCTGCTGGGTAACCAGTGAGAACAGCCTGAGGTGAAGGTTGTGCAGCAACCTTCAAAGTATCCCCATGATCGTGAAAAAATGAATCTGAAGCACTTGTAGAAAGCACATCGAACTCAGAATGATGGGAAAAACAAGGGGAGACAAGAGACTCTTCCCGACTTTGAACATTTTCATCCTCCTGTGTCATCTTTACAGGCGGAGCACATGTGACAGGCTGAAGCGAGTGAAGCAGGCGTTTCAGCTCCGCCATCTCAGAAGAAAGTGCCGATACCGTCATAGAAAGTGAGCCTTTTTCAACATGTGAATGTACATCGTCTCGCGATTTGGCCTTTTTAGATGGGAGGGGAGCACCAGCTGCCGCCGAGGCACGGCGTTTTCGAGTGCGCGAAGGGGCTACATCTACCTGCCCAAGTTTCACCGTTGAATTAGGGTCTAACTCGGCAAGACGGAGCTGTCGTTCCGACATAGGCAAAAGGCTACAGTGCATGCACGGGTCCGTGAGAGCCTCTCGCAGATGTTGAACGCCCAAACACGACGGGCAAATGTCATGACCGTCGTCAGGGAGAAGATGATTAGGGCACAGCTTACAAGCCATTGGGAAACCAGTGGCGATCGAGCTGTTGGCCATCATTACTCGCTAACACCCTCGGTGAACCGTAAGGTTAAGTTAAGCGGAATGAAAATAATAATAAATAATAAAATAATTACCTCGGTGAACCGACAGGTAATATTCAACAAGTAAAAGAAAATATTAAGCGTTTAAAATGGTCGGCGGATAGAATCGAGGAACCATAAGGTAAAATGCATTCGAGGAAAGAAAAACAACACTCCGAGAAAACGTTACGTTAGATCAACGGGAGACCGTTAATATAGGTGCAGTAAACACACGCCACCGGATTGCACCGAGAGGCACAAAGTGTTACCGATAAAGTGATATAACTCACCAAGTGTTGTAAAGTAATCCAAAATCTTGTAGATGCGCGCTGTCACAGCTTGTGAGGACGAATCTCGCTGCTCTAATAAGCTGCACTTGACAGCGCGAAAATATCCAATCCAATACAATGAATAGAACCTATCTCAAAGAGGCGAGAAAGCGAAAGAGGTAGATTGCTGAGCTACTGTAGCCTATAATCCTCCAGGGCTCAGCATACGTCACGTACGTGACTTTGTTGGTATATTTACTCGACCTATCTTAGCTGGCGCAGCGATTATCCATAGTGTTTACACTGCCTCTGGCGGTCAGTAAGAATGAAACAGAACTGTTAATTTCACTTAATTTAACTGAACTTATCGTTTGTGTGTTAAACATGCTGTGGTTCATAGAAAATATTGTATTACTCTCCCCATTGCACATGAATGTCATTAAAAATAATAATATTTAACCTTTTTTCACGAAGATAGGCTTTAAGAGTTCATCAAATACATATTGTAGATATATGAGGCAAATACCTGTCTTTTTGTTTGTTTGTTTTTTGCTTAACCCTCTGGGGTCTGAGCTGTTTTTGGGGCCCTTGAGATGTTCTGACATGCCCTGACATTTGTGCTTTTTTCAGTTGCTTATAAACATATTAATGGCAAAGGTGTAAATTCACTCTATAAAGCACAAACAGGGCTACCATAATATGTGAGCCACGTGTATGTACATGTTTTCATTTTTGAGAGAATAATGTTTATGCATGGTTATTGAAAAAACTAAAAACTAAAATTTCTGAAATAAGGCCACAAAACACATAGTAAATATGTGTCAATAAGACTTTTGAATAATGGATGTCCTCGCCTAGTGTTTTTTCTTCAAAATCATGTGAAAATAGTCTTGCTTTATCGTTCACATAAAACCATACATTGATTTAAATTGATGTAAAACAGGTTTTGCTTGGAAAGCCAATATGCGAGGAGGCGTGAACGAGGAGTGGTTTACAACTTAGAACACCCACTCTGCATAATGATGAGCTATTCACACAGGTGTGAAACTGGCTGAGCCACAATGCAAGGACAAAGGATATTTAGAAGAAGACTTATATTGACCATTTAAGATTTTGCTTACATCTATCTTGTAAATATGTTTTGCCATTTTATTAAAAAGGTTACAATTACAACAATATTACAATTTCAACAATATGTCAAGTGTACTCTTTCTTTGTAAAAAAAGAAAATGATTATAGGCCTACATTTTATCTATGTATTCATTACTTTCATATTTCGCCTGACTGTAACGTTGTTTTCATGAAATATTAGGGCATATTGTTAATTTGCAGTTTAATACGTTGCTTATACAAATAGCCTACATTTTATTTCAACATATTTCAGTCGATTTTTACTCATCTCAGTATAGCAATACAGTTTGCTGAAACATCATCATTCATTCACACACGCAATTTAAATTTAAACTGTCTTTGCCAGCTGTGGTAAACAGCGCGCATCTCTGCCGTTCATTCATTCATAAACAGAAACCCACGTGAAGAAATTCACGCGAGAAGGAAAAAAACTTACTAGTATTCCTCAGCTCGCTCCTCGATATACCCGCACTTCTGGGGGACATTTTCCATTATTATTCCTCACAGCTGCAAGACGGTGTAAACAAGTAATGATCTGAATAAACTTGTGTTTTCTCGCGCTGATATGGGGGCGTTCACAGGATTGCGCGGATTGCCTCAGTCATTTGCGTTTGAATAGCGCGCGCTCTCCGTGGGCGGAGTCACATTACATCTGAATTAGATGTAATTAGCTCGACTGGAATCGCTCTCTTTTAATACAGATTTCACAAGATGAGAATATTTGTTTTTTATATAAATTACTTCATTAAAAAGAAGAGAATTCAAGCTTCATGCCTGTGTGACTGTATGCCTGTTTGACTGAGTATTCGCTGAGTTATTGTTCATTTTCGGACGCGTTTCAGAATGGACTACACTGGCAGAGAGAAGGCAGAACTCGCTTCGTGTTTATTTTTCTTTTTTTGGCAAAAAGCACAGCACTTTGTTTTTATTGTGAGTATACACAAAAATAATACACATTTAACAGAATCGATTGATGTATGAAACTTGTTTTGTAAAATCAAACTCAAAAGAGTATTTCGGGTCTCAATTCAACTCATAAGGAAAAAAGCGAGCAGATCACGCCGGCGTGATCTCCGACCTCTGAGGGTTAATTGCGTCTTAAAATTGAAATAAAACAAATTATTAGTGATAATTGACACTTAACCCTTTCATGCATGAATTATGATAACCTCAGTCAGGATTTTTTTTTTTTTCCTGTGTTTTTATTGCTCTTAGGGCATGGAAAACAAGAATTGATTTTTCAAAGAGATCTTCAGATGTCCACTTTAGTGGACAGCATGCGGTTATGGTTTAAACTGAAGATATACTGTATTAAATATAAGACAATAATCAAACAGATAAAGTATGTGAATTTAACAAACTAATCAATACAATTATATTAAATCATGTGAAAACTATAAGATATATACAAAAAATATAAATGCAAAATATTGCAAAGGCTTCATACAACTTCATACAAGTTGCACTTCGCGTATCTTTGATATCAGAACATGAGGACGTGATTCCATCAGAATTTTCTACAGCCTGTCAAGGTACAACTGTGGAAACCACTCAGATGCTCCCTCCAGTGCACCAGAGTATGGAGATTTACCCTTATTAGCTGATAATTATGATTATGTTCAAGATGGACATGCACATTTCTATCATAGCCCTCCTCTGAGAAAACCTAGCGATACGTTTTTTCAATCTCATCTGAAATGATCAGTGTTGGGGGAAACGCATTACAAGTAACATGCATAACTTATTCAGATTACTTTTTTGATGTTACAAGTAAAGTAATGTGTTAAAAGTAACATGCATTATGTAATCAGATTTGTTTTTTATGTTACGAGTAATGTATTGTAACATGCATTACCTAATCAGATTACTTTTTGATCTAACAAGTAATTAACTACATGTAATGTGCATTACCTAATCAGATTACTTTTTGATGTAACGAGTAAAGAAACGCATTACAAATAACATGCATTACGTAATAAGATTACTTTTTGATGTTATGAGTAAAGAAACGCATTACAAGTAACATGCATTACATAATAAGATTACTTTTTGATGTTATGAGTAAAGAAACATTACAATAAGCGCATTACATAATCAGATTAATTTTTGATGTTATGAGTAAGGAAACGCATTACAAGTAACATGCATTACATAATCAGATTACTTTTTGATGTTATGAGTAAAAAAAACAGTACAATAACGTGCATCACGAAATCAGATTACTTTTTGATCTAACAAGTAAAGTAATGCATTACAAGTGCCATACATTACGTAATCACATGACTTTTTTCGATGTCAATGAAAATTACATTCTAATAATACAAATACATTTATTTACAGTAAAAAAAGTCACTGCAGATTAAGTTTTTTAAGTTTTAAGTTTCAAAAACAATATTCACATTATAATTGTGAATTGTAGCTGAAATATAGCAATTGATGCATGACGTCCACTACAGTGGACATGTGATTAAGCAGAGTTTTCTCTCAATCTAAAATCAAAACCTGGAAAATTTTACTGTGATATGACTCATTAGATATTGCTTGATGCTGCAATATTTTTTTTACCTACAAGAGTCTCCTAGGATAGTAGGAATGGGTGGATATTCCGGAGCAACTTGGCATGTCTGACTGACCCTTGGCCATCTTGATTTGGAGGGGGAAAAAATCGAAACACAACGGCTTGCCACTTGATTGCAATGTATAGGATGATGCACCAGGGTCCAATGAAGAGGCTGATGTGCAACTTTGCCATAAAAACCTGTGCAAATTCAAGAAAATTATTTTTTGAATAGCTGTCCACTGTAGTGACCACTATGCGTGAAAGGGTTAAAGCTAAGAATGTAAAGAAACCTTAGACATTTTTTTAATAGTTATTTTCCAGCACATTAGGGCCCTAAAAAGCATTATTTATTGTATTCATTCTTTCAATTTTACATCTTACATAGCTTATGGATATACAATTAAAATAGCTGGAGCAATTGCTTTGCGGTCAGGTGCCCTTTAAAAAAAAAAAAAAAAAAATCTGCTAAAAAACAAGATGGGTTTAGCAGGGGGAGTCGGATTTTCACAGCATTAAAATATGGACTGGTGAAATCACACTCCCCTCTCCAGCACAGGTGTATAAGGTCATAGACTCACCACACTACTGCCCCTGTCACATCTTGGTTTAGTGATTGTGTGGTGACAAAAGCATTTGATTGTAACTGCATTAAGATGGGTTTTCCAGGGGGAGTCGGATTTTCACAGCATTAAAATATGGACTGGTGAAATCACACTCCCCTCTCCAGCACAGGTGTATAAGGTCATAGACTCACCACACTACTGCCCCTGTCACATCTTGGTTTAGTGATTGTGTGGTGACAAAAGCATTTGATTGTAACTGCATTAAGATGGGTTTTCCAGGGGGAGTCGGATTTTCACAGCATTAAAATATGGACTGGTGAAATCACACTCCCCTCTCCAGCACAGGTGTATAAGGTCATAGACTCACCACACTACTGCCCCTGTCACATCTTGGTTTAGTGATTGTGTGGTGACAAAAGCATTTGATTGTAACTGCATTAAGATGGGTTTTCCAGGGGGAGTCGGATTTTCACAGCATTAAAATATGGACTGGTGAAATCACACTCCCCTCTCCAGCACAGGTGTATAAGGTCATAGACTCACCACACTACTGCCCCTGTCACATCTTGGTTTAGTGATTGTGTGGTGACAAAAGCATTTGATTGTAACTTCATTAAGATGGGTTTTCCACGGGGAGTTGGATTTTCACAGCATTAAAATATGGACTGGTGAAATCACACTCCCCTCTCCAGCACAGGTGGATAAGGTCATAGACTCACCACACTACTGCCCCTGTCACATCTTGGTTTAGTGATTGTGTGGTGACAAAAGCATTTGATTGTAACTTCATTAAGATGGGTTTTCCAGGGGGAGTCGGATTTTCACAGCATTAAAATATGGACTGGTGAAATCACACTCCCCTCTCCAGCACAGGTGTATAAGGTCATAGACTCACCACACTACTGCCCCTGTCACATCTTGGTTTAGTGATTGTGTGGTGACAAAAGCATTTGATTGTAACTTCATTAAGATGGGTTTTCCAGGGGGAGTCGGATTTTCACAGCATTAAAATATGGACTGGTGAAATCACACTCCCCTCTCCAGCACAGGTGTATAAGGTCATAGACTCACCACACTACTGCCCCTGTCACATCTTGGTTTAGTGATTGTGTGGTGACAAAAGCATTTGATTGTAACTGCATTAAGATGGGTTTTGCAGGGGGAGTCGGATTTTCACAGCATTAAAATATGGACTGGTGAAATCACACTCCCCTCTCCAGCACAGGTGGATAAGGTCATAGACTCACCACACTACTGCCCCTGTCACATCTTGGTTTAGTGATTGTGTGGTGACAAAAGCATTTGATTGTAACTGCATTAAGATGGGTTTTCCAGGGGGAGTCGGATTTTCACAGCATTAAAATATGGACTGGTGAAATCACACTCCCCTCTCCAGCACAGGTGTATAAGGTCATAGACTCACCACACTACTGCCCCTGTCACATCTTGGTTTAGTGATTGTGTGGTGACAAAAGCATTTGATTGTAACTTCATTAAGATGGGTTTTCCAGGGGGAGTCGGATTTTCACAGCATTAATGTATGGCGCAGCCGGGGCCCCACCCTGGGGCTCGTATGCGAGCGCCTGGTGGCCGGGGTTAGGGCTCGTATGCGAGCGCCTGGTGGCCGGGGCTGGGGCTCGTATGCGAGCGCCTGGTGGCCGGGGTTGGGCCTCATATGCGAGCGCCTGGTGGGGGGCCCACGGGGTCCGGCCAGGCTCAGCCTGAAGGAGCAACGTGGGGCCGCCACCTGCAGGAGGGACCGTAAGGGCCCGGTGCTGAGAGGATCGGGCGGCAGTCGAAGGCGGGGGCCCCAACAACCCGATCCCTGGACACGGAAACTAGCTCTAGGGACGTGGAACGTCACCTCGCTGGCGGGGAAGGAGCCTGAGATTGTGCGTGAGGTTGAGAGGTTCTGACTAGAGATAGTCGGGATCACCTCTACCCACGGCTTGGGCTCTGGAACCACACTCCTCGAGAGAGGATGGACTCTTCACCACTCTGGAGTTGCCCATGGTGAGAGGCGGCGGGCTGGTGTGGGTTTGCTTATAGCCCCCCAGCTCAGCCGCCATGTGTTGGAGTTCACCCCGGTGAATGAGAGGGTCGTTTCCCTGCGCCTTCAGGTCGGGGATAGGTCTCTCACTGTCGTGTGTGCCTACGGGCCAAACGGCAGTGCAGAGTACCCAGCCTTCTTGGGGTCTCTGGGAGGGGTGCTGGAAAGTGCTCCAACTGGGGACTCGATTGTTCTACTGGGGGACTTCAATGCCCACGTGGGCAGGGACAGTGACACCTGGAGGGGCGTGATTGGGAGGAACGGCCCCCCTGATCTGAACCCGAGCGGTGTTCAGCTATTGGAGCCTCCATGAGAAGTGAGACTTTCTCAGCCTCCATGAGAAAGTCTATGCCAGGGTACTGGAGAGGAGAATACGGCCGATAGTAGAACCTCAGATCCAGGAGGAACAGTGTGGTTTTCGTCCAGGCCATGGAACACTGGACCAGCTCTATACCCTCTCCAGGGTGCTGGAGGGTTCATGGGAGTTTGCCCAACCAGTCCACATGTGCTTTGTGGATTTGGAGAAGGCATTCGACTGTGTCCCTTGCGGCGGCCTGTGGAGGGTGCTCCGGGAGTATGGGGTCCGGGGTCCTTTGCTAAGGGCTGTCTGGTTCCTGTACGACCGAAGCAAGAGCTTGGTTCGCATTGCCGGCAGTAAGTCAGACTTGTTCCCAGTCCATGTTGGACTCCCGCAGGGCTGCCCTTTGTCGCCGGTTCTGTTCATAATTTTTATGGACAGAATTTCTAGGCGCAGCCAGGGGCCAGAGGGTGTCAGGTTTGGTGCCAACACGATTTCGTCTCTGCTCTTTGCGGATGATGTTGTTGTGTTGGCCTCATCAATCCAGGACCTTCAGCATGCACTGGGATGGTTTGCAGCTGAGTGTGAAGCGGCTGGGATGAGAATCAGCACCTCCAAATCCGAGGCCATGGTCCTCAGTCGGAAAAGGGTGGCTTTCCCACTTCAGGTTGGTGGAGAGTTCCTGCCTCAAGTGGAGGAGTTTAAGTATCTTGGGGTTTTGTTCACGAGTGAGGGAAGGATGGAATGGGAGATTGACAGACGGATCGGTGCAGCTTCTGCAGTAATGCGGTCGCTGTACCGGTCTGTCTTGGTGAAGATTTACCGGTCAATCTACGTTCCTACTCTCACCTATGGTCATGAGCTGTGGGTCATGACCGAAAGGACAAGATCCCGGATACAGGCGGCCGAAGTGAGCTTTCTCCGCAGGGTGGCTGGGCGATCCCTTAGAGATAGGGTGAGAATCTCGGTCACTCGGGAGGAGCTCAGAGTAGAGCCGCTGCTCCTCCACATCGAGAGGGGTCAGCTGAGGTGGCTCGGGCATCTGTTCCGGATGCCTCCTGGACGCCTTCCCGGGAAGGTGTTCCGGGCGCGTCCCACTGGGAGGAGACCCCGGGGAAGACCTAGGACACACTGGAGATGTCTCCCGGCTAGCCTGGGAACGCCTCGGTGTCCCCCCGGAAGAGCTGGAGGAAGTGTCTAGGGAAGAGGGAAGTCTGGGCATCTCTGCTTAGACTGCTGCCCCCGCGACCCAGCCCCAGATAAGCGAAAGAAGATGGATGGATGGATGGATGGATGGATGCATTAAGATAGGTTTTCCAGGGGGAGTCGGATTTTCTCAGCATTAAAATACAGACTGGTGAAATCAGTTGATTGTAACTCATTTTGTGTGAGTGTATACTGTACATGTTACTACATCCAAATAAAATGTATTTAATAATTTTATGATTATATTTTTTAATATCCAATGTATTTTTTATTTTAAAATATTTTAATAATTCATATAATATAATAATTTAATAAAAATGACAATATATGTATATAGTTTTACTTAGAAATTAGTTTTATGATCTATTATATTAATATATTAATATAATAAACATAACTTAATAATAATTAAAAAATACGGTTTTACTTGGAAATTGGTTTTATGATAAATATTATATTTATTATATTAGTATTATGATAGATATTTTTTGGGTTGAGCAAGACGGGAAAAAAACACACTGCGCAAAAAAGCAGTTACTGGAGAGGGGAGTGTGATTTCACCAGTCCGTATTTTAATGCTGTAAAAATCCGACTCCCCCTGCTAAACCCATCTTGTTTTTTAGCAGTTTTTTTTTATTTTAAAAAAGGGCACCTGACCGCAAAGCAATTGCTCCAGCTATTTTAATTGTATATCCATAAGCTATATGTAAGATGTAAAATTGAAAGAATGAATAAAATAAATAATGCTTTTTGGGGCCCTAATGTGCTGGAAAATAACTATTAAAAAATGTTTAAGGTTTCTTTACATTCTTAGCTTTAAGTGTCAATTATCACTAATAATTTGTTTTATTTCTATTTTAAGACGCTATTAAGCAAAAAACAAACAAACAAAAAGACAGGTATTTGCCTCATATATCTACAATATGTATTTGATGAACTCTTAAAGCCTATCTTTGTGAAAAAAAGGTTAAATATTATTATTTTTAATGACATTCATGTGCAATGGGGAGAGTAATACAATATTTTACTATGAACCACAGCATGTTTAACACACAAACGATAAGTTCAGTTAAATTAAGTGAAATTAACAGTTTTGTTTTGATAGCTGGAGCTTTATTCCTTACCCGTCGAAGTTTATAGTTTGAATCGATCTGCCATGTTTTTTTTTTTTTTTTTTTTTTTTTGTGTTTGTTTTTTTGCATCTTTTATCCACACTAGTTCACTTTCTGTTAATTTATTTAAGTGTAGACAAAGCTTCCATGCAGGATCTGGGTGCTTGTTGTGTGAAAAATCGATCGATAAACGGATATATGGCAAGGAAGTGCATTTAAACTCGCTTGCGCGTGCACGCGAAGGGGAGTGCGATTTGTCCGGGGAGTCGGATTTCGGTACAACACCGGTCGCCATGTCTCAGCGCTTATGAAGAGGACGCAACTGCACGCGCTTCGTGGCTCGGGCATGCACGCGCATCAACTACCGGGTTTGAGAGGTGTCAGTCACCTCTTTTACTCACTCACTCACTCACTCACTCTGCACTGCGGTCTCATGAGGAAACGCAGCTTTTTGATATAAAGTTTTTCTTGTTCCCGAATACAAATATTTTTTAAAGTATTTGTTCGAAATAAGTATTCGTAAAAAACACGTTATTTGTGCCTTTCCGAATACCGTATTCGGGTTCGGCTCCACCCCTAGTTCACACCAATGCAACGAGACGGTGCGGTGCATCATCTTTAACGACTCTTTGTACTTCAGTCCAACTTCCGACTTTTCGGCTATTTTTTATAGCTGTATATATCATTTGTTCCGTCTAAATATGAATGAGGATACGGTTATTGATAAATCGAATTGTTATTGTTGTTCTTATTTTGATTTAGGGGGGCTTAGGAACATTTTGGGGTAGCTTCAGCCCCCCTAAAATAGGCCTAACGACGTCCCTGGATCTATTTATTTATTTATTTATTTATTTTATTTTAAAAGGTTACAGTTTTGCTCCACAGTCACATGTGTAATGTGGTTGCCTCAAACACCCACTCATGCACACTTGAATATGCAATGGTCTCCTGCATTCGTGCTTTTCCGATGAATTAACACTGTGGTCGTGAAACACTTCAGGCGTACCTATGATTTAAGAATTGCGCTTGCACTTTTACTCACATGTGCACACAGGATGTGTGTCCGTCCTGCTGTGACCTGTTTCTCTGTAAGTACTATATATGGTGCTGATGTGGTTGGTGGTCGTTTCTGATAGCCATCTTTAGAAAAACAAGAAAACCACAAACTGTTTTCACACAATGCAGCACTTCATCAAAAAAAAAAAAAAAAAAAAAAGATTTGTGACAAGTTGTATGTGCACATATTGTATGTGCTTTTTGTATTCATTGTGTGGAGTCTTTGATTTATTTTAAAGGTAGAGGAGATCAAAAATATATAACATTGATGGATGGATGGACAGACGGACAGATATAGGATTTTTACTGCAGTTTTCATTTTTGGACTCACTTGATTCCAGGTCTGTTCATATACTTGTCTTGGAGAAGATTTTGATATTACCCACACATGAACAAATGCCTAGTCAAATTCACTTTTTTTTAATCCAGTCTTTCCTTTTTTTGGCCCTTTGATGTCATTTGTTGGGAATTAAAAAGGCTATTTTGAGCACTTTTGTCTCTCTGTGAGATTTACCACTGACTTGTAACATACCTTCACATTTGTTTGTGTATATTTCAATGTAAATTCGACCAGGAGCAGAGCAATTTAGCTCAACAAAATCAGATTATTTTTGCAGAGAATATAGTGACAAAGTCATTGATCCTCACCTCATATCTTTACTTACACTTTTGCTCCAATTTGGGAGTGGGGTAAAAGACACCAGGTTGATTTCAACCAATCACACTCTTTCAAGTCTTGGTTTGAAAGTGACCAATCACATCACATGCAAGTCTTCTAAAGAGCATTTTCACACATCCATTGCTTCAAACATGATCGTTTGGGCCATTTTGATCTTTTGGGCTCGTAAGTAGCTTTTTCCCCCCTTCTTTCCACTGTCTAAATGTTTATGTATTTATTAGTCAGTTCCATGTATGCATATATTTAGTGTTTAAATAAAACCTCACTGTTCTGTTTTAGCTGGAGTCCGACCTGATCACAGTGGTGAAAATGTCTTGTTACAAACATTCCAGCTGGGAGAGGATGTTACCATCAAATGCTTCTCGATAAAAAGTTTTGTCAACACAATGGTTTGGTATAAACAGAGCATTGGGCAGATCCCTCGGCCTATTGCATACAGTTATTGGGACAATATAAAATTTAAGGATGAATTTAAAAATGGGAGATTCAATTTTTCAGCAAGCAAAGGATCTTTTCATCTGAACATCTCAGCTATGACCAAGGAGGACATCGGAATATACTATTGTGGGATCGTGTTCATGAATTTAATAGAATTTATCTCTGGAACATATCTGATGCTAAAAGGTAAAAAAAAATTCAATTTGCTAGTGTTTTAAAGATTTTGTGTTGGAGTAAACTACTTTAACAATTTAACAGTCCTTGTTTAAAACCAAAAGAGTCTTGACATGTTTATTTGCTATTTCAAAGGAACTGAATCTAAAGTCTTTAATGTGGCATGTGGGGAGAAACCAGTTGTGAATGGAACCACTTTTAAGAATAACGGTAATTATTCATTAAATTACTCTGACTTATAGTTAACCTGCTTTGGTTACTGTCACAACAGTGGCCCTAAAAAGTATTTGCATCCTTAAGCCAAGCTTAGAATAACATGAATTTCATTGCATTACACAACAAAAACCAAGTTGATTCTGCAAACAAGAACAGCAAAGTTTCAGCAACGATTCACAAGATGTTTTTTTTTTTAAATAAATGTATGAAATCAGTTCTCTTCAAGTTAAATGTGTCAAATAAATCTAAATGTTTTTGTGAAAATGTTTTGCTTGAAAAGTGTGCTTGCACTATCTTTCTTTAAAACGAGTCCCACTTGGTTTGACACTTTATCTAATGCAAAGCCATTCATTTATCTTAAGTATAAGTGTTAAAATATTTGTTTGGGCCACTGTATACAGTTTCAAGTCATGGAAAAGTACTGTATATTCACAACACATAGCTAGCAGTTCTAGTAATGTATATTCACAGTATTTTAATAACGAATTTTACTATGAGCAGAATGTGCTTTATTAAATTATTTTTGGATCTTTTTCTCCATTTCAGACAGCAACAATCAAAAAGTATGGGATCCTGTGTTACTTTGCTTGATATCCTCCAATGTTGTTTTTGTGATAGTAATTGTCACACTCCTTGTTGTTCACTGCAAACACTGGGGAAACAGGCATAGAGGTAAAATTTCACCCACACGTTCCGTCAGTTAAGCGTTAAGAGTTTAATTGAATAGGCTGTTGATCCAGAAAAAGTTGTATACAGTCTAATATACAGATATGTTGTACAAACTCTTTCAATATTCAATCACAAATATGTATGTCAAAGTTTAACTATAATTTTCTGCAAATTTTGAAGGATCTACAAATCTAGCATCTCCGTCATGTGAGGTAATTTTCAAAAATACAAAATCAATTTTCTAATGTACTTCTTTAATTACAAATGTAATTTGCTTCTCAAGCAGAAAAGAAAAAAATAAGCTATGCATTTTTTTTTAACAGATTGGAGATTCAGAAGTGAATTATGCAGCTGTGAGTTTTGCCTCCGTCCCTCCAGCCAGAAGATCAAACAACAGAGTGAATACAGTGAAAACATCTGGCTGAATACAGTGAAGTGAACTACAAACCGACAGATTACATGATTTAACAGATTATTTGAGATGTATCTTCACAAAATGATTTGCCTTTTTATAAACATGTATTATTAATGTTGATATTTCAAAAGCATCAATTACTGTACATATGTAAACGGACTTAACCCAAATTTTACTTTGAATAACTATTGTGTGCTGTATAGAAACATACCCCCGGTTTCACAGACAAGGCTCAAGTCTAGTCACAGACTAAATTGTATGTTTGAGATGTTTTAACTTTAACCTGTTAAGCTGCAAGCCCACTTTTGAAAAATCCCCAGAAATGACATACCCACACTGAAACAGATACAGTTCATGAACCCTTTGCACTAAAAGCACAAGTATGATCTCATTTGAAAGCTGACACCTGGCAGTTTATTGTAAATGTAGAATTAATTATTGTCATAATGAAAAAAATTGTTATAAATAGCTTTAAAGTTTTGTAAAGTTATTAGAAATTTATTTTTATGAAATATCTTCATGAAAATAAAATTGAAGTTGACCCTGTAGCAATCTAGAAATGCACTACAGCTAAAGCCACATGTCTAAACATTTTATGTTTAAAATCTGAAGATGATAAGTCTAAAACTCTGTATTTAGTTCTTTTTTTTTCAAGATAGAAGCACCTAGAGCTAGCTAGCATGTTAGCTTAGCACACATCAATACATGACAATTTATGAGATTAAAACCATGTTTGTGCTTCAAACTTACTTTAAAACGCAAGTGAAGTGTTTTAAATAATCTTCTGTGATCTAATTTGACATCAGATAAAAAAAAATCAGACAGAAAATATACTATTTGATCATATTCTGCACAATGATGGTCTATAGATTAGCATTACATTATACATATAATCTATTATTATGAAAATACCTGGCATGGCTTGAAAAACACAGGTAACTCAAATATCATTGCAATCATGTTTATTGTCTTCAAAATATCTGTATCTGCATGATACAGCGATCTCTTGTTAGCTTTGTGTATATCAGTGACGTCCTGGAATGTCACATGATTATGGCTCTTCTTCATGTTCCATATATGGACTATTATTGTGCTTATAGCGCCCTCAGGCTACTGGTATGAATTGAAAACCCAGTAAATGAGAGTGCCAAACGCTCATAAAGATTACATCGACGCATTTGGGTATAAATTCAATAAATATTATTCCTGTCAATAGAAATCTGATGTAAACCTATGAGAATCTATCAATATTTCTCCAAATCTGCACATTTTTGAGCTAAAGCCCTGAGGGAAGTTGTTTTGTGTATCGCTGTCATGACGACAGCACGGGAGTTTTTTATGAATGAAAGCGGCTGACGCGCATAATTCATATTAAAGGTATCGACTCATTTTTTCATTTCATAACTCCTGACAGAAATTTAGAAATAACTGTCGCTATAAGTTTCTCAGAATACAATAGTGGTCAAATACTGAAACTTGAGTATTATATCTTTTTAATGATGTATAGTTTGTCAAGGTATAACATTAAATCTGATAGTAAATTTGAACTAAATAAAAAAAAAAACGCTTCAGTGCGCGGGCGCACTGGCAACGGTTAACAGGTTAAGCAACTTGCACTGACATATTTTGGGAGGTAGGGGGGAGACGCACCGTTTTTGTGTTTGTCCCTTTAAATGCAAATGAGCTGCTGCTCCCAGCACAGGGGGCGGAGCTACAACAGCTTGTGTCCTGAAAATTTCAAAAACTTTAGGCCTAAGTCTTTTACATTCAAACTGGAATCAGACAAAGATGGAGAGACTCAAGAAGAAGTGACAACATGTAGACAACATTTATGAATGGTTAGTTGATGAATTTATTTAGCTTATGTGTAGTTATCTTCTAGTCATTGATTAGCATATTCTGTCATGAGGGTTTATGTAAATTTAAGGAAGAATGTCCTGTAGTCCCTATCAGCCATTTAGTCCTTCAAACAGCAACATTACAAACTAACTAAAGTTAGAAAAGTGAAATCAAAATCAACCACCCCTTCAAATGTCCTAATTGAACTAAGGCATAATCCTACCCAGTAAACAATTACCGTCTTTCAACGTTGAAATATGGTTGAAAATAAGTCGGTCCGCCTTGGACTGGTTTATGACGTGATTTCAACTTAGTAGTTTCGGCCGGACTGTTTGACTCCGTGTTTTTAACTGATCATCTAAGAAACCACATGTTTTCAGCTGATAATCTAAGACAGGATAAGTCTGTTATACATGCTAAAATAACTGAGAAAAACAACCAAACCATGTTCATTATTATCTTAAATAAATGTAAAGAGTTTTACATATTCCATCAAGACGTTGAAGATCGACCTGTTTTCAGTGTTGAAAAGTCGTAATTAGACATTGAAGATTTACGTCTATACAACGTCTAATAAACGACTTTTTGCTAGCTGGGTAATGTCTGTGAAATCGGGCCTTAAGCCGGGTGCACACTGTGCAATTTATTAACCAGACACGAAGGGATAAGATTCCAGCGACAAATAATTTGTCTGTCCACACTAGACGCAATGCGACTGCGAGATGCCTCGAAATCAATCGAAACCCACAGCCAATCAGAACAGCGTTTTTGTATATGAAATTGTAACAGAAATTGTATATGACTAGCCAGTGAATATTAGTTTCTGTTCCTTTCAATTTCGAGGGCGTTTTAACTCCTGCGGTGGCCGTATTATTCCAAGATTAACATGGCTTCCAGTTCGACTTCGTCCAATTGCGCCTTTAAAACTATCACCTGTGATCCGTCGCAGCACAGATTTATGTTACAAGGTAAACAATACTTTTTCACCATTGACACGAGTCACGCAAGTAACGCAAGTTATACTAGAGGTCGTTCTGGCGTTATGCACTACCATGCTATGGTTAGACAAGCAACTAAAACTTTGAATTTACACAAATAGACTGAATACCTGTCGAGAAGAAAGCAGGCAACTTCGGCGTCCGTTTTAAAATCTTTGCTCCTCATGAGCTCTTTCCATCTGGGAAAAGTTACTCCAGTATTGACTTTGGTCTTGCTGATTTGCCTGTCGCGTTGGCGTTTTAATTCTCTCTTTCGCTTCCTTGGCGTATCAGAGCCCGTCTACGGCATATTAGACATTCTCTGCCCGTATGTACTTTCAATGGCAGATTATAAACTTACGAGAATACTTTATTACTTGAAAGAAGTAAATATACATTAAAGGGGCTATATGCTTTTTTCTGAAATTTAAACTCGCGACTGACACCTGTGGTCAAAAAACGGAACTGCTCTTCCTTTCTGCTCGCTCTCATACGTGCACACTTCACAAGTCATCCGCTGCAAAGAAGTCAACATTATGTTTACAGAGGTAAGAACAGTCAAATACATATATTGTTTGAGAAACTAAGTTTGTTTGCTGACTAGCGGTGGTGGCAGAGTGATCTGAAACGTTTAACATGAACGCGCTTGACGTCACATCCGCAGACAGCGCGCGAAAAATCCGACTTATAGGTGCACCCACTGTGAGCGGACAAGATGTCAGTATGCTCATCAGGAGATGTTTGAGTCATACATGGTCAAATAAAAAGGCTATTGTTACGTTTATTTTGGGGAAAAAGTTGCATATAGCCCCTTTAATGAGCACATATATTTTTGAAAGAACTACGTTTTTTTTTGCTAAGAATTAACAAAAAAATTACACAGTTTAGCTTTAAACATTATTAAAAATGCATAGGCTACTGAGTTACTAAAACAATCTTTGTCAAATAATACACTTGTTTGTTCACAGTTTGAACGTTCTTGTTGCCATTTGTTTAATTTCAAGATCTGAGGTGAATTATCCATTGTTGCTTTTACAAATGATAATGGTATAAATGTTAATTTTCAGTCACATTGGATGCTTTTAAAATTAAATTAAGCACATAAACAGTCCCTGAGATTATCATTGCCACACTTTGCGTTTGTTGTTCCAGCCGCGACGTTGCAGAAAAATAGAAACCGTCTGTAAAATAAAATCGTCACGTGTCGCGGCTGGTTAGGACAAAAACTCTGATTAACATGGAAAAGATACCTTTTATCGTGCGTCGCGTCGCGTGTAGTTAGGACACAGACTGTAGATTTACATTTAAAGGGATGATCATTGCTGTAGCCTAAGCTATGCCACACTATAAGATCTCAGTTGTCATTAATGTCAGACTGTATGACAGGATATTTAATTTAATTAATCAATCAACAATACTATTGATCAGCATTACCAAACGTGGACGTCTTCCACTAGAAACAAACATTGATGTATTATTTTAATTTAATACTGTGAAGCTGCTTTGATACAATCTGTATTGTGAAAAGCGCCATAAATAAACTTGACTGCCAGAATTTCGTCGGAGGTCAAATTTGATCGAAACGGTCATTAATCGGCTGTCGGTGAACATGTCAAACTAACGTTCAAAGACTTCAGATTTTAGCCTAGGATCAGTGGATTCTTTAAGGATTTGCAAAATTTGTCTCAGACGGCCAAATCGCACAGTGTGCACCCAGCTAGTGTTTGTTAAAGCAGATTAATGGATCAATGAAGTGAAAGATATTAAAATTACATATAATAATAACTGCACGACAAAAAATAGAAAATTTAAACATGCATTTTCAGATTGTCTTCATGATTGATCTCTATCCTGTTCAGTCTTGTCATGTTCTGCACAGCTGGAAACACTTCCATAGTCTGATAAATGAAGCCTCTGACACCAGTCATGAACCTTAGCCAAAGACATCTGTATGTCCTCTTCATCAGCACATGAGGACATCTCTGCTATAAGAAAATAAAGCAAAGCTTTGGTTATCTGACAGTTTTGACAGTTTTTCAAAAGAAACTTAAGTATGTGACTTAGAATTTGTAATCTGTTTGTTGGCAGCACAGAACTTTATTAGCTACCAGCCACTCTCAGCCAAACTTCCAAATTAGTGAGTGGTATAATTTTTTCTGCACTTACCATTGGCATCCAGGCATTTTAGTTTATACTGGATCCTATCCATGTCAACTGCTTCCCGACGATTCCATTCCCTCTCAAGTGCATCTTTCAGCTGGTGTTTGTTGATAAATAATTCTGTATTTATTACTCCTCCACTAACTGCAAGCAAAAGCATAATGAGGCAGTTAAAGTGAGTATAAGCCACTGAGATCAAAATTAATTTATTGCAAAAAAATTAAAACATACATTCCAGAGGTAAATTTAAACTTTGTCCTCTTCTGACAAATCTTTGTGGACTCAATGTTTTCAACATCTCTTTCATCACAGCATTACTCCTCTCCCATTCGTCATTAAGTAATTTTTTGACATCCTCAACTCGAAGCCACTCAGATAGGGTTTCTCTTTCTTGGGACTTCTTTTTCTTCCTCTGATGTTCATCATTGCTTTCCAGCAGAGCACTTTCCATTATCATTTCCTCAATCTTCTCCAATAACTGATTTACTTGGGTGCGATCCTCACTCATGCTCTCAAACACATGATATCTGTTGCCGTACATCTCGACGAGTCTCACAAGGGCGTCACCTTCACTTTCAATGTGGTACTCAATAGGTTTGTTTCCCAATGATCCTCCCCATGTGAAGAGCACCATGGTTTGCCTCCAGACCTTTTCACCAAGTGGTCTCATGTTTTCTAATATGATTTCAATCTGCTCTTCTGAAAACGACGTGTCTGCCGGTATAACCAAGAGGATTGCATGGGGGGAAGAATCCATTGCCGTCAAGATCTCAGTTTTCACTGAATCTGCGTTCAGTTGATACGGAAGAAATTTCCAAAAGCCTGGTGTGTCCACCACAGTGACCTGTCTTCCATTCACCTCTCCACATGTTCTGACACACTTCATAGTTTTGTCAAATGAAATGTCAGCACCAAAGATGGCACTGCAAGCTAATGTCTTGCCTGACAGGACCCAGCCCAGCAGCACAATATTCAGAGGTGTAACATCATGCTCTGCTTCTGTTGAAAATATGTATTTTAGAATATCTTTAAATTGTATAGAATTGTGAAATATTTATAAAAAAATATTATTTATAATAATACAATATTTTATATTTAATAAATATATTATAATAAACTATTAAAATATAATTTTATTTTTTTTCTAACAAACTTCACTTGTTTTATTTAGAGACTTTAGTATACTGTATGTGTCTATGTTGTAGGCTACAGCTGATTGCATTGTAAACAATTTAATTGATCATTTTTATGCAATATAATTTATAGTTATACTGAGTAAAATAACAACAAACTAAAATTGGAGACTGACCGGCATCACTTTTTATTTCTTCCAATTTTCTTCTCTTCTCCGAAACTTGGTGTGCTCTGGCAGTTGCTCTCTCTTCCACATTTTTTATTTTAATCTCCAAATCCATCAGCCTTCTTGCATCAGCTTTAAAAAAACGGCCTTTGTTTTCAGCAACAAGTTTCTCTATCTGCCTAAATAGCTCTTTCGCCTGGGAACCATCTCTATCCAGGTCAGTGTCGAAACCAACATATCTGTTTCCACATTTTTGAGTAAGCTTGTTCAAGTTTTCCCCTTCACGTTCTACATATTGCTCTATAGTTTTGTCACCCAAATGTTTGAGTTTTGTGAAGACTATAATGGTTTGATCCCAGACATCTTCACTAATGAACTGCACGTGACCCTCGGCTGCTTTCCTGTGCTTCTCTGAGAAAGCAAAATCAACCTCTATCACCAGGAGGAAAACATGAGGTCCCGGTGGACAGATACTGGTACTCCTAACAAGCTCCGCTTTCAGGCGCTCTGGGGTGTCACATAACTGATAACACTCCCACCAGCCTGGGGTGTCCACAAGAATGATTTTCCTGCTGTGTGTGTTTCCTTCCATCTTCACACACTGTGTGGTTATTTGATCAGATTCACATTTAACATTTAAAAAGGAGTGTGCCAATTTACTCTTACCACTCAGATGTCCTCCTAATAACACTAACCGCAATTCTGTAAAACAAAAGCAGGAAGAGGATGACAAAGTATTGATATATATATATATACTTTGTACTGTATGAAGTTATAGAAGTTGAATATATAATTTTTTAACTAATTATCTACTTAACATTATATTTATTTTTTAAATTAATTTTCATGAAAATTATTTTAAAGCGTTTGATTACAAAAAAAGAGAGAAAGAAGAATCACCATATCCTACAATTTTTCTTGAAAATACTTAATTTGATGTCTCTTACCGTCTGCCATTGTAAAATCCAAATAAAATATATTGCTTGAAATAATAATTAATCCTTCTCAGAGATCAATTTTTCTCTCAGTCCTTTTTTAGTGTCTTTACTGCAGATTTTTAAAAAAAAATGTGTTCATGAAAATGGTTGCATTTCATAAAATGGCTTCTTTCCATTGAGGGAGAAACTAAAACTGATGCATGACTGGACTATCTCTGTTTTGATCATGTTGTTTAATGTTGATAAACTGGACAAACCAGTAATAGGTCAAAAACACTCCTCCCCCCACCCCGTCAAATCTATCTCTGTTTTGATCATGTTGTTTAATGTTGATAAACTGGACAAACCAGTAACCAGTCAAAAACACTCCTCCCACCACCCCCGTCAAATCTCTTAGTAAGTGTACTGATAGTTGTCTTCTCAGCATGGAGGAGTTGGAAAATTACCTTGAGAAATATCTGAAATACCAGAGGAATTGATTATGTTATAGGTCATTGTAACTTAAACATTAGGGCTGTCACTAATGATTATTATGGTAATTGAGTAATCTGTCCATTATTTTGATGGAGTAATTGGATATTTTTTGTGGTAATAGAAATAGACCTGCAAATCATAAGCACATGTTCTGTAGTTTTCTAAAACCTTACGATAATCACAAAAAACAGTTGGGTGCTTCCCTAAAATGTATAGTGCATTCAAATTACTGAGACCTATTCTTAATCTGGCCATAACTATTTCTTCTTTTCTATTCCCTCCTCTATTCTTCACAGAACCAACTTTATTTTGAATGGTATAAATGTCTCCTTGAGTCTCCCTGTCCAACTGCTGTTTTTTCTCTTCTTTCTTTCTTAAGCCAGCTTAAGGGTGCATTACTGCCACCTACAGGACTAGAGTCATTTCAGTAACACCCCTGGGCAACCATTATTTTTAGCTGTGCAGCTCCTACTGTTGAATAGGAAGTAGATAAGGTACAAAACAAATTAGTCTAAATAAAAACAACATTTTAAAGGTTAGTGCAGGAAATTTTGAGTGGTCGGGCTCGTCATCTTTTATGGCAGTGTTTGACTGCTTTTGTCCTATAAGTGCTGTCTGTACCTTCTGTTTTAAGCCTCAGGCCTGAAGGGGTTGTTGCCTTAATTTGATTTTCAGAACAATAAACTAACACTCATACAATAAGTTACACAGAAAGGCTGTTTAAAGAAATAACAACAGTTGCATTGCAATTATAAGGACAAATAGTAAAGCTCAGATATTTTTAAATGTTACAAACCATTTGCCATGTAGTTTAAAAGCTATATTGGGGTTCTTATAGGTAATGTATGCGTTTAATAAAAAATAAACAACAGAACATGGGCTACTTTCATATGTAGGCTATTTGAGAAAGTTTATTTAGACTACACACACACATGTGCTGGGTTTCCATGCTTGATGAAAACTTTTCATAGACATAATGATTTTTATACAGTACAAACTGTATATTCTATCTTCTAACCCTAAACACAGCCCTCACAGAAAACGTTCTGCATTTGTTAAAAAAAAAAAAAAAAAAAAAAAACTCCCCATTGGGACCAAAAATTACTATCTAAAGAAGAGAATACCAGGACCACACACACACGCATACACACACGCATGCACGCACGCGCACACACACACACACACACGTTGTGTTTTCATGTTTTACACAACTAAAAACAAATCCCAGGACAAAAGTTAAACCCTAGTTTCCACATATTACAAGAAGATAAATCTTCAAGAAGAATTTGTCAACGAATCACAGCTTGAAGTCAAAATCTGTCACAATAACGAGTTCCAAGATCCAAGTGCAAGTAGCAAACAGTTTATTAGACAGAGAAAATACTCAGGTCAGACAAGATCCAGGAGACTGATGAAACTCGACAGACGATACCATAAAGTGGATACTCAGGGTGCAATGCAGGAAACTCTTAATGTGGAATCACAGACAAGGATGATACTCAGGGTGCAATGCAGATTGCTGGTCGATGTAAAACCCCGAACCGGTAATCAAGCGCAACACGAGACTCAGAGGAGAACGCGGGGATCAAACACAGCAAGCAACTCTGACGAGGTAACTGACAATGAGAACAAGACATGAGTAACGAACCGACACCCAGCATAACTCACTCCAGCTAGATATAGGCAGTAAACTAGCTGCAGCTGAAGTGACTGATTGGAGTGATGAGCTGGTCACTATGGCAATAAACAAGCGCCACACACATAGACCCAACACCTACAAAAACACCAACAGATACACAAAATGAACACATGGATTTATGAACCGTGACAAAGTCGATGACAAGAAATCTGCATTAATTTTCACCAAGATTACTTCCAGAGATGCCGCCTATTACCATTGTGGTGTAGCCTGGCTAACGTCAGACCTCTTTCTCATTGAGAGACTCTGGCTGCGTTCGAAACCGCATACTCAATGAGTAGGTACTTAATTTCAATGAGTACTTACTTAACGAGCGCTAAAAGAGTAGGTACTTTATAGCCAGAACTCGTTGAGTATGAATGAGAACCGGACATCTGCCATGTTGACGTTATAATGTGACCTACGACGCGTTATCACAAGCGCAACAACTTAAAAGATTTGAACGACACGTTTAATTCATCTGTCTGTAAATATCATGATATTGATTAAACTTGCTCATTTTGTGGTCTTTTTGAAGAAACTGCTGCCCATTTATTGTGTGAGTACATTTAGGGTTGATTTAAGTTCTTATATTTAACCCTACTAATGTGACCCACCGTTTTGTCCTTAACGATATTTATTTTTATTACGAAATCCCAAAATTGTCATCTCTTGAATATGTTGTTAATTTCTTTATTTTATATCCAAACATTTTCATCCATAAGCAAAAGTGGCTTACTGCTTTGTTTTCCTTTTTCTTGTTAAATTTAACTCTCGTTTCATCCCTCAGGCCTATAAATAACAGAAAATGATTTTTTTTTAAATGTATTATATAATTAATTATTTAAGAAAATATATATTGATATTCAACCTTATAGGTTTTTTCCTGTGTATAAAATCTCATAATATGTTTGCAAACCCATGATATATATATATATATATATAAATACATACATATACATACATACATTTACCTCACATTTACTCGACAGCCCTACCTAGAACGGTTTTCCTCAGCGTTTGTAATGTCTGCACAAAGGGAGATTCACCTTTGGAGAAAACTGTTGATTTTATACTCGAAAAATGTAAGTATCATTATTAAAAATTAATATTACCCCAGAATGAATTGCATTGCTATCCCAGCCCAAAACATACAATAATAACAACGATAAATGCTGATCAATTAATTATATTACTTTTTACTGTAAATTATATAATTCAATAAAACAAACAAAATGTAATGTATGTCATTTGAAATAGCTATGCATGAATACACTCTAGATGTGTATATAGTGAACATATCTACATTTTCATTCAAACAATAAATAAAGCATTAATTAATTGTATTTTATTTACTGACAACAATGAGAAATATTAATAAATTAGTAAAAGAATGAATCAAAGTCACCATCACACAATAAACAAATGCATATACAAGTCAACACATGAAACAAAGCTTTATTCAAACTACAATCATGTATGTATGTAGGCTACAGGTGCTGAACCCCACATCCTTCTGCCATCTCAACACAGCGGTGCCCATTCTGCGGCTCTGATGAATCAGCTGACCGCCAGAGGTGAGCCGTGCCTTCGTGCCGGAGGTTGTTGCGTGATGTGTTGTGCTTCACAATCTGAGGCAATAAGGGCAGGTGGAGTGATGGTGGGTCTCATGAGGGCAGGTGGAGTGATGGAGGTACTCGTCCATGGCACCATCACCAGGATTCAGCTCTGTGCTCCTCATCCTCAGTGCTCACACCAGCCTTCTGGCATTTCAGATCCTACAAAATACACAAACATAACACAAAAGCAGTCATTTTAACAGCACAATGTCATTTGATTTCAGTATTATTTAGAAGACAAAAAAACGCTTTTTTTCACAAATGCCACCATCATCTTCCCTTGCAGGTCCTGCTCCACAAAAGCTGTGCAGAAAATGCATAGAAATCAAGAATCAGAAAAGTGCTGTAATAGCTCTGTTTGAAATTACAATAATTAAAATAAACTACAACTTAATATTTAAATAGTTGTTGTTATTCATTTCTGTAATGTCACAAAGCCTTTGATGGCAGCATTCAGCTTCATGAGCCACTCTCCACCGGATAAACACACATCTGTTCATCTGACCCTGTAACATCCAGACCAGACTCACGTTACCTCTGTGATTTTATGAGCTCAACACTACATTTACATGTTGAGGTTGTTTTAACTTTTTATCCTACATAAATGTTCCTCAATTTATCAACAGTACTAATGGACAAATAAAATAGATAACTTATGTTTAGTTACTTTATAGATTTGTTCTACATAATAGCACACATACATCACTCAGATGCTTATTTCATATTTAATCTGCAATTCTTATAGAAGAGTTTCTTGCCAGATATTAAATAGACATTTAGTAATTGTATTTAAGATGTATACGGTTTAAAATGTATGCAAATCCACTTTGGAGACATATGTGTCCTTACTGGAGCTTCTCTGTTAGCTATACATAATAAAATGTGATTTACAGCAAAATCACAAATATATAGCGTCTTTACATCTTCAACAATGCAACAGTTTACTGTACAGTAGTTCAACACATGCGATCATTTGATTTGTAATACTCACATTTGAGTCTCGTCCGTCACGTTCGAGTATGACCTATCCTTCTTCTTCTTTTTTATGACGTATCCTCTCGCGTGGCCTCCTGGGATAGAAGAGTATCCATCGGTTGAGCCATAGATATCATATAAAGGCTAGATGGCTCAAGGCGGAGTCACTTCCGGCATCACCGGCGGCCATCTTAGGACAGGGCTCTGTGAATTAAGGTGAGTGAGCAGCACGCACACAAATCCTCTTATCTCGCTGAAATCTGGACGGGTTTACAAACGGTTTGGTTTCTTACAAACGTTATTAACGTGGCTATAATTCTGAATACTTAAACATTTTGAACATAATTATTCATATGTATGCAGTATAATAGCTACATCTCTGACGTTTATAACAAACCAAACCGTTTGAAAATCGGTAGAAAATTGAGCAAGTTATGGTTATTTAAAAGTACATGCACCATGTTATGAGTGAGCAAGCACCCTGTCGTAAGATGGCCGCCGTGTGCGGATGTCGAGCTCCATTGGCCAGCAGCGCGGACGAGCCATCTAGCCTTTATATGATATCTATGGGTTGAGCACTCAAAAATCTGGGCGGAAGCGAGTAAGCCATCCGGGAACTTCTTGCCTACTCTTTTATGAATACTGATGTTTCGAACGCACTGCTTCCTTCACGTACTGTTTTCGCCTACTATATAGTAGGAAAGTAGGCATATTCGAACGCACTTAAGTCCGAATCTCGCGATAATTAGTATGTCACCCAGGTAATTCTCGCCTACTCTTTTGGATTCGTACATACTTTTTCGCTCGCCTACTCTTTTTCCCATACTAAATAGTAGGGAAGTATGCGGTTTCGAACGCAGCCGTGGTCTGGGAACCACATATTAATTTTCTCGTATTTGAGGCGTGGTTTACGAATTTATTGAGAGCCGTTTATTGGGCGCTACAAATGTCTATCAAATGCGCCTGTACGTAGATCATAGCCAATCGTTTCAATTATACCAGATGACGTATGTAGAGTGACAGAAATTCAACGAGGAAGAAGACGAAATAAACTTGCGTTCTAAACTACTTAGAACACTATCTAAGGCTGCATCGAAAGGTAACTTCGCGTCTGATGCCATGTTGGATCCATTGATGTAAACAAACTGCTTTGGTGTGTCGCATTGACGTCGTCATCGTCTTGCTGCTCCCTCCCCGTTCTGTGATTGGTTCCCTTTTTGAGGGGAAAATCTGGTCCATGGTGTCCAGGCTGCCTAGCAGTGTGAATAAAATCGCGCTGCGCTCAAGGCAGCATGGGGAAACCCAGGCTAATTGTGGTGTGCAGTTGTATGAAATGTACTTTGGAGGGGGATCTTATCTAACAGTTAATGGTGAGTGGAAACCTGGAATGTGAGAATGTAGCCAAATTTGGAAATTCTAAGTTTGTTTTATTATTATTACTGCAAATACTAAAGAATTTGTATTTTATTTTTGAGATGCGAAGCCAATTAAAGTCATCCAGCACCCCGTTTTGGACTCGCATCATGTAGGAGACTCTGTGACTCTTCATTGCTCAGTCTTTGGTGAGACTTGTTCAGGAAAGCAAAGCGTCTACTGGCTTAAATACGAACCAAGGGAGTCTCATTCAGGATTGATTTACAGTGAAGGAGACAGGAAAGATCAGTGTGAGAAGATCTCTGTGTCTGGATCGACTGTACAGAACTGCGTGCACAAAGTCCCCAAAAGCCTCGCCAGTGATGAAACTTACTTTTGCAGTGTGGTCACATGTGGAAAGCTATTCATTGGAAATGGAACTAAACTGACAGCTGAGGGTAAAACTTTTTTTATTGCTCACATACAGTGTGTCCATAATATTTTTTTTCATATTTTGGCAATATATTTCTTATATCAGTACTTAGTTTTCAGAGAATTCGATAATAGTAAAAGAGACATTTTATTCCATTTGGATTGTTCAGATTTACATGATAAAATTACATCTCATTTCTTCAACATTTTTTTCCAGCTGTTTCTCATAAAACAATGTTCTATATCATCGCACTGCTCTCCGCTGTTTTAGTGATATCAGTAATAGTGAATATAATAATGGTGCTGGCATGGAGAAGAGCTGCACACAGAAGTAAGACCCTTTTTTACTCATCTCACATTTCAAAATTACATTCTCTCTCTCTCTCTCTCTCTCTCTCTCTCTCTCTCTCTCTCTCTCTCTCTCTCTCTCTCTCTCTCTCTCTCTCTCTCTCTCTCTCTCTCTCTCTCTCTCTCAAAAAAAAAACCTAACAAGGCTAGGGCTAAGAAATACACTACCATTCACTTTATAATAATGTTCAGCTGTAAGTCTTGTGTAAGTGGTTAGTTAATGATGAACTAATCATTTACAAAACATTCATAAATGACAGCAAGTGATATATTACATTTTACGAAGATACATTTTATGTATGTTTTGTAAATTAACTAATCATTTACAAAACATGACTATGCGTTTCATAAATGTTTAATAAATTGTTCATTTTTTTTGTATGTTTTGCTCACATCAGGTGCACAGTGGTTAAAGACTCCATGTGTTTCAGAGAAGACAGCTGTCTATACCCTCACCAGTCAGCACTTACACTGCAGTACACACTACAGTGTTTAACACCTGTTATAGATGATGTGTAAACGCATGAATAAATAATTTACAACACTTTCTGCATCCCCTAATCTATAGTGTAAACTACTCATCACTTGTAAATGTGTTACACATCATTCGTAGATAACATTCGTAGATCCTATGACTTATTGATTCTTGAAGTGGTAATCTACGAATGATGTGTAATATTTACAAGTGATGAATAGTTTACACTTTAGATTAGGGGATGCAGAAAGTGTTGTAAATGATTTATTCATGCATTTACACATTTTTGTGTTGAACACTGTTACTTACCCGTTACAAATGATCTGTACTTGTATACAAGGCATTTACAACACTTTCTGCACCCTCTTCTATAAATATACAAAAAAAAAAAACATAATTTATTAAACATTTATTAAACGCATATTCATGTTTTGTAAATGATTAGTTAATCATTAACTAACTGATTGTAAATTTCTTAAACCTGAATCTACAAAACATACATACAATAATTAACATATCACTTATTAATCATTTATGAACGCATAGTCATGTTTTGTAAATAATTAGTTAATAATTTACTAATCACTTGTAAATTACTTGTAATGGAATTTACAAAACATACATAAATGTTAGTATATCACTTTCTAATCATTTATGAATGTTTTGTAAATGATTAGTTCATCATTAACTAACCAATTATAAATGACTTACAACTAAACATTATTATTACCACATCATTACTCCAGTCTTCAGTGTCACATGATCCTTCATAAATCATTCTAATATGCTGATTTGCTGCTCAAGAAAAAGTTCTTAATATTATGAATGTTGAAAACAGCTTGTTGATTGTCAATGTTGAAATAGTGATCTTTTTTTTTTTCAGGATTCTTGATTAACATTATAAATGTCTTTTCAATCACTTTTGCATCGTTGCAAAATTAAAATATTAAGTTATTTAAAAAATATCTTACTGGCCCCAAATTTTTTAACTGTGGTGTATAAATTTTACCAAAATGATTTGATATAACTGTTCTAATTTCTAATTATGTTACATTTTAAGGTGTTCAATCTACAGCCCAGGTGAGTTGTGACCAACAGTGATTTTAAACATGAAAAATGATGAGGTCATGTGACAACAGTGTAGAAAACTACTATTATAAGCTACCAGGTGATGGCAGTGAGGGATCACAAAAATAGAAAAACATATTTTTCTACCTTGATATACAACATATTATGCCTATATGTAAATGTGCTTATACAATATTCATTCGTGATTACACACAAATTTACAGTACATATATCCCAGCACACGCCTTAATTTGTATTAATTTGAACATTTTTTAAATGTTCCTAACTCATTATCTGTTTATGATGCATAGTCTCTTTCGGGGTTTAAAATTGTGAGTTAATAGTTCAGTTCTTGAACCACTATGCTCCCAAAAGCTATGCAGAATAAACCAAGAAATTCCATGCGGATGTGTTTTTGTTTGTCGTACACCCCCACTGAAATTGAACCCTTTTCACTTGTATACTGTGGTATGGAATGTAACCTATTTATCACAATATTTCAAGATTAAACTGATTTTATGTTTTTTTGCTTGAGTACACATGTCAGCTATTGGACCTACTCTGACATGTATTATAAAGAGATTTTCTTTTGTCTGATGAATAGCTTATCGATGTATTGAGAGTATTGCACAATGTTAGTTATTAGCACGTGTCGCTCATTATCAATCACGCCACCGGCCTCGCGCCGTCCTCCCACAACCCTAGCTCGACCTCGTCATGCTCGCCACAAGATAATTTACAGTAAAGATTATACCGTGATGTAGCACATCTGTGTTAAAAGTAAATTGAACAAGGAAATGACTTGTTAGCTCAGAGAGCCAATGGAATCATGTCACAGGGCTTTGACTCGAAGCAGAGAGAAGGTTACAGAGAATTAACTTCTAAGTTTGTGCCCTAAAGATCATATATGAAAATGTATGTCATTCTCTTCATTGTATGTGTTTTCTTTTATAAACCATGTAAGTACAAATTTACAACAGTAATGTTTTTCTTGAGCTCTCTTTAATTTTCATTGTGTCGTCTATGTAGAAACGCATTTATGTAATAACTGCAATTAAATATTTTACAGCAATGCAATATTCTGGAAGTATTTTGCAGATGGGGGATGTAACGGATCAAGTGGGTGATGATGTTACATTTCACTGCTTTCACCCCAAAGACTAAATGAATAGAGTCATGTGGTTCAAACAGACTCTGGGAGAAAAACCTGCTTTAGTAGCCTCTTCATATCACTGGTCTCAACACAGTGAACTTCATGATGAGTTTAAAAAGACAAAGCGCTTTAAAGTGAATCCTGGGCTTGGCAGCTTTAATCTAACTATTGAAAGAACTGTACAATCCGATTCAGCCACATATTATTGTGCCGGTTCCTTTTCTAACATTGTCTACTTTGGAGCTGGAACTAATCTGGTGCTTAGAGGTGAGTGGTTAACATTTGGACTAACCCTTTCTGACATTAATCACATTTTACAGCCTTAAATTCATTATGTTCCTTCAATAGGTTTTAAATCCAACCGGATTCATATTCTGCTGGAACAGCAAACTGGAACATCATCATCAGATGGAAATGTGACTCTGCAATGTACAATCCAAAATGAGCAACAGAGCTGTGGAGGCGAGCACAGGGTCTACTGGTTCAGATCCGGTTCAGGAAAATCTAGTCCAGGAATCATTTACCCTCAAGAAAGTTGTAAAAACAGCTCTGTGACGGATTCTCCTTCCAGGAGCTGTGTCTACAATCTCTCTATGAGAAACATCAACCCTGGGACTTAATTAATCAGAATATTGACAGTAAGTGTGGTAAATACAAGAAATCGCATACATCTTAATGCCCCGTTTTATGGATGATGATGCAGTATGACTTAATTCTATGTCATTTCAGGGTGCTTTAGTGTAATGCCTAAACAAAAGCTGTCCATTTATGACCAAAAACACTGTATTATACAACATAACTTTCGTGTGCATGTAGCATTTTAAACAGGGGTTATTGTTGATATAGAAAACAGATTTTCTACTGATGAAAAATTATTTGCATGCTTCATATTGTACATACAGTAGTGGCAAATTATATATATATATAAATATCGCATATATATATATATATATATATATATATATATATATATATATATATATAAATATGAGGGAAAACCAAAACCAAACTTGGTTAAGGACAAGATTATTTGGCAAAAAGGGGCAAACTTCAGCGACAGGTTTTATTGTACTATGCAAAGGGGGAAAAAGAACACAATTTGGCATGTTTAATTGCTTCATCACAAATAAAACAATTGACTATAAGCACAACTATGCAATATGTTTCTTTTTTGCTATGCAAAAACCTTTAACAAATGTTTAATAATATTTGAATAAAGGGTGAAGATGTCTATTTTCGGACATCACTTTTGACCACTACTAGTTCCTGGCCATAATTCAGTTATTTTATTGTTTCAGATGGACATAAAGGCCAGCACTTGCAGTTCTACATTCTCATTGGCCTTGCAGCGTTGCTGATCATAAGCTTCATCACTAATGTTCTAGTTTGCGTGACAAAGACAAAAGGTAACCATTGACTTGACTAAAGTATCATATAAAAGTGCAGAATATGCGGCATTTTGTATTATTCCCTTTAACAATGTCGATTTTGAAGTACTAAAACTCGTCTGATATTTCATCTTATAACAGGCAACACATCTCAGCAAGTCCACGCTACAGAAAATGTAGAGTCAAGGGCACAGGTTTGTTACATGGTGTTACGTTCCTCGTGTATTTGTGTGTGTGTGCTTCTGTTCTGTCTTCATTCATTTCAGGTGGTGATTGAGCATTGGCTGTTTGATGGCACGTGTCATCATTTGCTCTTCCAATCCATTGCTGTGCCGTGGGTTTAAAAGGCTCATTCACAGATCTGAACCCAGACCCTCGCCAGGTCTCATCCGCTTGCGCGTTTTAAGCACTTTGTAAACCAACACCACTGTTCACGTTATGACTTTATGACTGTCGTTTTGAGTAGCCTAAGCACTTTTGTCCGATCTGAGATTTGAGAACATGGAGAATATTGAGAATGTTTGAGATGCCTAATTAACCTGATTCCATTTAGAGCACGAGCTTCAGCTGTCGCGGAAACACCAACGGGAGGTAAGAAATCATCATTGTTAGTCAGGCGTAGAGCAGGCCCGGAGTGGGTAATCGGGAGAATCGGGAGAATTCCCGGTGGGCCGCTTCACTTTTGGGCCGGTCGAGGAATTTTTTGCATGAGAATTTTTATTTTTTTTACATTTCAATGTCACGTTAGTTACATTAGGCTACACACGTTCTGTATTCTGACACCGCAGCGCGCAGCCTCTGCATGGATTGTACCATGTGAGGGAGTTCTCCCCTCCCCTCCTATAGAGTTGGTTGGGTCCATAGCCCGTCTTTTCCAAAACGTTTTCTCAGGTAGGCTACCGCTAGCCTGGGTGCCAGCCCGAACCCCACCCACAACATTTTTTGGTCGGGAAGTTCGGTCTGGACTCGATCCATTGAGGAGTATTAATGCTCGGCTCCTAGAAGGCCGAGCCAATCAAATTGCCAGGGCGGGCTTTAATCGATGATGGACAGATGGTCTGCGGTTACGTCACCAAAGAGCACTTGATTTGAATTAGGCTAGTTTACAACAAAGACGACTGCAGCTGGAGAATTGAGATTTCACGAGTTCACATTTACAAATAAGTCAGATAGAATAAATGCATAGGCTATATGAGATGTCATGAGTTCACACAAATAAGTAAGATAGAATAAATGCGTATATGAGTGGTGGTGGAGGGATCGAGGGATGCTGAAAAACTGTCAAGGAGTGTTAGGTAAGTTGACAGAGTGAATATGCTTCCTCGGTAACGTTAGACATGGTATTGTTTGATGATAAGTTGATATTGGATTGATTATTTGTACGTGCTCCTCCCGAACTTTGTTTATGAAACATCATGTGTAGATTCTGCCATCGCGTCTGTTATAGAAGATATCGACAGCGCATTCATTTTAAAAGAGGAACAGAGAGCCGCGCCCGCGACATTTTGTTGGTTGAAAATATGAATGAAGGACATGCGTCATTTACTCCGTTGCTCTGATTGGTTGTAGGTCTATCCAACTGAGTGCAGAGTTTTTTTTTTCCTAGTTCGGTTGAGACACGCCCCATAATCAAATCTCTATGGAGCGGTATCAGACTCACATTCTGACTAGAATATGAGTATGACGAAGTCAGGCTAGGCTACCGGGGCACCGCCGGCGCCTACCGATAGCTGGGCCGGCCCTGCAGTAACGGTACACGTCAGGGAGGATGGATGGGAGGAAGAGGCCCGGAGGTATGGAAGCTTTGTTTCCGCCAAAGAATAAAACATTTTAAAAGATAATTGCGACTTTTTATCTCACAATTTGCGAGTTTACATCTCGCAATTCTGACTTAATTTCTCAGAATTGCGAGATATAAAGTCAGAACTGCGTGAAATAAAGTCGCAATTGCGTGTTATAAAGTCAGAACTGCGAGATATAGAGTCAGAATTGTGTGATATAAAGTCGCAATTGTGTGTTATAAAGTCAGAATTGCGAGATATAAAGACAGAATTGTGTGAAATAAAGTCGCAATTGCTTCTTATAAAGTCAGAATTGCAAGATATAAAGTCAGAACTGCGTGAAATAAAGTCGCAATTGCTTCTTATAAAGTCAGAATTGCAAGATATAAAGTCAGAATTGCGAGATATAAAGTCAGAATTGTGTGAAATAAAGTCACAATTGCTTCTTATAAAGTCAGAATTGCAAGATATAAAGTCAGAACTGCATGAAATAAAGTCGCAATTGCTTCTTATAAAGTCAGAATTGCAAGATATAAAGTCAGAATTGCGAGATATAAAGTCAGAATTGTGTGAAATAAAGTCACAATTGCTTCTTATAAAGTCAGAATTGCAAGATATAAAGTCAGAACTGCATGAAATAAAGTCGCAATTGCTTATAAAGTCAGAACTGCGAGATATAGAGTCAGAATTGTGTGATATAAAGTCGCAATTGCTTATAAAGTCAGAATTGTGAAATATAAAGTCAGAATTGTATGAAATAAAGTCGCAATTGCTTCTTAAAGTCTAAGTGAATTATTATTTAACCTTTACATTATTTGTTAACCCATAGTATTAATACAAACTACACAATAGTAAGAGCTGAACTGTTGCTTCATTTATCCAATTTAGAAAAAGTGCTAATTTGGAATTCCACCATGGAAAAAGTGGGCCGGTCTTGGGCCTGAAACTCCCGGGCTGAAAAGTGGCCCCACTCCGGCCCTGGCGTAGAGTGTTCGCCACTTTTGTACTTTTGTTTTTCAGTTAGTATAGTTTAGTTAAGGCGGCGTACCCGCTGAAGAACTCGGTTTTGTTTCTACATTTTTATTTGATAGTTAGTTTAGTAGGTACGATTAAAAAATAGATATCAGTTAGGTTTTGATTGTTTTTTTGATTTGGCGACACTCTTGTTTTTCCTTATTTTTTTCTTCTTATATTATCTATATATCGAAATAACGTGTTGTTCAAACGACCATTTCATCTTTCATTCATTGAAAATAAACGTTTTTAAACGTTTAATTGTTGTTTCTTGGTTGTCTTTCCTGCATCCACACACAGCAACAGTGTCTCGCATAAATGTTATGTGATCATCCCTTTTACATCTTTAAACACATAACATTTGGTGGTGGCAGCGGTGGGATATTCCTTTAATGGGATATCTTATTTTTTTTTGGATGAGTTTTGTGAGTGCTGTTGCTTGTGTGTGGGTTGGAGTAACCTTGAAAGAGGTATTGTCTGAATGAAAGATCTTAAGAGGGTACTTTGGAGTTTAGCGTTTGCGGTGGTAAGTTTAATTGGAATGGCTGATTTTGATCTGGATAGTTTTACAAGCGCACCTACCGTCGAACAATTGGATAAGTGCAGGAAGGATGATTTATTGAGCATTGCGGAACATTTCCATATTAGAGTTTCTAAACAGCAGCTTAAGCGTGAAATTAAAAACGTTGTGGTACAGGAGTTGGGGAATTTAGGTGTGTTGAAATTGGCTGATAGATGGGAGGAGGATCCTCTGAGCTCTGAACTTTGCCATTCAGGTGAGGAGGATGCGAAGGAGACTGGTGGGGTGCAGCCAAAGCAGCCTTGCCGCCCTTCGAACCTTTTTCTCCGGCTCTGACTGGGTCGGGAGATCAGTCGCGTCTCAGAGTACGTTTGGCAAGGGTCCAACGGGAAGAGCGCGAGAGGGCAGAGGATCGTAGAGCTCAGTTAGATCGGCAACTTCAAGTCCGCCGTTTGGAAATAGAGGCGGATACACAAATCAAGTTGCGTGAGCTGGAGCTTAGAGCAGCCAGAGACGCACCGGTTCCCAATGTGTTCCCTGTATCACCTGCTCAATCTGGGCAGCGCGCTACTGTTGCGACAGGTGCGAGTACGTTTGATGTGAGTAAACATATTTCTCTTGTTCCACAATTCAGAGAGACTGAGGTTGACTCATACTTTAATGTATTCGAACGAGTTGCTTCTATGCTTAATTGGTCAAGAGATGTATGGCCGTTGTTGCTCCAATGTAAGTTGACGGGAAAAGCTCAGGAGGTATGTGCTGCACTGTCTTTGGAAGATAGTTTAGATTATGACATTATTAAAATGACAATTTTGAGGGCTTATGAGCTCGTACCAGAGGCTTACAGACAGCGATTTAGGGATCATAAGAAACTTTCAAATCAGACGTTCGTTGAATTCGCTAGAGAAAAAAGTTTGCTGTTTGACAGGTGGTGCGCATCGAATAAAGTATCAGATTTTCATGCTCTTCGTGAGTTAGTTTTGTTAGAGGAGTTCAAAAGTTGTATTCCTGATCGTATTGTTGTTTATCTAAACGAGCAGAAGGTAACGTCATTGTCACAGGCGTCTGTTTGTGCGGATGAGTTTGCGCTGACGCACAAGAGTGTTTTTACTCTTGCTCGGACTGAGAAGGCTTTGTCTGTTTCTTCTGTGTCGAAAGATCAGTGGCGTTCGAAAAATGTTCCAAAAGCTAGAGAAGGCAGAGAATGTTTTTACTGTCGCAAACCGGGACACCTTATTGCTGATTGTCTTGCTTTAAAGCGCAAGGAGCAAGGTGTCAGTAAAAATGTCGCGTTTGTGAAGACTGTTGATCGCACAGATTATGAGAATTGTGAAGTTTTAGATGTTAGCTATCAACCTTTCTTGATGGAAGGATTTGTATCTGTCAGCGATCAATCTTCAGATTCAGTCAGAGTTACTATGTTGCGTGATACTGGAGCCATGCAATCGTTTATAGTAGCTGACGCATTACCGTTTTCTGAACGTACTTTCTGTGGAAGTCATGTGTTAGTACGTGGACTCGAGATGAGCACTATGAAAGTTCCTTTGCATCAGATTCATCTGAAGTCAGATTTGTTTTCAGGATTTGTGAAAGTTGGAGTTCGTGAGAGTTTACCAGTGCACGGAGTGAACTTCATTCTTGGTAATGATATTGCAGGTGGTAAAATTTTGCCGCTATTAGAGGTTTGTGATAAACCTATTTTGTCCGATGACCCTGATGAAATGTCAGAGAAATTCCCCGAGGTTTTACCTGTTTGTGCTGTGACGCGAGCACAGGCTCGTAAGTTCGCTGATGCCGATGATTTATCCTCCACTTTCATAGCACCTACGTTTGTGAATGATGCTCTGTTGCCTGATAAGGCAGATGACGCAGTCATTGTTTTGAAATCAGATGATTTGAAATTAGAAGTCACTAGTGAGAAAATAATTGCAGCCCAAAATGATGATTTTTCTCTGCGTAAATGTTTTTCTTCTGTTATTTCCATGGAAGAGGCGCACAAGAAGAGAAACGCTTACTATATGCAGAACGGGTTGTTGATGCGTTGGTGGTGTGCTGACGTTATGAGTGATTCAGAATGGTCTTCTGTGACTCAAATTGTCATTCCGACGTGTTATAGACACTTAGTACTTTCGCTCGCTCATGATCATGATTTATCCGGTCACTTAGGCATTAGGAAGACGTACCATCGAATCTTGAGACATTTCTTTTGGCCCAGAATGAAGGCTGATGTAGCCAAATTTTGTAGAACCTGTAAGACATGTCAATTTTCGGGTAAGCCAAACCAGGTGATTCCGCGCGCACCGCTGGTTCCGATACCAGTGATGGGAGAGCCTTTTGAGCACGTCATTGTAGACTGTGTTGGACCTTTACCTAAGTCAAAATCCGGTAATCAATATTTGCTTACAATAATGTGTACAGCGACGCGTTTCCCGGAGGCGATTCCACTGCGGAAGATTACGGCGCCGGTGATCAGCGGCTCGCTCGTGAAATTCTTTTCCATGTTTGGTCTACCGAAGATTGTACAGTCTGATCAAGGTACGAATTTTTTGTCAAAGATTTTTACCCAAGTATTAAAGACTTTGAATATTACTCACAGAATTTCAAGTGCCTATCATCCTGAATCTCAAGGTTCATTGGAACGGTTCCATCAGACCATGAAAGCGATGTTACGTCGTTACTGTATGGACACAGGTAAAGACTGGGACGAGGGGATACCATTAGTTTTGTTTGCTGCTAGAGAAGCAGTGCAAGACAGTTTAGGATTCAGTCCTGCTGATCTTGTTTTCGGGCATACTGTCAGAGGTCCGTTAAAGATGCTCAAAGAGAGTATTTTAGATCACGAATCGAGTGTTAAAACCACGGTGTTGGACTATGTTAGCAAATTTCGTGAGCGACTGCACAAAGCTTGCACTATGGCAAGAGAATCATTACTGAACGCTCAAGTGACGATGAAGAGTAAATATGATCGTAAAACTGTTCAACGTCATTTTAAGGAAGGAGATCAAGTGCTCGTTTTATTGCCTGTCATTGGTTCCGCTCTATCTGCACGCTTTTCAGGTCCATATGAAGTGCTTAGAAAAATGAGTGACACTGATTATGTGATTCGTACTCCAGATCGCCGGAAGAAATCTCGCGTATGTCATGTAAATATGCTGAAGGCGTATTTTGTTCGAGAGTCATTGCAAGATGTTCTGAAAAATGAATCGAACACATCTTGTGCTGCTGCACTTACGTGCGAGACGTTTGATTTTACTTCTGCACACGACAAGGAAGATGGAGTTTTAATACGACACATGTATCAGCAGTGCGCCAGGTTGAAAAATTCTGAAGTGCTAGCTGATTTAAAATCTCACCTGTCTCATCTGTCCGAGTCTCAGATTAACGTGAAAGAAATCATTCATGACTTTCCTTCGTTATTTAATGACGTTCCTTCTTGTACTACGATTTTAGAACATGACATTGACGTAAGTAATGCTGTTCCTATTAAGCAACATGCTTACAGAACAAATGTTTTCAAACGTTCCATGATCAAGACTGAAGTTGACTATTTGTGTGAACATGGTTTAGCGAAACAGAGTTTCAGTCCCTGGAGCTCACCTTGCCTACTCGTGTCTAAGAGTGATGGATCCGCTAGATTCTGCACAGATTACCGAAAAGTAAACTCCGTAACTGTTCCTGATTGTTTTCCATTACCTCGTATGGAGGACTGTGTGGACAACCTGGGGTCCGCTAAATTTGTCAGTAAATTAGATTTACTGAAAGGTTACTGGCAGGTGCCTTTAACAGCTCGTGCGTCCGATATTTCTGCTTTTGTGACCCAAGATGATTTTCTACAATATTGCGTAATGGCGTTCGGAATGCGTAACGCTCCGGCCACATTTCAGCGGCTCATAAACATCGTGCTTGCGGGTGTCCGAAACTGTAATGCATATTTAGATGATCTTGTGATTTATTCGCCTACATGGTCTGCACATGTGTTAACGATTAGAGAGGTGTTTGAGCGTCTTGAGAAAGCTTCACTGACGTTAAACATGGCGAAGTGTGAGTTTGGTCAAGCTACGGTTACGTACTTGGGCAAAGAAGTGGGTCAAGGTCAAGTTCGACCCATTGAGGCAAAAGTGACTGCAATTGCTGAGTTTCCTGTTCCTGCTACGCGCAAAGAACTTCGTAGATTCTTAGGAATGGCCGGTTATTATCGGAGTTTCTGCAAGAATTTCTCGACTGTGGCCAATCCTCTAACGTCACTCCTTAGTCCTTCACGCACTTTTCTTTGGAACGACGAATGTCAGAATGCCTTTGATAATGTCAAAATTTTGTTGTGCAGTACGCCTGTTTTATCAGCTCCTGATTTTGCACGACCTTTCAAGCTCAAGATTGATGCAAGCTCTGTTGGTGCGGGGGCAGTGCTGGTGCAAGAAGACGTTTCTGGTATCGACCATCCAGTATGTTACTTCTCACGTAAGTTCAATAAATACCAATTGAACTACTCCACAATCGAGAAGGAAACATTGGCCTTATTACTGTCTTTACAGTATTTTGATGTTTATGTGAGCTCAACTAATCTGCCTGCGATTGTGTTCACGGATCACAATCCTCTAGTGTTTTTAGGCCGCATGTACAATCAGAATCAGAGGCTGATGCGTTGGTCTTTGATGGTACAAGGCTACAATTTAGAGATCAAACACAAGAAAGGTTCGGAGAATATTATTGCGGATGCTTTGTCCAGAGTTTAAACTGTTGTGCTTTGAAAACCTCTTAGAATGATGAAAAATGTAAAGAAAAAGAAAACATGTTTTTTTTTGTTCATGTTTAATGTTTTTTCTTTTTTTTAGGGGGGAAGTGTTACGTTCCTCGTGTATTTGTGTGTGTGTGCTTCTGTTCTGTCTTCATTCATTTCAGGTGGTGATTGAGCATTGGCTGTTTGATGGCACGTGTCATCATTTGCTCTTCCAATCCATTGCTGTGCCGTGGGTTTAAAAGGCTCATTCACAGATCTGAACCCAGACCCTCGCCAGGTCTCATCCGCTTGCGCATTTTAAGCACTTTGTAAACCAACACCACTGTTCACGTTATGACTTTATGACTGTCGTTTTGAGTAGCCTAAGCACTTTTGTCCGATCTGAGATTTGAGAACATGGAGAATATTGAGAATGTTTGAGATGCCTAATTAACCTGATTCCATCTAGAGCACGAGCTTCAGCTGTCGCGGAAACACCAACGGGAGGTAAGAAATCATCATTGTTAGTCAGGCGTAGAGTGTTCGCCACTTTTGTACTTTTGTTTTTCAGTTAGTATAGTTTAGTTAAGGCGGCGTACCCGCTGAAGAACTCGGTTTTGTTTCTACATTTTTATTTGATAGTTAGTTTAGTAGGTACGATTAAAAAATAGATATCAGTTTTGATTGTTTCTTTGATTTGGCGACACTCTTGTTTTTTCTTATTTTTTTCTTCTTATATTATCTATATCGAAATAACCTGTTGTTCAAACGACCATTTCATCTTTCATTCATTGAAAATAAACGTTTTTAAGGCGAGACACGGCAGGCAAAAACATCGATTTTCATGCAGTGGTCAATTTTGAGATTTTGGGCTAGTTTACTCCTTCAATATGTGTTTTTTCAAGCTGCTATAAAGAAAACGTTGAAAATATACATTAAGATGTTTATTTTATTACATTTTGTTTACTTGCGGCTGTAAGTTTCTCCCGAATTTACCAGGAAGTTAGCATTACAATACGACGCGCCGAGCTCCGTCTGTTTACTGAAGTCTGTCATGACCGGTATCACCGTGAAGCTCTGAGTCTCCTGCACCACGCTATGTAACCCAAATATGGGCATTTCCTTTCTATCAGTAACCAATCGTGAATGTCCAAAGGGGGATTTAAAGCTACGACGATTTCTCATTTAGAGCTATTTAAATCTTTAACTGCCGTTTTCTCAAAATGAGTTTTTGTCATTCTCCAGTAGAAACATCTCAGCCTATGTAGCACCTATGTACACCAAACTTTCCAGTTATACACTTAGCAGTATTCTGAAGATATTTTCAGAGGGATTTGTTAATAAATCATTCCTGGCCGGATTTATGTGACATTTTAATAAAAAAAATATGGTGAAAATCTATGTTTTATGGCTATGGACAGTATATTTTGATTTTATAGGTAATAAAAGTATATATCCTGAAATCCCTCTGAGTTTTTATTTTCATCTTGTGTGTAAACAAAATGAAAAAATAATTTTTCACCTGGCTTTATCATATGTTCAGATCTATCTACCGAAAATATATGCAAAATCGTGCATATTTAATGAGATAATGCCTAATTTGCACAACTAAACATACAAATTTCTAAAACTTGTAATACATTTTATTTATATACTTGTGAAAGTAATCAACTGAGGAAGTTTCATGGTGATATCTATTATTTTAAATTTTTACCCTATTCACCTGTAGTGTCTCGCCTTAAACGTTTAATTGTTGTTTCTTGGTTGTCTTTCCTGCATCCACACACAGCAACAGTGTCTCGCATAAATGTTATGTGATCATCCCTTTTACATCTTTAAACACGTAACATTTGGTGGTGGCAGCGGTGGGATTGCCTGAAGAGGGAAGTCAATTACTCCGTTGTGTAGGTGATGTATACATCACTTCATGGAAATGTTTATTAAAGGTGCTGTAAGTGATGCGACACGTTTTTTAGGCCAAAATATTTTTTGTCACATACAGCAAACATCTCCTCACTATCCGCTAGCTGCCTGTCCCCTGAACACACTGTAAAAAAACGCGGTCTCTCTAGACACCACAGGCTCCACAAACGGCAACAAAATCAAACTGGGCTCACCCGCACCACGAAACATAATAAACAGTGCTCCAGCCAATAACCGACAAGAAGTATTGGAGGGTGGGGTTTGGGGGGTTAGTGCGTGTGCACGTGAAGGGGGTGTGGAGGAGAGAGAACAGAGAAGCATGAAGAGGGAAGTTTGAATTATGGCCGACACACGACCAAAGAGACAACGTTCTGATGAACAAATTGAAAAGAAGAGGGACAAGCATAAGGAACGCACGAAGTCCCGAATTTACATCGGAAAAACCTTTAAAAGGTGGCGAGAACTCCGCCGGCAGAAGAGCTTCCAATCCGACATTTGCTCTGTTTTTGCAGAAAAGGTAAATCCCTTTTTCTTTCTAAACTGACGTTCATGTTCGCTAAACCAACACAAGGATGTAATTAGCTAGATCTATGCAGTCAGCGTTAACTTTGGTGAATACAACGTCTATGTTTCTAGCAGCGATCAATCTCTATTGTAAATGATCAAGCAAATTCACATAGGGCGACAATTTGTGTGAATAATTGTTTTCATCCACTGTTTGTTATGAATTTGAATGTTCATTTATAGGCTATTGACAACTTTGACTAAATTTGTTTACGCCGCCGCCGTTGTTTATGCTCACTGGGAAACGCGAACGTTATCCTGCTATTATTGCGTCCTTCCTTGTATTGTCATGACAAATCACTGGAAGCAATAGCAGGTGAACAAGTGTTTATTTGTATATTAATACGGGAGGCCTTGACCGGTGGCGATCGGCCTTGGCCTTGGTGCGCTCCCGCACTTGGAGGAGTGTCTCTCGGGCCCTCGTCCAAGTACGGTGACACCTCTGGATGAAGGCGTGGGCGGAGGAGACCGCAACTTCGGATTCAGCACTAGGAAAAACAGGTGGTTGGTACCCTACACTACACTCAAATGGGGATAGGCCCGTGGATGACACTGGCAACGTATTGTGGGCGTACTCCACCGTAGAAAGTTGTTGACTCCAGGAGGAGGGATTCCTGGAGACCAAACATCATAACGTTCTTTCCAAATCTTGGTTGGCTCTCTCAGTTTGACCATTGCTCTGGGGATGGAACCCAGAGGACAGACTGACCGTCGCCCCCAGCAATCTACAAAACTCTCGCCAAAATCTGGACACAAACTAGGGTCCCCTGTCAGAAACCACGTCTGTCGGGAGGCCATGTAACCGAAAGACGTGGTTAACGACTGCCACCGCTGTCTCCTTGGCTGAAGGTAATTTGGGCAAGGGAATAAAGTGGGCTGCCTTCGAGAATCGGTCCACCAAGGTCAAAACTACCGTAATCCCTCCGGCACAAATAAGCGGTTAGGTGGACACCGGATCGGAGGCGTTACGCCTTCTAAGGCCTTCTTGACCTTCGATTCGACCTCCCAAGTGAGCGCAGAGATAATTAGGGTCTCCGGAAAAATGCGCTCGGGAGTAGATTCGTGTTCGGGACGATCAAAAATACGCGACAAAGAATCGGGTTTGATGTTCTTGGAACCCGGAAGATAGGAAAGAGTAAAATCGAAACAGCCGAAAAAAAGTGCCCACCGAGCCTGCCTGGAGTTCAATCTTTTGGCGGTTCTAATGTACTCCAAATTCTTGTGGTCAGTCCAGACTATAAAGGGTACCCCTGAACCCTCCAACCAGTGACGCCATTCCTCCAATGCTAGCTTGACTGCCAACAACTCACGGTTACCAATGTCATAATTTCGTTCAGCAGGAGATAATCGATGTGACAAAAACGCGCAGGGATGTATTCTGTCGTCTGAAGGAGAGCGTTGTGAAAGCACTGCACCTACCCCCACCTCTGACGCATCGACCTCTACCACAAACTGACGTGAAGCATCAGGGGCAATTAAGATTGGAGCTGAAACAAAGCGGCTCTTGAGTTTGGCAAACGCAGCCTCAGCTGCGTCTGACCACCTGAACGCAGTTTTGGGAGAGGTCAAGGCAGTCAGAGGTGCGGCTAGTTGGCTGAAATTGCGAATAAAACGCCGATAGAAGTTGGCGAATCCCAAAAACCGCTGCAGGGCCTTGCGGGAATCTGGGATTGGCCACTCTACCACAGCCTTAACCTTGTCAGGATCCATAAGCATACCTTCAGCCGACACGATGTGTGCCAGGAAAAAATCAATATGTCATCCAGGTAAACATATATGAATTGATCGATCATGTCTCGCAACACATCATTGACTAGTGCCTGGAAGACTGCGGGACTATTGGAAAGCCCAAAAGGCATAACCAAATATTCAAAATGCCCCCTAGGGGTGTTAAAAGCAGTCTTCCATTCATCCCCCTTCCTGATGCGGACCAAATGATAAGCATTACGCAAGTCCAGTTTTGTGAAGAGTGAGGCTCGCTGCAACCTCTCGAAGGCTGAAGACATCAACGGCAAAGGATAAGTATTCTTTACCGTGATGTTATTCAACCCTCGGTAATCAATGCAAGGTCGCAGAGATCCGTCTTTCTTCCCCACAAAAAAGAACCCCGCCCCGCTGGAGAAGAGGAAGGACGGATGAACCCGGTTGCCAGAGAATCAGAAATATATTTCTCCATAGCCTCCCTCTCCGGAACTGAGAGTGAATAGATCTTGCCCTTAGGCGGAGACTTACCTGGCAGAATATCTATAGCACAGTCATAGGGACGATGCGGAGGGAGAGAAGCAGCCCTTGACTTACTGAACACTTCACTCAGGTCCCGGTACTCCTCGGGCACGTTTGATAAGTCCACTGCTTCCTCCTGAAACACAGGGACAGAAACAACAGAACAAGCAGACACTAGACACGAATTATGACACTCAGTGCTCCAAGCTTAGATGGTTCTCCCTTTCCAATCGATACGTGGGTTGTGCAAGCTAAGCCAGGGGTGTCCTAAAACTATGGGTGTGAGTTGTGAGTCCGTAATGTAAAATGAAATAGTTTCGGCGTGATTTCCTGATGTGATGAGGGTAAGTCTTTCGGTAGCTTGAGAGATGGTAGGTAGAGTTTGTCCGTTAAGCGCATTGACAGTGATTTTCTGGGGAAGTGTTCGGAGGGGAATCTGTAACTGTAGTGCAAACCGGTGATCCATGAAGTTACCTTCGGCTCCAGAGTCTATGAGTGCGCTGCAGTGGTGATCCTGAGTAGACCATCTCAGTCTTACCGGGAGGATGGTGGAAGTGGATGAGGTCTTTCCTGCGGAGATCCCACCCGATAGTAGCCTCAAACTTACTATCGGGCTGGGCCTTTAACCGGACAACTATGAGCAAAATGTCCGGCGCCACCACAGTACAGACAAAGGCCCTGGGATCTCCGCCTTTCTCTCTCCTCCCGGGAAAGCCGAGCTCGCCCCACCTGCATGGGCTCGGGATCGTGGGGACCGAACGCGTCCAGGCCGCTGGACCGCTGGTTCTCCATCCCGCCGCGAACCGGGGTTGAGTGACGTCCTCTGACCAATCCGAGATAGTCGGGCGTCCACCCTCAAGGCCAGATCAATGAGCTCGTTGAGAGAGGATGGGAGGTCCAGGGCGTAGATCTCTCTCTGGACACGTTCGGCCAGCCCATGCAGGAAATGATCCCACTGCGCCTCCTCGTTCCAGTGACACTCGGCCGCCAGGGTCTTAAACTCGATGGAATAATCCAACACGGAACGATCTCCTTGGCGTAGATCCGCCAAGACCCTGGCAGCTTCCTTCCCCGCGACGGCCCGATCGAAGACGCGTTTCATCTCCGCCGCGAGTGCCTGGAACGAAGAGCAGCACTGGTCTTGGTTCTCCCACACTGCAGTTCCCCAAAGCGCCGCTCTCCCTGTCAGCAGCGTGAGCACGAATGCCACCTTAGCCTCCTCCCTCTCAAAAGTTCTGGGCTGTAATGAGAAATGCATACTGCAACGTGTTAGAAACGGACGACAATGGTTAGGCTCACCGGAGTACAGCTCAGGAGTGGGCAATCGGGGCTCAGACTGGGAGAGAGGCACAGCTGGTGTGGGAGGAATTGCAAGTGCTTCCGGAGGTGCTGGCGCAGTGGGAGGTTGCAGCTGATGGAATCGCTGGGTGAGCTCGGACACCTGTGTGACAAGAGCCTGAATAGCACGTCCTGTCTCCCCCTGGTTGCGATCCTGTGCATCCATCCGGCCGATGCACACGCGAATGAATTCCTCCAATGAAGCAGATGAATCACCCGCTGCTCCCGTTTCTTGGTCCATCCGTTCTGTCATGACAAATCACTGGAAGCAATAGCAGGTGAACAAGTGTTTATTTGGACTCAACACTCAATACAATGAATATCACTCAAAGTCAATGAGGAAGATGCTTCTCCGGGTGAACTCGCGAAAACGCTTCTCTTGTCACAGGGCAGACAGGACTCTCAGGGGATGACGCTCAGGCTCGGTCACACAGGGACTTCGATGGTCAGGTGCTCGGTGCTCAGTGCTCGGTGATCGGTGCTCGGGTGCGGTGAAACAACAGGAAACATCCACTGAAGAAGACGACGACAACCCGGAAGACGACACGAACACACACGAAGGACTGCAAACAACGGATGGACACTGGAATGGAGAGATGAGTGAGTATATGTAGAGAATGGTAATGGGAAACAGCTGAGGTGGGGAATGAGAAGATTGCAGACAGCTGGAGCACTGAACAAACACGCGAGCGGGACAACGCCCACTCACGCAAACTCACAGACATGTAAACAAACAGTGACACGCGACACAGAGGAAACGATGAATTATCAACCGTGACATGTATGGGAGCTATTTATAACATAAGGTGGCGAGACGATTTTAAGATAATGTTTCTTTTTTTCTGCATTCTGTTCTGCAATATATAAAAGCATTTATCTAACTTGGCGACATTACTCATTGAATGAAGTATCAGTAAAACTTAACTTTGTTTGTAGTGACTATTTGGACTTTCCTTTATGTCGGAAGGGAGGGGAGGAGGGAGGAGACGGGATGAGGAGGAGAGAGGGTCTAGCTAGCCTCCGTTTTGTTTGACAACAATTCGAATGTCAACAAGAAGTAACGTCTCCCGGGATCGCTTACAGCACCTTTAAATATATATATATATATATATATATATATATATATATATATATATATATATATATATATATATATATATATATATATATATATAATTTATTTTTAGTACCACATGACCTCTGATGTGAATTATGCTGCTATAAAATTCACAAATTCACAAAGTTCAAGATGTACCGTATTTCTGTACTGTCTTTGTAATTGCTAATATTGTTTGCTAACCAGAGCCACTCTGACTGTCATATTTTATGTTCTGAAATAATTATGAAATTTAAATGTCTCTTTATTCTGTTGAAATAAACCCATGCATTGAACTCTTTCTTAGTGTGTATTAATGTACTGTGTGTGAATAAAGTGTCTTTTTTTTTGGATGATTCGTGTATTTTGATTAACGTTAGATAAGATGCACCGCAAACCACAAGGTCTGAAAGTTAGCCCAGTAACACCTCTGTGCTGTGGTAAGATCTAATCAACAGACCAAACAACATAGAAGAGCTTTAGTCAGCTCTCTTTCATTCGACATACATGAGACTGACAGCAGTGACTTTGGCCTATTTAACACCTACTCAACTCTAAGGGGGGTAGCCATCATTTCAGAAGTGAGGGGGACAGAAATGTCACGTGTAATGCCAGTTTTTTCTGACCTTTGTCTAATTAATAGGTTTTCCCTCATTTGTTTTCTGCAATATGTTACCCTATATTTTCCTTATGACAATTTTATGCGTGGTTTATGTACTACAAACACTTGTGCATTGAGTCATCATGGATTTTATACAATGTGATAAAAAAATATTTGTTAAAAATCACAGAATAAGGCAGAAAATTTACTATTTTATAGTTTCTATACTGTAATAAAGCCTGCCAATTAGCACTGCATAATTCATGTACTTTATTCTTATGAAAATACACTGAGATGGCTTGAAACAAACACATAAACCATCTATTGTCGCAATTGTGGTTTTATTGTTTTCATGTTTCATCAGTCAAACGTTTCTGCTTTTTATTCAGCTACAGCGATAGCTGAATGCCTTTGTCCATATAATGGGTTTCCTGGAAAATCATAAATTGAGTAAGTGTTAAACACATGAGTGTTTAGCGCTCCATAATATTCACATTGTCTCGTTTTGGATAAGAATAAACTGTCTTCATGTATAGACTATGTTGTCTCTTAGAATTTAAATCTATATTTATTCACATTGGCCAATGAAAACCTCTATGTGAAAATGCATATGAAGGGAGGGTGGGATCTCATGCTTTCAAAGCTATCTTTCTATTGCTATTCTCTCTGCAATAGCCTATGTTCTACACCCATTCTTAACCCTTTCCCTTCTCGCTGTGTGGCACAAGCTCTTTATCCCATTACTCATGATTAATGAAAAAACATGACTCACACCAGGAAAATCTCTTCATTTCATCCAAGTCCAGCAGAAAAGTAAGAGAGGAAGAGATATAATGGAAAGTGCTCAGGCTAAACATGTCAAACTTAAACGGGCGGAACGAGTGAATTACATCATATCCTGCTGAGTGAGCGACAGGAAGAAACTAGTGATGGGCATTCCGGCTCTTTTTCGTGAGCCGGCTCGTTTGACTCAGCTCACTGAAAAGAGCTGGCTCTTTTTGACTCACAAACGGCTCTTTAAAAAATATATGTTTTAACTCGCTGAAAGTCCACCGCAGAACTGTGCAACGTGAATATCCACATTTTTAATTGCCCATAACAACCCAAAAACTTGTCTGCTTGCCTTGCACATCTAATTAATGGGCAAAGTTATGACTGACTATTTTTCTTACCTTCTTTTAAAGCAGCACTCAGTAGCTTCGGGATTTCTTCGCTGTATTCTCGCTTTTTGCTCGCAGGTTTCTCTCTAGAGCTCCCCCCACAGCTTCGGAATAGATATTTGACAACACTGTTGTAAAAACTCGTTGGCGATTCTCAGACACCAGAGGCTAGTAGATCAACGACATCAAAGCAGATGGGACATTCTTTAAAACGTCTTCTTCCTTTGGGTTCGGACAGCGTGAGGGAGTGCAATAATGACAGTATTTGAGCAGATTTCTTTTGGCCGTAAAGCAATTGTTTACATCGCGAGACCTGATATCACGCGATACTTCCTGCCGCGGCTGCCGGCGGCCCGCCGTCTCAAAGTTGCAAGTGCGAATTTTCCGCTCACGGGCACCAGGGGGGTGCGAAACGACCACCATTCAACCCGAAATAAGTAATATAACCATTCCAATGACTCTGAAGCTGTTCAGTTAAGGTAAAAAAGTTCACTTAGTTCACCTTTAAATTTTTTTTTTTTTACCTTCATTTTTTTTTTTTTTTGGATGTTATTGAGCTTGTAGAAGTTTAGCTCTTGCGTTCTTCTGAACATCTTGCGCTGCAATTGCCCGATGTCATTTCTGAGTCATATCAGACCATAATCTGTCTCTCTTTTAAATGCCTATTCCACGACTGGCTGTTTTAAAATCTAACTAATATTGAAACGAAATAACCCAGGCATTAATAACCTCATCTAAGAGACGTTTAGGCCTCCTCCAATAGTACTGACAGCTGGGCATAGCTTGCAGGTTTGCTTAGTGGCAAACTTTTTTCATTTGATTGGTTCAACCGCCACCCGCCCGAATTTAATTAAATGATTAAAATTATTTTTCGTCACGTCATCCGCCTGATCCGCGGTTTATCCGCATCTCTACTGTGTGTGTGTGTGTGTGAGTTAGCTCGGCCCTCCCTCATGCAGTTTAATTGGTTGACATCGCGTGTATGATTGACAGGAACAGAATGTGAGGCTGATCAGACAGTCGAAACAAATGTGTGTGCGCCTTTAGGCCTATATAATTATGTTTTTGTTGGTTTTTGAATTAGTCAATTATTTTAAATACAATTAAAATCATTCATTATTTCATTATTAGCCTACATAATGATTTAATTTCTATAGGCTATATTTTTAAAAATAGAGTCGGCTCTTCAGATATGCGAGCCTGTAGAACAAAAACGGGTAGAACAAAAACGGCTGCAGTGAACATCAACAGATCAGCTTTGTATCTTGAATACTTCTAACTGTTATCAAAATACATAATTTGAATCATTTTGGCTTAAATAGAATTAATCGTGTGATAATTAATTCTTTTTTTAGAGTTTATGTAAATGGTTCCCTTTCAGTCGTTCAGGTTCGATGTAGTCGACGTCAACTGAATGGGATCACACTATGGAGCTTGTCTCCTTCGAGTAATATTGAATGAGCCAATGCAATTGGCGTGCGTGATTTGCATCACGCACTCTGCCCCCGCGGCACGGGTATAAATATGGAAATGGATGCACGCACTAGTTGCTTTTTGCTTCGGAGCCGATCGTTTTTGATGTCTCCGTATTGTTGTATACAACGAACGACTGTGTCTGTGTTCTTTTAGGAAGACTCTCTCAGTTGCTGGTGGTTCTGCAGCGGTGATCGCGAGCTTTGAGCTCTCAACTGCTGTTTTAACAGCATCAAATTTCTGTGTTTGTTGACGGCTGGTTAGAGGGCGGAAAAATTTGTGCTTCACTGTTTCATTTCACTGTTCAGTGTTGCCGCGGTCATTCCCCTGTGTGCTCCAGCACTGGTGATGGGTCCCATTTCCTGAAAGAGCAGCACTGGTGTGTTTGTGTCTTTTTCAAGATGCCATTCCACCCGTGCGTTTCTGGATGCGATCGTTCCCTGTCCCCTCAAAAGGATGGTCACAATAGTTGTATCATGTGTTTGTAGAATGTATATGTATATATATATATATATATATATATATCGATGTATATATATATATATATATAATATATATATGTATATAATGTATGTGTAGATATGCAACACGTTGAAGCAGCTCTTGTGGATAATTTGTGTTCTCATTGCGAGGATATGACCATCGTGGTGTTGAGATCGAGACTCGCCTTCATGCGTGAAGCTGGAGTCCCCATTACCATGCCCCACTACGGCGCCGTGTGGGATGGGTGATCAGAGGATTATAGTGAGGCTTCCCTGCCCGGTAACCAATCCCTGTGGGCCCCTCACTCCTCTATCACATCCCAGCCGGTAGAGCCCCCTCATTGAGCGCGCTGGTCCCTTTGTAATGGACAGACCAGCCGTTTCATTCGGGGCCTCTCCAGAGGACAGGGTGCCGATTACAGCATCGGAGGGTGAGCTGACCTCTGGAAATGATGACTCGGCTGCGTTATATCCCTCTAGGAGTGTAATGTTGCCCGAGCCAGATCCAAAAACATCAGCAATGCTGAATCTCAGCTCTCTGCCAGAAACTGCCCGAATAAGCTTTTACCCGCTCTCTACCCTTGACGGAGGAGCGGTGAAGGGTTGCAAGGCTGTCCCTCCAATAGAGCGGTCTGGCGCGACACAGGTGCACCTGTGTCTGGCGGCCACTGCTTTTTGGACGGGGCCCCTCGTCTCCCCCAAAGTCTGTGAGTTCTTGCCCGTTCTGATGGGCAGAGCTTACAAGGCCTGTGGGCAAGCCGCCTCCTTTTGTGTACCATGGCGCTTCTATAGGTCTATCAGGCCAGGGCACTCATGGACATGCACGAGGGTAGCCCAGACCGTGCGCTCATAGGTGAGCTCCGCACCACATCCGACCTCGCCCTCTGGGGCACGAGTGTCGTGGCGTGCGTGATCGGTGTCCACGTTAGTGGTCCAGGAGCGCCATTGTTGGCTCAGCCTGGTTGTTATGGCAGATGCGGCCAAGGTTCTGTTCCTGGTCTCCCCAATTTCCCAGGTTGGGCTGGTCGGCGATGTGGCAGAGAACTGCGCCCAACATTTCTCTGCCGCCCAAGCGCAGACGGAGGCCATCCGGCACATCCTGCCCCAGCGGCCCGCTGCTGCCACCCCGCCGCCGGTGGCAGTTCCTTCGCCTGCTCGTCGCCGAGGGTGTTCCCCTGCCGCCGCTCCCGCTGGGCCTCCACAGCAGCCTCAAGCCAGGCCTCAGCTTAGAGCCAGCCACAGTCGGGACACCCAGCCCACTCTAGGCGCTGCCAAGCCAGTTGGCAAGCGACAGCGTAAGCATTCCTGAGTGGGCCGCTCAGGGATGGAGGAGGGTGCTTTTGGAGTTGGTCACCGATCCACTCCCTCCCCCCAGATGAGGACCGGGTGGAGTCTTTGTTTGTGTGAGTGTCTGTTCCATCGCCGGCTCCCAAAAAAAATAAAAAAAATAAAGGCAGAGCAAGCGATACCCATACTTCAAAGAAAGAGCAAATTCCTCTGTTCCTGGGTCTCAAGAGGGCAAGTCTGCTGGTGTGCGACCCTGTAAAGCCTTGCACCCCTCAGCCCCCTCTTGTTTGCCAGCTGGGTGCGGTTCGAGGACCTGGTCATCCGCCTTCTCACGCATCCCTGGCCGTCTTATGGAGACAGGTAAATGTTGCACTGCACACTCAAACCCTGCCCTTTGGGCCTCTCGAGTCGGGTCCCTGTCCTCGACCTCGCTGCCCCACCTTGGGTACGTCGATGGTTCCCTGGCCCCTGGCCCGGTTTTATGGAAGCCTAAAATGCTTTCAATCGGTCCAGCCTGGCCCCAAACGGTACCTTCAGATTTGGCTTGCGATTCATTCCGTTTGGCTTCCGCCCAGGCTCAGTGATATTCATGATACATAGGTGTTGAGCAGAAGTGCTGAGATTCATTTGAGATTCATTTTGAAAATTGAGATTCATCACACCTATGTGTTGAGCAGTGCTCCTGTCCTGTGTGTGTACGGCGCAGTCCTACTGGCGAAGGACACGAGCTAGCTGTTCCCTCCAGCCGACATGAAGTCTGGCTTTCATGAGCCCGTACTTCATTGTACCCTAAATGTGTGGTGGGTCAACTTGGATCTGTGTCAACTGAAGCAGCGATTTTACATTTTCTGAAGAGGCACAATCACTTTATATCATGAACAGATTAAACTTAGACTTCATAAAGTGATCGAGGCTCTACAGAAAATTTGCACTAAACTGCTCAATGAACTTTTTAAAGTGTCAAAGTGGTGGTTGTGTAGCTGTCAATGGAGGGACAGAAAGCTCTCAGATTTCATCAAAAATATCTTTATTTGTGTTCAGAAGACGAACTAAAGTCTTACAGGTTTGGAACGACATGAGGGTGAGTAAATGATGAAAAGCATATTATTCATCAACACTAGTGTAGTCAAAGTTGGAGTAGATTTGCTTGGATTTATTGCTCAATAGATGACCCAAATAAAACCTCTGATTGTGTCTGCTGCAGATATGTGGATTCTCATCTATAAGTGTGCTCTTGTGTATAATGACATACTCAATGTGAAGTTGAGAAGAAAATTTTACCTAATTTCTATAGTCTCATTTAGTGATCTATTTTTTTTTTTTTTTTAAAAAAGGTTACAGTTTTGCTCCACAGTCACATGTGTAATATGTGGTTGCCTCAAACACCCACTCATGCACACTTGAATATGCAATGGTCTCCTGCATTCGTACTTTTCCGATGAATTAACACTGTGGTCGTGAAACACTTCAGGCAGTTCAGTGCAATTGCGCTTGCACTTTTACTCACATGTGCACACAGGATGTTTGTCCGTCCTGCTGTGACCTGTTTCTCTATGAGTACTATATATGGTGCTGATGTGGTTGGTGGTCGTTTCTGATAAACAAGAAAACCACAAACTGTTTCACACAATGCAGCACTTCTTCAAAACAAAACAAAACAAACAAACAAAAAGATTTGTGACAAGTTCACATATTGTATGTGCTTTTTGTATTCATTGTGTGGAGTCTTTGATTTATCTTAAAGGTAGAGGAGATCAAAAATATATAACATTGATGGATGGATGGATGGACAGACGGACAGATAAAGGATTTTCACTGCAGTTTTCATTTTTGCACTCACTTGATTCCAGGTCTGTTCATATACTTGGATAAGATTTTGATATTACCCACACATGAACACATGCCTAGTTAAATTGACTTTTCTTTATCCAGTCTTTCCTTTTCTTGGCCCTTTGATGTCATTTGTTGGGAATTAAAAAGGCTATTTTGAGCACTTTTGTCTCTCTGTGAGATTTACCACTGACTTGTAACATACCTTCACATTTGTTTGTGTATATTTCAATGTAAATTCGACCAGGAGCAGAGCAATTTAGCTCAACAAAACCAGATTATTTTTGCAGAGAATATAGCGACAAAGTCATTGATCCTCACCTCATATCTTTACTTACACATTTGCTCTAATTTGGGAGTGGGGTAAAAAATAAACCAGGTTGATTTCAACCAATCACACTCTTTCAAGTCTTGGTTTGAAAGTGACCAATCACATCACATGCAAGTCTTCTAAAGAGCATTTTCACACATCCATTGCTTCAACCATGATCGTTTGGGCCATTTTGATCTTTTGGGCTCGTAAGTAGCTTTTTCCCCCCTTCTTTCCACTCTCTAAATGTTTATGTATTTATTAGTCAGTTCCATGTATGCATATATTTAGTGTTTAAATAAAACCTCACTGTTCTGTTTTAGCTGGAGTTCGACCTGATCACAGTGGTGAAAATGTCTTGTTACAAACATTCCAGCTGGGAGATGATGTTACCATCAAATGCTTCTCGAAAAAAACTTTTGGCAACACACTGGTTTGGTATAAACAGAGCATTGGGCAGATCCCTCGGCCTATTGTACTAGTCAATTATTGGAAAGATATAGAATTTAAGGATGAATTTAAAAATGGGAGATTCAATATTTCAGCAAGCAAAGGATCTTTTCATCTGAACATCACAGCTATGACCAAGGAGGACATCGGAATATATTATTGTGGGACGGTGTTCTTGAATTCATTAGAATTTATCTCCGGAGCATATCTGATGCTAAAAGGTAAAACAGATTCAATTTGCTAGTGTTTTAAAGATTTTGTGTTGGAGTAAACTACTTTAACAATTTAACAGTCCTTGTTTAAAACCAAAAGAGTCTTGACATGTTTATTTGCTATTTCAAAGGAACTGAATCTAAAGACTTTAATGTGGCATGTGGGGAGACACCAGTTGTGAATGGAACCACTTTTAAGAATAAAGGTAATTATTCATTAAATTACTATGACTTATAGTTAACCTGCTTTGGTGACTGTCACAACAGTGGCCCTAAAAAGTATTTGCATCCTTAAGCCACGCTTAAAATAGCATGAATTTCATTGCATTACACAACAAAATATCCAACCAAGTGGATTCTGCAAACAAGAAAAGCAAAGTTTACCAACGATTCAAGAGATGTTTTTTGAATAAATGTATTAAGTCAGTTCTCTTCAAGTTATCATAATCTAAATGTTTTTGTGAAAATGTTTTGCTTGAAAAGTGTGCTTGCACCATCTTTCTTTAAAACGAGTCCCACTTGGTTTGACACTTTATCTAATGCAAAGCCATTCATTTATCTTTAAGTATATGGCTTAAGTGTTAAAATATTTTTTTTTGGGCCACTGCATACAGTTTCAAGTCATGGAAAAGTATATTCACAACACATAGCTAGCAGTTCTAGGAATGTATATTCACAGTATTTTAATAACGAATTTTACTATGAGCAGAATTATTAAATTATTTTTGGATCTTTTTCTCCATTTCAGACAGCAACAATCAGAAATTATGGGATCCTGTGTTACTTTGCTTGATATCCTCCAATGCTGTTTTTGTGACAGTAATCATCACACTCCTTGTTATTCACTGCAAACGCTGGGGAAACAGGCATAGAGGTAAAATTCCACCCACACTTTCCATCAGTTAAGCATTAAGAGTTTAATTGAATAGGCTGTTGATCGAGAAAAAGTTGTATACAGTCTAATATACAGATATGTTGTACAAACTCTTTAAATATTCAATCACAAATATGTATGTCAAAGTTTAACTATAATTTTCTGCAAATTTTGAAGGATCTACAAATCTAGCATCTCCGTCACGTGAGGTAAGTTTCAAAAATACAAAATACATTTTCTTCTGTACTATAATATGTACTTCTAATCCATTAAATATTAAACATTTTAACATAAGTAATGTAATTTGCTTCTCAAGCAGAAAAGAAAAAAATAAGCTATGCATTTTTTTAACAGATTGGAGATTCAGAAGTGAATTATGCAGCTGTGAGTTTTGCCTCCGTCCCTCCAGCCAGAAGATCAAACAACAGAGTGAATACAGTGAAAACATCTGAATACAGTGAAGTGAACTACAAGCCGACAGATCACATGATCTAACAGATGATTTGACATTTATCTTCACAAAATTATTTGCCTTTTTATAAACATGTATTATTAATATTGATATTTCAAAAGCATCCATTACTGTACATATGTAAACAGAGTTCCCCCAAATTTTACTTTGAATAACTATTGTGTGCTGTATAGAAATATACCCCCGGTTTCACAGACAAGGCTCAAGTCTAGTCACAGACTAAATTGCATGTTTGAGCTGTTTTGACTTTAAGCAACTTGCACTGACATATTTTAAAATATGTCAGTTTAAAAAAAAAAAACTCGATAATGTTTTTTTTTTTCTTAGGCACATTTATGAAAGCCACTTAAAGGGGTGGTATAATGCCATATTCACAAGATGGAAAATAAGTCTCTGATGTCGCCAGAGTGTGTATGTGAAGTTTTAGCTCAAAATACCCCACAGATATTTTGATATAGCATGTTAAAAATGAGGAATGCATTGTTTTTGTGTCTGTCCTTTTTAAATGCAAATGAGCTGCTGCTCCCAGCACAGGGGGCGGAGCTACAACGGCTTGTGTCCTGAAAATTTCAAAAACTTTTAGCCTTTTATTCTCAAACTGGAGTCAGACACAGATGGAGAGACTCAAGAAGAAGTGACAACATGTAGACAACATTTATGAAAGGTTAGTTGATGAATTTATGTAGCTTATGTGTAGTTATCTTCTAGTCATTGATCAGCATATTCTGTCATGAGGGTTTATGTAAATTTTAGGGTTAGTGATGTCACTAAGCCGGGAGGAATGTCCTGTAGTCTCTACCAGCCATTTAGTCCTTAAAAAGCAATTTCTTTAAAAGAAAATATCTCCCTTTGCTCTGTACTTGAGCGTTGTAACTTTGCAGATGTTGTTTATTTAAATGTATCCACCCCTTTAAATGTCCTAATTGAACTAAGGCCTAATCCTAATGTCTGTGAAACTGGGCCTTAAGCCGGGTGCACACTGCGATTTATTATCGTTCTTTACGATTGTTGCTTGTCAGACTGTTCAAACTTGATCATCGCTGTAAGCCATGTCACACTGTAAGATCTCAGTTGTCATTAATGTCAGAATGTATGACAGTCAAGACGCGTTAAAAACGGACGCACGCAAGAAAACTTGTCTGGAGTTTTACATCATCAATCAATGACACGTTCGGTGACAGTGAGCTGCATTACACACGGGATTGAAATAGTGGCAACAAAGAAATCTCTAACGTTCACTTTGGTCAGGGCTTGTCTTGAAAAACGAAAATAATTTGACGGCCATCGTAGGAGAAGTCTCACTGCAGGACTGCGAGTCAAATCTTCTGACACTGCCAGAATTTCGTCGGAGGTCAAATTTGATCGCAACGGTCATTAATCGGCTGTCGGTGAACATGTCAAACTGAAACTAACGTTCAAAGACTTCAGATTTTAGCCTAGGATCAGAGCATTCTTTTAGTATTTGCAAAATTTGTCCCAGACGGCCAAATCGCGGCCAAAATCGCACAGTGTGCACACAGCGAGTGTTTGTTAAAGCAGATTAATGTTTCAATGAAGTGAAAGATAATAAAAAGTATAGCCTACAATCTGTTTGTATGAAAATGACATGCATTCTATGATAATAACTGCATGACAAAAATTAGAAAATTTAAACATGCATTTTCAGATTGTCTTCATGATTAATCTCTATCCTGTTCAGTCTTGTCATGTTCTTCATAGCTGGAAACACTTCCATAGTCTGATAAAGGAAGCCTCTGACACCAGTCATGCACCTTAGCCAAAGACATCTGTATGTCCTCTTCATCAGCACATGAGGACATCTCTGCCATAAGGAAATAAAGCAAAGCTTTGGTTATCTGACAGTTTTGACAGTTTTTCAAAAGAAACTTAAGTATGTGACTTTGAATTTGCAATCTGTTTGTTGGCAGCACAGAACTTTATTAGCTACCAGCCACTCTCAACCAAACTTCCAAATTAGTGAGTGGTATAATTTTTACCGGACTTACCATTGGCATCCAGGTGTTTTAGTTTATACTGGATCCTATCCATGTCTGCTGCTTCCCGACGATTCCATTCCCTCTCAAGTGCATCTTTCAGCTGGAGTTTGTTGATAAATAATTCTGTATTTATTACTCCTCCACTAACTGCAAGCAAAAGCACAATGAGGCAATTAAAGTGAGTATAAGCCACTGAGATCAAAATACATTTATTGCAAAAAAATTACACATACATTCCAGAGGTAAATCTAAACTTCTTCCACTTCTGACAAATCTTTGTGGGCTCATTGTTTTTAACATCTCTTTCATCAGAGCATCACTCCTCTCCCATTCTTCATTAAGTAATTTTTTGACATAGTCAACTCGAAGCCACTCAGATAGGGTTTCTCTTTCTTGGGACTTCTTTTTCTCCCCCTGATGTTCATCATTGCTTTCCAGCAGAGCACTTTCCTTTATCATTTCCTCAATCTTCTCCAGTAACTGATTTACTTGGGTGCGATCTTCACTCATGCTCTCAAACACATGATATCTGTTCCCGCACGTCTCGACGAGTCTCACAAGGGCGTCCCCTTCACTTTCAATGTGGTACTCAATAGGTTTGTTTCCCATTCTTACTCCACATGTGAAGAGCACCATGGTTTGCCTCCAGACCTTTTCACCAAGTGGTCTCATGTTTTCTAATATGATTTTCATCTGCTCTTCTAAAAACGACGTGTCTGCCGGTATAACCAAGAGGATTGCATGAGGGGAAGAATTCATTGCCTTCAAGATCTCAGTATTAACCAAATCTGTGTTCAGTTGATATGGAAGAAATTTCCAAAAGCTTGGTGTGTCCACCACAGTGACCTGTCTTCCATTCACTTCTCCACATGTTCTGATACACTTCACAGTCTTGTCAAATGAAATGTCAGCACCAAAGATGGCACTGCAAGCTAATGTCTTGCCTGACAGGACCCAGCCCAGCAGCACAATATTCAGAGGTGTAACATCATGCTCTGCTTCTGCTGAAAATATGTATTTTATAATATATTTAAAATATATAGAATTGTGAAATATTTATAATATTTATAAATAAATCTTATTTATAATATTATAATACAATATTTTATATTTATAAATATATTATAATAAACTATTATAATACAATATTTTATATTTATAAATATATTATAATAAACTATTAAAATCTATAACAAATTTTTATAACAAATTTCACTTGTCTCATTTAGAGACTTTAGTATACTGTATTTGTCTATGTTGTAGGCTAAAGCTGATTGCAATGAAAACAACAATTGATCATTTTTATGCAATATAATGTATGGTTATACTGAGTAAAATAACAACAAACTAAAATTGGAGACTGACCGGCATCGCTTTTTATTTCTTCCAGTTTTCTTCTCTTCTCCAAAACTTGGTGTGCTCTGGCAGTTGCTCTCTCTTCCACATATTTTATTTTAATCTCCAAATCCATCAGCCTTCTTGAATCAGCTTTAAAAAAACGGCCATTGTTTTCAGCAACAAGTTCCTCTATCTGCCTAAATAGCTCTTTCGCCTGGGAACCATCTCTATCCAGGCCAGTGTCGAAACCAACATATCTGTTTCCACATTTTTGAGTAAGCTTGTTCAAGGTTTCCCCTTCACGTTCTACATATTGCTCTATAGTTTTGTCACCCAAATGTTTGAGTTTTGTGAAGACTATTATGGTTTGATCCCAGACATCTTCACTAATGAACTGCATGTGACCCTCGGCTGCTTTCCCGTGTTTCTCTGAGAAAGCAGAATCAACTTCTATCACCAGGAGGAAAACATGAGGTCCCGGTGGACAGATACTGGTGCTTTTAACAAGCTCCGCTTTCAGGCGCTCTGGGGTGTCACATAACTGAAAACCCTTCCACCAGCCTGGGGTGTCCACAAGAATGATTTTCCTGCCGTGTGTGTTTCCTTCCATCTTCACACACTGTGTGGTAATTTGATCAGATTCACATTTAACATTTAAAAAGGAGTGTGCCACACTACTCTTACCACTCAGATGTCCTCCTAATAACACTAATCGCAATTCTGTAAAACAAAAGCAGGAAGAGGATGACAAAGTATTGATATATTTTGACTAATTATCTACTAAACATTATATTTATATTTTTAATTCATTTTCATGAAAATTATTTTAAAGCGTTTGATTACAAAATAAGAGAAAGAAGAATCACCACATCCTTCATTTTTTCTTGAAAGTGCTTCATTTGATGTCTCTTACCGTCTGCCATTGTAAAATCCACATAAAATATATTGCTTGAAATAATAATTAATCCTTCTCAGTGATCAAATCTTCTATCAGTCCTTTTTATCAGTCCTAAAAAAAGAGATGTGTTCTTGAAAATGGTTGCATTTCATAAAATGGCTTCTTTCCATTGAAGGAGATACTAAAACTGATGCATGATTGGACTATCTCTGTTTTGATCATGTTGTTTAATGTTGATAAACTGGACAAACCAGTAATAGGTCAAAAACACTCCTTAACCCCACCCCCGTCAAATCTCTTAGTAAGTGTACTGATAGTTGTCTTCTCAGCATGGAAGTTAGTTGGAAAATTACATAGAGAGATAGCTGAAATACCAGAGGAATTGATTATGTTGTAGGTCATTGTAACTTAAACATTAATCTAGGGCTGTCACTGATGTATGGAAGTAAAATAATCTCAAATGTTTTTGAAACAAAAAGCCTGTTGAATTGCACTACTTGAAAAATAATAGGCATTGCATTAACCATGCTTGCATTTTAATGCATTGTATTTTTAGGGCTTGCATTTTTATGGGCTGAAATTCAACATGGTTGAATATTTAAGCTGTGAATATTTCAATTAAAAACATTTCAAACACATTATCATTATTAAAAGTTTAATAATCCATATTCACCTTTCATATTTCACTTCCAAAATATTCAAACTGTTTAAAAATACAACCTATAATATTCAACAGGCAATTTTCGGTCCATTTTATTTCGCTTCCACAAATTCGCTTCCACAAATTCAGTGGTTCAAATTCGACAGTAAATTCAACGGAACTGCAGGAAAAGTAATAGATTATCGAGCATACTCTCCATCTGCTGTTAGTCAATCCCACCAGCAGGTGGTGCAAAAGCGCGTGTTGTTGACGAAGACCAGCAACTGTTAGAGCAAGCCATTCATTCATTAAACTCATTTAACAGCAATGTAAGTGTATTTGTGATTATTATGACGGCGGTTGTATGTTAAATTCAGTGTCTTCACGGTTACTTTCCCTGTGTAGCCTACAATCATCTTTCTCTACCGTGAACAAGATTATAATGTTATTCCCCGACGCGAATACGCAGATCCAATGTTACATTTTTTAGGTTGACGTATATTTCTCTTGGTTGTTTAGTTGCCTTAACTTTATATTGTGGCGATGTGCTGCATGCAAGCTATTAGGGTTTCCCTCAAAACGTCAGGATTCCCCAGCTGGACATATACAACGCTTAACGTAGCTTAATGGACCAATTGTGATATAAAAGACCAAACTCGCAGGCAAGCAGATGGACTCAGAATAACGCACATTGGCTGCGTCCGAAACCGCATACTTCCCTACTATTTAGTATGGGAAAAAGAGTAGGCGAGCGAAAAAGTATGTACAAATCCAAAAGAGTAGGCGAGAATTACCTGGGTGACGTACTAATTATCGCGAGATTCGGACTTAAGTGCGTCCGAATATGCCTACTTTCCTTCTATATAGTAGGCGAAAACAGTACGTGAAGGAAGTAGTACGTCCGAAACATCAGTATTCATAAAAGAGTAGGCGAGAAGTTCCCGGATGGCTTACTGCTTTCGGCCAAATTTTCGAGTGCTCGACCGATGGCTACTCTTCTATCCCAGGAGGCCACGCGAGAGGATACGTCATTATAAAACATCGCAGAGATCGGCGACGCGGGTGCTTTCAAATGTGAGTAAACACGGTTTCTTGTGTTAAAATTGCAAGTGTTGAACTACTGTAGAGTAAACTGTTGAATTGTTGAAGGTGTAAAGACGTTACACAGTATAGTATAGTTGTGATTTTGCTGTAAAAACACGTTTTATTATGTATAACCAGTGGCGGATTTAGCAAATCGGGGGCCCAAGGCGAAGGTAGGCTATGGGCCCCTACCCATCCAATCTTTAAAAGAGAACGAAAAAAATATGTACCGACTGAATGGTGGAAAGGGAGGTAAAGCTAATCTACGGGTAGGTGAAGATTAGAGAGGAGAAAAACGTCCCCTTTAAACCCTGCATAGGCTACACTTCTTTACTCCTAAACAGAAACTTGTTACAATGTTTACATGGTACAATTTCTGGTAAGATATGTTTTTTTTTTTTTTTTTTTTGCTTGGCAAATTTCACCATTTCGATTCAATTCTTGTGATTTGATTCAATATTGACTCATTTGGATAAATATTAGGTAACGTTTCACAAGACAGGCGTTACTTTTTATCAAAAAAAAAAATCAGCTGGTATAATTTAAGGTTAAAATAAGTAATAGGCCTATAGTACACATATTTAGCCAAATACTCTCTATAGCTCTTTTTTCTAGCCAATTAAATGGCTTTCCTGAGGTAAATGTTATGTGACGATTGTTCTCCAGCTGTTTTACCTCTTTCCGCGGTTGAAAAACACTTGATCGATATTATGAATAAGGAATATACATTTCGGTAAGTTATACGGTATCTTTCAACATTGTTAATTCATGTTTATTTACTATTAGGTAGAGATGATCAGTTCACGTGCCGCTAGGAATCTGTCACGTCACATTAAAACGGCAAAACCGTATTATTTGAATTTCGTAATAGAATTGACAGAATCTGAGAGCTGAGATTTATTAAATATCATGATTCATAAACTGCTCAGTTTTGTCTGTCGATCTCCGTGTCCTCTTTGCTTCACGATTTTTCTGTGCGTTGGACGTTGTTGTTCCTGATCTGTATCCCCAACAGTAGCCATAAAAAAGTTTGTCATCTTTGGCAGCGTTCCCAAATACTTATCAGCGTCTTTTCACTTTTTTTCTTTTATTTGAGCCACTTGGGTAACTTCGAAACTTTAAATTTTCGCGTTTAGACTCGTCTTGCTCTGGGGATCAATTGCTCTATTTCCCAGTCCTCCTGTTACTGCGTGTTGTTTATCTTTCGCGCCGCGCACTTTTTCTGACTTTTTGCTTTCCTCCCGCTTCCTCCTTTTTTCAGCACCGCTTGGGTAGCTAGCTTCGCTTCATTTTTACTCTGTCTACTATGTACACTCTGTCTGTCAATCACTTCTTTTTCTCTGTCAGTTTTTTTGGCACAGCCTTGTCACTTTCACAGATGTGCAGTAAAAGTGAGATAATGGAATAGTCCAATGTAGTGAGTCGCAAATGGAGTTTTAGAAATATATAATTTGAAAAAACAAAAAAAAACAAAAAACTTAAGCATAAGTTAATAGGGCATTTTGGGGGCCCCTAGGTAGCTCGGGGCCCAAGGCAATTGCCGACCTTTGCCTAATGGTAAAGTCCGCCCCTGCACACTGCCTCTTTACGTTTTCATTTAAAGAAATATTAAACATTATAGCCACACAAATGTGGTTCAGGCAACGCGTAGCCTATTGATCCTATATTCACTGCATGTAACGTTAGCCTATTTATAACAATATATATATATATAACATATATAGTCATGGGATTGCAGAGAGATGAACCCAATCGCAGACGGTATGCAATACACACAGATTTATTAAGACAAAACAGGGAAAACAAAACCCACGAGGGGGCAAAACAAGACAGGAATGACTAACTAGACTAGACTAAGACTGACAGAAAACAGAACAATAAACTAACAGCTAAGACAGGATCAAATACTTCACAAGACTTCTCAACAGGTTACTCACAAATGAATCGACATAGATTGGCAATGAACCGGCACAGGACAGCAAACACAAGGGGATTAAATAGGGAGCAAACTAATCAGGAACAGGTGACACAGGTAAAGCAATAATCTAATGATAACGAGATGAGATAACAGGGGGGCGGGGTTACATGACGAGACAACGCAAGCACACAGCCAAACAAATGGCCATGTGCTTACACACAAAACATGGGCCTGTCATGATCCTGCCTCAAGACCAGGGAAAATCAGAGACAAGGCGGCAGAATCATGACAGAACCCCTCCCTTAAGGAGCGGCTTCCAGACGCTCCCTAAGGGAACACTAAACACGTGACATGACGGACTGAGACATGGACACAAACCAACAAAACATGACAAAAACCAACAACGGCAAACATGAATAAACAATAGCAGGGTTGGGGTGAAAAATCAAAAACAACAGACAAGGCAGAGGAGGTGGAGACAACACAGAGTTCATGGGGGAATGTCCAGGGTGGGTGGATGGGACTGTGGTCTTGGGTGGACAGGACGATGGCTGAGGGCGAGGGGTCCGGGCAGACTTGGATGGGGACACACGAGGAACAGTCTTGGGGGAAACAGTCCGGGGTGAAGTGGTGACAGAGGGAACAGCTACAGCCGGCAGCGGAGCGAAGACAATGGGTGAGGCAGGTGGTAAGGGAGTGGAGAAAGATGTAGACTGTGATGCTGGGACAGGGCTGGACACAAAATTGGGGACAGGGCTGAACACAGACATCCTCCTGTCAGCTGGGACAGGACACATCTGCTGGGACAGGGCTGGACACATTAGCTGGGACAGGGCTGGACACATCAGCTGGGACAGGGCTGGACACATCAGCTGGGACAGGGCTGGACACATCAGCTGGGACAGGGCTGGACACATCAGCTGGGACAGGGCTGGACACATCAGCTGGGACAGGGCTGGACACATCAGCTGGGACAGGGCTGGACACATCAGCTGGGACAGGGCTGGACACATCAGCTGGGACAGGGCTGGACACATCAGCTGGGACAGGGCTGGACACATCAGCTGGGACAGGGCTGGACACATCAGCTGGGACAGGGCTGGACACATCAGCTGGGACAGGGCTGGACACATCAGCTGGGACAGGGCTGGACACATCAGCTGGGACAGGGCTGGACACATCAGCTGGGACAGGGCTGGACACATCAGCTGGGACAGGGCTGGACACATCAGCTGGGACAGGGCTGGACACATCAGCTGGGACAGGGCTGGACACATCAGCTGGGACAGGGCTGGACACATCAGCTGGGACAGGGCTGGACACATCAGCTGGGACAGGGCTGGACACAATAGCTGGGACAGGACTGGACACAATAGCTGGGACAGGCATCTCCAGAATCTTGGCTAGACTGGACAGATACTCGGACAAGGCTCTTGCAGCGATGACAATCGGCATCTCGTGGCTCGCCGAAACCGACCGCAAAACAGCCTTAGCAGCTGAATCGGCCGCTGCTCGCTCTGCAGCCCTCATGACTGCTGGCTCTGGAACAGCGCTTGCCGAGGCGGGCTCTGGAACAGCGCTTGCCGAGGCGGGCTCTGGAACAGCGCTTGCCGAGGCGGGCTCTGGAACAGCGCTTGCCGAGGCGGGCTCTGGAACAGCGCTTGCCGAGGCGGGCTCTGGAACAGCGCTTGCCGAGGCGGGCTCTGGAACAGCGCTTGCCGAGGCGGGCTCTGGAACAGCGCTTGCCGAGGCGGGCTCTGGAACAGCGCTTGCCGAGGCGGGCTCTGGAACAGCGCTTGCCGAGGCGGGCTCTGGAACAGCGCTTGCCGAGGCGGGCTCTGGAACAGCGCTTGCCGAGGCGGGCTCTGGAACAGCGCTTGCCGAGGCGGGCTCTGGAACAGCGCTTGCCGAGGCGGGCTCTGGAACAGCGCTTGCCGAGGCGGGCTCTGGAACAGCGCTTGCCGAGGCGGGCTCTGGAACAGCGCTTGCCGAGGCGGGCTCTGGAACAGCGCTTGCCGAGGCGGGCTCTGGAACAGCGCTTGCCGAGGCGGGCTCTGGAACAGCGCTTGCCGAGGCGGGCTCTGGAACAGCGCTTGCCGAGGCGGGCTCGGGAACAGCGCTTGCCGAGGCGGGCTCGGGAACAGCGCTTGCCGAGGCGGGCTCGGGAACAGCGCTTGCCGAGGCGGGCTCGGGAACAGCGCTTGCCGAGGCGGGCTCGGGAACAGCGCTTGCCGAGGCGGGCTCGGGAACAGCGCTTGCCGAGGCGGGCTCGGGAACAGCGCTTGCCGAGGCGGGCTCGGGAACAGCGCTTGCCGAGGCGGGCTCGGGAACAGCGCTTGCCGAGGCGGGCTCGGGAACAGCGCTTGCCGAGGCGGGCTCGGGAACAGCGCTTGCCGAGGCGGGCTCGGGAACAGCGCTTGCCGAGGCGGGCTCTGGAACAGCGCTTGCCGAGGCGGGCTCTGGAACAGCGCTTGCCGAGGCGGGCTCTGGAACAGCGCTTGCCGAGGCGGGCTCTGGAACAGCGCTTGCCGAGGCCGGCTCTGGAACAGCGCTTGCCGAGGCGGGCTCTGGAACAGCGCTTGCCGAGGCGGGCTCTGGAACAGCGCTTGCCGAGGCGGGCTCTGGAACAGCGCTTGCCGAGGCGGGCTCTGGAACAGCGCTTGCCGAGGCGGGCTCTGGAACAGCGCTTGCCGAGGCGGGCTCTGGAACAGCGCTTGCCGAGGCGGGCTCTGGAACAGCGCTTGCCGAGGCGGGCTCTGGAACAGCGCTTGCCGAGGCGGGCTCTGGAACAGCGCTTGCCGAGGCGGGCTCTGGAACAGCGCTTGCCGAGGCGGGCTCTGGAACAGCGCTTGCCGAGGCGGGCTCTGGAACAGCGCTTGCCGAGGCGGGCTCTGGAACAGCGCTTGCCGAGGCGGGCTCTGGAACAGCGCTTGCCGAGGCGGGCTCTGGAACAGCGCTTGCCGAGGCGGGCTCTGGAACAGCGCTTGCCGAGGCGGGCTCTGGAACAGCGCTTGCCGAGGCGGGCTCTGGAACAGCGCTTGCCGAGGCGGGCTCTGGAACAGCGCTTGCCGAGGCGGGCTCTGGAACAGCGCTTGCCGAGGCGGGCTCTGGAACAGCGCTTGCCGAGGCGGGCTCTGGAACAGCGCTTGCCGAGGCGGGCTCTGGAACAGCGCTTGCCGAGGCGGGCTCTGGAACAGCGCTTGCCGAGGCGGGCTCTGGAACAGCGCTTGCCGAGGCGGGCTCTGGAACAGCGCTTGCCGAGGCGGGCTCTGGAACAGCGCTTGCCGAGGCGGGCTCTGGAACAGCGCTTGCCGAGGCGGGCTCTGGAACAGCGCTTGCCGAGGCGGGCTCTGGAACAGCGCTTGCCGAGGCGGGCTCTGGAACAGCGCTTGCCGAGGCGGGCTCTGGAACAGCGCTTGCCGAGGCGGGCTCTGGAACAGCGCTTGCCGAGGCGGGCTCTGGAACAGCGCTTGCCGAGGCGGGCTCTGGAACAGCGCTTGCCGAGGCGGGCTCTGGAACAGCGCTTGCCGAGGCGGGCTCTGGAACAGCGCTTGCCGAGGCGGGCTCTGGAACAGCGCTTGCCGAGGCGGGCTCTGGAACAGCGCTTGCCGAGGCGGGCTCTGGAACAGCGCTTGCCGAGGCGGGCTCTGGAACAGCGCTTGCCGTGGCGGGCTCAGGAACAGCGCTTGCCGTGGCGGGCTCAGGAACAGCGCTTGCCGTGGCGGGCTCAGGAACAGCGCTTGCCGTGGCGGGCTCAGGAACAGCGCTTGCCGTGGCGGGCTCAGGAACAGCGCTTGCCGTGGCGGGCTCAGGAACAGCGCTTGCCCTGGCGGGCTCTGAGACTGCGCCTGGGACAGCCTGAGATGAAGAGCGAGAGGCTCCCTTTCTCCTCTTCTTTCTCCTTGAACGCGAAGCCGAATCTGTAACTGGACTAGCGACCAGTTGGAGATGTTCAGCTGGAACCGCAACAGGAGCAGGGATGGCGTTCTCGGGCAGCGCAGACTCGGTCGAGGAAGACTCAGACGGGGAATCCCAGGAAACTCGTCTCCCTCGTTTACCATGGAGGACAATGGGAGCAGAAGGGACCTCAGGAGAGGTGGAACCAGCCGGACCACCAAGGGCAACAACGCCCAGGACACGGCCCTCTGGGATCACAGGTAGCGAGGCAGATGGTGGAGACCTCGAGGAAGAAGCCCTTGTAGAACCCTCTCGATCACCTCCTCTACTGCGGCCTCCACGGATCCCGCGAAACACGACCAACCGGGTCCCTTCAAAAGATTGTCGCTTGAGCTGGGAGGACATACTGTCTGCTGGGTTCTTTCTTGGCCGGTTCATTCTGTCATGGGATTGCAGAGAGATGAACCCAATCGCAGACGGTATGCAATACACACAGATTTATTAAGACAAAACAGGGAAAACAAAACCCACGAGGGGGCAAAACAAGACAGGAATGACTAACTAGACTAGACTAAGACTGACAGAAAACAGAACAATAAACTAACAGCTAAGACAGGATCAAATACTTCACAAGACTTCTCAACAGGTTACTCACAAATGAATCGACATAAAGATTGGCAATGAACCGGCACAGGACAGCAAACACAAGGGGATTAAATAGGGAGCAAACTAATCAGGAACAGGTGACACAGGTAAAGCAATAATCTAATGATAACGAGATGAGATAACAGGGGGGCGGGGTTACATGACGAGACAACGCAAGCACACAGCCAAACAAATGGCCATGTGCTTACACACAAAACATGGGCCTGTCATGATCCTGCCTCAAGACCAGGGAAAATCAGAGACAAGGCGGCAGAATCATGACATATATAACACAACCCTGATCTTTTCGTTTAAATTTTAAAAATATTAAACTTATTAATATGGTTCAGGCAATATGTGCATTTGTACTGTGATCATTTTCAATGTTATAAAATAAAAAAATTACAAAACTAAACCCTGTCACTTTTTGTTAAATTTCAGTTTTATCAATAGTAGCCATTATAAAAGTATAAGTAAAAAGTACAAGAAGCTATACAATAAGAAATAAAGCAAACAATTCAGTCAAACATACAAAGTCAGCGCTCTAGTCTAACGATACAACGGTAAAGTTAAATAGCCTAAATATAAAGTTATGAAATTTCACTTAGCCCTCAGTTCGGCCAGGGAACATTGCCAGTGATTGCATGGATCTCAAATTTTCATAAATCTTTATAAATAAACCACAGATTTGAGCTTTAAACAACTACATTCTCGCCTGAAAAACTCTTAAAATTACATTTCGTGACACAGTAACAGTAGTATTATATTAAACTGTATATTAAAAAATGGTGCTTCTTATGTTGTCATTCCCCTTGTATCATGCGCAAGTGACGATTCTCTGTCAACCAATCAACGTCCTGCAGTGAGTCTAGCTCCACCTTTTAGTACCGTACCACTGTGCTTGGTACCCCAATGGAAGGGTACCTAAAAAGTGGTACGGTACGGTTCAGCATTTTGGTACCATTCACAACTTTTGATAGTGGTAACGCAAATAAATGCATACCGTTCCGTACCGTACCGTACCGCTCAGTGGAAACGAGCCATTAGTGGGTACCGGATATACCCGGTACTACAGAAATGTTGGTATTGTCACATTTTCAGTACCGACTTGATACCGAAGTACCGGTACTTTGACAACACTAATGTGTATATAATGTATGTGTATATATGCAGCATGTTGAAGCAGCTTTTGTGGATAGTTTGTGTTCTCATGTGGATAGTTTGTGTTCTCATTGCGAGGATATGACCATCGCGGTGTTGAGATCGAGACTCGCCTTCATGCGTGAAGCTGGAGTCCCCATTACCATGCCCCACTACGGCGCCGTGTGGGATGGGTGACCAGAGGATCATAGTGAGGCTTCCCCGCCCGGTAACCAATCCCTGTGGGCCCCTCACTCCTCTATCACATCGCAGCCGGTGAAGCCCCCTCGTTGAGCGCGCTGGTCCCTCTGTAATGGACCGACCAGCCGTTTCATCCAGAGGACAGGATGCCGATTGCATCATCGGAGGGTGGTCTCCCCAATTTCCCAGGATGGGCTGGTCGGCGATGCGGCGGAGAACTGCGGAGAACTGCGCCCAACATTTCTCTGCCGCCCAAGCGCAGACGGGGGCCATCTGCCACATCTGATGCTGCTACCCCCGCTGGGCCTCCACAGCAACCTCCAGCCTGGCCTCAGCATAGAGCTGGCCGCAGTTGGGACACCCATCCCGCTCTAGGCACTACCAAGCCAGGTGGCAAGCGACAGCGAAAGCATTCCTGAGTGGGCCGCTCAGGGATGGAGGAGGGTGCTTTTGGAGTTGGTCACCGATCCACTCCCTCCCCCCAGATGAGGGGTGGGTGGAGTCTCTGTTTGTGTGAGTGTCTGTTCCAGCGCTGGCTCCCAAAAAATAAAAATAAAAAATGCGGAGCAAACGGTACCCATACTTCAAAGAAAGAGCAAATTCCTCCGTTCCTGGGTCTCAAGAGGTCAAGTCTGCCGGTGTGCGACCTGGTAAAGCCATGCACCCCTCATCCCCCTCTTGTTCGCCAGCTCACAGCAGTTGGAGGACTCGGTCATCCGCCTTCTCACGCATCCCTGACCGTCTTGTGGAGACATGTAAGTGTTGCACTGCACACTCAGACCCTGCCTTCGGGCCGCCTTTGGGCCTCTCGAGCCGGGTCCCTGTCCTCCACCTCGCTGCACAACCTTGGATATGTCTGTGGTTCCCTGGCCCCTGTCCCGGATTTATGGAAGCCTAAAATGCTTCCAACCAGTCCAGCCTGGGCCAAAATGGTACCTTCAGACTCGGCTTGCGATTCATTCTTCTCGGCTTCCGCCCAGGCTCAGTGATATTCATGATACATAGGTGTTGAGCAGAGCATGCTCCCAAAAATTAGTGAGGTTCATCACACCTAGGTGTTTAGCAGTGCTCCTGTCCTGTGTGTGTACGTCGCAGTCCTACTGGCGAAGGACGCGAGCTAGCCGTTCTCTCCAGCTGATATTAAGTCTGGCTTCCATGAGCCAGTACTTCATTGTACCCTAAATGTGTGGTGGGTTACGACCATTTTGGATCTTTGTCAACTGAAGCAGCGGTTTTACATTTTCTGAAGAGGCACAATCACTTTATATCATGAACAGATTAAATTTAGACTTCATAATATAAAGCTCTCCAGAAAATTTGCACTAAACTGCTCAATTCATATGGATTGGTTTTACGATCTCTTTATGAACTTTTTAAAGCGTCAAAGTGGTGGTTGTGTAGCTGTCAATGGAGGGACAGAAAGCTCTCAGATTTCATCAAAAATATCTTTATTTGTGTTCAGAAGATGAACGAAAGTCTTACGGGTTTGGAACGACATGAGGGTGAGTAAATGATGACAGAATTTTCATTTTTGGGTAAACTATCCTTTTAATGCTCTCTCTTGGTTATTGTATTTATCATTAGCTGGATCCATCCTCAAGAGGGCGCTAAAGCTTAAAGAATTAAAACAATTGTTTTACAGCATAAAGACAAATTTTATAATAATTATCAGGGTCTGTACAAATATTTTAATATTTTTTACCTTTGTTATTTTATTCAATTTTATTCATCTTTTTTTTATGTACTCTTTTGGGATTTTATTACAGTTTTTCTCGATTGGTTTGGCTCATTTCTTGAAACCGAGATGACATTCTCAAAATAACATGGACAAATCTCCAAACCACCTTGCAATTGTTCACAACAGAATGTCATTTTTCATTGTTTTTATCAAATTGCAAATGCTTTAGTACATGTCTCAAGTGACTCTGTGCTTTTTTTCAAATGATTATGTACAAGTAGCTACAGTTAGCACAATGAGCCCACATTTAGCACATTTTCCAAATAAATAGATCTTGCTGATCTAAACTGATTAGTTGATTTTTCAGTGAAATGGTTACTCTCTCCAAAACATATCAGCATGGTTTCATTGTGTAAGTCATCATATGCACAATTGTCTGTTCAACTGTCAAAATTAGTCAAAGATATAATACCATGAAAGAATTTCTTGGAACATTTGATAAATTTATGACAGTACTTGACAATCAATCAGGTGAAATTAGAACTAACGAAGGAGCAGTTTCCCACATCTCAGATGACCAATCAAACAGTTTGTTTAGTTACCTGACAGGTGTTGTCTATGACAAGGACTGCTGCCAAAAGTATATAGACAGAGCTTGGCCCGGGGCCAGTTTCATTTGCAGTGTGAACATGGAAGCACCTCGCCAAGTACAACAGCAACTTCCTGCTCGAGGAAGAGGAGGAAGAAGAAGAGGAAGAGGAGGAGTGAGAATGCGTGGAGGAATAGGGGGAAGAGGCCGAGGAGCACGGAGGCACCATGATGTCCCAGATGAAATCCGGGCCACCCTTATTGACCACGTTATAAACCATCGCCTCACAATGGCAGAGGCAGGTCGCCGAGTGCAGCCTAATGTGCCTCGGTCTACAGTCTCCTCCATCATCCAAACCTTTCGCAGGGAAAACAGGTACAGAACTATTCTATTGAACTATTCAGTGTTGGTGTGTGTGTAGGCCTAGAGTACTGTAATATCTTCATGTGATGTTATATGATACTATAAAAATGACAAAGAAAAAAAATGGAGAAAATACTGTGAATAGTATTCCAGTCACTGTGCAGTGCATCACACTTTTAGTACCATAAAACAGCAGTACAATTACATTGGTAACTCATTTTGTAACAAATTTACAGTGTTGACCTTTGACTTGTATGTCTAGGATTGGACGACAGCCTCAAGTGGGTGGCAGAAGAAAACTTCTAAATGAACAACAAGAACGAGAAATATGCAACATGGTCATTGCAAATAATGCCATCACACTGAGACAGATTCGTAATGCAATCCTAGACAATGTAATGTTCCAAAATATAAACTCTATCAGCATCTCCACAATAGACCGGGTATTGAAGAAACATCAGATGACCATGAAACAGATTTACAGGGTACCATTTGAGAGAAACTCTGACAGAGTGAAAGAGCTGCGGTACCAGTATGTGCATGTAAGTCAACTATGGGTTGTCTATCATTGTAACACTATTACAGTAAGACATGGTTACCACTTTTTTTTGTTTTGCTTTATCCTTTTTACCTTCAGAATCAACAATATATATAAAAATATAACAATGTGTGCCACTATATCAGAAAGAGGTGTGGCCACACACATTCCCAGTTTAGGGCCCTACAATACACAAAAGCTCCTCAATTTTTTGGACCACCTTTATACTGATCTGATCCCGGAAAATGAGAGAGGTGAAGAAGGACCTCAGCTACCACATTATGTCATTGTGTGGGATAATGTGAACTTCCACCGTGGCCCACGCATCAGAACCTGGTTCACCACCCATCCCCGGATGCTAATGGAGTTTCTTCCACCTTACTCTCCTTTCCTAAATCCAATTGAGGATTTTTTTTCAGCTTGGAGGTGGAGGGTGTATGAGCATCAGGCTCAAGACCAGAGGGCCCTGCTGCATGCAATGGATGCTGCATGTGAGGACATCACAGGGGATCAATGTAGGGGATGGTTGAGACATTCACGCCGTTTCTTCCCTCGCTGCATCGCAAGAGAAAATATCCGTTGCGATGTGGATGAGAATTTATGGCCTAACAGAGAGCAGCGCGTCGATGGCCAGGAGGATGAGGATGGTGGCCAGGAAAGAGAGGGTGACAATGGTGACCACTGAAAATATTACTGTACTATAGTTCTGAAACTTTATTTACAGTATGGTAGGCTGGAGTTTTTTTTGTTTTTTGTTTGTGTTTATAACTGTTCACATTTACAGAATCCTGTATATGTTTTCTTTTCACAGTATGTTCTCTAATGTTAACATTTCTTTGTACGAATAAAAATGTTTACAGTTTCCTTGAGTATGAGTGGTTTATTGGAGGCTGATTTTACTGAAAAATCTTTTAGTTTTATTCATAGTGGTATTCTGTTGCTAGACCTGTGCCTCAGTGACAAAACGTCTAAGCATTTTGACTTGCAGTGCTTAAACAATGCCAAAGGTATAATGCATTTTGGGGGCATTGACTATTTATATGAGAAGGATATCTATTTTGACACATGGATAAACTGTTTTGGGAGAGATATAAGCTTTTGCAGGGGATCCATGGTGTTGTGCTAAACCATCCAGGTTATTTTGACAAAAGCACTAAATGAATGCACATGTGCCAAGGCAATTGAGAAGGATCTGTGCTATTTTGACTGTACTGACCTTTTATATGGGAAAGGAATCTGCTTTTGAAGCATGGAAGAAGAGTTTGGGGAAAGATATTTGATTTTGCTAGTGAGCTATAATGTTGAGCAGAACTGTAAGACTGTTTGGCCAAATGACCTTATGGTTTTGAGAATGTCATCTCGGTTTCAAGAAATGAGCCAAACCAATCGAGAAAAACTGTAATTTTACAGAACATAACTACAGGACAATCAATTATTTAATTTTAAATAACACCCAGAAGTTGGCATAATTTGTGTGTGTGTGTGTATATTTATATATATATATATATATATATATATATATATATATTAGATAATTTTATAATATCATGTATAAACAATTCTCCAAATAGTTGAATAGCAGCAGGTGTCCTGTATAACAGCATATTATTCATCAACACTAGTGTAGTCAAAGTTGGAGTAGTAGTCAGGGGGCCAAAACTGATATTAAAACTTTGTCGGACACTTTTTGGTACAAGTATACAACCTATCCAGTATTAATATTTATCCCCTCAACATGTGTTCTAGCCAGGTTGTCAGCTTAGAAAATGTTTTTTTTGTCCATTTTAACACTATATTCTTAAAAGTGGTAAAAGCGGATTTTTTTCCCCAAAGTGCTTCCATTTTCTTCCATGTTACCTATTGTAATTTTGGGCAAATGTGCAATATAATCCAACTTATGTGCAAGCATGATCATTAAAAAATAATAATCAATAAATACCACAAGAGTATCACACCACAAGGGGCACTGTTGTGTCAGCGCAGCTGTGATTTGGCAGCAGATTGAGGCAGCAGATCCAGAGAAGATGATCACAGCAGGTGTCAACAACAAAACTTTATAAAGGAGTGAATCACACAATCACACAACAGATTAACTTGATCTATTTGTCAACACAAACATTTATCTCAAGTTTCTACCATTCTACCATCAAATGTTGCCAGAAACAGGTAAGCTAAACTGTTTTCCAACTAGCTATATACTTACCAGACATACACTCACCTAAAGGATTATTAGGAACACCATACTAATACTGTGTTTGACCCCCTTTCGCCTTCAGAACTGCCTTAATTCTACGTGGCATTGATTCAACAAGGTGCTGAAAGCATTCTTTAGTAAGGGTGTCACGATTCTCCAAATCCTCGATTCGATTACATTTTCGATTCTAAAGTCACGGTTCGATTCGATTCTTGATTAAAAAAAAAAAAATTGAAAGCACAAGCTATGCCATTTTAAGACTTTTATGCAATATAATAATATCTGACCTTTGTTCGCAATACCACACACTACATTGTCAAATTTAAAACGTTTATTAACAACATAATGTAACAATAACTTATATCTTCAGTCAATTGGAAACTTAAACAATATAACCTATTACCTGGCTATTATAGTCCCGGGGCTCCCTGGACTCCTCAGAGCAGTCACAGGCGAATAGCACGGCGTTTTAAATTGGGTTCCCACAGTGTTTGCAACGCAGTATGAGAGAACGTTCTCGTAAGGGAACGTAGGCTACCTGGTTACTTGCGTAACCTCGGTTCCCTTAGAGATAAGGGAACGAGTACTGCTTTGCCTTGCCGTGCTATTTCGCTCATATCAGGTACTTCGCTTCAGTCGATTTAAACATTAAATCCTTTGGCGAGTTTTTTGTGAATTATACTCTCCAGCCACGTCCAAATTGGCGCGCTCGAGGTTGGCCAGGACGCCATGCGCTCCCATTGGACCGTACGCCACTGCTAACTTGCCATAGGTTCGTGCAGTTGCCGCAGCGCAGACAATCAGCTCGCTCAGACGAGATATGATGCTCTCGCTGTGCAGCTGCAATGTGTTTTAAAATAAAGGCTTCAATATTCTCGAGAAAAGGAGTTTTACCTATTACAGGCAAGCCGAGCTGCCGTGACATGGGGGCGTGGCAGCATCGACGATTCCATTTTTTGATTCGATAATCGAGATTGAGCATTAATTTCGATCGATTTCGATTTAAAATCGAAATTGTGACACCCTTATTTTTTAGAAATGTTGGCCCATATTGATAGGATAGCATCTTGCAGTTGATGGAGATTTGTGGGATGCACATCCAGGGCACGAAGCTCCCGTTCCACCACATCCCAAAGATGCTCTATTGGGTTGAGATCTGGTGACTGTGGGGGCCATTTTAGTACAGTGAACTCATTGTTCAAGAAACCAATTTGAAATGATTCCAGCTTTGTGACATGGTGCATTATCCTGCTGGAAGTAGCCATCAGAGGATGGGTACATGGTGGTCATAAAGGGATGGACATGGTCAGAAACAATGCTCAGGTAGGCCATGGCATTTAAACGATGCCCAATTGGCACTAAGGGGCCTAAAGTGTGCCAAGAAAACATCCCCCACACCATTACACCACCACCACCACCCTGCACAGTGGCATGATGGATCCATGTTCTCATTCTGTTTACGCCAAATTCTGACTCTACCATCTGAATGTCTCAACAGAAATCGAGACTCATCAGACCAGGCAACATTTTTCCAGTCTTCAACTGTGCAATTTTGGTGAGCTCGTGCAAATTGTAGCCACTTTTTCCTATTTGTAGTGGAGATGAGTGGTACCCGGTGGGGTCTTCTGCTGTTGTAGCCCCAAGGTTGTGCGTGTTGTGGCTTCACAAATGCTTTGCTGCATACCTCGGTTGTAACGAGTGGTTATTTCAGTCAAAGTTGCTCTTCTATCAGCTTGAATCAGTCGGCCCATTCTCCTCTGACCTCGAGCATCAACAAGGCATTTTCGCCCACAGGACTGCCGCATACTGGATGTTTTTCCCTTTTCACACCATTCTTTGTAAACCCTAGAAATTGTTGTGCGTGAAAAGTAACTGAGCAGATTGTGAAATACTCAGACCGACCCGTCTGGCACCAACAACCATGCCACACTCAAAATTGCTAAAATCACCTTTCTTTACCATTCTGACATTCAGTTTGGAGTTCAGGAAATTGTCTTGACCAGGACCACACCCCTAAATGCATTGAAGCAACTGCCATGTGATTGGTTGATTAGATAATTGCATTAATAAGAAATTGAACAGGTGTTCCTAATAATCCTTTAGGTGAGTGTATAGCTAGGCTAATTTACTTTCATAATTACTAGCTTACTTACTAATAGGTAAATTAAGTTTTGTGCAGATGTGTAATGGAAATATTGTTTTTAATTTATTTGCTGCACAGCAGCCTATTTTACAGTCTGCTATAGCTAAAAGCGTTAATAAGTTTGTTAGATAGCAAAGCCCTCAGCTTATGTCAGAGGACATTGTAGTGATCCACTCAGAAACCAATCAGACTAGTGTACACTGTTAGAAAAATCTGTAGAAATTACAGTATTACTGGCAGCTACTTGCCAGTAACTTACTGTAGATTTAAATTGATGTTATTTACTGGCAACAATTTGTTCAAAATTAAATGAACATTAAATATTAACAAGTCTTTATCTTTACAGAATAACACTAAAATATCATCCTCATGCAAAGCATTCTGGGAACCAAAATCTGAAGGAAAAAAACAGAAAAAGGTTTATGAAGATTTCTGGTTCCCAGAATGCTTTGCATTAGATTGTTATTTTATAATTTTATTCTTTAAAGACAAAGACTTGTTAATGGTTAATGTTCATTTAACTTTGAACAAACTGTTGCCAGTAAATAACATAAATTTAAATCTACAGTAAGTTACTGGCAAACAGCTGCAAAACTACAGCAAATTTTTTACAGTGTAGTGAAAAATGTATTTGCCTTCAGATGAGATAACATGGATCCAGAGGAAGCTGTAAGCCTAGCGTCCAAAGAAAAACAAATAGGAAGAGATATTGATTGGGAACAATGTTTCATTTGTCAAGACAAATATGGAAAATACAGCCAAGATAAAGCCCTTTGATTGAAGTGATATTTCAGGAAGTGGTGTCTTTGTGCTCTTTCTGGAGATTATTGTAGTATAATATTGTGCAATATTTTTGCAATATAATCAACACACACCATTATTTGCATTGCGCTTAGCTTGACCTTGCTTATTCAGTCCATTCAGTCTCAAAGGGATGAGAATGACAACCTGAGAGCCAACCTCTGCCAACCTGAGAGCCACTGCTTTGATGGGGAAAAACATACCTTTGCCATACGACTATTACATAGTTATTACTACTAACTAGTTACTAACCCCTAACCCTAAAGAAGTGAGAGAGCAGTTTTGTTAGGATGGAATTAATAACTATAGTGATATGTGAATGTAATATAATTTGTGTTACAACCTGGTACACTAATTAAGTCAAATAGCACCACAGACCATCATCTACAGTTCTAAATTTCCGCCTTGACATTAAAGTATTATAACTTGTGCAGCATTGCACTATCTCCCTATAAGCTTTAAACTTGGCTTGACTCATTCCCATAGATATGGGGTGCGATTTGTGAAAAAAACAGAGGGGGGGATGTTTTGAAACATTTTTATTCATAAAAATAAACCATGAGAACATGAACTTCATTCACTGCATTTGCTGCTCTGGACCCTTATTTGTTCCCAGCTAGCTAGCTAGAGTTTTCGCGCTGAAAAATTAGGCTACATAAATATTTAGGCTACTTGGTGACATTCTGAAAAGCCGTACATGGATCAAAGCTAATGGACAGGATCAGATAAATATACTATAATATAGATAATAAACTTTAAAAATATTTATTTTGTTTAAAAAATATTCTATATTCTAAAACCTTGTTGAATTAGAGTTGTAGCCTACTAGGCCTACTCCTAGGCCATCCAAAGTTCATCCAAAGTTCATTCATGTTTATTTTCTGTGTTCATCATTGTCCACGTTTTTTTTTTTTTTTTTTTTTTTTTTTTTTTACATTTCTTCATTCGGATCCATTTGCGATCCATTTCATTCTGAATAAACAAACAAGACAGTTACCATGATTTGTCCTTGTTGCATTATTAATTAAGATAATAATTAATAAATGCACGCACAATTATCTGTGAACTTGATAAATGTTGCAGATATGTTTTACTATGCACAAACAAATGCCTTTCAACTTGTGTGTAAAATTCAGAAGCATGAATGTGCAGAAATTTGTACAGAGATTCTGTAGGCCTACTATGTGTTGTAGCCTAGCCATTAAATAATAAATTTAATAAATAAATAACTAAATAAATTTAGTTGCATATTTGTTAAAATATTATAATGTTTTTTTTGTTTTTTTTTTCATCTATGTTGATTATGAAAAGTGAACAGCACGAAGATAGGATGTGCAGTATATCGGGAGACTTGGAGTGGGTCAGACATGATTTTGACCACTTCATTAAGTTTTGTTTTGTAGAAAGCCTTTCTTTAAAGTGAATTTCGTTTTGTATAAATTGTATCTTAATTTTAATACATTTTTCATCAACGAATTGCATGTATTTAAGAAGCAAATATAGCAGACATAGGCTATAGGCTAATCATGGAGGCGCCCGCGCGCCCCGGTCACTTGCACTGCGCATCTCATCATAAATTAACCGAAACTCAGTGTATGCCTCACACAGAGAATATTAAGAAATATATCTAAAGAAAGCTTGAAATGTCTTTAAACGAAACAATTTAAAACGAAAAGAAATAGGCAACACTCTGATGTAATTCATGCATTTCTCCATATATGTGCATTCACTACGGAGATGGCGATCGTCAACTTCATCTTTGCTTCATCTCAACTTCCCTGGCGCCACCTGGTTATAACGGCCCACGTATTAAAAAAAATGTGTGTAAAACTTCTCTCTCTGGACGGGTTTAAATCGGGCTCGGGCTCATGATTACAGTTAACGTGTCGGGCAGGGCCGACAAAGTCAATTCGCCTCATTCGGGCTTCGCGTCTACCGCGCCGCAGGACCTCTAGACGCGCGTAAACGCGTCTTTACATTGAAATCACTCGCGCCAGAAACTCAAGAGTGAGTGAGTAATCAAAAAACCTTTGCGTTTAGTCTCAATTGAGTAAAACACCGTATGTGTAACTTCGGCCATTCTCAGTGGTGTGACTGGGACACTAACCCTGCTTGTCATCATAGAAACAGATAATCAGATTGTGATTTTTATTCCCGCTTCAGTAACATGCTGAATATGCGGCGTAAAAAAAGACCTGCAGCCGTCTCGCAAGTGTTGATAGGCTATTACTCGTGAGGTGTAACCAATCATATAGCGCCGTGGGCGGGAAATTGAGCAAGTCTTCAGAGTGGTGATAGAGGCTGCGCGGAGCCAGTCAAAGTAGCGCATTTTAAAATAAAATGGACTTTAATCAAACCACGGATCCGTGATAAGTTTTGTGATCCGCCTCGCCACTAGTGTAGTAGCACTGATCACTTTGAGGGGGGGATAAATTTATCCCCACTGGGGATAAAAATAATTAAGCAGAGGCAGGGATACATTGACCAGAAAGGGGGAAATCCCACGCATCCCCCCCGGCAAATCGCACCCTGGGTACTGATTGATAGAGGTTTTGGGATACTAGGTTATGTTTCCAAGCTGATATTCACTTTGAAAACTGGTTCTCTTTAGGCGGAGATAGTTTTTTTCATGTTATAGTTCTGTTGTCTCTTACACTGTACAATAAATGTTCATTCTGACACTTCAGCAGACATCCCATGAGTGTTGGCTTTCATTTGATACCATTTTTATGAATATGGTCCTTGTGGTTGTGGAGATATTCAACATTTACTGTTGGCATGTGTTGAGCAGGAAACCAAAAAATTGGCCTGAAATTGCTTGTACAAGTCACACAAAAAAAAATTCAGCTTGACAACCACCCTAATATCTTACCTATGGGTGTCTTCTAACTAAAAAAATAGGGTGACAGCTTGTACCAAAACATGTCCGCAAAAGTCTTAACGGAAGCCCTTTTCAGAATTGGCCCCCTGACTATAGGTTTGCTTGGATTTATTGCTCAATAGATGACCCAAATAAAACCTCTGATTGTGCCTGATATGTGGATTCTCATCTATAAGTGTGCTTTTGTGTATAATGACATACTTAATGTAAAGTCGAGAAGAAAATATTAGCTAATTTCTATAGTCTCATCTAGTGTTCTTTTTTTTTTTTTTTTTAAGGTTACAGTTTTGCTCCACAGTCACATGTGTAATATGCAACGCATTCTCATCCTTGGGCGTTATATACTGACGCTTTTGACATTTCGTCTACATCAAACGCACATGGCACCCTTTAGCGTCAATATGAGACGCACAGAGCTTTGTTCGGTTATGGGTAGGTTTAGGTCTGGGGTAGGGTTAGGGTTAGACCGCTAGGAGGCGCCTTCTGGCCCATTTCTATCTGCGTCTCATATTGACGCTTGTTACAACCACTTGGCTCAAGGAGCAGCAACATGAATGGGGAGGCCAAACACATAATCAAATTTGTACTAATAAGTAGTTTAATTAGAAAGAACAGACATAACTACATTTAAAGTAAAAGACAAAAACTAAAGACACAAACAACAACATCAAGCCCTGGACCGGAGAGTGTGAGAAAGTCAGCATGTCCACCAAGCAGCGAGACCAGCAGAGACCAAGCCCATTTGTTTTCCTCCCGAGGGTGAGTAAGCAGCATGGTTAATCAACCAATTCTCCACACCTGCGACATCAATTAACCTAAAGACACAAAAGTGTTACCCAGAGACACCTACTGGACAAAACAAAGCACCACAGACCCTTGGATCGTCACACCTCCCTCCCAAAGACAGAGGCCCTTATAAAAAGGTACTCTGTAAACATAATACATGAAACAACACATACAATTTACACATTGCATTCTGAAAGTTTCAAGTTTGCGTTCTTGTTCTCGCTCTTGGCTTTTCAATTTCTGTAACTCAAGTTCTCTGTCCAATTCACGTTCTTTATTTTGTATCTTAAGGATTTCTAACTGTTGCTCATAGGTTAACCTTTTAGGATCTAACAACGCATGAGGTGCCGAAGTATCTTCAGGTATCACCTCCTCATCAGACTGTGACTCTGAAGTCAAAACCAACATCTCCCTTAATTTCTCCTCTACAACCCCTCACAGAGGTTTTACCTTAGTACTTTTTGTTAAAGCCAATTCAAACTCGAAATGTTCAGCTACTTTAAATAGTTGCTCTTTTGAAAGACACTCTAATTTACCTATCGTAGGAGCAACAATAAAATCCTGTAACAAATCCATTTTAATTTTACTTTGTTACTAAAAAGAACGTTTGAACAATAAAGTATGTAATACTCACCAAAGCCAACAGGTCACACTTCAACTGACAGAAAAATTTGTTAAAGCCACCCCGTATCTAAATAATATACATACACAACTAATTATCCTCAACCCTGGTCTTCGGCACGCCCACATGCAGCTCAACTGCTAACCAGTCTACCCGTGTCCGACGCACCAAAAACAACAAACTAAAATAACAAAAAGCGTTAAGCGCTCTTCAGCCTAACACGGGGTTATTTTTTTGCTTATGCAGTCTAAACCGCAACATCTGAGCAATTTAGTGTAACTATTGGACAATTCTGACTCTCTCTCTCCAGTCCAAAAACCACTAATCAAAACAAAAATACTTTCATATGGCACTCCCCAAAACTTATTTTACCCAACCAATAATTTTACCTAAAGGATAAACCAAACTGTAATTCTAAAGAATTACCCAAATCACAATTCTAATTAAAGAATTGTCCAAATTATAATTCTAATTAAATAATTATCCAAATCATAATTCTAATTAAAGAATCATCCAAATCACAACTCTAATTAAAGAATTGTCCAAATCATAATTCTAATTAAAGAATTATCCAAACCCTAGCCAATTTAATTAATCTCGAACGAGCCCCCATTTGTTACAACCCCTTGGCTCAAGGAGCAGCAACATGAATGGGGAGGCCAAACACATAATCAAATTTGTACAAATAAGTAGTTTAATTAGAAAGAACAGACATAACTACATTTAAAGTAAAAGACAAAAACTAAAGATACAAACAACAACATCAAGCCCTGGGGTGCATTTCCCGAAAGCATCGTTGGCCAACTATGGTCGCAAGTTCCGTCGTTACCAATAGAGTTCAATGGACATTGCGATGAACTTGCGACCATAGTTGGCCAACGATGCTTTCGGGAAACGCACCCCTGGACTGGAGAGTGTGAGAAAGTCAGCATGTCCACCAAGCAGCGAGACCAGCAGAGACCAAGCCCAATTGTTTTCCTCCCGAGGGTGAGTAAGCAGCATGGTTAATCAACCAATTCTCCACACCTGCGACATCAATTAACCTAAAGACACAAAAGTGTTACCCAGAGACACCTACTGGACAAAACAAAGCACCACAGACCCTTGGATCGTCACAACGCTAAAGGGTGCCATGTGCGTTCGATGTAGACAAAATGTCAAAAGCGTCAATATATGACGCCCTAGGATGAGAACGGGCTGGTAATATGTGGTTGCCTCAAACACCCACTCATGCACACTTGAATATGCAATGGTCTCTTGCATTCGTGCTTTTCCGATAAATTAACACTGTGGTCGTGAAACACTTCAGGCGTACCTATGATTTAAGAATTGCGCTTGCACTTTTACTCACATGTGCACACAGGATGTGTGTCCGTCCTGCTGTGACCTGTTTCTCTATGAGTACTATATATGGTGCTGATGTGGTTGGTGGTCGTTTCTGATAGCCATCTTTAGAAAAACATGAAAACCACAAACTGTTTTCACAAAATGCAGCACTTCATCAAAAAAAAAAAAAAAAGATTTGTGTCAAATTCACATATTGTATGTGCTTTTTGTATTCATTGTGTGGAGTCTTTGATTTATCTTAAATGTAGAGGAGATCAACAATATATAACGTTGATTGATGGATAGACAGACAGACGTACAGATACAGTTTTCATTTTTGGACTCACTTGATTCCAGGTCTGTTCATATACTTGTCTTGGTGAAGATTTTGATATTACCCACACATGAACACAGGCCTAGTTAAATTCACTTTTTTTTAATCCAGTCTTTCCTTTTTTTGGTCCTTTGATGTCATTTGTTGGGAATTAAAAAGGCTATTTTGAGCACTTTTGTCTCTCTGTGAGATTTACCACTGACTTTTAACATACCTTCACATTTGTTTGTGTATATTTCAATGTAAATTCGACCAGGAGCAGAGCAATTTAGCTCAACAAAACCAGATTATTTTTGTAGAGAATATAGTGACAAAGTCATTGATCCTCACCTCATATCTTTACTTACACTTTTGCTCCAATTTGGGAGTGGGGTAAAAAATACACCAGGTTGATTTCAACCAATCACACTCTTTCAAGTCTTGGTTTGAAAGTGACCAATCACATCACATGCAAGTCTTCTAAAGAGCATTTTCACACATCCATTGCTTCAAACATGATCGTTTGGGCCATTTTGATCTTTTGGGCTCGTAAGTAGCTTTTTCTCCCCTTCTTTCCACTGTCTAAATGTTTATGTATTTATTAGTCAGTTCCATGTATGCATATATTTAGTGTTTAAATAAAACCTCACTGTTCTGTTTTAGCTGGAGTTCGACCTGATCACAGTGGTGAAAATGTCTTGTTACAAACATTCCAGCTGGGAGATGATGTTACCATCAAATGCTTCTCGAAAAAAACTTTTGGCAACACACTGGTTTGGTATAAACAGAGCATTGGGCAGATCCCTTGGCCTATTGTACTAGTCAATTATTGGAAAGATATAGAATTTAAGGATGAATTTAAAAATGGGAGATTCAATATTTCAGCAAGCAAAGGATCTTTTCATCTGAGCATCACAGCTATGACCAAGGAGGACATTGGAATATATTATTGTGGGACGGTGTTCTTGAATTCATTAGAATTTATCTCCGGAGCATATCTGATGCTAAAAGGTAAAACAGATTCAATTTGCTAGTGTTTTAAAGATTTTGTTTTGGAGTAAACTACTTTAACAATTTAACAGTCCTTGTTTAAAACCAAAAGAGTCTTGACATGTTTATTTGTTATTTCAAAGGAACTGAATCTAAAGTCTTTAATGTGGCATGTGGGGAGACACCAGTTGTGAATGGAACCACTTTTAAAGCTACACTGTGTAACTTTTTTAGTTGATTCTTAGCAAAAAACACTTAGTTCTTTCAAAAATATATGTGCTCATTAATGTATATTTACTTCTTTCAAGTAATAAAGTATTCTCTTAATTTTATAATCTGCCATTGAAAGTACATACGGATGAGGGGTTCGAATGCCGGTCGCCATGTTGCCCCTCCATCTTGAAACTACATTAGCCAAAGAGGGACATGCCTGTAAATTCAAGCTTCGCCTTTTGCGTTTTTCACTCAGTGACACCGTGACGAATGCGAGGGGGAGATTACTCGCGAGCTCGCGAGTGCCGGCAGATTTGAAAGATAGTGTGGTGTGTGTGTGTGTGTGTGTGTGTGCGTGCGTACTCACATTTGAAAGAGAGAATTAAAACGTCAACGCGACAGACAAATCAGCAAGACCATAGTCAATATCGGAGTAACTTTTCCCAGATGGAAAGAGCTCATGAGGAGAAAAGATTTTAAAACGGACGCCGAGGTTGCCTGCTTTCTTCTCGACAGGTAATTCAGCCTGTTGTAATTCATTTGTGTAAATTCGAAGTTTTATAGTTGCTTGTCTAACCATAGCATGGTTGTGCATAACGCCAGAACGACCTCTAGTATAACTTCATCCTCGCGTCACTGGTGAAAAAGTATTGTTTACCTTGTAACATAAATCTGTGCTGCGATGGATCACAGGTGATGAATAGTTTTAAAGGCGCAATTTTTTAAGCTATATATAAAAAAAGGACACTGTAAATTTTTGTTATTTTTAATTGCTTTTACTTTGTACACATTGTAACGTTAGCCTAATCTGATTATGCTGGGATAGCCGATTCCAAGGGTGACGTTTACCTCCTGACATCTGTCCTGTAGTTTTATTCATTTTAGACGTATTGTTTATTATTGTCATGGACAAAGTGATAACTGGAAGCCATGTTAATCTTGGAATAATACGGCCACCGTAGGAGTTAAAACGCCCTCGGAATTGAGAGGAACAGAAACGTCTCAGGTTACGTATGTAACCCTGGTTCCCTGATAGGGAACGAGACGCTGCGTTTGAGACGCGGTGGGAACGCCCTGCGTGATTGCTTCGTGAAGCACGTGTATAATCAGTCCAATGGAAAGACGAGATGTCATAGGCGGGTGACGTCATCGACCAGGAAACTATAAGGCAGCCCCGCTGACACAGATCGCGTTAGCTTCTGAAAAAGCCTGAAGCAAGTCGGTCAGGGCATGCAGGAAGTATGGCAGGCGAACGCAGCGTCTCGTTCCCTATCAGGGAACCAGGGTTACATACGTAACCTGAGACATTCCCTTTCAAGGGAACTCGAGCTGCGTTTGAGACGCGGTGGGAACCCCATACCCACTACGCCATAATGCCAAAAGCCCGTTCTGTGTGAAGTCCTTGCGCACACTAAGAATCAAGCAACCTGACCCCAGGAGTGGAGAGGTCTAGATCATAAAACCTGACAAATGTATGTGGTGAGGACCAGCCCGCCGCATTACAAACATCATGAATAGAAACTCCTGATATTAAAGCCTTAGAGGCAGCCATACTCCTCGTAGAATGAGCCCGGACAGCCAAAGGTGAGGGCTGTCCGGCCGCTTCATAAGCCAGTGAGATAGCCTCAACTACCCACTTGCTCATCACCTGTTTAGATGCAGGGCAACCTTTCCTGGTTGACCCAAAGCAGACAAACAATTGTTCCGATTTACGCCACAGGGCAGCTCTGTGGACGTAAGCATCCAAAGCCCGCACAGGGCATAACAGATTAAGATTTTCCTGATCTGGGGTATTAAATGGTGGAGGATGAAAGGCCTGCAGCACTATTGGCCCCGCAAAATTAGTAGGGACCTTAGGGATGTAGCCCGGTCTAGGGTGAAGAAATGCCTTCACCATACCGGGTGCAAACTCCAAACATGAAGGAGCAACCGACAAGGCTTGCAAGTCTCCAATTCTCTTAATAGAAGAAATAGCGAGAAGGAATAAAGTTTTTAGAGTGAGGAACGTTTCTGAAACCTCTTCGATGGGCTCGAAGGGAGCCAAGGCCAGACCCTCAAATACGATAGCCAAATCCCAAGCCGGTGCTCTAGAGTGCAATGCAGGTCTCAACCTCAAAGTACCACGGAGAAAACGAATAATCAGAGGATCTCTCCCAAGAGAAGTGCCCCCCAGAGGGGTGTGGTAGGCCGATATAGCCGCCACATATACTTTCAAGGTCGAAGGTGATAATCCAGCAGAGAAACGGTCTTGCAAAAAATCAAGAACTGAACCAACAGGGCAGTTAACAGGATCTAGGTGACGTACACCACACCAGGTAGAGAATAATTTCCATTTCAGTGCATAGTGCAAGTTTTCTCGTGGAAGGTGCTCTGGAATGGAGAATGGTCTCAACGACCTCAGTCGAGAGACCGGATTCTATAAGCCGGGCCCCCTCAGAGGCCAGGCCCACAGTTTCCACAACTCCGGATTGGGGTGAAGTATTGTGCCCCTTGCTTGGGACAGCAGGTCCCTCCTGACAGGAATCTCCAGGGGAGAGCCGTCCAGAAGAGACACTAAGTCCGAGAACCACACTCGGGACGGCCAGTGAGGGGCTACCAGTAACAGACGGACCCCTTCCCGGCGAACCCTCTCCAGAACACCCGGAAGCATCGATACCGGGGGAAATGCATACAGGCGTAACCTCGGCCACACCTGCACCATCGCATCCAGTCCGAGGGGAGCTCGGTGCGTTAGGGAGAACCACATGGGACAATGTGACGTCTCTGATGATGCAAACAGATCGACTTGAGCTTGAACAAACTTCTCACACAGGAGCTTCACCACCTCGGGGTGAAGTCTCCACTCCCCGGGCCTTAGCCCCTGCCTCGACAGGATATCCGCTCCCAGATTCTGATGCCCCGGAATATATACTGCCCTCAGTGACAGCAATTTCCCCTGGGCCCAAAGGAGGATCTGATGGGCCTGCCTCCATAAATGACGTGACCTCAGGCCCCCTTGATGGTTGATATAAGAGACCACCGATGTGTTGTCCATACGGACAAGCACATGGTGACCTCTCAAGTCTGGCAGAAAGTATTTGAGAGCTCGGAATACCGCCATCATTTCTAGCTGATTTATGTGCCAAGAACGTTGATGGTCCTGCCAAAGACCTTTCGCCGAGCGGCCACTCATGACCGCCCCCCATCCCGTGAGGGAAGCATCCGTCGAAAGCGTTACGCGTCGACAAGAAGCCCCCAGCACTGGGCCCTGGGCGAGGAACCAAGGTTTCTTCCACATGACCAAGGCACGAAGGCATCGCCGCGTGACCTTGATTGTGCGAAATGGATTTCCCCTCGGAGAAAACCCCTTGGTCCTGAGCCACCACTGCAAAGGTCTCATGTACAGAAGGCCAAAAGTGATTACGTTGGACGCAGCTGCCATGAGCCCCAACAGTCTCTGAAACTGTTCCACAGTGAGTGACTGGCCTAGTTTTACCCCTTTTACGGCTGTGAGAATCGCAGAAATACGTGCAGGAGACAGACGCGCTTGCATTGTTGTCGAATCCCAAATTACACCTAAAAAAGTGGTCCTCTGAGCTGGAAGGAGCACACTCTTCTTGGCGTTGAGCCGCAACCCCAATCTCTTTATGTGGGACAGAACGACATCTCGATGCCGAACTGCCATCTGCTCTGACTGAGCTAGAAACAACCAATCGTCTAGATAGTTTAATATGCGAATGCCCTGGAGTCTCAGAGGAGCCAGAGCTGCATCCACGCATTTTGTAAAGGTGCGGGGTGATAAACCTAGGCCGAAGGGAAGAACCCGATACTGGTATGCTTCGCCCCCGAAAGCAAACCTCAGGAACTTCCTGTGATGAGGATGGATAGACACATAGAAGTACGCGTCCTTCAAGTCTATTGTGACAAACCAGTCCTCGGACTGAATCTGTGACACAATCTTTTTGAGCGTAAGCATTCTGAACTTTAGTTTCTGAACTCTGCTGTTTAATAGACGCAGATCTAGAATAGGACGCAACCCCCCATCCTTTTTTGGAACAATGAAATAACGGCTGTAAAACCCTGACTCTCTGCTGGGAGGAGAAACCCTTTCTATAGCCCCTTTTTTTAGAAGCGTCAGTACTTCTTGTTCCATAACCAGAGCCTGCTCGGAGTTCACCACGGTGGGAAGTACCCCTTGAAATCTGGGCGGACGAGAACCGAACTGAATTCTGTAACCCTTTTCTATTACATTCAGGACCCACTGCGAAATATTTGGTAGAAGTTTCCACGCTACCAGAAATTCCGCTAAGGGAACCAGTCTCTCGAGACTGGCCTCTGGATTTGGTTGAACAGTCATTTCGGTGCCCTGAAACGGCGAACCGGCAGGGAACAACCGAACTGACCGTTCTACGACCCTCCTCGGAGGATCGTATGGGGACGCTGACACTTCGGTGCCCTGAAACGGCGAACCGGCAGGGAACAACCGAAGTGGCAGCGCTGCAACTCTCCTCGGAGAATTGCCCCCCAGAGGGCACCGAGGAGAAACGGTTCCTCGGAACCGTCCCTCCCCGGAGGGGACCACCCTCAGAAGCCTGACAGCCTTGGCGTCAGGACTTCTTCTTAGTCCAAGCTTTCTTAGAGATGACGGTCCTCAGATCCTGTCTACCCCTAACTGGCTTGGACTGTGACCGCCACCCGGACTCCCCAGGTTGTGGAGGAGCCCGAGCGGCGACACTCTGTTTTTGTTGCACTCTGTGCTGCTGTGAGGAGCTTGCAGACGGCCGAGACTGCTCAGATTTAACAACACGAGAAGCAGTCTCGGAGACAATGGACCGGCGAGGAAGAAACTTCTGGAGCGCCGCAGACTGTTTTTTCGTTTCCTGAAACCTATCGACGACACAATTTATAGCGTCGCCGAACAGACTTGTAGGCGAAAGCGGCGCATCCAGAAGAACAGACCTATCTTTATCCTTTATATCTGACAGATTTAACCATAAATGACGTTCTGTGGCCACCAGGGCTGCCATAGACCGACCCACAGATTTGGCCGTCTCCTTGGTGGCCCGCAGAGATAGATCTGTTGCGCAACGTAATTCTTGAATTGTGTCAGCGCTGACTTCCTCACAATTGTCCATGTCTTTTAGCAGGTCAGCCTGGTATGCTTGTAAAATAGACATGGTATGTAAGCATGCCGCGGCTTGACCTGCTGCCGAATATGCTTTACCCACCAGCGAAGATGTAGCTTTTAATGGCTTGGTGGGTAACGTCGGGGCTTTTAGAGATGACGCTGTCTCGGGGGAGAGATGGCACGCAAGCGTCTCTTCCGCCGGAGGCATTGTCAAATAACCATAGTGAGAAATATCCTTTATTTTACTATAGTTAGAAGTCTGTGGATTATGTACCCTGAATGACACTGGTTTATTCCACGATCTCGACACCTCGGTGTGAAGATCGGGAAAAAACGGAAGCTCCCGACGTGGAGGTCGCGATTTAGATGGCAAATATCGATCATCTAATAAACTCTTTCTGTTTGAATCACTCTCAACTTCATCTGCTGGCCAGTCAATATTTAATTTAGCAACAGCACGAGTCAAAACCTCCATAAGCTCCTCATCAACATGGGAATAAGCTGGCGAGGACTCATATTCCCTTTCCATATCAACACTGACGACATCCAATTCCTCAGAACTGGATAGTCGTAACATTGGTGCCTCAACCTGGGAAGGAGAAGCCGCAGCGCGGGCTCCTTCCTGGGCTGAAGCACCGGATTCAGCAGGTAAGGGCTGAGAAAGGGCGGGGCCCGTCTCAAACCCCGCTACTAAATCCATCTGCGAACCCCAAGATGAACGCCTCCGCTGTGCCTCGGCAACAGCGGGACCCGCTCCTCGGGGAACGCGAACCGAACCGTCCTCCTCAAAGAACGCCCGGCGAGAGCGGAGCGTCCGCATGGACAGCTTAACGCAATGCTCACAGTCGGCTCCCTCGAGAACTGACTGGGCATGCTCCACTCCCAAACAAGCCACACAAAGCTGATGTGTGTCACCACCCGTGATGTAACGAGGGCAGGGGACAACACATTGCTTGAAATCTTGTTTATTCGCCATCATATATATATATATATATATATATATATTGTGTGTGCTTGAACTGTGACAGACAACAGTAAATAGACAAGGACAGATATACAGAGAGCGCTTGCTGAAGGCACAGAAGCTAACGCGATCTGTGTCAGCGGGGCTGCCTTATAGTTTCCTGGTCGATGACGTCACCCGCCTATGACGTCTCGTCTTTCCATTGGACTGATTATACACGTGCTTCACGACGCAATCACGCAGGGCGTTCCCACCGCGTCTCAAACGCAGCTCGAGTTCCCTTGAAAGGGAACTAATATTCACTGGGTAGTCATATACAATTTTACCGCTAGATGGGGGTAAAAATCACACAGTGTAGCTTTAAGAATAACGGTAATTATTCATTAAATTACTATGACTTATAGTTAACCTGCTTTGGTGACTGTCACAACAGTGGCCCTAAAAAGTATTTGCATCCTTAAGCCACGCTTAAAATAGCATGAATTTCATTGCATTACACAACAAAATATCCAACCAAGTGGATTCTGCAAACAAGAAAAGCAAAGTTTACCAACGATTCACAAGATGTTTTTTTAATAAATGTATTAAGTCAGTTCTCTTCAAGTTATCATAATCTAAATGTTTTTGTGAAAATGTTTTGCTTGAAAAGTCTGCTTGCACTTGGTTTGACACTTTATCTAATGCAAAGCCATTCATTTATCTTTAAGGATATGGCTTAAGTGTTAAAATATTTGTTTGGGCCACTGCATACAGTTTCAAGTCATGGAAAAGTATATTCACAACACATAGCTAGCAGTTCTAGTAATGTATATTCACAGTATTTTTATAATGAATTTTACTATGAGCAGAATGTGCTTTATTAAATAATTTTTGGATCTTTTTCTCCATTTCAGACAGCAACAATCAAACAGTATGGGATCCTGTGTTACTTTGCTTGATATCCTCCAATGCTGTTTTTGTGATAGTAATCATCACACTCCTTGTTGTTCACTGCAAACGCTGGGGAAACAGGCATAGAGGTAAAATTCCACCCACTCTTTCCCTCAGTTAAGCATTAAGAGTTTAATTGAATAGGTTGTTGATCCAGAAAAAGTTGTATACAGTCTAATATACAGATATATTGTACAAACTCTTTCAATATTCAATCACAAATATGTATGTCAAAGTTTAACTATAATTTTCTGCAAATTTTGAAGGATCTACAAATCTAGCATCTCCGTCATGTGAGGTAATTTTCAAAAATACAAAATACATTTTCTTCTGTACTATAATATGTACTTCTAATCCATTAAATATCAAACATTTTAACCTAAGTAATGTAATTTGCTTCTCAAGCAGAAAAGAAAAAAATAAGCTATGCATTTTTTTTAACAGATTGGAGATTCAGAAGTGAATTATGCAGCCGTGAGTTTTGCCTCCGTCCCTCCAGCCAGAAGATCAAACAACAGACTGAATACAGTGAAAACATCTGAATACAGTGAAGTGAACTACAAGCCGACAGATCACATGATCTAACAGATGATTTGACATTTATCTTCACAAAATTATTTGCCTTTTTATAAACATGTATTATTAATATTGATATTTCAAAAGCATCAATTACTGTACATATGTAAACAGAGTTCCTCCAAATTTTACTTTGAATAACTATTGTGTGCTGTATAGAAATATACCCCCGGTTTCACAGACAAGGCTCAAGTCTAGTCACAGACTAAATTGTTTGAGCTGTTTTAACTTTAAGCAACTTGCACTGACTTATTTTAAAATATGTCAGTTTAACTTTTTTTTTTCTCAATAATGTTTTTTTTTTTTCTTAGGCACATTTATGAAAGCCACCTAAAGGGGTGGTATAATGCCATTTTCACAAGATGGAAAATAAGTCTCTGATGTCGCCAGAGTGTGTATGTGAAGTTTTAGCTCAAAATACCCCACAGATATTTTTATATAGCATGTTAAAAATGGGGAATGCACTGTTTTTGTGTCTGTCCTTTTCAATGCAAATGAACTGGAGTCAGACAAAGATGGAGAGACTCAAGAAGAAGTGACAACATGTAGACAACATTTATAAATGGTTAGTTGATGAATTTATGTAGCTTATGTGTAGTTATCTTCTAGTCATTGATTAGCATATTCTGTCATGAGGGTTTATGTAAATGTTAGGGTTAGTGATGTCACTAAGCCGGGAGGAATGTCCTGTAGTTCCAACGCATTCTCATCCTTGGGCGTCATATACTGACGCTTTTGACATTTCGTCTACATCGAACGCACATGGCACCCTTTAGCGTCAATATGAGACGCACAGAGCTTTGTTCGGTTATGGGTAGGTTTAGGTCTGGTGTAGGGTTAGGGTTAGACCGCTAGGAGGCGCCTTCTGGCCCATTTCTATCTGCGTCACATATTGACGCTAAAGGGTGCCATGTGCATTCGATGTCGACAAAATGTCAAAAGCGTCAATATATGACGCCCTAGGATGAGAACAGCCTGGTAGTTCCTACCAGCCATTTAGTCCTTAAAAAGCAATTTCTTTAAAAGAAAATATCTCCCTTTGCTTTGTACTTTGAGCGTTGTAAAAAAGTGAAATCATAATCAACAACCCCTTTAAATGTCCTAATTGAACTAAGGCCTAATCCTTAAATGTGAAACTGAGCCTTAAGCCGGGTGCACACTGTGCGATTTATTATCGTTCTTTACGATTGTTGCTTGTCAGACTGTTCAAACCTAATGTCAGACTGTACGACAGTCAAGACGCGTTAAAAATGGACGCACACAAGAAAACTTTTCTGGAATTTTACATCATCAATCAATGACACGTTCGGTGACAGTGAGCTGCATTACACACGGGATTGAAATGATGGCTACAAAGAAATCTCTAACGTTAATTTTGGTCACGGCTTGTCTTGAAAAACGAAGACAATTTGACGGCCATCGAAGTCTCACTGCAGGACTGCGAGTCAAATCTTCTGACACTGCCAGAATTTCGTCAGAGGTAAAATTTAATCGCAACGGTCATTAATCGGCTGTCGGTGAACATGTCAAACTGACGTTCAAAGACTTCAGATTTTAGCCTAGGATCAGAGGATCTTTAAGGATTTGCAAATTTTGTCTCAGACGGCCAAATCGCATAGTGTGCACTAGTGATGCGCGGGTCGGCTTTTTTTCCAACCCGCGGGTCCCGCTTTTATGAAATTATTTGGCCCGCCCCAGCCCGCCCCGCACCACTGTATCTATTTTTACAACCCGCCCCGCCCCGCACCCGCGACCATTAAATAGACATATTAGGCATTGTAATGTAAATGAAAACAGCCTTTATTTCAGCCTGAAAGTGCTTGGAAACATTGCCAACTGGCAATAACAGACGTTTCTGAATATGAACCATAAATCAGGTCATATTAATAAGATAATGATTTAAACATTTTCAATATTTACAAAGCAGCGTTTGTATTCATCTAATTCATCATTCACCTTTTTTTCTTTAATTATGTAAAATCCCGACCTCAATTTCTCCCGCACCTCATCTTCCATCTTCACTTTTATTTCTCCGTCTTTGTTGTTGTGGCTGGCGGCGGGAGCTGCTTTGCGCGAGCTGTGTCACGTGACGCCAAAGGTTTGGGGAAATCACGCAAGTTGCATTGCTACGGCCTTATCAAAGAACCTACTAAAATATGATTAGATTGATATTCCCAAATATTTAATATAGGCTGGACATTGCATGCAACATATATGGATTTTTATTTTATTTTGTTTTTAATGACCCGCCCCAACCCGCCCCGCAAATAAAGTGACAATTTCTTTACCCGCCCCAACCCGACCCGCGGGCTACCCGCGGGGCCCGCGGGTTATGAGACGACCCGCGCATCACTAGTGTGCACCCAGCTAGTGTTTGTTAAAGCAGATTAATGGATCAAAGAAGTGAAAGATAATAAAAAGTACAATCTGTTTGTATGAAAATGACATGCATTCTATAATAATAACTGCATGACAAAAATTAGAAAATTTAAACATGCATTTTCAGATTGTCTTCATGACTAATCTCTATCCTGTTCAGTCTTGTCATGTTCTTCATAGCTGGAAACACTTCCATAGTCTGATAAAGGAAGCCTCTGACACCAGTCATGCACCTTAGCCAAAGACATCTGTATGTCCTCTTCATCAGCACATGAGGACATCTCTGCCATAAGGAAATAAAGCAAAGCTTTGGTTATCTGACAGTTTTGACAGTTTTTCAAAAAAAACTTAAGTATGTGACTTTGAATTTGTAATCTGTTTGTTGGCAGCACAGAACTTTATTAGCTACCAGCCACTCTCAGCCAAACTTACAAATTAGTGAATCGTATAATTTTTTCTGTACTAACCATTGACATCCAGGCGTTTTAGTTTATACTGGATCCTATCCATGTCAACTGCTTCCCGACGATTCCATTCCCTCTCAAGTGCATCTTTCAGCTGGAGTTTGTTGATAAATAATTCTGTATTTATTACTTCTCCACTTACTGCAAGCAAAAGCATAATGAGGCAATTAAAGTGAGTATAAGCCACTGAGATCAAAATACATTTATTGCAAAAAAATTACACATACATTCCAGAGGTAAATTTAAACTTTCTCCACTTCTGACAAATCTTTGTGGACTTATTGCTTTCACCATCTCTTTCATCACAGCATCACTCCTCTCCCATTCTTCATTAAGTAATTTTTTGACATCCTCAACTCGAAGCCACTCAGATAGGGTTTCTCTTTCTTGGAACTTCTTTTTCTCCCCCTGATGTTCATCATTGCTTTCCAGCAGAGCACTTTCCTTTATCATTTCCTCAATCTTCTCCAGTAACTGATTTACTTGGGTGCGATCCTCACTCATGCTCTCAAACACATGATGTCTGTTCCCGCACATCTCGACGAGTCTCACAAGGGCGTCACCTTCACTTTCAATGTGGTACTCAATAGGTTTGTCTCCCAACGATCCTCCCCATGTGAAGAGCACCATGGTTTGCCTCCAGACCTTTTCCCCAAGGTGTCTCATGTTTTCTAATATGATTTTCATCTGCTCTTCTAAAAACGACGTGTCTGCCGGTATAACCAAGAGGATTGCATGAGGGGAAGAATTCATTGCCTTCAAGATCTCAGTATTCACCAAATCTGTGTTCAGTTGATATGGAAGAAATTTCCAAAAGCTTGGTGTGTCCACCACAGTGACCTGTCTTCCATTCACTTCTCCACATGTTCTGATACACTTCACAGTCTTGTCAAATGAAATGTCAGCACCAAAGATGGCACTGCAAGCTAATGTCTTGCCTGACAGGACCCAGCCCAGCAGCACAATATTCAGAGGTGTAACATCATGCTCTGCTTCTGCTGAAAATATGTATTTTAGAATATATTTAAAATATATAGAATTGTGAAATATTTATAATATTTATAAATAAAGAAATATTATTTATAATATTATAATACAATATTTTATATTTATAAATATATTATAATAAACTATTAAAATCTATAACAAATTTTTATAACAAATTTCACTTGTCTCATTTAGAGACTTTAGTATACTGTATTTGTTTATGTTGTAGGCTAAAGCTGATTGCAATGTAAACAACAATTGATCATTTTTATGCAATATAATGTATGGTTATACTGAGTAAAATAACAACAAACTAAAATTGGAGACTGACCGGCATCACTTTTTATTTCTTCCAGTTTTCTTCTCTTCTCCAAAACTTGGTGTGCTCTGGCAGTTGCTCTCTCTTCCACATATTTTATTTTAATCTCCAAATCCATCAGCCTTCTTGCATCAGCTTTAAAAAAACGGCCATTGTTTTCAGCAACAAGTTCCTCTATCTGCCTAAATAGCTCTTTCGCCTGGGAACCATCTCTATCCAGGCCAGTGTCGAAACCAACATATCTGTTTCCACATTTTTGAGTAAGCTTGTTCAAGGTTTCCCCTTCACATTCTACATATTGCTCTATAGTTTTGTCACCCAAATGTTTGAGTTTTGTGAAGACTATAATGGTTTGATCCCAGATGTCTTCACTAATGAACTGCATGTGACCCTCGGCTACTTTCCCATGCTTCTCTGAGAAAGCAGAATCAACTTCTATCACCAGGAGGAAAACATGAGGTCCCGGTGGACAGATACTGGTACTCCTAACAAGCTCCGCTTTCAGGCGCTCTGGGGTGTCACATAACTGATAACACTTCCACCAGCCTGGGGTGTCCACAAGAATGATTTTCCTGCCGTGTGTGTTTCCTTCCATCTTCACACACTGTGTGGTCGTTTGATCAGATTCATGTTTAACATTTAAAAAGGAGTGTGCCACACTACTCTTACCACTCAGATGTCCTCCTAATAACACTAACCGCAATCCTGTAAAACAAAAGCAGGAAGAGGATGACAAATATATATATATATATATATATATATATATATATATATATATATATATATATATATATATATATATATATATATATATATACACTTTGTACTGTATGAAGTTATAGAAGTTGAATATATCATTTTTTTAACTAATTTTCTACTAAACATTATATTTAATTTTTTTTAATTAATTTTCATGAAGATTATTTTAAAGTGTTTGATTACAAAAAAAGAGAAAATAGAATCACCACATCTTATACGATTTTTCTTGAAAGTGCTTCATTTGATGTCTCTTACCGTCTGCCATTGTAAAATCCAAATAAAATATATTGCTTGAAAAAATAATTAATTAGTGATCTATTCTTCTCTCAGTCTTTTTTTAGTGTCTTTATGCAGATTTAAAAAAATAAATAAATAAAATGTGTTCATGAAAATGGTTGCATTTCATAAAATGGCTTCTTTCCATTGAAGGAGAAACTAAAACTGATGCATGACTGGACTATCTCTGTTTTGATCATGTTGTTTAATGTTGATAAACTGGACAAACCAGTAGGTCAAAAACACTCCTCCCCCCACCCCCGTCAAATCTCTTAGTAAGTGTACTGATAGTTGTCTTCTCAGCATGGAGGTTAGTTGGAAAATTAAATAGAGAAATAGCAGAAATACCAGAGGAATTGCTTATGTTGTAGGTCATTGTAACTTAAACATTAGGGCTGTCAATAATGATTATTTTGGTAATTGAGTAATCTGTCGATTATTTTGATCGAGTAATTGGATATTTTTTGTGGTAATAGAAATAGACCTGCAAATCATAAGCACATGTTCTATAGTTTTGTAAAACCTTACAATAATTACAAAAAACATTTGGGTGCTTCCCTAAAAATGTATAGTGCATTCAAATTACTGAGACCTATTCTTAATCTGAGATGGTCCTCACTGCAGAACACAAAATCCAGGGGGAGGAGTTGGATCTAGATCCAACTCCTCCCACCTTACATATACCCTAAACCTACCCATCTCCACCCCCTGATCCCTAAACCTACCAATCTCCACCCCGTATCTGGATCCAACTGCGCCCCTGGATCTCGTGTACTGCAGTGAGGTGCTACTGCTTAATCTGGCCATAACTATTTCTTCTTTTCTATTCCCTCCTCTATTCTTCACAGAACCAACTTTATTTTGAATGGTATATAAATATCTCCCTGAGTCTCCCTGTCCCACTGCTGTTTTTTCTCTTCTTTCTTTCTTAAGCCAGCTTAAGGGTGCATTACTGCCATCTACAGGACTAGAGTCATTTCAGTAACACCCCTGGGCAACCATTATTTTTAGCTGTGCAGCTCCTGTTGAATAGGAAGTAGATAACGTACAAAACAATTTAGTCTAAATAAAAACATTATTTTACAGGTTAGTGCAGAAAGTTTTGAGTGGTCGGAGTGGCTCTTTTATGGCTGTGTTTGACTGCTTTTGTCCTATAAGTGCTGTACCTTCTGTTTTAAGCCTCAGGCCTGTAAGGGGTTGTTTTCTTAATTTGATTTTCAGAACAATAAATTAACACTCATACAATAAGTTACACAGAAAGGCTGTGTAAAGAAATAACAACAGTTGGATTGGAATTATAAGGACAAATAGTAAAGCTCAGATATTTTTAAATGTTACAAACCATTTGCTATGTAGTTTAAAAGCTATATCAGGGTTCTTATAGGTAATACTGTATGCGTTTAATAAAAAAAAAAAAAAAAAAAAAACATGGGCTACTTTTATATGTAGGCTATTTGAGAAAGTTTATTTAGGCTACAAAACACGTGTTGGGTTTCATGCTTATGAGGACTTTTCATAGACATAATGATTTTTATACTGTACAAACTGTATATTCTATCTTCTAACCCTAAACACAGCCCTCACAGAAAACGTTCTGCATTTGTAAATTTAAAAAAACAACAACTTTTTTTTCCCTCCATTGGGACCAAAAATTACTGTCTAAAGATGAGAATACCAGGACCACACACACACATACGCATGCACACACACACACACACACACACACACACACACACACACACACACACACACACACACACACATACACACACACACACACACACACACACACACACACACACACACACACACACACACACACACACATACTTGGTTTCGCTATATTCGTGGGACATTTGGTCCCCCCACAATGTAAACCTGTACACACACACACACACACACACACACTTATCTGTTTATCTGTTTATAAGTGTTTTGATGTGCGATAACCAACCCACATTACTTTCTCTCATTCAAAATAGCCAGATTATGCTTTTTGTGGTCACTTGCAAAGTGTTAAGCTTGCATTGGTCTAATGTTGTGGTCTTTGCACTAAAACAATAGCAGACCCTCACTAGTTTCCGTTTCAGGATGCGTTATGCTGACCTGATTTCTTTTATGTGTGTTTGTTCTTGTGCCACCAGTGACCTTTTAAGATAAACACACACACACTGGTGTAGGAGAAACCCGCTGAGACATGCACTTTGGTCAAAACAAGCTGCAAAAGCTTTTAATATAAGTACCACTCTGAGTAAATGCCAGACTTTTTGCTTACATTTCATTATGGTTCTAAACAGTGGCGGTTCTGGACAAATTTTACTAGGGGGGCCAAGGAGGGGCCAGTGTTTAACCAGAGGGGTACATTAAAAATGGCAAAAAATTATATTTAAAGATTATAAACTTTATTTTACTTTAAAATCATATAAACGTTTATTTTGTACAAGAGTGAGTGCAGGTGCAAAAGAGGTAGAACCAAAAAAATGACAAATACAGCAAAGTAAAACAAAGGGTACAACAATGTTCCATTTCTTATTTATGGAAGCCCCACTTCTGTGGACAGTTGAGTCCACACTTAAATATTTGAATTGGCACAACAATGCTGGAACAATTGAATTTTAATAAAATATAGATACACTACACTACAGCAACAGGATACGGCGGTTGTGCTGTCTGGAAAAACAGTCTGGAAATACATCAAGATCCAGAGCCTCGGCCCTTTTGGACTCTACATTATACAAACGGCAAAATGAAAAAAACATTGCTCTCCTTTAAAAAGGCATCACTCTGGGGGCTGAGAGATGCTTCTCATGAGCTCACAGCTCATGAGCTCACAGTTATTGGAGAAACGTCTGTTCAACTCATTGAGCATGCTGTCAATTACAGGATTGAAAAATGACGTACAAAACATATCTTTGTTGCCTTATACCTCCCTCTGACCAACAGTGCTTAGTGTGCAATAGCCACTGAGTCTAGAGCTCAGCATTTTCTGATGTTTCGCCTCTGACGTTGTTGCAGAATCACACTGCTCACAAATATTCAATGCTTCATCCCACAACTTATCAAAAAAAGACTCCTGCCTGTGGTCTTTCAATGTCTGGACTAAAGCATTTACTAAGCATTTACTACTCAACAATCTTGACCAGTGGTGGACAGTAACGAAGTAAATGTAATTCGTTACTGTACTTAAGTAGTTTTTTTGTGTATCTGTACTTTACTTAAGTATTTAAATTTTGGAAGACTTTTACTTTAACTCCACTACATTTCGAAGTCAAATATCTTACTTTTTACTCTACTACATTTTCAAAATCAGTCGTTCCTTTTTATTTATGAGTGGATAAAAACTTAACTGGTCAAAAGAGCCACCAATCACTAGCCTACAACGTGCGTGCTTTGTTTTGAACTTGCCTTGGCGCTTTCTGCGTGAACCAGAGCTGTAAAATATGAGAGTTGCGACCATAGACAGTATAAGGTTGCGACACACTAGGCTTGTTCGACTTGAACCGGAGCTGCACAGACCGATCAGTTTATGACATCGCGAGAGTGATTGAAAAGCATACAGAGCCGTCTACTACACTAGTACACTCTAATCGATCTCGCAGTATTTTAATATCATTCGAATGGTCTGTGCAGTGTGCAGCCGCTGTGATCTCGCCGCCGCGCGGTCACGTGATTCGTGTAGCTCTCAATAGTTCCAAACAAATCGCGTTGCCAATGATTTTAAGCGGGGCAGAGCAATTATTTTAATTATTTTATTATAATTACTATTATTGCAGCAATTATCGGTAAATATTGACGCATAATGAGCATTGCTTATTACGTTGACACTAAAATTACTTGCATATAATAGCATTTTTTTTTCTGGGGAGTAGCAGAAACACTGCATTAATACGTTTTGGTGTTTTGGAAGGAAATAGGCTGCTCCCATAACGTAGAAAAAAATAAAATAAAAAAATAAATATATATATATATATATATATATATATATATATATATATATATATATATATATATATATATATGTATGTGTATAAATGTGTGTGTGTGTGTGTGTGTGTGTGTGTGTGTGTGTGTGTATTTAATGGTATTGTGCAGGTTTATGTGAATGTATCATAACATTAGGATGTTTATAATAGGCCTATTATAACCATAGATGCTCGTGAAAATATATATACAGTAATACTGTAAATGTATTATACCTTATGGGAACAGTCCCCTTCCGTCCAAAATTAAACACACAAAAAATGTATTCAATTCAAAAATATATATAATATAAATATATATAGAGACTAATTAATGTCATTTTATTAATAGATTGATGTGCCAAGAGTGACATTGGAGTCTTCACATAGACTGAGTTAAGCAAGAGTCTTGTGACAAAAATTATAATAGGACATTATAGCCATAAAAAAATCATAGTACTTGGATACTTAAGTACATTTGAAGGCAAATACTTTTGTACTTTTACTCAAGTGAATGTTTAAAGGCAGCACTTCTACTTTTACTTGAGTAATATTTTACCTTGAGTATCTTTACTTTTACTCAAGTACATGGTATGTGTACTTCGTCCACCACTGATCTTGACAGATCAACAGTTTGTGACTGTAACATGTCAGACAGTTGCTTTGTCTCCTCAAAGAACTAACGCAGAGTAACAAGATGCACAACAAACTCTAGGTCAATTTGAGCAAGAAGACCTCGGGCCTCAACAGTTTTTTCACCATGACGTTCTTGAGCAATCTCTTGCAGTAGTCGTTTAAGGGCAGGTAGAGTGTCCATAATATTAAGTAGGGCTATAAATCAGCATGCCCAACGTGTGTCGCTTTAACGTTGCAGCTCTCTTGTTCTGCCATACATTTCTCTTTGGAGTGACAGCCATTTTGGGTGCACATATGAGGCAGAGGTAAAATATAAAGACTCTGTAACAAAGAAAAATACTCCTCTGTTTCTGGGACACTTTTGACTACATCAACTAACACTAAATTGAGACAATGTGTACTACAATGGATGTAGAAGGCAAATGTAGCCTGTTCTTTGATCCTTGCCTCAACCCCTGAATGCTTACCGCTCATAACGGCAGCACCATCGTACGCTTGGCCTACAAGGTTATTTTTGTAGTTCAGGCCATAACGTTCCAGTAAGTGCACTATTTTTCCAGTAAGCCCTGCAGCATCTAACTTCTCTCCAGATTCAAAATGGAGGAAACTCTCCTTAATGGCCCCATTGTAATAGTACCTATAGAGTGTGAAAGAAATCTGTTCCCTTTTTGAAATATCCTTTGTTTCATCTGCCATGATGCTAAAAAAACCTCACTGTACTTCACTTCTTATATGATTTCAAACCGAACTATTTCTGCCAAACAACCCAAAACCTCATTCCGGATCATCTTGCTTGTGTACTTTGCATTGTGAATGGAAGTTAATCTTCTCTTAACAAGTGGGTTGTGGTTAGCAACTGTTTTAAGAATTTCCCTAAAGTTTCCTTTGTTATTGGACTCTTCAGATTCATCGTGTCCTCTTTGTGCTATGTTTTATGTAGCTGTAAGTAACAGCACTTCCCCAGCTGTTTTAATGTATGCCTGATTTTCTTGTACTTGTTTAGTGTGTTCTTGTCAAGAAGATCTGCTAGTGTTGCATCAGTTTTAACAGCTTTTTGATAATCCCTCCATGCTATCATTGCACACTTGTGTCGTTCAGACTTTGCATGTACTGAAAACCCTGCATCTCTCAAAGTGGCTTTTTTCCAGTTTCTAAAACCAGGTGTTGAAACAAAAACAGTGTCTGGGGCATTTGGTGTGCTAAAATGTCTACATTCAAAGCAATTGTTAGAGTCCATCATGACAGAATACTCAAGCCATGGATGAAGATTATACTAGTTTGGCCTGAAGCTCCGTCTTCTGTCCCCCATCAAAGTGGTTGGGAATATATCCAAGTTGGGCTGTACTGGTACATCATTCTTGGACTTGCTGATATCTGTAGAAAGATGTACAGTAAACATAGGGCACAACTACAACACAGGGGTGGCCAGGGACATGTCTACAGAGGCACGGGCCTCCCTAGGCCTCCGTGTAGAACCGCCACTGGTTCTAAAATAGTTTTGTTTTTATGATGTCAAAAATGAATGCTTTATGCCTGTTGACAAGAAAGTCAAACTAGATTAATGCATTGATTGAAAATGATTCAGATTTGAACCCTTGTCTTTTCTAAATCGAGTCAGTTATAGACAGTGTTGGGTAAAGTCACTTTTAAATATAATGCATTACAATATTGCGCTACTTTCTAAAAGAGTAAAGGTCCTTGCACACTGAGTCCGAAATTTTCGCCTTAACTAACTGCGTTACTTAGTTACTTTTTATGTAAAGTAATACTTTACAATAGGAAACTCTTTGAAACAGTAACTCAGATATTTTGTTGCAAATTTCAAAGTAATGTTACTTTACTAATTACTTGAAAAAGTAATCTGATTATGTAACTGGCAATTATTGTATTGCATTACATATTGGTTATATGTAAGACATGTTCCTGGTTCAACATATTTTGTTGATCCTGGAACAACATTCCTGTCTGAAAATTTAGTCCTGACCCTAACCCTATCCCTTCTCCTAAACCTAACCCTACCCATAACTTATCCCTAAAATCAGAGGTAAATGATAGGTGAATAACACTGATGTAGAAGTGCCTAACCCTGGTTGTAAGCCTATACTTGACAAACTTTCCTTTAAGGATCTTAAACAATATGGCCTGGTTTCACAGACAGGGCTTAGATTAAGCCATAGATTAGACCTTTAATTAGGACATTTAAGTAGCTTTTATAAATATGCCTTAGAAAAAACAAAAACATTATTGGTGTGAATCTTGTACCAACCTGTCCAATTCAAACAATCACAAAAGGTTCCACAGACCCTCAACACAACTTCTTGTGTTCCAAGGGTATATGAATGAGGTGTTCCAGGAGTTCCTTCACCGATTCGTCGTGGTTTACATAGATGACATCCTCATCTACTCCTGGAACCTGGCCGAACATCGTCTCCACGTGACGCAGGCCCTTGAAAAGCTCTGCCATCATCACCTCTAACTCAAGCTTGAGAAATGCGAGTTCCAAACAACCTCTGTCCACTTCCTAGGGTACGTCATCGACCAACATGGCATCCAGATGGACCAGAGGAAAGTGGATACCATCCAGAACTGGCCACAACCCACTACCATAAAGGAACTCCATCATTTTCTCGGGTTTGCCAACTTCTACCGACGATTCATCCACAACTACAGCCTCCTCAGGTCTCCTCTGACCTCCGCTCTCAAAGGCCGGCCCAAGTCTCTGTCCTTAACCCCTGCAGCATCTGAATCTTTCCAACAGCTTAAACAAGCCTTCCAAACCGCTCCGACTCTGGTCCACCCTAATCCAGATCTTCCGTCCATCGTTGAAGTGGATGCCTCATCTACCGGGGTCAGAGCGGTCCTCTCCCAGCGGCAGGGTGATCCTCCTAGACTCCATTCATGTGCCTTCTACACTAAGAAGCTTTCCCAGCGGAGCAGAACTATGACATTGGTAATCGAGAGCTGCTTGTTATCAAGCTGACTCTTGAAGAGTAGAGACATTGGCTGGATGGAGCGGTCACCACGCTCACTATAAAGAGACACTTCCCCTTCACTTCTTTGTCTGGTCTCATCTTTACGTGAACACACAGACTCTACTCAACTACTTACTGTACCTGTGCTACTTACCTCGAAGATACCTCTCTGTACTTCATCGCCGATCACCCGCATCCTGTCTTCCGTTATCTGTCTTCTGTCTCCAGCCATCTGCCCGCTATATCCACAGTCCTCATCTACAAACAAGAAATCAAGATTAGCCGCCAGCTAAGTTCTACATCCAGTACCAATTCTTCTATATATTCTCACCAGTCATCTCTGCTATTCCACTCTGTGCCTCTGTTCAATAAAACCCTGTTTTTGTATTACTCACCTGTCTGCTTCTCTCATACCATGACAATAAATCATGTACACTTAGTTTATACTTATATTTTTACATATACATATACTTTACATATACTTTTTACAAAAAAACATTGTGGTGTCATAGAGCCTTACAAGCTGTTTAATATAAATTTGTACAGAAAAGTTAAATACACTGATACAAGTAAAGAAATGTTTCTATATGTTTCTATACATCTAGAACTATATTGACTGCAGGAAGTCCACTAGGTCAAAGACTTGTTTATTGGAAAAGTTAATGAGGACAAGGGGTGGTAACCGAAAGACAGAGAAGGTTTAAATGATTGTAATAACTTCACTCAGCCAATGAGAACCTTTTTCGAAGTTTGGACAATTTGCATACACGATATACTGAAATTTATCAGTTTATATGCCATATTCTCATTTTAGTCTCAGGATGGAGACAGTTCACATGCCAGCTATCAAGAGGTTTGCTCTGCACACAAACACTCTTATGTTCTACATATCATGTAAGTAATCTTCCATTTATTTATTTATTTAGGATTTTTTAAAATACATTATATTATCAGAATAACCTTTGAGCTAAGTTTAAAAGTTCAATTGACAATTACATATGAATTCCAGACTTTCTCAATATTTGGTCCGTCTTTTGCTTTAATGACAGCAGGACTCGAGCTGATTACTCTTTTCGGTCACACTTTAGACTAGGGTCCAATTCTTACTATTTACTACGAATTTTGCCTCAATAAACTTCTAATTACTGCTTATTAATAGTTGGTAAGGTAGTTGTTAAGTTTAGGTACTGGGTTAAGGGATGTAGAATATGGTCATGCAGAATAATGCATTAATATGTGCTTTATAAGTACTAACAAACAGCCAATATCCTAGTAATATGCATGCTAATAAGCAACTAGTTATTAGTGAGAATTGGACCCTAAACTAAAGTGTTACCCTTTTTTCTAGCATGATTTGAGAACGATCCTATAGAGTATTTTGTGCTTCCTTCAAGTCACTTTTATTTATACAGCACTTACTATACAGATTGTTTCATATCTATTCATCAACAAGTTAACCATACTCCTTTTTTTTGTGGAAATGATTGAGATATGATTTCCCCGGACTCACCAGGACTTCTCTTATATCAGGTGTGTCTATGACACCCAGTGTTTTCCAGCCAAATGTCTCAGTCACAGCACCAGTCGGTGGTTCGGTCATCCTGGAATGCTACACCACTGCTAATCCGGTTGTGACCTGGGTTTGGCTCAAACAAATACCAGGACAAAAGTTAAACACTATAGTTTACACATATTACAAGAAGGTAAATCTTCAAGAAGAATTTGTCAACGAATCACAGCTTGAAGTCAAAGTCGATGACAAGAAATCTGCATTAATTTTCACCAAGATTACATCCAGAGATGCCGCCTATTACCATTGTGGTGTGCAGTTGTATGAAATGTTGTACTTTGGAGGGGGATCTTATCTAACAGTTAATGGTGAGTGGAAACCTGGATTGTGAGAATGTAGCCAAATTTGGAAATTCTAAGTTTGTTTTAATATTATTACTGCAAATACTAAAGAATTTTTATTTTATTTTTGAGATGCGAAGCCAATTAAAGTCATCCAGCACCCCGTTTTGGACTCGCTTCATGTAGGAGACTCTGTGACTCTTCATTGCTCAGTCTTTGGTGAGACTTGTTCAGGAAAGCAAAGCGTCTACTGGCTTAAATACGAACCAAGGGAGTCTCATTCAGGATTGATTTACAGTGAAGGAGACAGGAAAGATCAGTGTGAGAAGATCTCTGTGTCTGGATCGACTGTACAGAACTGCGTGCACAAAGTCCCCAAAAGCCTCGCCAGTGAGGAAACTTACTTTTGCAGTGTGGTCACATGTGGAAAGCTATTCATTGGAAATGGAACTAAACTGACAGCTGAGGGTAAAACATTTTTTATTGCTCACATACAGTATGTCCGTAATATCTTTTTTCATATTTTGGCAATATATTTCTTATATCAGCACTTTTTTTCAGAGAATTCAATAACAGAAAAAGAGGCATTTTATTCCATTTGGATTGTTCAGATTTATATGATAAAATTACATCTTATTTCTTAAACATTTTTTTTCCAGTTATTTCTCATAAAACAACGTTCTATATCATCGCATTGCTCTCCGCTGTATTAGTGATATCAGTAATAGTGAATATAATAATGGTGCTGTCATGGAGAAGAGCTGCATACAGAAGTAAGACCCTTTTTACTCATTTCACATTTCAAAATTACATTCTCTCAAAAAAACGGCTAACAAATACACTACCATTCAAAAGATTACGATGTTTTTAATGTTATTATTGTTTTTGAAAGTAGTCTCTTGTGCGCACGCAGGCAGTAAAATAGTAATGTGAAATATTATTTAAATTTAAAGCAATTGTTTTCTATTTTAATATATTTTAAAATGTAATTTATTCCGATGATCAAAGCTGAATTTTCAGCATCATTACTCCAGTCTTCAGTGTCACATGATCCTTCAGAAATCATTCTAATATGCTGATTTGCCACTCAAGAAAAAGTTCTTAATATTATGAATGTTGAAAACAGCTTGTTGATTGTCAATGTTGAAATAGTGATAATTATTTTCAGGGTTCTTGATTAACATTATAAATGTCTTTTCAATCACTTTTGCATCGTTGCAAAATTAAAAATATTTAAAGTTATTTAAAACATATCTTACTGGCCCCAAATTTTTTAACTGTGGTGTATAAATTTTCCAAAATGATTTGATGTAACTGTTCTAATTTCTAATTATGATACATTTTAAGGTGTTGGCAAGGTTCAATCTACAGCCCAGGTGAGTTGCTTTATATTTTTTACATGAGTGGTTTATACTAATATTTAATAATGTACTTTACAATCCCAAAGTAAAATTTTGCTGCACATTGTTTGCATTTAAGATATTTATGAACCATCCAGAATATTTTTATAACACATACATAAACCATACAGAGGTGTACAGAGTACCTCAAAACCATACTTGAGTAAAAGTTCAGAATACCTTACACAGAAAATGACTCACCAATTTTAATACGTCTTAGAGTATCTGATTTTAAAAGTACTTAAGTATTAACTTGTACTGAATATAGGCTCAAAGATTCATCAGTCCTCAACACCTAAAAGACATGCCAGTGAAAAACAAGAAACAGTTGATTTGTAAGGAGAGCAACAATTTTTGTTTTCTAAAATCAAAATAAAACGGAACGCCTCAATATTGTAATAAATAAAGGTTGACTAAAACATCTACAAACACTCAAGTCTCAGTTAAGAGCTCAAAAAGGGAATAGGTAAAACCAATATCCTTCAAAATGATCTCTTCAATATAATGGACAAATGAAAGAATGTTAAGTAACATTAAATAGTCAAAGGCTACTTGCACTGGACATGCTGGTTCGGCTGAAGCCATGTCCTCATTTCATAGCTCATATGTGACCCTGAATCACAAAACCAGTCACATGTCGCACGGGTATATTTGTGGCAATAGCCAACAATACATTGTATGGGTCAAAATTATAGATTTTTCTTTTATGCCAAAAATCATTAGGATTTTAAGTAAAGATCATGTTCCATGAAGATATTTAGTAAACTTCCTACCATGAATATATAAAACGTTTATTTTCATGAGTGAATGCATTGCAAACATAAATGAACAACTTTAAAGGCGATTTTCTCAATGTTTCGATTTTTTTTTTGCACCCTCAGATTCCAGATTTTCACATAGTTGTATCTCGGCCAAATATCGTCCTATCCTAACAAACCACAAATCATAAAATGACGTTTAAATCTCAATTTCAAAAACTAGCAACTAGTTACTAGCAACTAGGTAGATTCAGCAACTACCTGCTAATGCACTAGCATTCACGTAAAGTAGCTTTATTGACAAGTTTGGGTGAGTAAGGGAAAAACGCATAAGATATAGTACCTTCAGTGCCCTGTAGATGGCAATATCACTTCTTATGTAGCAGAAATAAACTGCTGCAGAAAAAGTTAGGTGCCATACTCATCACAAATGTATTGGAATAAAGAGTACATATACTCATATAGTAAAAAATGTAGTGCAAATATATTTGTTACTCAGTAAAAGTTACTAGAAAGTAGCCAAAAAGATACTTAAGTACAGTTACTAATTACTTTTACTCAAATACTTTACACCACTGATACCGTAACATTACTGAGTATTGTCTAAATTATATTCTCTCATCAGACTGCTGAAATAAACTCAGAAAATTATGCATCGCTGAAGTTTTCTTCAGTCCAACCTTCACGTAAAATAAAAGGCCACAAAGAGGTAAATTCTGTGGTCTATGCATCTGTTCGCAAACAGGAAGTGTAAAACAAGGATTTCCTCATTCTTAATGCTTGTCATGTTGTAACTGTTTCAAACTTTTGTTTGTCTGTAAATTGTTTAAATGAATGTCACTTATCATGTGGTCACAAATAATACGAGCATCACAGCATTCAGCATCGGTATTTTGACAAAGTGATGAGGGAGAGACTTCTGTTACCGTCTTTTATAGATTTTCTTTTATGTTGTTGTCTTAAAATGTTGTCTTATAGGGCTTTCATTTTATAATAGCATTTATGTGACATTATGCCGCCATGTAATTCAGTGTGTCATTACTATGTATAAATTTACACATTAAAACATGAAAAAAATCGATAAATTGTGTGTTTACAATAATTTATCATTAAATTCAGCACCATGGAGAGGGGCGACATTTTGCAAATGAGGGGAAAAACTTTCAGAGCAAATTGCTTGACATCAATAGACAAAAAATATCAGTATTATTACAAATGAACCCCAAAATGACACAAACATGGAAAATAGAGATATAGTAGACAGTTTGTTTTTCTCTACTGTTGTAGCATTATGCAAAAATACAGAAATGTATTACTAGTCACATCCAGATGATGGCAGTCAGATATCACTAGTACACACAGATACATAGATATACTCTTATACAGAAAAAAACATGTGTTAGCGCAATAGCTTGCAATGGCTTCCATTGGTGAACTTATACTCCTTATACAACTAAAATCTTCTTCAAATGAAGTATTTTCTTTCTACCTTTTCCAGACTGCTTTGATGTTTTTGTATTACATACCATGTACTTCTCCCAAAATATTTAATTAATTTTGTTTTATAGTTGATGTATCATAAAGTATATATATATTTTTTAGCATGTCGCCATCCGAAGCATCTCTCTAAAATGCATTCATCTGGCCTGAGATTAGATGTCTGCTAGTTGCATTTGCTTACATACTGTACTTAGCAGCTTACTTCAGGAAATGGGCAGTAATATGTGATTGCAGAGAGCCAGTAGAGTCACATGATGAAACCCTCAGAAAGCATATAGATACATAGACCAAATACCACATTTAGACAGAAGTACAAAAGACCCAGGAAGAACATAAAATGGATTGCAGCATCTACATGATACTTTTTCTCTTTCTTCATGAAGTCTGTAAGTACAAAATAACAAAACCTTTTTATCATTCTTTCTTTTTTTGAATCACAGTATACAAAATATTTGATAATTCTTTAACTAAACATTTACATGCCGTCTTAGCAAACCATGTTATTTATTTTCCCAACAGGTGAATATAATTGCCGTGTTGCTCATGTGGATCAGGTTTTAACTGTTCAAGAGGGGGACAGTGTGTTGTTCTCTTGTCTTTTTTTAGATGATCAGTTACACCGAGCATTATGGTATAAACAGGTTCTTGGAGAGAAACCTGTCCTAGTAGTGTCTTCATATCACCACTCTCAACCGAATGAATTTTCTCCAGACTTTGAAGAAACTCAACGATTTCATGCAGTGCGAAGAGCTGATAGTTTTAACTTAACCATCCCGAGGACTTTGAAATCTGATTCAGGCACTTACTTCTGTGCCGCTGCCTTTGCCAATGTTGTTTCCTTTGGGACTGGAACTGTTCTTTTGGTTAAAGGTGAGGATTGTAATACTTTTTTTTTATATAAAGATGGGTGATTACATTTATTGTCAATGTCAATTGTTCCCCCCTCCCTCCCTTATAGGTGCAGACCTGAAAGCTGCTGTTATACAACAGCCTGTGCTTGGTGTTATCAAGCCAGGAAGCAATGTGACTCTGCAGTGCTCAGTGCAAGTAAAAATGTGTGATAAAGGAGTACAACTAGTCTACTGGTTCAGACAGGGTTCAGACACAATCCATCCAGGAATAGTTTACACTCATGGAGACACGAACAACGAGTGTGGAAAGAACTTTGCAGCCTCCACTTCTAATGCGCAGAGCTGTCTCTACAACCTCCCCAAGATGAATGTGGGTCTCTCTGATGCTGGGATGTACTATTGCGCTGTGGTAACTTGTGAAGAAGTTTTATTTGGAAACGGCACAACGTTGGTCATTGAAGGTAATTGCCTTATTTTTTATAAGTGCACTTTTATCCAAAGCGACTTGCGAAGTAGGAACATCGCAAGCCATTTATCATAAGAGCAATATTTGCAGTACATAATGCCAAGTTTCAAAGATAAATTAGATAAGATAGATAAGTACACATGCTTTTTTAAAATGAGTTATAGATAGATAGAGCGATAGAATGATAGATAGATGTCTTAAGTCATAAAAACAAAGACTTTCTTTTAATTGTAGGAGACCTTTTCATTGTATCCTTAAAGTAAAATCCTTTTTAAAGAAAACAATGAAGTCAAAGTATGAATATAATAATTGTTGTGCTTTTCATAATCATACTCCTACATGGGGATTTAACTTAATTTAACTAAATATTAGTTATAACATACAAACTATTGTAGATTTATAAAGTTGCACAATGTTTATTGTGTTTCAGATGAATTTAATAATGAGAGTCTGCAGTATTTTATTTTAATTGGCCTTGCAGTGGTGTGTTCAATCAGCCTTCCCATCAATCTGTTGCTCTGCTTACCAATGAGAAGAAAAGGTAAGTTATTTCTTAATTTAAGTGATATAATTTCAGTTCAAGTATTATCAATAATAATAATAATCCTAATATTAGAAAGTATGTGTTTATATAATAGAATAACTCTTTTCGTACTGCTTTATTTGACTTCTAACAGTTAGAACACCTCAACAAACCCAGACCGCTAATGACGTAACAACCAGAGTTGAGGTTAGGAGAATCATATGTGTGAATAACAGTTAACTCGTGTAATTGAAAAGAGTGCTGAAAAAAGTCTCTTAATTCTTTCTTCTAGTACCACAACACTGATGACATTAACTATGCTGCCCTGAACTTTTCCACAAAAAGAGGTCAGAGAAAGAGGACCTTTGAGGAGACGCTGTACTCTAGACCGATGTTGCGCGATAATATCTGAAACCTATTGCTGCTGATTGTCGAATCACATCATAATATTTAACACAAACTCCAGGAGTGCATTAAAAAAACTTCCTATGCACTTGGTGCGTCTCTGCTTATTACGCTACGTGTTAAACGTGTTTTTGTTAGTGTTAACATTAACATTTCTGTATAAGAGAAACAACGTGCAAAATTATATAAAAGCACAACCACATCCTGTAAGGGGGAAACTAGATGTGAAAGTAGTGTGTTCATCAACTTGAATAAACATCTCAACTTTTTTAGGTCAACCTTCTCTAATTCAGTTATTCATCCCCAACACTGTATGGTTACTTCCTCCACAACAGAGCATGTGTGTTAAATAGTGCATCTCAAAATGCAATGCACTCGATTTGACCTTCCGTTTCCAGTGAATGTAGTACAGGACATATCAACTATGATATTTAGCATATCATTCAAGTCAAGTCACCTTTATTCATATAGCGCTTTATACAATACAGATTGTTTCAAAACAACTTTACAGAGATAACAGAAAAAGAAACTAGTCTCATAGTTCAGTGTTGATTCCGTTCCATGTAAAGATAATCAGAAATTAAATTAGTTCATTTTCATGTTTTCTGCAGAAAACAGAGATGTCATCGTCCATCTCAGTTCAGTTCTCCAATAGTGTCAGTGCAGTCAAATCAATAATATTGTTGAATATTAAGTGTCCCCGACTAAGGAAGCCAGAGGCGACATCCTTTTTTACTCATCATGATGTGATAAGAATGCCGAGAATTAAATTCAACATGAGTCAGCACTTGTAACACATTTTACTTCCGTAACGTGACATACTGTATTTGGAGAAAAACAGATATTCAATGAATGGGAAATTAGGGGTGAATTTTTTGGGTTAATTTCCATGCAAATCATGGAACTGGTTTCCTTAGTTGCAGTGGAAGGCTTGAAAAATAAGTGGGGATTAGTGACTGTGAAATAAGGAATGTGGTCTCTGAGTTGTAGGATTTTTTTTATCCTTCTTTGGAATAGGAAAAGTACATTTTCTTTGGAATAGTAAAAGTAAATTTGGATTACATTTGAATTAATGCTGACCAGACATTTTTATTTCCAATACGAGAACAGGATGCACCTCACCTGAAAAAGTCACCTGAAACATTGCAACAAGAAAAAAAAATAGGGCAGGACTTGCTTTTGTACATTGGCAATTGATTGGATGGTTGTGGTTTGCTATTGGTCGATCTCATGTGAGTGACAGGTTGCCCCGCCCTCGCACCGTAGAACACATCATTAGAGAAGAGAAGAGAAAAATAATGATGTGCAATGATAACTCATTTATAATAATTTATGCAAATTAATTGTCAATATGTCATAGGCCCGGTTTCACAGATAAGGCTTAGATTAAGCCGGGCTTAGGCCTTAGTTCAATTAGGACATTTAAAGGAATAGTTCACCTAAAAATGAAAATTAGCCCATGATTACTCATCCTCAAGTCATCCTAGGTGTATATGACATTCTTCTTTCAGAAAAATACAATCAGAGTAATATTAAAAAATGTTCGGCTCTTCCAAGCTTTATAATGGCAGTGAATGGCTGTTTCGGTTTTGAAGTCCATAAAAGTGCTCCACGCGGCTATGGGAGGTTAATAAAGGCCTTCTGAAGCGAAGAGATGAGTTTGTGTAAGAAAAATATCAATATTTAAAACTTTATAAAGAAAAATAACTAGCTTCCGGTCAAACGAACATACAGATTCGACTTAAGCCTAAAGCGTAACTAATGCGAGTAATGCGACGTACTGTTATATTTACGCTATGCTATGACGCACTACACTACTTCTGATGTCATAAAGTTTTAAATATGGATATTTTCCTTACACAAACGCATCACTTCGCTTCAGAAGGCCTTTATTAATCCCCCGGAGCCGTGTGGAGCACTTTTATGATAGATAGATGTACTTTTATGAACTTCAAAACAGAAACAACCATTCACTGGCATAATAAAGCTTAGAAGAGCCAGGCCATTTTTTTTTAAATAACTCCGATTGTATTCGTCTGAAAGAGGAATGTCATATACACCTAGGATGACATGAGAGTGATTTTCATTTTTGGGTGAACTGTCCCTTTAAGTAGCATTTATAAATGTGCCTTTAAAAAAACATTTCTAGTATGAATCTTGAGAAAAAAAAACATTGGCACTGACATATTTTAAGATATGCAAGTTGATTTCAGTTAAGACAGTTCAAACATGCATTTTAGTCTGGGACTAGACTTAAGCCTCTTCTGTGAAACCGGCCAACAGTGATTTTAAACATGAAACATGATGAGGTCATGTGACAACAGTGTAGAAAACTACTATTATAAGCTACCAGGTGATGGCAGTGAGGGATCACAAAAATTGAAAAACATATTTTTCTACCTTGATATACAACATATTATGCCTATGTAAATGTGCTTATACAATATTCATTAATCATAATATAAAAATTTACAGTACATATCTCCCAGCACACGCCTTAATTTTTATTAAAATGTAAATACAGTACTCCTAACTCATTATCTGTTTATGATGGATAGTCTCTTTCAGGGTTTAAAATTGTGGGTTAATAGTCCAGTTCTTGAACCACTATGCTCCCAAAAGCTATGCAGAATAAACCAAGAAATTCCATACGGATGTGTTTCTGTTGTTTGTCGAACACCCCCACTGAAATTTTACCCTTTTCACTTGTATACTGTGGTATGGAATATAATATTTCAAGATTAAACTGATTTTATATTTCTTTGCTTGAGTACACATATGTCAGCTATTGGATCTACTCTGACATGTATTATAAAGAGAGTTTCCTTTGTCTGATGAATAGCTTATCGATGTATTGAGTGTACTGCACAATGTTAGTTATTCCAAATGTGTATAACTTAATTTCTAGTCAGTTTTAATCATGTTAAATAAATTGAAATGAACACCAGAACAGGTAATTTACATTAAAGATTATACCGTGATGCAGCACATCTGTGTTAAAAGTAAGTTGAACAAGGAAATGACTTGTTAGCTCAGAGAGCCAATGGAATCATGTCACAGGGCTTTGACTCGAAGCAGAGAGAAGGTTACCGAGAATTAACTTTTAAGTTTGTGCCCTGGAGATCATATGTGAAAATGTATGTCATTCTCTTCATTGTTTGTGTTCTCTTTTATAAACCATGTAAGTACAAATTTACAACAGTAATGTTTTTCTTGAGCTTTCTTTACTTTTCATTGTGTCGTCTATGTAGAAACGCATTTATGTAATAACTGCAATTAAATATTTTACAGCAATGCAATATTCTGGAAGTATTTTGCAGATGGGGGATGTAACGGTTCAAGTGGGTGATAATGTGACATTTCACTGCTTTCACCCCAAAGACCAAATGAATAGAGTCATGTGGTTCAAACAGACTCTGGGAGAAAAACCTGCTTTAGTAGCCTCTTCATATCACTGGTCTCAACACAGTGAACTTCATGATGAGTTTAAAAAGACAAAGCGCTTTAAAGTGAATCCAGGGGTTGGCAGCTTTAATCTAACTATTGAAAGAACTGTACAATCCGATTCAGCCACATATTATTGTGCCGGTTCCTTTTCTAACATTGTCTACTTTGGAGCTGGAGCTAATCTGGTGCTTAGAGGTGAGCGGTTAACATTTGGACGAACCCTTTCTGACATTAATTACATTTTACAGCCTTAAATTCATTATGTTCCTTCAATAGGTTTTAAATCCAACCGGATTCATATTCTGCAGGAACAGCAAACTGGAACATCATCATCAGATGGAAATGTGACTCTGCAATGTACAATCCAAAATGAGCAACAGAGCTGTGGAGGCGAGCACAGGGTCTACTGGTTCAGACCCGGTTCAGGAAAATCTAGTCCAGGAATCATTTATGCTCAAGAAAGTTGTAAAAACAGCTCTGAGACGGATTCTCCTTCCAGGAGCTGTGTCTACAATCTCTCTATGAGAAACATCAACCCTGGGACTTACTACTGTGCTGTGGTTACATGTGGGGAGATTTTATTTGGAAATGGAATTAATCTGGATATTGACGGTAAGTGAGGTAAATACAAGAAATCGCATCTTAATGCCCCGTTTTATGGATGATGATGCAGTATGACTTAATTCTATGTCATTTCAGGGTGCTTTAGTGTAATGCCTAAACAAAAGCTGTCCATTTATGACCAAAAACACTGTATTATACAACAGAGTACTTTCGTGTGCATATAGCATTTTAAACAGGGGTTATTGTTGATATAGAATACAGATTTTCTACTGATTAAAAATTATTTGCATGCTTCATATTGTTGTACATACAGTAGTGGCCAAAAGTGATTTAAAAAAAATAATAATAGCAAAATTAGGGAAAATCAAGTCCAAACTAAGGACAAAATTATTTGAAAAGTATTCAAACTTCAGCGACAGTTTTTATTGTACTATAGCCTAGAAATCTAGACGCACCCTAGCGGCAGCAAAATGTATTTCGCAGCCAGGTGGGTCTAGCAACTCTCAATAAACCTTCTCGCTGCAAAAACCCAGATTGGGTCAGGCCAATCACGTTGTGTATAGAGTAGGCGGGGGCGGGCTTAACATACACGACAGAGTTGCGATGGTTACCTGGCTGCTGCTACTTGAAAACAAAGAATGGCGGCTGCTGATGGAGAACAACGGTCTTTCGAATCGGCTTTGGCCGCGACTCTGGAGGACTTGGAGTTAAGTTTTTCTTTGAGAAAAGAGCAAAGAACGGCACTTAAGTCATTCTTAAAAAAAGGAAGATGTGTTCGTCGTTTTGCTGGCCAGATATGGCAAAAGTTGAATCTATCAACTAAGCTCCGCTGTTGGGAAAACGCTCTGGTTGGTTGAAGCGCTGTCCTATTGCGTGCAGAGGGAATCTGAAAGACAGCCGTTTATCCCGCCCCTCGGATTGAGCCGTGACTATGGTGAGCTTGCCAGGCTAATTGTACTATGCAAAGGGGGAAAAAGAACACAATTTGGCATGTTTAATTGCTTCATCACAAATGAAACAATTGACTATAAGCACAACTGTGCAATATGTTTCTTTTTTGCTATGCAAAAACCTCTAACAAATGTTTAATAATATTTGAATAAAGGGTGAAGATGTCTATTTTTGGACACCACTTTTGACCACTACTAGTTCCTGGCCATAATTCAGTTATTTTATTGTTTCAGATGGACATAAAGGCCAGCACTTGCAGTTCTACGTTCTCATTGGCCTTGCAGCGTTGCTGATCATAAGCTTCATCACTAATGTTCTACTTTGCGTGACAAAGACAAAAGGTAACCATTGACTTGACTAAAGTATCATATAAAAGTGCAAAATATGCGGTATTTTGTATTATTCCCTTTAACAATGCCGATTTTGAAGTACTAAAACTCGTCTGATATTTCATTTTATAACAGGCAACACATCTCAGCAAGTCCACGCTACAGATAATGTAGAGTCAAGGGCACAGGTTTGTTACATGGCAAAATGATATGCGTATCTAAAAGTCAAGTGTTTAGTTGTGTAGGTGATGTATACATCACTTCATGGAAATGTTTATTAAATATATATATTTTTTTATTTTTAGTACCACATGACCTCTGATGTGAATTATGCTGCCGTAAAATTCACAAATTCACAAAGTTCAAGACAGCAGAGAGTGGAGAGGCAATGGCAGACAGAATACTCTGGACTGAAATGAAACGATTCTGTACTGTAACTGTATTTGTACTGTATTTGTAATTGCTAATGTTATTTGCTAACCAGAGCCACTCTGTCATATTTTATGTTTTGAAATAATTATGAAATTTAAATGTCTCTTTATTCTGTTGAAATAACCCCATGCATTGAGCTCTTTCTTAATGTGTATTAATGTACTGCGTGTGAATAAAGTGTCTTATTTTTCCAGATAAACAAACTTTGGTTTTGATTAACGTTAGATAAGACACACCGCAAACCACAAGGTCTGAAAGTTAGCCCAGTAACACCCCTGTGCTGTGGTAAGATCTAATCAACAGACCAAACTACATAGAAGAGCTTTAGTCAGCCCTCTTTCATTTGACATACATGAGACTGCCAGCAGTGACTTTGGCCTATTTAACACCTACTCAACTCTAAGGGGGGATCATCATTTCAGAAGTGAGGGGGACAGAAATGTCACGTGTAATGCCAGTTTTTTTCTGACCTTTGACAGGTTGACAGGTTTTAAGAAATCAAACACACTGCTGAACAATAACCACTCATTTGTATTCTGCAATATGTTTCCTTATATTTTCCTTATGACAATTTTATGATTGGTTTATGTACTACAAACACGTGCGCATTGAGTCATCATGGATTTTATACAATTTGAAAAAAAAAATAGTTTTTTAAAAATCACAGAAAAGGCAGAAAATATACTATTTTATAGTTTCTATACTGTAATAAAGGCTGACAATTAGCACTGCATAATTCATGTACTTTATTGTTATGAAAATACCCTGAGATGGCTTGAAATAAATACATAAACCATCTATTGTCGCAATTGTGTTTATCGTCTTCACGTTTCATCAGTCAAAACGTTTCTGCTTTTTATTCAGCTACAGCGATAGCTGAATGCCTTTGTCCATATAATGGGTTTCCTGGAAAATCATAAGTTATTACTGTACATACGAGTCCGTTTTGGACTTTCTGCAAGACGGCGCCTTTCCAGTATGAATGAAATATAAAGTACATTACATGAGTGTTTAGCGCTCCATAATATTTACATCATCATGTTTTGGATAAGAATAAAACGTCAGGTCATGTATAGACTATCTTATCTCTTAGAACATTGGCCAATGAAAAGCTCTATGTGAAAATGCATCAGAAAATGCATATGAAGGGAGGGTGGGATCTCATGCTTTCAAAACTAACTTTCTATTGCTATCCTCTCTGCAATTTCCTTTGTTCTACGCCCATTCTTAACCCTTTCCCTTCTCGCTGTGTGGCACAAGCTCTTTGTCCCATTACTCATGATTTATGAACAAAACATGACTCCCACCAGGAAAATCTCTTCATTTCATCCAAGTCCAGCAGAAAAGTAAGAGAGGAAGAGATATAATGGAAAGTGCTCAGGCTAAACATGTCAAACTGAAACGGGCGGAACGAGTGAATTACATCATATCCTGCTGAGTGAGCGACAGGAAGAAACTGCTTAGTGTAGAACAAAAACGGCTACAGTGAACATCAGCGGATCAGCTTTGTATCTTGAATACTTCTAACTGTTATCAAAATACATCATTTGAATCATTTTAGCTTAAATAGAATAATCGTGTGATCATTAATTATGTTTTTAGAGTCTACGTAAATGGTTACTTGTAATTTGTCCTACTTTTATAGTATTACTGTTTGTTGAATTTTAGGTGTTTTATATTTCTTAGATCTAAACTAAAAGAAAGCATAACCAGGCACGAGTATAATATATATATATATATATATATATATATATATATATATATATATATATATATATATATATATATATATATATATATAGACTACATATAGGCTACATATCCGTGGAAATATTTAAAAAGTGCTAAAAAATAAAACCTTATTTTATTTATCACAGAACTTATAAGGCAGAAAATATGCCTTAAAAATAAAAGGCATATGTTTCATTAAAAAAAAAATAAAAAAAAAATAAATAAAAAAAAGTTAAAGTGGATCAGGACCTTTGCTCAGCACTGTAAATGAGCACGCATTATGGTTTAAGTAGTTTCCACCCACAAGACCCATTTATTTTTCTTTCACAACACTTCCTTCATCAAAACCACAACAAAAATACTTTACCTACGAAGGCAATTTTTGTCTTCACATCCCTTTCCATTACCAAAAACACAAATAGCTCACTCTGCTCAGAAGCATCGTTAATTACAAGAAGCCTCCGAGATCTTGCTGGACATTTTTGTTTTATATATAGTACTTATCACTAAAGATACCCTCATGTGCATCTCCGATTCATGTGTGTTTATATAAACCACAGAGTGTATGCACACTTTGAGTTGTCTAAATAAATACATAATAAAATATGCACTATATGCATCCATTTTCATAGTTTATCAGTCTAATGTTAATAATAAACTAGAGTACACCATGTAACTTTTTTGAAGTTCACAATTAACAAAATTTAAATGAGTCAATACATCATCAATCCTTCTTCCAAAACAAAATTAAATTAATAATTTAAATTAATCCCTTAACAACAAACTTCCAATATTGTAAACCACTGGGAGACCACAGACAGCTGTCACTCACAGCACTGCATTAATAGAAAGCCAGCAAATATTACAATTTTTAATAATATTTTCATGCCATGACCGTGGCGACGAGAACATGTGTGACTTAGCTATGCGCACTTAGACTGTTTCATTCTAGCATTTAATGCGGAGGAGGACTCAGCCTAGAATGCTCAGATGGACTGGACTATGAAGAACACAGCCGTTTGAGACGCACCCATATTGTACTTTTAAACATTTATTATTTTTCAGTACTGCTTTCATACCCTACTTTATTCGGCTCCCACTGCTTTATGTAGTAATTAAAAAAGAAAATACAGTTTTTTATTTTTCATTTTATCACACAATTAACACTAAAAGTTACTTCCTCTTTTTTGTTTATTATTCTTTAAAAAGTGAGGCTATATATATACAAATGCAATAAGGGTTTGCTGTATTTCATTTTTTTATTTTTTAATTGCATATAAACTTGCACTACAGATCAGCAACCTCAACTTTGAGTTCATAGTGCAGACCGCCAGTCTCAGTGTTGCGTTTGTGGTCAGTGCATGAAAGTAAAAAATAGAATGGAAAGATCAAGCAGGCAGCCTTCACTAGGGCTCAATCTTAGTGGTCAAAAGTTTCCATAGCTTCTGATGTTGCAAAAAACAAAGGTGTCAAAAACAGTCACAGGCATTTGCTTAGTTGCGTAGTCTGTTTATCACTACACATGTGAAAGACTGAACTACAAAGACTTCTGATTTCAGGTGTTACATTTCTTCTCATGGGGCGCTGCATGACAAAGCTTTTCAGTTTCCAGAGGTACAGTTTAGCCAACTAATATGAACACATGTTAAAACCTCAACTTTCTGATGCTTATCGGCTCATTGTTCATGAAAATAATGGTGTATTTGTTTAAGAGCAAACAAAATGTTCTGTCTATGGCAGACCAAAAACAGGTATGAATTGGAAAGTGTGGATGTATGAAAAAAGCATGTGCGTAAAGGGCTTTATTTAAAAACGAAGTAGTGTATGTAACTCCCCAATGGAATAATAAAATCTGTCAGACAGGTTCTATTGTTGAGATAAAGGTAATCCTGCCTCAAACTCACACCATCGGTTAAGCCAACGTTGCTGTGTCATAATGCTACAAAAAACAACACAGTAATGTTTTGACAGAGCCACAGTGTTTCAAATTAACTTAGTAATATCTCTGCATAAACTGTGATAGGAGATTTTAACATGTTTATCGTGTTATAGGTATTTTAAAAGTGCATTAACATAAAAAAACTTAATTTTACTTTTTTTTTTCAAATTACTTCACCTTTAGATTGTTTTTCGAGCATAGGCCTTGTTCATCGATAGTTGAGTAATAAATTGCTTTAAAACCATAGACTCATTAAATGTATAAATAAATATATATTTAAAAAGATATTTACGTGTTTATAAACAAATTATTTACATTTATTATGTATTTTATTGATTATACTGCAGAATGAAGAAAAAGTGATAAAGACAATATCAACATTCATTCCATTCATGGTAGTTAATCAAAGATGACCATATGTGATCTGCTGTATGATATGATTATATCATATTCAATTTATTTGCAGTAGGAAACTAATTAAGGTGCATCAAAATATTGAATTGGGTTTTGTGCTGACAAATCAGCACAGCTTCAGAAATTACAGTTGTATATTTTCAGGACCATGGACAGGGATATTCTATGTCAAAGGTTACAGTGCTAATACATGTGACCCACATCGATCTGTTAGCGCTGCTGTCACGAACGGTTGCAATAAAGGTGAGGGAACGGAAATTCGCAGCATTACAGAACTCAAAATACTCAGAACACTAGAAACAGAACAACCCCATTTAAACAGACAAAGAACACAGATAATCCCTTCCATACGACCGGGCGACACAGAAGGTCCTGGAGGGCAGGGCGAAGCCATAGCGACAAGCGACTGAGGAGGAGTCAGGCAAGCAAATGAGGACCAAGGCGAACTTGGAAGGAAGGAGGAGACCGCCGGAGCAAAGTGGGTGGAGGGATGAAGCACAGCTGAAGTCCCAGAAGGTGGAGCCTTAGGGACAAGAAAGCACCCGGTGGATGCGTAGGGAGGGCGGTCCCAGGTGGAGCCCAGGGGGCGACTGCTCGACAGGTAGAGGTGGAGTTTTGGGCCTGGAGGTTCTGGGCGGAGCTAGTAGGTCCACACTCCAGGGCTGGACTGGTGAACATGAGCCCAAGGGCAAATCCAAGTAGATGTGTGAACTCAGCGTAAGAGGAGCTGAAGGGCTGTGAGGAGGCTGAAAGACAGGGCAGTGCAGGCAGGGCTTCACAAAAAGTTTTCTTGGACAATACAGAACAGACATAAATTTTCCCTCTTTGGTCGACACAGACTAGTGAAAAACTACTGAAAACCCACCCAAACAGACAAAGAACACAGATAATCCCTTACAACAAGCTTTTTTAATATTCATAAAAAATAAACATTTGTTAGAGGAAGAAGATCAAATCTCGCCTATTTTAGCATTTATTCTCTTTATAGCATGTACCTGTAAATATTATTAGTAGTAAAATATAGATATGTTCTGTGTAGACTAAAAATTATTAATTGGTTACATTATTATTTATGTCTTTTTTATAATTTCAGGTTGAGAACAAATAAAATGTTCACGTTTTGAAAAATGGGAAGTATGTCAACTTTTTTGTCTACAGAATTAATTCAAACTGTAGTTGGAAGCACTCTGCACTTAAAACTGTGTCAAGTCCAGGAAATGAGCATGATTTGCTGACTTCATGAAAATCATGTGATCTTATCAGGTATAAGTGGATATAACAGTTAACTCTGTGTGAGCTACTGTACTTTTCTTAGCCTGAGCACAGAATGATCTGGATGAAGATAAAATGGCCAAACAACTTTGTGTGATGATCTTCCTCTTGTATGAAATCTGTAAGTGCCATTTCAGTAACATTCATATACATTTAAGAAATAATGTTAATGCTTTTCTAAAGATCTAAAGTTTGTAATATTTTAACAGTTGAGACAATATTTGGAAACATCATTCAACTGGATTCGGTTTTATTAGTTCATGAAGGAGATACAGTGGTGTTGTCCTGCTTCATTTCATCAAAACAAATAAGTCTGGCTTCATGGTACAAGCAAGTCACTGGAGAAGAACCACGTCTCATCGCTTCCTCAATTCTCCATTCATCAGAAAGCCAATTTCACAATGAATTTGACAATAGTCATTTTGAAGTGTCAAGAGTGACTGACACTTTTAATCTGAAGATTATGAACACCGTACAATCAGATTCAGCCACATACTACTGTACAACATCTTTCTCTAATATCATTAACTTTGGAAATGGCACTCGTCTGGTTATTAAAGGTGAGTCAGTGTCTCCTTCATGTTAAAGTGTTTATAATGATGATATTGGGAATAAAACAGTTATTTATACAAAACATCATCCATTCTAGGAGCTGAAACCAGCAAACCCACTCATCTACAGCTGCCCAAGCATGAACTAGTTGAGTCGGCGGTAAATGAGCCTCTACAGTGTTCAATCCAAAACCAGTTCATGAGTGGTGGAGGTGAACATCGTCTCTACTGGTTCAGACATGGATCAGGAGAATCTCCTTCAGGATCCATTTATATTCATGGAAACACAAGTGATCAGTGTGTGGAGAGCTCTGGAGCTGGCTGTCTTTCACCGACATGTGTGTACAACCTCCCAAAGAAAATGTTCAGTTCCTCAGATGCTGGAATTCACTGTGCACTGGCCACATGTGGAGAGGCTTTATTTGGACATGATCCTAAACTGAATCCTGGTAAGTTTGAACATTTGATTATCTCTTCGGTACTTCTATTTGAAAATGGCATGTTTTTAATTAAGAGTTTTGTAAGAGTTGAACAGAGAAAACAGACCTAAATAATGTTCTGCTTACAAAAATATAAAACCAAAAAATATATTTTTCTTCTCAAGCTTTAGACGCAAATGAGAGCCAGAAAATACAATTTCTTCAAATCGGTCTTGCAGCAATACTGGCAATAAGTCTTACAATCAATATACTGCTTTGTTGTTTGTGGAAAAATGGTAAGAATTTTGATTCACTTATCTGTAAAGAATATAATTTATATTAATATTGTTACAAAATAGTGTAAGAATTACCTGATCAATAGTGTATTTTTGTTTGATTATTTCCTTAATAAAAAAAAAATGCTGTAATATTTGAACATTTATTTTTTAAGGCCATGTGTAAGCAATGCCGGTCTCTCTTTTAAAGATGAATTCTCAAACTGTTATATATCTCTATTTAAAACAGGGACAAAATCTCAACAAATACAGACTACTGATGGGGATGATGATGATGTGTCAATAAATCAGGTAACTGAAAACAGATTAAAGCCACTGATAATGCATCTACAATGAGTGATATGATAAATAACACTGTGGAAATCTGCTTTTTCTTTTAGAACAGGGAATTGACTTACGCGACTGTACTAACCGGCAGCAAACACTCAAGAGTGAAGAGGATGAGCAGCCCCGAAGACACACTGTATTCTGGTTTAGCATGTCAACAGCAAAGCTGAAAAAACTTTATATTAACATTTGCAAGCATTTAGTTCTATTGCTCTGTGTGCACAGATATTTCCTTTCCTTTCCAAAACAACAAAAAAAGCATATCAGATTTACTTTAACTTTTCTGGCACTAGTAACCTATAGCAACAAAAACTGCAAAAGCACACTATGAGAAGTAGGCTACAGATATGATAATATCATCATAAGTATTTGTTTGTCATCTGATTACCTGCGATTAGCTGCTATTGTCCAGCAACCTTTTTTATTTTATTTGTATTGTTTTGTATATGTTTGTATGTGGGTGAGGCTATGTGCAAAGGACGTGCAATTTCTGCATGTTCTGGAATGCATGTTCTACAAATACATGTTCTGGAAAATAAAGGTATAATGGTACAAAGTGCTAAAGGCTCCTTTTTAGTTTAAAATTTCTCACAAAATACGATAGCAACAAAGGCCACAAAGACACTATCCTAAACGCCAGTTTTCAACATTTTTCTTCTCATTCAAGACAAGTCACCATTATTTTTATAGCACTTTATATAATAGAAATTGTTTCAAAGCAACTGCACAATAATAAACAGGATTTAACAGAATTACTGATGCAAACTTCATCAACTATGAGACAAATTCAAATTCTGCTGTAAAGCAGATGTAGCGAGATAATAGTCTTTCACATCACAAGGTTATTCTCATACATGCAATACAATAATTATGTAAAATGAATGTTAAAAGTGACTGAAATAATGATGCTATGATACACCATTTTGATAATATGGTAGGCTACTATATTTGCTATTATATTCTATTTTATTTGCAATTACATTCATGTTTTTTTTTTATTTAAATTTCAAGCTGATTTTATAATTTCTTCTCACACAAATTGTAGGTTATTGCACAGTAAATATTTAATAAAAATGAATATATACTGTATAATTGATCATAAAATATATTTTTTGGGAAAAAAAATAAAATAAAATAACACATTCCTTTAGAATGAACTTTATGCTTGGATATTTCCGACTTCCCACTTCTGTAATCGTGATTAGCCTACAACTTACGAGCTTTCGCATTCAAGTGCTTTGTAGTAGGAAAGAACAGGAATCATGGCCATGGACACCAGGTTTAATCTTGCCTATTTATTGGGGAAATTGTACTAAAGCCAAAATGATATTTAGCGTCATTCACTGACAACAATATAAACATTCACCTCGCTGTCTAGACAGTCAGCTTGCTGCTGATTTTGGAATTTCGGTCAAATTCAGGCTATTTTCGCTGTACAATACGCTTTAAATTATTATTCATATAAATGAACCAATTTCACGAGAAGACAAGGCGATGTAGCTGTTGTGGAAGAAACTAATAGGCCTAACTGTCTCAGCGCAATCGTTTCCCTCTCCGCCGTGTTTAAAGTTTATGAACCAGTCACCCACCTATCAAAATTATTCCTGAGCTTCCCAGTGGTAATTACGACTCGAGAGGGCGTTCATGTCCAATTTATAACAAGGAAACTACTTTTTACGATAATCCCTAGGCCTATAGCACGTCAAAGCAGCATTAGTCCCGTTCCCAAAAACTTTTCTTTACTTTCTCAATACACAAATGCTTGTTTTGACATTATTTGAAATTAAAGTGGTAATTTTACAAGTCATAAGTAACATTTCCTATTAAAACCTCGAAAAGACTGTATTAGTATATATCAATCCATTTTTGAGAAGAAACAATTCAAATCAATATTAAAAATTTGAAAAATAAATGGCTTTAAGAATCAATTAGCCTATCAAAACTGACAGATCTTGCACCAACATCCAAAAACCACAAAGTGGCAGCAGAGACCATATATTCAGTGCAAAGGGCCTACAGATGAGTTACATTCATATAGGTTTGCAGGTATTGTATATCAGTGACAGATTTATAGTATCTGTTCAAAATCAAAACAACATCAACTCTGATTCTAGAACATGCAAACTCTAAGAATTTGAACAGTTTTCTTCACAAATCTAAGCCTATGCGAGAAAACAGGGGTGAATACAGTGGCTGTGGTAAAGAAAATGAGGCCATCAAGACAGATAACATCTAACACAAGATAGACTAAAGGGCAGTTTATAATGTCACATGCCTGTCCTGTCTTGTGCTGCACATGGGTGTTTTGTTATTTTGGGCCATGTGCTCTTGTTATTGTCTGATCCCTCCCCCTTGTTATCTGATTATTGTTTGAGTTCATCCACCTGTTCCCTCCTGATTAGTTTCCCTTTATTAGTTCCCTCTTGTTTGCAGTCTGTGTCGGTACATTGTCTTTTGTTTCCTGTTCCCCGAGACCTGCCAGAGTGTTCTGAGTTTGTTTATTGTTTTTGTATTTACTTGGTTCTATTTTTCCCCCTCGTGGGTTTTGTTTTGCATTTTTGTTATTAAATACTTCTTTTTCTCCAGCGTTTGAGTCCTCACATTTTTGTTCTTAGTTTGCCGTGACAGAATGTACCGACCATTATGAGGACTCAGCGGAGAAGAGAGGCGCCACCAGTCTCCTGTCCGCAATGGGAGCGGATTCTCCGTTTTCAGGAGTTGGTCTCCCTCCGTCAGCAGGGGATGGAGGTGAGGGAGTTTGGTCAGAGGTTCCGTCGCGCTGCTGAAGGGCTGAACCTGGGCGAGGAGGCTTGCAGGGATCTGTTTAATTATGCGCTGGATGAACCCGATGGACTGGCTGATCTGTAGGGCTTTTGACCATGTCAGCTTTGAGGCGATGGTGGAGGGTTTCATTCGCCATCGGGAGAGGATCGCCAGGGGAGTGGTCTCTGTTCCGGTGATCCAAGTTCCAGTGGACCCAGTTCCGGTGGTTCCGAAACGGAGGAGGAGAAGGAAGAACCCCTCCATGGCTATTCCGGTGGACCCAGTTCCGGTGGACCCAGTTCCGGTCGACCCAAGTCCGGTAGACCCAGTTCCGGTGGACCCAGTTCCGGTCGACCCGAGTCCGGTGGTCCCAGTTCCGGTGGTCCCAGTTCCGGTGGTCCCAGTTCCGGTGGTCCGGGGACGGAGGAGAAAGAGAAAGGCCTCCTCAATGACCTTTCCGATGGCTCCTAACCCGGAGGCCATCCCGGAGGTGACTGCCATCCCTGACGCGTCGCCCTGGTACCTTGCCTTGCCAGCCCCGCCCGAGCTGCTCGCCCTGCCGGCCCCGCCCAAGCTGCTCGCCCTACCAGCCCCGCCCAAACTGCTCGCCCTGCCGGTCCCGCCCAAGCTGCTCGTCCTGCCGGCACCACCCCAGCGACCAGTCACGTCTGCAGAGCCTGGGTCTTCGGACAAGATGGCCGCCACAGAGACTATTCACGTCACATCTGCCGAGCCTGTGTCTTCGGACATAATGGCCATCGCCAAACCTGTGTCTTCGGACAAGATGGACACCGCCGAGCCAGTGTCTGTTCCTGAGCCGGAGCCAGTGTCTGTTCCTGAGCCGGAGCCAGTGTCTGTTCCTGAGCCGGAGCCAGTGTCTGTTCCTGAGCCGGAGCCAGTGTCTGTTCCTGAGCCGGAGCCAGTGTCTGTTCCTGAGCCGGAGCCAGTGTCTGTTCCTGAGCCGGTGGTGCCAGTTCCAGTGCCTGAGCCGGTGGTGCCAGTTCCAGTGCCTGAGCCGGTGGTGCCAGTTCCAGTGCCTGAGCCGGTGGTGCCAGTTCCAGTACCTGAGCCGGGGGTGCCAGTTCCAGTGCCTGAGCCGGTGGTGCCAGTTCCAGTGCCTAAGCCGGTGGTGCCAGTTCCAGTGCCTGAGCCGGTGGTGCCAGTTCCAGTGCCAGTTCCAGTGCTTGAGCCGTTGGTGCCAGTTCCAGTGCCTGAGCCGGTGGTGCCAGTTCCAGTTCCAGTGCCTGAGCCGGTGGTGCCAGTTCCAGTGCCTGAGCCGGTGGTGCCAGTTCCAGTGCCAGTTCCAGTGCCTGAGCCATTGGTGCCAGTTCCTGAGCCGGTGCTGTCGGTGCCAGTTCCTGAGCCGGTGCTGTCGGTGCCAGTTCCTGAGTCAGTTCCTGAGCCGGTGTCGGTTCCTGTTCATGAGTCGGTGTCGGTTCCTGTGCCATGGCCGCCCGAGGGGTCGTCTCCGCCATGGCCGCCCGAGGGGTCGTCTCCGCCATGGCCGCCCGAGGGGTCGTCTCCGCCATGGCCGCCCGAGGGGTCGTCTCCGCCATGGCCGCCCGAGGGGTCGTCTCCGCCATGGCCGCCTGACAGATCGTCTCAGCCCTGGCTGCCTACACGATCTTCTCCGCCCTGGTCGCCCGAGGGAGAATCTCTGCCGTGGCCACCTGAAGGGTCGTCTCCGCCCTGGCCACCTGAGGGAAAGTCTCCGCCCTGGCCGCCAGATGGACTGACATTGCCGTCCTGGTCTCTCGAACCCTGTGGGCCACTCTGGTGTCACAATCATTTTGTTTCTCCCGTCCCACCCTGGTCTGTCCCTCCCGTCCCGCCCTGGTCTGTCCCTCCCGTCCCGTCCCATCCCGTCCCGCCCTGGTCTGTCCGTCCCGCCCTGGTCTGTCCCTCCCGTCCCGTCTGGGTCTTATGGAGCGTCTGGTAGCCGCTCCGTAGGGAGGGGGTAATGTCACATGCCTGTCCTGTCTTGTGCTGCACATGGGTGTTTTGTTATTTTGGGCCATGTGCTCTTGTTATTGTCTGATCCCTCCCCCTTGTTATCTGATTATTGTTTGAGTTCATCCACCTGTTCCCTCCTGATTAGTTTCCCTTTATTAGTTCCCTCTTGTTTGCAGTCTGTGTCGGTACAGATGGTGGTCAACCAGAATGCCTATTACCGCCGCGCCAGCCGCCGCGGCGAAATTACCGCGGCGAAAATAAACCAGCCGCATTTCAAAGTCGTTCCCGAAATGACCGCCAGGTGGCGCAAAGGGACATTGTGCAAAACAGCAGCAATTGCCGTATTTTAAAATGTAAGTGGGTTAAATAATAGGCATATTTTTCATTTATATAAATAGGCCTATTAGGCTACAACAGAATAGAACCAAAGATAGAATCAATTTTACAGCTGAAAAAATAGAATCAAAAGTTAAAAATAGAGACGATGTTAGGAGCAATGACGCTGAATATTTTTATTATTCTATTGAGGAATTAGATAAACGAAGAGCTCTCGTGAGCGATACAATTTATAGTGATTTCAAAAGCAGTCCTTAAAAAAAAAAAAAATTACATGGAGTAGTGTGGCATAATTTTTGAGAGATTACGCGGAACGCGTTTTAGTTAAGATCCTGGTTTCAATGCCCTTAATGTATATAGGCTAGGCTTTAAAAAAAAATCACAACTCGTTTTGAGATTGTTTTGAATTAAACATTGAAGTTTAAAATGTAGTGTTTTGGCACACCAGGCCGAGTGGCGTTACGCATTGTTCAAAAATCAGGTTTTATTCTGGCATGTTGAATTGGCGTTAGATTTTTTTTTATTATTTATTAGATTTAGATTTTAGGTTTTGTTAGATTTATTTTTCTCATAACAGCTAAAATAACTTAATATGATTTTTATCAATGAACTAGTGTTTTCTGACAGTGTCGACTGCAAAGATGAAGTTGACGATCGCCATATTTGTAGTGAACGCACCTAGAGAGAAATGCACAAAGACATAATCAGAGAGTAGCCTTTTTCTTTTTCGTTTTGAATTATTTCGTTTGAAGACATTTCAAGCTTTGTGTATTTGATGTATTTATCATGTCTGTGTGAGGCATACGCTGAGTTTCGTTAAGTTAGGAGGATGAGATGTGCTCCAGCTGACGTGCAATGCAAGTGACCTCACGGGCGCCTCTATGATTAGTGTCTGTTTGCTTCTCTTACTTATTGAATCCAGACAATTGGGTGATGAAAAAATGATTAAAATTAAGATACAATTTATAGAAAACGAAATTCACTTTAAAAAAAGGTTTCTACTAAACAAAACTTAATGAAGTGGTCAAAATCATGTCTGACCCACTCCATATCCATCTCTCGATATAATGCATCTTATCTTACTCATGCTGTTCACTTTTCATATTCAACATAGATTGAAAAAACAACATTATAATATTTTAACAAATATGATACTAAATGAGATTATTTAATGTCTACAACAGTAGGCCTATAGACTCTATTTGTACAAATTGCTGCACGTTAATGTAATTAAATGAAACCTTGTAACGAATTCACATTGTAGGGTAGACTGTGTACAGTTGAGACACCTTAAATAACTTGCGTTCCAGCAAGCACAAGTTGTGATTTTTGCTGTGCACTTGGTGTCAGCTGGGAAGGAAATATAGAGACCAGACCTCTTGGAACTTTAATTGAATACATAGCGTTGGTAAAGCATACTGAAATTACATCCCTACAAATGTATTAGGCCCTACTGAAAATAAATGTATCGAATTTAAGCAAAGTAGCCTAAATGTTAAGACTGTAAGCCCTTTGCTTTTTACGTAGCCTAAAGGACTCTTATAGCCGACTTTGGGTTAATTTAATTTGTAGAGGATTTTTTAACTCAAACATTAACACTGAAATAAATTAAACTAAATTATTGTAATTTTTGGCACACCACGACGAGTGGCGCTATGCATTGTTCTAAAGCCAGGTTTTATTCTGGCATGTTGAATTAGTGTTCAACAAATGCGGCGGCGCGTTCATTTGAATGAAGAGCGCTTCTCGCTCGTGCGAGCGAACACACACTGGAACGTTAGGCCGTATCGCAACGAGTGAATAGTGGCCGAGTGGTTGAACGTACGTTACGATCATTTAGATGACACGGGTTCGAATCCCGAACTAACTTGGACTACTGGTGTTTTTATATTAGCCTATTAATGCATTTTATAGTCTATTGTTGATGCAGAGAGATTTGTCTTCTAAAACATTTTTTTTTTGCCTATTTACAAAATAAAATCGCCATGCATTTCCATTTTACACTAAGGAACAAATATTATACAATGACTTTACTTCTGTAGCCTATAATAATTCATATATATGACGTTTAAACGACAAACAATAAAATCAGAACCAGTATTCTGTTGCGTTCATGGTTCCAGTGGCAGTAATGCATCCACGGCTTTTCAAAATGTCTCAAAGCGTTTTGAGATTGTTTTGAATTAAATATTGAAGTTTATAATTTGTTTGGCACGACGAGTGGCAAACTCTTTGTTTTGTTTTGCAAACTCAGCTAGCCTGTGGGGGGTTTGGAGAAGGCAATACTTTGCTTTATCGTGGGGGTGCAGGACAGAGGTGTTAATGTTCCGTCTTTCATATGGAGAGTGTCGGAGCCAGCCTGATGAGGCAAAGGCAAAATTCTTTTAAGGATTAATCTCAAAATCTCCAAAAGTCCATAGCCTATGTACAGTAGGCCCTATATCTTATTAAATTATATATTGTAGTTTTATTGATTGTATAGGTTTTCCACAAACAATTTAAATGTAGCAGATACAGAGCTCTTTTATTGGCGACCCACCTCGTTTTATTGTAAGGTGAATTCAGCAAGGCATGTTGTATCTTTGAAGGAACAAAAGCTATTTGTTACAGTTTTTTCTTTCGTGATTTGTGTGGATGACACACAGCGACATATACAGTATTATCAGCTGTATGGTGTTTTTTTACGCTGAAATGCTTAATTTCGAGAAAGACCCGCCGCGCGCAGTGAGGGAGACCAAACTTACAAAAAAAATATCCATCGCGAGAGAGGCAAAGAAAAACGCCTGTTCTTAATTTATGTTGCTTTGAACTTTTTCCGTTTTGTACCGTTTTAATTTTTTAATTTAGCTGCAATTTCTTTGACAATAGAAATTTAAAATGTTGCAAGAATAGGCCTAAGATTCTGTGTTTCTTATTTTGCATCACAAAGGGAATAAACTCTATCGATGCAACCCTGTTTAAATAGCCTAAATAAACTGTCCCGACACTTTATTCATATCTTAAAATGTGCGATGGGTTTTCAAACTTAATTAATTTTATTTTTCTTTTACATTTTCATTGTTTATTTTTTAATTGAAAGCAATACTGTATTGAAAGTATTTTTCTGATTTGTTCGATCTGTTTTGAAAAATGTCTTCCGTTGCTATGGCCGGGTATCACTGTCAGTCATCTCAATCTCGTGAATGATTCACACACACACAAAAAAATTATTTAGCAGATTAAAGACGAATCATCTTCATTTTCTGGTGCAATCGGCTGACAGTCTTCCTTCATCAGATGTGTCGTCTTTGCAGCGGGAATGTAGCAAATTTATGTTGTAATGTACAATTGATAATTAAACAAGATGATTGACTTTAATAAACAGATGCATATTTAAGCATCAAGAACGGAAAAACATAAACACTGTCGGCTACACTGAGATTCGATCTCAGATCGTTTGAAGCTCCCAGAGGCTCTTGTTAATGCTTTGACCACAGAGCTACCGTCTGAATCGCCAACGTCAATTATTTTCTCTGTTTTAAAAGTTTGTAACATGTAAGGCTATTTAGTTCTGAATATAACAAAGAATGCTTAAACCGACTACATCGGTTAGGAGCTGCAAGTCCTGAAAATGTTTTAATTTCACGGTAAATTATTTTAAGTTATTTCACTGTTATGTTTCAGTTAATAAATCTACAAACACATTAAAATAACACGAAGAAAATGACAAGTAACCTATTGACATAGCCTTTCTAAATTATAGAAAAACTGGGCACACAATGTTAACGTGTGTCTACTTTGTTTAAATTTAATGAATTTGAATTCGTTTAACCACAATATTTATCTTGAATTTATCTGTGGCCTCAGCTCAAATTACTGCCGCGGCAGATTACGTCATAAAGAGAATAAACTGACACTTTTCAAAGTCTGTGATTACAGCGCCACTCAGCGGTAAAAGGCAGCAAATACACATCCCAATTTTGCCGCCGCGGGAACGGCGGCGGTAAAAGTCTCATTCTGGTTGACCACCATCTGTACATTGTCTTTTGTTTCCTGTTCCCCGAGACCTGCCAGAGTGTTCTGAGTTTGTTTATTGTTTTTGTATTTACTTGGTTCTATTTTTCCCCCTCGTGGGTTTTGTTTTGCATTTTTGTTATTAAATACTTCTTTTTCTCCAGCGTTTGAGTCCTCACATTTTTGTTCTTAGTTTGCCGTGACATATAAACTCTCAAAAAAACTGAGCTGAGATTAACAGATAACATAGTCACAACTCTAATTTTATCATATTGACAATGTATGTGTGCACAGGACTACTTGACAATGAATCATTAATTACATCTGTAATAATCACATCCTTTAAATAAAACCAGTCACTGTAAAAGAGAGAACACGACTGTTAAGATAACGAGGCCAGGTTTGTATTTTAGCATATACTGCATGAATCTAATATGCGGTTGCAACTGTGTCAGGTCCAGGAAACGGGTAATAGTGCTAACAGAACAGAATCATGTGACAGTGCAGTACTTCAAGACATATGTTATAGGCTACAACATTATATAACTTTGGTTGAGCTTCTGTTCCTAGACTGAAGAAGAAAATGGATAAAAAAATGTGTGTGATGGGTTTACTCTTAACGGAAATGTGTAAGTATATTTCTATAATTACATTTTTTCTAATTAGTCTGATATAAATGTTTTGTTTTAGTTGTTTGATGCACAATGTTAATTATTTTATAGTGGCGGGACTATATGGAAACATCATACAACTGGATTCAGTTTTATTAGTTCATGAAGGAGATACAGTGGTATTGTCCTGCTTCATTTCAACAAAACAAATAAGTGGGTCTTCATGGTACAAGCAAGTCACTGGAGAAGAACCACGTCTCATCGCTTCCTTTTCTCTCCATTCATCAGAAAGCCAATTTCACAATGAATTTGACAATAGTCATTTTGAAGTGTCAAGAGTGACTGACACTTTTAATCTGAAGATTATGAACACCGTACAATCAGATTCAGCCACATACTACTGTGCAACATCTTTCACTAATACCCTTAACTTTGGAAATGGCACTCGTCTGGTTATTAAAGGTGAGTCAGTGTCTCCTTCATGTTAAAGTGTTTATAATGATGATATTGGGAATAAAACAGTTATTTATACAAAACATCATCCATTCTAGGAGCAGAAACCAGCAAACCCACTCATCTACAGCTGCCCAAGCATGAACTAGTTGAGTCGGCGGTAAATGGGTCTCTACAGTGTTCAATCCAAAACCAGTTGATGAGTGGTGGAGGTGAACATCGTCTCTACTGGTTCAGACATGGATCAGGAGAATCTCCTTCAGGATCCATTTATATTCATGGAAACACAAGTGATCAGTGTGTGGAGAGCTCTGGAGCTGGCTGTCTTTCACCGACATGTGTGTACAACCTCCCAAAGAAAACGTTCAGTTCCTCAGATGCTGGAGTTCACTGTGCTCTGGCCACATGTGGAGAGGCTTTATTTGGACATGATCCTAAACTGAATCCTGGTAAGTTTGAGCTTTTCAACATCACATAGAAAATATCAGTCCTACAGTGCATATTATTTGTTATATAGTATATATAGTATATATGTAATATTGTTCCTCATGATTTAGACAACTTCAAGAGCCAGAACACACAGTTAATCTTTATAATTGGCCTTACGGTGCTGCTGACATCAAATGTTACAATCAATATTCTGCTGTGCTGCATGAGGAGGAAAGGTAAGTGCTTGAATTCTTGCTTCTACAATCAACAGTTTGTTACGGCATAGTAGTACTTCCATAATCTACTGAGAAGTTTAAATATTCCGCATACTTTTTTTAATATAATATTTTCTTTGTCAGATGTCCTATATTAGAATTAGATCATTTATGTGAGAGTTAACCATTGTGTGTTTTATTATAGAGTCTATCAATGCAATAGACAGCAAATATCAACAAATCCAGACTACTGATGATGATGTGTCAATAATTCAGGTTTGTCAAATGAAACTCTCCAGATGTAAAACCACTAGTAATACATTTATGATGATTTATCACTAATCATTTTGTGGAAGTTAAAATTAATTTGCCTGGAATGTTCTTTTTTTTTGTGTAGTATGAGGAAGTGAACTTTTGGCCTTCACCCATCACCACCAAACACTCGAAGAGTGAAGAGAAACAACAGACATATGATATTCGGGTTTGACATGTCAAAACCATGGCAAAAACAAAAACACAAACTGGCTGTATATTAGCTAGTATTATTCAGTAATAACCATCATTTCATTTGAGCAATTCTGAAAATTATTTTTGATCAGTAATTATAGTTATCAATGGGCTGATATATTGTAGTGACTAAAAAAAAAAACAGTCAAAGTAAATATTTTCCTCAATATCTTATTGCAATAATTACATGCTTTTTTGTTTGCTTTATTCATGTAATAAACATTAACATCTACAATAATTTAAACAGTCTACGCATTCTGTCAATGCCACCACTGTACAATTAGGCTACTTACGTTATTATAAATGTATTCATATATAATGGCATAAATAAAGTACTTTCCATATGAATTGCTGTGTTCTGTGTGTTTTTACTGTGTTGTGAACTAGAAGTGAATAGATCCAATGATCTGCATTCACCAGGTGGCAGTAGAGACCATGTGTTAAATTCAGCATTCAGCAAGTTCCTCTTTTAAAGGGATAGTTCACCCAAAAATAAAAAATTGTCGTCACTTTCTCACCCTCAAGTTGTTCCAAACCTGTATGAATTTTCTTCTTCTATTGACCACAAAAGAAGGTATTCTAAAGCAGTGGCGGCTGGCAAAAAAAAAAAAAAAAAAAAAAAAAAGATTTATTAATGCAGGACTGAATGTAGGCTAACTGTTAAATAACCATTTAACAGTGATAACGTATTATTACTGCTTAGCTAAAAATGGAAAATTCAGCATTTAAAGCATGGCATAAGGTATAGGCTATAGCCAAAAATCTGTATGTATGGTATAATCTCAGTATTTACTTTTTTCTATTTGAATGAAAAAAGATCTGAATATATAATAATAATAATAATAATAATAATAATAATAATCATATCCTGATCAATATTCTCCTAAAATGTTCATATGTAAACTTGCAGTATCTATTATGTGCAAAAAATGGGTCAAATCACATTATATTCTAACATTGTATCATTACAATCTAAAAACAAAATAATGCTTTTTAAAGAAGACGTTAAATTCACTAAACTAAAAATGAAAATAAATAGCCTAACTGCTATGCAAATAGGTTTGAAATTCTATAGGCCTAGCACATTTGTTCACCACCAACAACAAATATTCAACAACAAATATTTTAGCAAAATATATTTATATTTTAGTGTTAATGTATATTTTAGTCAGAATTACTGCACTATTGCGCTCCGTCTGTTTTGCGCACATGCACGCGGCAGCGCTCGTTCACAGAAGCTTGCAGAAGGCTCGTCCACTCCTGACAGCAAAATGGACATTTTTTGCTTGACTTTCTAACATTTACAGATGGAGAAAATGTCCGTGAAATGTAAGTTATGCACTGAGGAAATTACTGGATGTCACTTCAGCTTAAAGATTATAATTTTATAATCTTTATTTTGGTATTTTGGTATTTTGGTATTTTGTCCCCACCAATCGCTGCACAAGTTAAAGTTACGTCTGATGACGAAAGCACGTTAGTGCTAGCCCTCCCGGAACCCATAGAGAATGCATTGCAGTGCCTGCAGTTCGAAAAAAATAAAATAAAAATCTATGCATGGAAGTCTATGTGAAGATCTGGGTGATTCTTGTGTAACTCTGTGGTTGAATCATGGGTTGAAAAAATGTGGTGGTGCGTCGCCCTATCGCCCTAATGAAGAAACCGCCCTGGTCACTAGACAGTTGATGGCACCCACTGACTTAGTAGGCTATGGGTTTGACCCATAGTATTTTTTTCCTACTATGGAAGTCAGTGGCTACCGTCAACTGTTTGAAACATTCTTTAAAATATCTTGTTTTTTGTTCAACAGAAGAAAAAGTTTTGGAACAACTTGAGGGTGAGTGAATGCCCTTTCACAAGGGATGCGACATCCGCGAGTGTCTCGTTAATTTTCAATAGGAGATGTGCGGAAAGCGGCAAAATGCTCATGCACCCAAAATCCTGCCACTTTCACAAGCGGCTATATATAGAAATATTTTATCTTTTTGTGAGTGGCAGCGGCTGTGTCTGCTTTAACCAATCATCGAACAGGTTATTAACGACCAATCATAGAACATTTTATTAAACTTATATCAGAGTGTTGAAAATATAAATATTATTGATAATTAATTAATGACAATAATAATGACACCACCACCACCACCACCACCAAAAAAAAAAAAAAAATCTGTTAAGATATATTTATTTGTTTTGTTGATGATTGTAACTATGGCAACATCCACCAAGACCGCAAGGCGAGCACCACCTCAACTGCACTAAACACTTCCACTACGAGAGAAAGCAGCAGCCGCTCAGTGATTCCACTGCTTGCCGCGTCCCATGTGAAAGGGCCTAATGCAACATTTTAATTTTTGGGTGAACTATCCCTTTAAGAATTCTTGTTAAATACCAACTAAATGTGCACTAGTCCTTTTTTAAAGGGAACTGTATCTTATACAAGCACCAGGGTCCACCATTTGAGTAAACAGAGTAAAAACAACATAACACATAAACACATTTTATCAAATGCACATTACATGCACATACATTTTAATTTAGTAGATGCAAATGAAGCATAGGCTATGATGCAAGTAATACGTGATTCATAAGGAAACTGTAAAACGGAACATTTCATAAGTTCCAAAGTTGACCTGAAAAGAACAACGCAGAGTCTACATACATTCATTAATCCACATAAAAACACCATAACACAACACAAAGTACCTTTCTTTTCCCACAATTATCCTTACTATGCCAAAGAAATGCATATATCTAACAATAAACAGTACAAAGCCATAATAACACTTAAACATACAAATACATTAAATTATGGACACTTACAGCTATCATCTCGAAATCCTTATTTTGATGACATTGTTAGCTAGGCCTGCTTTTATTTTAGGTAATAAAACACTTTCAGAGCACTTTATTTTAACACTTACTGTATATGCTATATGCTATATATATATATATATATATATATATATATATATATATATATATATATATATGTACACACACACACACACACACACACACACACACACACACACACACACACAAACATATTATATATATACAGTATGCCGTAAAACTGATAAGACTATACTCTGGGTTTAATTTTCAGAGGATGAAGGTCAACTCATAAAATCTAGGAGAAATTACCAAAATTATTCTGACAAATTGAATTAAATTGATGTTATAAGATCATGATGAAAATATTTGTGTCGAAGTAAAATGCTCCTCTCTGGATGTTACTGCTGTGATCTGACCTGAGCGTACAGAGACTGCTCCTGAATGACCTTTGATTTGGTCCTTCTAGTGTTCAGAGGTTTCTGACCAAAACTAATGGCTGCGTAATTCATGCTGGCTTCATCCTACAATCAAGAGAGAAGATAATCTCCAATTATGAGTGGAAAATTACACATGATGTGGCATAATATACACCAAAAGTTTTTAAAAACCATGAAAAAAATATATATTATCTAATATTAAATTAATAAGACAGATACATTGGTAAAGATTTGGAAAAGATCTAATGGAAGATAACTGTGTACTTACTTGATTCTCTTGAGGTTTGGGCACTTTGGGAAATTAAGAAACAGTCTTGTCATTACTGTAAATGGTAGTTCAATTTCTACAACATTTTCCTTTACAAAAAAAAATACCAATTTTATTCAGAAGTCCTACCTTTATTCTGACCCCTGACTAGTTTGATTCCCAGAAAAAAAACAAGAACAAAAAATATAATGTTTGAAACTCCAAGAGCAAGAAGAGTTGGATTCACATCACCACTCACTGAAACAAAATTAATTTGATCTTCTTAGAAAACATTTTTTAGATAAGTTTGGTATCATGTACTCTAGTATATGAATCAAATGCTTTTCTAGATAGCAGATAAAGCTAACCATTTCAACAGTTCAAGCCAGACATTTGCATTTCACCTTACCTCTAAAATTGAGTTGAGTTCCTTCTCCAAACAGTATCTCTCCACATGCGGCCACAGCGCAGTAGTAAATCCCAGCATCAGAGTCACTGATGTTGCTCTTGAGGAGATTGTAGACGCAGCTCTGCGTTTGAGACTCACTGCTGTTCTTACACTGACCATTTCTCTCTCCTTTGGTGTAAAGGACTCCTTGAGAGTCTCCCAAGCTTTGTCTGAACCAGTAGACGCTGTGTTCTCCAGCACAACTCTCACTGAAGATGCTGCACTGCAAATTCACTGAATCCCCTGGATGAAGCGTGTCGATCAAAGACTGCTGAAGAGTTGTGTGTCCAGCTTTAAAAAATGACATAAAAAAAACAGAAATAGTAAGGAAAAAAATAAAAAATAATTCAGATGCCTATAAATCAAACAAAGCTAAAATAACAAGCAGTGAAACTTACCTTTAAAAAATAATCTAGTGCCTGCACCCATTCCAATGTTGTAATATGATGCGACGACACAGTAATATATTGATGAGTCTGAAGGCTTTGTCTGTAAAATGGTCAGATTAAAATGATCATCTCCTTTGGTAACATTAAAACGACTCATTTTGTCAAAGTCCTTATTCCAGCTGGGTTGTTGATTTAAAAATAAAGACACAATTTGTATGAATCTTCCATCAGCCGTCTGTTTAAACCATGCTTTTGTTGATTGCAGAAGCTTTGAAAAACTGCAAGTAAGATTCACATCCTCTCCAGCTCGAACTACTTTTACATCTTCCTGAACAACATCCATATTAGAGGACACATCAGAGGAGCAGACTGCAAAATCAAGAACACAATAGTAACCTTTAGAGTTAATAAATAGGCGACTTGTTTAATGTTTAAAAAGACATTTAGGTATATTTACCAATTGTTGAGGAAAGCAAAAGAATGAAGTAATATCTCATGATCAGTCGTTTTCCAAAATTATCCTCAGGCTTGGAATTCCCCTGAAAAAGCAAATGAATGAGCCACACCATCACACACGCTAAAGAATAAGGGTAGATCACTAGACTGTGTCCTTACCATGTGTCCGTCTCTCTCTGCTTCAGTCAACTGAGGCACATGTGCACTTTCAGCTTAACTTTTCTGCTTTCACACCCCTCGCCACATCAAAATGTCTAAAAAAAAGTCTAACCTAACCATCTTTCCATCGCTCCAAAAAAATCTCTTATTTAGATAGATAGGTGTTATTAATACTAATGCTTAGTAAGTTGGCTTCTCTCTAAACTGTGTGGTTAATATGTTGTTTTATTGCTAATGCTTGATGTGGTTTGACAAAGGGGAAAAAAAGCAGGAAATAAGATGTTAAAAGAAGCATGTAACCAGAAGACAAAAAGGCCTCACATGAAAGTTATTTTTTTACCGATGATGCCACGACAAAACATTGAGGAGAACTAAGGGCTTAAATACACAAGGAGAGGTAATGAGAAAACTAAATGAACAACATGTGAATGTAACGAGTAACCAAGGGAACAAACTGACACACACTAGAAAACTAGTGGTGCATTCCATGAACTGTAAAGTGGACATCACAGGGTATTCCGCCATCTTAAGTGAGATTCCAATTCGAAGGGAGTGAACATGTTCCGTTCAAAGGGCACTGTGAACTGCATAGGGAATAAGGGAACATCGATTCATCACTTCACAGGAAGTGGATAGTGAAAATCACCCAACTGTTATTGTGCATCGCGTCACCAGTCTGAACTAACAATGGAGCAGAGCCTTTGGAAGAGTTTTTAAATGGCTCTGCGATGGACGAGTTTACGTATAGAGTATTCATAAATATTTAGTTGTTATTATACAAACTATAATATTTATGAACCTCAGGAATGTTTACTATGCAGCTGTGCGTGGCAAAGAAAGCACACAAAATGAGACAGCTACAATTATTAAAACCATTGATTAAGAACCCATTTACATATACTTAACCAAATCATATTTATTTTCATTATGAATGACAGTTATTGTACAGCTTCAATTAATAGCTGCAATAGTCAATTAAATATACAAGTAGTCTAAAAACGTTTTATTATATTTATTAGATACATAATGTTTGTTTTGTATATGTGTATTATATGATTTTGATATGATAAATTTGAAAGTAAAGTGAAAATGTTTTTTATATTATATCAATATTTATGTTATATCATAATTGGTGGGACCCCGTCATTGTCTTTCTTTGATGATGTTGTAGGGAGTTCCAAATTTTCAGCAAAGTCCACTTCAACAGATATCCCGTGCTCAGGGAGTAGGGAGCAGTTCAACACTGCGTAGGGACCCTGTCATTTGGAACGCACCTTAGGTCAACTTACAATGACAGAAAACACAGGTTAACAGGAACAGGGAAAACAGAAACAAAACACTATGAAATTACCTAGTTCTGGCATGAAACACTAGATGGCGCTGGCTGATAAGTCTTTGACTCATTTGGTAGCGATCACATGATTATCTACACAGCTGATTGGTTGCTGTTGGATCAGCGTCCAATGACCTCCGGCTCAACATTCAAACAATTACTGGTGTGTTGCTGTTAGCACTAAAAGTATGCAGTGCACTTTTAGAATGGCAGTGTGCTTTGCATCTGGAATCAAGATCTAAGATAAGTGATTAATGTTTTATTCCAAGTCTCTGCGCACATTGTGTGGTCCGGTTATTAATTCATAAATGGAGTAATCTTTACAAGTTTAAATAACTTAATGTTAGAAATGGTTTAAATGGCGTCATGCCAAGAGTGCACGAGTGAATCACTGAAGCATTTAAGCTTCAATCAATATGTTAAACTAAGCATCATGTTTATAGTCTTGTTTGTATAGTCATGTACAATCATAGTCATGTTTATAGTCTACTAAGCATAAGTTGGAGCGCTATGCAGTTGTGTCTATGCAGCAGAAAATGGTCTATTGTTTGTATTTCTGTGAGTAAATGCTGTCTATGGATGAAAAGGTTAAAGTAAAATAAGCATTCACATTCAATGCGATTACATGTTAGCAGAAACAAACAATATTTCAAGGGTAAAGTTTCATTACCTATGCTAACATGTTTATCGCGCGTCAGAGCACGCTGTCATTCGTTATCGCTCCTAATGGCTTTTCATTTATCAAATAAGAGTATAAGGGTTATGTAATCATTATCAAATGACTTAATTGATGATACTTGCTCTGGGTGGTTGCTGGGTTCCTATCTCTATCAGCTTGCAACGTCATATCTATTGTTCATGTTGTGGTTTAATTCTTTTCAGGGGAATGACTTCAGAGATATTTGACATCAGAAAAAATTAGACTTTATTAACAAACAAAGCCGAGTGTCCCTCTGCAGACAAGACCCTCCAGAAAGGCCTTCCAGCATATGTATATACCTACATCCTTCTCCCAAATATGGTAATACATTCTATAGGTATTTTGAGAAATAGTTTTGTACCATGTGACATTACTGAAATAGAATTTTCTGCTGTAACAACACCTTGTGCTCTCAGGTTCCAAAGTCAGCCAAAGTCACCCACAGACAAGGAAATAATAGTGTACAAAAAAACCAGTTAAATTACTTATTTTCTAAATAATAAAATCTTCAACATTCCCTCCTCTGGGGCTTATTTAAGCCCCACATTCGCTATCCTTTTCCAGAGTGTAGTTTCAAAATCCAGTCCCCTCAGTTATACTACCTTAGTGACTAAATTAAGTCATTCTTATTTTCAATGACTGAAATTATGCCACCATACTCCGGAGGAGCAATCGAGCCAAACATCTTTCTCCATACATTTTTCTTTCTTTCAGTTGTTTTTTCTTTTTCAATGGAGAAAGTAAAAGACTCGAATCCTCCCTAATCAAAAATCAAACATTGTTACAAGTGTGTGGATGAAATTGGTTCAGCATTGTCTAATTGTCACAGTTATGTAGAATATGTCAAACACAAAAATCCCTTATACAATTAAAAGTTCTTCTTGCGGTGTAGATATCCTCTTCGACCCAGACACCCAGGATCTGGCTTATTCATTTTCTTCTTCATCCTTATTCGAGGTACTTCAATCAATGTCCAATGATTGTAAATCTTAATTTGGTTTATAAGCTCAATCTTAATAATATATGATTTATTTGCCCTCTCAAATTAGTTTTCATTATCTTCTTAATATGGGAAGTACACAACAGAATAATAACCCTCTTTCAATATTGCAACTCCAAAAAACATTTCTAATCTTTTAAATCAAGCTTTCCTTAACTTTTTATTCAATTGTAAAGTCATTCTACTTTTTTCATGTAATTGTTTTCATTATTATAAAGTCAAATCATTATAATAAATCTCTGCTGATTATAATAGAATAAATGATTTAGTTTGCATGTTTATTTCGCATAATCCATATGAATTTTGATTTAAAATAGGGCTGGGTAAAAAATAACTTTTTCTCTTTTTTATTTGCTTCTTATTTTTATGAAGGAACGTCAATTCACTTATTTTTAAAGAATCAATTTTTTAGTCAGTCATGTTTTAGTTGATGTACAACCATAACACTGTAGTGCAGCTACATTAAATCACAATTTTCTTTGTTATAATGTTTTACATTTCAAATTCTGTCTACTTTATTACCAAATTTAAACAATAAATATCTCACGTGTTGCAGCTTTTTCTCATTATAGCTCCTCAGTTCAAGCATTCCTTAACTGAATACCTTTTCCTTCCTTTCTAATAATTTCTAAATGAACTATCATGAATTAACTTAATTATGTCACATGTAATCACTCAAACTAAGAAAGCTTCAAGAGCAATGTTACATTTACTTCATAAAAGTCATTCAATAAACTCATTAGACAATTAGAAAAAATAACTCTCGAAAATAACTTTTTATACTATCTTACATATTCATTGTATGGTCATTTCTTTTTCTGTATAACTAAGTTTTTTCCTTAACCATTTCAAACATAAAGCATTATAACTTAGTTATTGGTAAAACTTCCTTTCTGTAATTTACGTTTCTGCATACAATTAATGTTAATTTCAATTTTTCTAGAATGACTGCTAAACCATTATCTAAATCATTTTTTTCTGATAGAATTTCAAATCTAAGGAATACTTTGGTCTTAAATTTAATTACTTCTCTTGAGCCTCCTCTGCTGATTTCATTGCCTTTACCCATCTCTATCTTGTTCATATAATCCATTACCAAGAGTTTTATAGTCCTTCTGGTACTGATATATGGCCTATTTTTGTCACTGTTCCTTTCCTACCTTTATTTTTGGCACAAATTTCTCTTGTGTACAGTCAAAAATTGCAAAAAATGCCTTTTATTTAATTTTCCTTGTTCTTTTTCCTTATTCTTAATTTAGCCTTTTAATTATTGTCCTTCCTTATTCTTTTAATCCCTCCCCCCTTGCGCAGGTGAATACCTGTGCATCTGGTTTGAGAATATTCAAAAGTATGTTTTTGTGCAATAACCTGTCATTCTTACCCCCCTCTGGTACCACCATATAGATTGTTCATAAGGCAATAATCTACATGGTATTGAACAGTCTATATGCTATAACAATTTGTTTGTTATTGAATTTGAACAATTTTCATCTGAGGTGGTCGTTCTATTAGCACCATTTAAAATACATTTAATTAGTCAAATAGCATATTGAATCAAATCATAATTCAAATCATAAATGAAATCAAATATTTGTTAATAGTCAGTGTTAATCTTTCTTTAATTTTCAACTGTAGCCTTAAATTAATTACTTATACCCGTTTTATTGACAAATAACATTCGAGTACCCATTATGATCTATTTTAAAATGTCATTTGTCGATTTGTATTTTCCTTCATGACTTGTCTTAATTCGCACTGTGATATGACAATTACTTGAATTAGTCGCTTATCATTCATTATTGTCATTTGTTTTCTGATTTTTCATTATCGTTTTTACATTGTTTTTGATATATTCTTTAATTCAATATTTTTCTTTCTGGTGGGGTTATTATTAAGTTGCTACTAGTATATTCAATGGCTTTAACATTACATTTAAAGACAGTTTGGTTGATGTTGACTATTGTTTGAACTTGTACTCATCTCTGTTGATTCTCTTTGCACAACTCCTTGAAAGTTTCTTATTCTGCAACTTTTCATTTAAAGTTCTTCTTTTTCCATTCATGAGATCATTGTGAGTTGTAATTGGCTTTTTCCTTTTCTCTCATTGGCAAGGGAAGGTCATTGCCAGCATGTCCTTGAAACCTCACTCGCTGTTGTGGGGGTTTCCTGGAGTCGTTTGGCGTATTTTAAGTTGAGAGCCATGGACTCAAATGTCAGTTTGCTGATCAATGTTCAAGCTTCTTCTGAGATGACAAGGCACTGTCACTGGTTCTTTTTGTTTGAATCGTCCCAGAAACCTTCCTGGAACTGAACTGTTCTCATCTGTGAATGAAACCTTCATTATTTCTGTTAGTTCAGTTAGTGACAACAACAATTTAAATCATCTGCTCATCTGGCCCATTGTCCTTCTTGGTGTCATCTGTAAAATGATCATGTGGGCTGAGTGGTGTTCTGGCTTCTTTTGTGTGTTTTCTGCTCATTAGCAGTAGGGCTTTACCCCTATATTACTTTTTACAATTAGTCAATTCAGTTCAGTTATCTCATTGTTTTGAGTCCCACTATCAGCATACTAGTTATCAGACTTGGACAACACTCAACCCACTTTGCTAAAAGACAAAAGTTACAAGACAATATTTCAGTCTTTTGACAAAACGTCAGCTCCATCATGATATTCTGAAAAGAAAGTCAGATGTGTTATGCTCCATCATGATATTCTGAAAGGAAAGTCAGATGTGTTAGGCGCTGCGCAAAATGTAGCATCATTTTGTTTTCTTTTACAATTTTTTTTTCCCATTTTCTTTTTCTATTGTCACTATAGTTTCGACCAGGATATTAACCAAATCCATCCATGGTCATTATTTTATTGGGCAGAATATGCCCTGTGGGCCCACATATGAAATTTAGATACAGCTGTAGGCAAAATAATTGATTTGCCTTAGTGTACACTCATTCATTCATAATCAGTCACTCATCGGCCATCACACATTCTTCTTCCGCAGGTTGTGCTCTAAATGCGGAACTTACAAATTTAGCTGTGGAATTCCAAAGGTCTGACAGACAACATCACAACAGCTATTCAAACACTATTCAGAATTGTCAGTTATCTTAATGCTTAGTTTACCACTGTTGTTATAATCCCTTTTTTCTTGTTTTTTCCCAAACTCTAATAGATTAAATATTTCAGAATAATAGGCCTTAGTATGGTGCAGTTGAGAGTAAGACAGCCAATTGTAATTTCTCAAATGCATTTTGTCATTTGTTTGGTCTACTTTTTCATATTCTTTTTGTTTTTTGCTCATGAGCTTCTTTAAGAATAAAATTGGAGATCTCTGCCTAATCTTGGATCCATGGCCAATAACATTTCCATCTCATTTTCCCAGTTTTGACAGCATTTTTAATTTCATATTTTTGGACTTTTGGAGTTATTTATCCTTCTCCAATTTATCTCTCTAAAAAATTAAAACAAGATGGAGTGACCAGTACCATTGTTTTGCAAACAAAAATAATCATTCTTTGACATTTTGTGTCTATCTTTTTCTTTGCCAGAGAATAATTCTATCATGCCTTTAGCCCTATAGTTGTCTAATATAATAGCCCTCACTATACCAAATCCAGCCTCAGTTTTAACTATGTAGTGAGTTGAGCACCCACTTCTCTGTATTTTCTTTTCTTATAGAGCTGGACTTGTACCTATTGAAAAAGCAGAGAGGGTTAGTTTAGCAGAGAATATAAAGAATTGCCATGAGACCAGTGAATAATCAGAATGAATAATGTTAATATATTATTTAACCAAATTTGACACAGTCTCTAGAGTGTTCATTAGGTCTGTCACACCTGTGGTGCCGTAAGGGTCAGTTCTTCTGTTTTTAGATCAGTGTCTGTTGACATGTTTTTCAGCCTTGCTGTCACTCAAAGGCCATTGCAGAGTGGAGAATAGGCTCTGCTGTTTCTCTGTCTCTTCTCAGTTTGGGCTTTTGATCAATCCTGTAACAGTTTTGCATCTCAGGATTTGTCATTGTCTTTAGGAAAAGTCTCAAGTGAAAGATTCACCTTTTCCAGTCTTTGCATTAACTCAATCTTTCTGAGTCTTTTTGAACTTCAGGAGGGGAGCTGAGAACCCCTCACCCACTCTCTTCTTCTTCTCTGCATTCGTGTCTCTGCATTCATGTCTTTGCCCTTTGCCCTCTTGTTGCTTCCACAGGACACAGAAGCAATCTGTAATTTGAATACTCAGAGATCTGCATGAATCAAATTGAACTTTTACATATAAGCTATTAGCTCTTTATCTACATGCCACTTTTTTAACCTGCATCTTTTCACTATTTATTTTATATAAAAATCTCACTGGTTGACCATAGCATTTCCCTCATTCTATTAGTAAGCAGTTCTTCATTGCAGGAAAAAGCAATATCAGCAATAATATAACTCTGATGATCTGAGAATAATTCAATTAAATAATTTTCCCTATCATAAAATCAGGCTTCAATCTTTCTTCTATATTTGCATGCTGTATTCACAATAATCTAGTATGTTTCTCAACTATCATCAAGGAATTCCTCTTATTTTTTACTCTCATCAACTTCTGTAAAGTATTTTTGACTTTTGAAACTTGGTCACTCAATCTCGCTAACCTTCAGCACACTGCACCAGTTATTTTTCTCTTAACACAAACTTATTAATCTGCAATGGAATACTTTTTCCACACTGTCGTCAGGGATAATGAGATACAAATTTTAGACGTCTTCAGATATAATATATAATATATTAAGCACGTGCAATCTTATTTATATTCATCTATTAATATTTATCATTACATTTATTGATTAAATATATATCTTATTATTTTAACTTATTTTATACTACAATATTCTTCTAAGTTAATATCTTGAAACAATTGTTTTCCCTTACTTTTCTTTCTTTCTTTTTCTAATACACACCATTTCAGTCCCTTCATTCACAGGTCAGTCACACATTCTCTGTCCCTCCAAGCAACCAGGGTCAGAGGTCACTTATTTTCAACCACAGGCACAGTCACACAAGACACAGGATCCCATAAACACTCACACACACACACACTATTCTGTACTCCCTGTCAGATCTGAATAATACATTAAAATATTCACTTCTCAACACAATGACACTTTTAACTATCCTATTCCATAAACCTCTGTGATTCACTTCCTCAACACAACAGAGTGAAATAAGACCTTAATTCCCCTGAGCAGACTCTTATTAGATTAATAAGGTACCCGGAAATTGACTTTATCTGCAATCATGCTCATTTGTATCCTTCAAGGCCCTCTTACAAATGTCTGCAGATCAACCATCTATAGGCTATAAGCTAAACTACACCTGTATCAATCAATGCCCACTTACAGGTATAAAACATCAATAACTGATATCCTTATATCAGTACGCTTGTCATCCATCGAGGCCCTCTTGACAAGTAACACAAAACTTAACTGATATCCTTATCAGTGAATTCAAACCCTCTGTGTGCATGCTTTTTGCTCATCATCCTTCGAGGCCCACTTGATGAACAAACACAGAACCTTACGTACGTACGTCAAAACTCTTTGCGCTAAATCAGCATTACCAGTAGTTATAGAATCCACTCAGGATTAAACAAGCACTAGCAAACACTATCGGGAGCCCCCCCGCGCTTTTACCAACTACTTGACATCTACAAAGACAATGCATGCAATTTTTCTGATATCAAACACTCCTTTTCACTTTTTAAGTTCTTTAAATTTGGAGAAGCTTTTCTTACCACATCCGGGCCACTGGTGACTTACACACACCTTATTCAAAAGCAAAAACTGCTCACCTCAAAGTACAGCGCCAACTGTTGTCTGTGTCAGTCACCAGCGATCCCTTCGTGGCTCCTTCAGCTCCTAAGCCACGTCCTGCCGGGGTCGCCATTTGTTGTGGTTTAATTCTTTTCAGGGTCTTGTCTGCAGAGGGACACTCGGCTTTGTTTGTTAATAAAGTCTAATTTTTTCTGATGTCAAATATCTCTGAAGTCATTCCCCTGAAAAGAATTAAACCACAACATTCACAAGAACACATAGCATGGAGCATTAGCACATAGCATTTCTAGTGTTAAGCCGGTCGGCAAGGTAGTCAATAGAGATGCGCGGATGGCCTATTATTTCATCCGCAACCACATCACAAAACTCATCATCCGTCCGCCATCCATCCGCACCAACGTTTTTTGACCAAGCCGCACCCGCCCGCCATTCGCTGATTGTTTTAAGGTCTGTGGGCGATGCAAGGCACTGCTGACGCGAGCCGCGAGGCTAGAAAATCTCTTGCCTGTTCTAGAAAGGATACTGATCCAATGCAGCAAAGATATTTAAAGGCTAATGTCCCTACTAGTATTGCCTATTGGCTATGTTGTATCCCCAGAATATCAGCAGTGAACGCCGTCTCCGATCAGCGCACAGGGACAAAAATAAATAAATAGCCTAAATAAAACGCACATCGGCAAACCTGACCTTACCTGACTAGGCTACTGTACAATTTTATCATTGTAATAAAAAACGCATTTTGGCACATAGTTTCAACATGCTGCTATTACTACTAATTAATGCCTATTGCACTTTATTTTTTAGCAAAAAGAAAGAAAGCTCTAATAAAATAACAAGTCATTCACATTATAGGCTAATACACACTGCCATGTCAGGGTGACGACTAGGACGAGCCTGTTCTGAAGACTCACGTTAATTTTGACTTCATGGGAAGAGAGCGCGTCTTTTTCAGGCAGACAATGCAATTCATTTTATACTAGCAGGCCTTACAATCATTTGATTGGTTCAACCACCACCCGAACAAATTTAATTGAAATATTATTTTTCATCAAGTCATCTGCCCGATCCGCGGTTTATCTGCGGAGTCCGTGGCTGTAACCGCCAACCGCGCATCTCTAGTAGTCAAGGCACACATATATAGCAAAACATGTGGTCCATGAGGAAAAAAAGTACATATGTTTTGGCAATAGATCTGCTGTTTTGGGGGTGTTTGTTCTATCCCTTCCTGTCTCCTGGCTATGTCGTCATTGTGCAGATAAATGCATATCTGCCGATGCAGCAGCTTGTTTTCTCACTCAACAGCACATGTATATTACTTGTATTGTCTATTCCTCCCATTACCCGGTGCAACGGTGTATTGTGAAAAGTTTACAAATGTGTATCAATAGTCTCTTCAGCTGTGCACAATAGCTTTATTGGCATTGGCTATGCACATGTGTCTGTTACATGTCTGTTACATGTGCAGCAGCAGCAACATGTCTTACATGCTCTCAGCAAAAAGGGGGAAGATACCAAGACCAAATACAATAACATTGCCAGTCCATTACCATGCCAATCTCTATTTCCATATCCGTCTCCCGAGAGATGTTATGACAGAACTTAACAGAGCCAAACATGTTACAACATCACTGGTCCACATTCGTGCATCGTGAGTAATGACATACTTCTCAATGAACAAGACATAGGGAAAATTGGATTTAAAGGTGACATATTTATATTATGCCCCTTTTCACAAGATGTAATATAAATCTATGATGTCCCCAGAATGTGTCTGTGAAATTTCAGCTCAAAATACCCCCCAGATCATTTATTATAGCTTGTCAAATTTCCCCCTTTTTGGGTTTGAGCAAAAACTCACCTTTTGTGTGTGTCCCTTTAAATACAAATGAGCTGCTGCTCCCCCGCCCCGTTCAGAAGAGAGCCAATCCTTTACATGAGCTTCGGATACTCTGGCAATAAACAACACGCAAATCTCACTCGTCCAAAGACCCAGAAATGTCCAGTAGCGAGTGCAGCCTTACGGAGAGACTCAAGAAGAGCAACTTTAGACGCACCAGGACGTTTCTGAATGGTATGTGGATACATTTATGTAGTTATTGTGGAGTTACATTGATTCATCTCATCGACTTTCATGTATTGTCATGTTTAACTTTTACACAAGTTGACACAGTTCCCTGAGGTCTTTATAAGACAGCTGTGACATATTTTGGTCAAATAGTTCTCAATGCTCATCTGTGCAGCCAAAAACATAACATTTTGCTTGCTTTGTTCAAACTTTTGCCATTGCGTTAGAACTGGTTACACTGTTGTTGCTTGCGAAAACCAAATGGCGCGCCGTGGGTGGAAACGTACAGATTAAGGGGCAGTGATATTATAAGATCCCCTTCCTACATCAGAATCAGATCTCATACCAATGATCTACAATCACTAGGTGGCAGTAGAGACCATGTTGAATTCAGCATTCAGCAAGTTCTTTTTTACATTGTTAGCTACTGATATTTAAAGTTACATTTTCAGAGCATTTAACAATTAACTGACACTTAAATGCTTGAAATAAAGAACAGACATTATAGATTCAAGTTCAATTTATTTTATTTTATTTTTAAATCACATTTAAAAACAGCAAGGCTGACCAATGTGCTGTACAGTTAAAAAAAGAATTCATAAAACAGACTTCATAAAAACATGAAGAAAATCAATAAACTAATTAAATAGAGTATTAATGACCAAATTATTCAACCATATTAAATGTATTGCCTTCAAATATGTTGTTGTAAGTTCATGATGAAAATATTTGTCGAAGTGAAATGCACCACTAAACCTCTGGATGTTACTGCTGTACGTGAGCGTACAGAGACTGCTCCTGAATGATTTTTGATTTGGTCCTTCTAGTGTTCAGAGGTTTCTGACCAAAACTAATGGATGCGTAATTCATGCTGGCTTCATTCTAATATCAAGAGAGAAAACAATCTCCAATTACGAGAGGAAAAATTACACATAATGTGGCATTATGCGTTTTTAAAAACCCTGACAGAAAAATATATTATCTAATATTAAATTGATAAAACAGATAAATTGATAAAATTTAGAAAAAGATGGAAATGGAAGATAATTGTGTACTTACTTGATTCTCCTGTGGTGTGGGCACTTTGGGAAATTAAGAAACAGTCTTGTCATTATAAATGGCAGTTGTGTTATTCAAAATTTGATATTGCATTGCCATAATAAATTAATCCTATTCAGAAAGTCTTACCTTTTTTCTGACCCCTGCATAGTTTTATTCCCAGAAAAACAACAAGAGCCAAAAATATGATGTTTGAAATTCCAAGAGCAAGAAGAGTTGGATTCACATCTAAGGAAATAAAATGAAACAAATTTTATATCTTTTGCTTGGATTATTATATATTTTTAATAATTTTATATATATTACATTCATTAGATCAGTTCGGTATCATGTACTCATGTAAATGAATGAAATGCTTTTCCAGAGAGGAACGATCAAACCAAATATCTCAACATCTTAAACCAGATATTTGCATTTCACCTTACCTCTAATATTGAGTTGAGTTCCTTTTCCAAACAGTATCTCTCCACATGCGGCCGCAGCGCAGTAGTAAATCCCAGCATCAGAGTCACTGATGTTGCTCTTGAGGAGATTGTAGACGCAGCTCTGCGTTTGAGACTCACTGCTGTTCTTACACTGACCATTTCTCTCTCCTTTGGTGTAAAGGACTCCTTGAGAGTCTCCCAAGCTTTGTCTGAACCAGTAGACGCTGTGTTCTCCAGCACAACTCTCACTGAAGATGCTGCACTGCAAATTCACTGAATCCCCTGGATGAAGCGTGTCGATCAAAGACTGCTGAAGAGTTGTGTGTGCTACGGCTGCATCTTGACAAAGGGACATAAAAGGAACTTGAAAAAGCAAGGCCAAAAGTCATCCAACACAATCCCCACAAAACATAAATAATAAGCAAGTAAATATACCTCTGACAACTAATGTAGTGCCTGCACCCATTCCAATCTTCCAGTTTGATGCGGCTACACAGTAATATGTTGCTGAGTCTGAAGGCTTTGTCTGTAAAATGGTCAGATTAAAATGATCATCTCCTTTGGTAACATTAAAACGATTAATTTTCTCAAAGTCCTTATTCCAGCTGGGTTGTTTATAGTGTAAAGACACAATCTTTAAAGATTTTCCTTCAGCCGTCTGTTTAAACCATGCTGTTGAATCCAGAAACTCTGAAAAGTTGCAGGTTAAGTTCACATCCTCTCCAGACTGAACTATTTTTAAATCTTGCTGAACAACATTCACTTCAGAAGCGCAGACTGCAAAAGGAAGCACACATTAGATACTTTAGAGTTGAATGTGTTATAAAGTGTAAATAGGTTGTTTATATGTTTACAAAGCATAAGCATACATATTGTTGAGGAAAGCAAAAGAATGAAGTAATATCTCATGATCAGTCCTCTTCCAAAATTGTCCCCTGGCTTGGAATTCCCCTGAAAAAGCAAACGAATGAGCCACACCATCACACATGCTAAAGAATAAGGGTAGATCACTAGACGGTGTCCTTATCATGTGTCCATCTGTCTCTGCTTCAGTCAACTGAGGCACATGTGCACATTCACCTTAACCTTTCTGCCGTCACACACTGTCGCCACATCAAAATGTCTAAAAAAAAATCGAACCCAACCATCTTTCCGTTGCTCCAAAAAACCTCTTTCATTTATTAGGAAATGCTTTATAAATACTATTGCTTAGTTATCCAGTTTTTAGCAACTAAAGTTGGCCTCTCTGAAAACTCTGGTTAATGTTTTTTATTGCTACTAAAAATGCATTTAGTGGTTTGACACAGAAAAAAAGCAGGAAATAAGATGTTTCAAAGAAGCATGTAACCAGAAAACAATCCTTTTAAGGGCCTCATATAAAAGTCACTGTTTTAGTAGGCCTACCAATGGTGAGTGTCCAAGATATTTTAAATTAAATTAATTTTATTTAAAAATAATAATAATTTAATTTAATTCATGTTTTGAATCAATGGTTTGGCAGATGGCAGGGCATGATCAAGTTTAAAGGGGTCCTATTATGCCCTTTTACGAAGTCTTGATTTTGTTTTGGAGGTGTACTAGAATATGCTTTCATGCTTGATTGTTCAAAAAACACATTTTTTACTTATTTACTTATTTAACATTATTACAGCACTTCTCTCCCCAGTCTTTGGTTACTGTTTCGATGAAGCCCCTCCTTCCGGATTACAAAATGTGCTGTGATTGGTTAGCTGGCCCAGTGTGTTGTGATTGGCACCGCTTAGTGCGTGTTCTGGAAAGTCACGCCCCTTACCATAACAGCGAGTGCTACTCAAATGTAAATATTAAAGGGGTCATCGGATGCCCATTTTCCACAAGTTGGTATGATTCTTTAGGGTCTTCATGTAAAGTTTTTAACATACTTTGGTTAAAATTACTCAATGGTTGTGTAAAACAACACCCTTTTTACCTCCTCAAAAACAGCTCTGTTCACAGCGACCCATTTCTGTGCATGTCTCTTTAAATGATAATAAGCAACTGCTCACCCCACCACTCTCTTCTGTGGGTGGTGTCGACACAAGACACGTAAAGTGCTGCCTTGGCAACCTGCCTTGGTGGACAGTATACAAATGGCTGAGGGCGGAAATATATTAATATGGGACAGTCCATCAGTGGTCGTGGGCGGAGCATGAGCAATATGACATTATGTCTATAGTCTCAGTCTATAGGTATGTGCGTTTGAATATATGTGCACAGCCTAACATTGAATTATAGAAGTTGATAATGTGTTATGTGTATGCTAGGTCAAAGAGATGTGTTTTTAGTCTGGATTTAAACTGACAGAGTGTGTCTGCTTCCAAAGACTGTTCCAAAGTTTAGGTGCTAAATAGAAAAAGGATCTACCGCCAGCAATTGATTTTGATTATCAACTTGCCGGAATTTTGAGATCGCAATAGACGTGAAGGACTATAATGTGTTAAGAGCTCGCTCAAGTACTGGGTAGCTAAACCATTTAGTGCTTTTTAAGTAATCAACAATATTTAAAAAATTATACAATGTTTAATAGGGTGTTGTAGTGCATTGTTGACAGAACGGGACTAATGTAGTCATACTTCCTGGTTCTGGTAAAAACTCTGCTGCGTTTTGGACCAGCTGTAGTTTGTTTATTATGCACGCAGGGAAACCACCCATAAGAGCATTACAATAATCTAGCCTTGAGGTCATGAACGCATGAACTAACTCTTCCGCATTTGTCAATGAGAGCATATGGCGTAATTTAGATATATTTTTAGATGGAAGAATGCGGTTTTACAGATACTAGACACGTGACTTTCAAATGAAAGATTGATATCAAAGAGCACACCCAGGTTCCTAACCGACGACGAAGACTTGACAGAGCAGCCATCAAGTGTTAGACCTACAGTATACAGTATTCTAGGTTATTACGTGAGGAAGTTTTTTGTCCAATAATTAGAATCTGTTTTTTTCAGAATTGTGTAGTAGGAAATTAATAGTCATCCAGTTTTTTATATCAGCTATGCATTCTGTTAATTTTGTGAACTGGTAAGTTTCATCAGGGCGTGAAGAAATATAGAGCTGAGTATCATCAGCTTAACAGTGAAAACTAATGCAAACTTCCTAATGATATCTCCCAAGGGTAGCATGTACAGAGTGAACAACAACGGTCCTTGTACTGATCCTTGTGGTACTCCATATTGAACTTGTGATCGATAAGACATCTCTTCATTTACTGCTACAAACTGATAACGGTCAGATTAGTATGATTTAAACTATGCTAATGCAATTCCATTAATGCCAACATAGTTTTCTAGTCTATTTAAAATAATGTTGTGGTCAATGGTAACAAATGCAGCACTAAGATCGAGTAAAACTAATAGAGAGATACAACCACGATCAGATGATAAGAGCAAATAATTTGTGACTCTAATGAGAGCTGTCTCAGTACTATGGTACGGTCTAAATCCTGACTGGAAATCCTCGCAGATACCATTTCTTTCTAAAAGGGACTTTCTATAAAAAACTTTTCTAGTTGTGAGGACACTGCCTTTTCTAGTATCTTTGACAGAAAAGGTAGATTCAAGATCAGCCTGTAATTGCCTAATTCTGTAGGATCAAGTTGTGGATCAAGGAGCAGTATATTGCCCATCCGGTGTGCTGATGGCAAGGCTTTCATAAATCATGAGTCCAGCATGACACCTATGGACCCCACAGACTGACTTGGAGTTAACCGGCTCTTGCTAAAATTCACTGTAAGGCCCAATCGGGGAATGTGGGAGAGCAGCTGTGTGATTTCCACCACTGCCTGCTCCTGAGAGTGGGAGCAAAGGAGCCAGTCGTTCAAGTACAGAAGCACCTGTATTCCTGTGACTTGGATTGGAGCCAGTGCTACGGCCATACACATGGTGAAGACTCGTTGGGAAAGAAAAAGGCAGAGCGGGAGGACACATAACTGATAAACCTGGTCCTGGAATGCAAAGCGAAGGAACGGCCTGTGTTGTGGAGCAATTGGAATATGGAAGTAATCATCGTTTAAGTATATCGTGGAGAATCAGTGCTGCTGTCTGACTGCCTGGAGAACATCGGTTTTGCGCAACATGTGAAATAGTCAGATCTTCAGGAACTTGTTGAGGTCACGAAGGTCGAGTATGGGCCTTACATCACCGTCTTTTTTTGGAATTATAAGGTATATTGAGAAGAACCCACTGAGCCGTTCTGACCATTCTGCTGGTTAATTGGCACCCTTTTGTTGAGTGAGCTGTTGGAGTCTGATAATATTGTCATCTTGAATCAATTGAAAGCGGGAGGCCACCGTCGGAACTGCAGCTTGTACACCTGAGTTAGTGTTACTATAACCCATGGGTCGGAGGGGTTATATATAACCTCCACTTCTTCATCATCAAAGAACTATCTGTGAGAAAATAGGCAACTTCATATTGGGGGCTTCAACTGAAGATGCTAGTTTCTTGCTCAGTTGCAAATTCATAAGCATAGACTTAATCTGATCAAACTCAGCAGTCGACACATCCGCCTTCTTGTATAAGGGGTCTTCCTTCCTGCCAGCAGAGGCACCGGTTGCTTCAGCATTTTTACTCTTATCTATTGGTGGTGGTAGTGACTCACCTAAAAGTCCTTCCACCATAGTCATCCACGAAGTCCTCCTCTGTGATGAACGGATTCCAATGTTTTTTATTTATTTTTTATTATAATATTCGATGACATGCAATAAGTGCACATGAGAAAATTATAGGGACAGTCTGCAGGAAGTCATGGGGTTAAATAGGGGATGACCCTGAGTCATCATGGTCTCGAGGGACTTTGTGACCAGTGCATTTGCAACGAGAGATAAGATCCAGGGTGAAAAGATCTGTTCTGTTTTCATGTTTAATGAGGTCATTCCATCGACATAATTTTTATACTGTACAAACTGTACAGTATATTCTATATACCCTCACATTAACCCTACCCCCTAATCCTACCCATCACACTTTCAGTATTTTTACATTTTCAAAAAACATCACTTAGTATGATTTATAAGCTGATTTCCTCACCAAAAAATGTCCCCACAAGGACAAGAATTTTGGATATTGCCTTCGTTATGCCCTCTTTTTGTAGGGTTTACCAGGCCACCCCCCCAACCCCACCCCCCCCCCCCACACACACACAGGTATTCCTATCATTATGATGACATTCAATAAGCGTAGTGGTTTTTATACTGATCTAATGACATTTTCTTGCCCCTAACCCTAAACCTACCCATCACTGAAAACTTTCAGCATTTTTACATTTTCAAGACATTTAGACATCATGCTTTATATCAGAGAACTTCACCTTAGTTTTCTACAGTAATGATTTAAAAAAAGAAGAAAAATGGACTGGTTATTTTTTCGTATTTCAGAAAACATGTTAGTACCATAAAGTCAATAAAAATGTACCAAAATGTTATGGAATCAATAGAGAACACATAAGGAGTTTTAATGTCAGTTTGTGTTTAATTTGAATGTTTTAGTGGAATGTTTCAATTAAATTGCATTTTTGCTGAAGGAAGAGTCTGTTTGCCTGAATATGCATTAAGTATAAAAAGAGACATACAGCAAGATACAAAAACAATAATGGATAAAGCTTTTTTAGTTATTTACTTGCACAACAGAAATGTGAAGCCACGCATTTATATTACATTGTTACATTTTGTGAGGGGACATTATAGGCATGTATGTAGATATCACAGAACATGCATCTTACACAACACCATTTATGTAAAATTACTTTGTAAGCTAAAAATCATGTCTTACATTTATACTACAAACAAGGAATTTGTGGCATGTGCTTTGAGAAATTATCATCTTATTTTAGATACTTTCAAGTATCAAAAACACAATATTATTTAAGTACAGTGTAAGTTAATATACAGACAAGACCATCTGGTTTCTGTTCTATATACATGACCATATGTAACCAATTATGTAAAACTCAAATAACATGATAAAAAGGTAAGGAAATTACAGAACAATATGAAAAAGACTTGTGATGTGACATTAATAGTTGCAAATCTGGTATGTATACACACTGTTAAAGCAGTACTGAAAATATACAGTAAAACATGTTTTACCTCATAAACTAGGCTTGAATGGGAAACTGTTACTTCTGTTTTGCGATTATTGGCATTCTTTCACTATACATGCTGTATGTCACCAGAGAGTGTTCTTGAGTGATCTTTACTCTGAGTCCATTTGCAATGAAAGAATTGTGAGCTGCATAACTCAGAATGTCTTCACCCTACAATAATGCAGAAGAAGAAACAAACATTCAAAGACATTGTCACATACATTGAGAAAAAAAGTCAAGTCTTTTAAGGAGACCCACTAGCATAATCATTTGCACGTGATAAGACTTAATGTATGATTCAAATTAATAAATATATGATTTGAATCTCAAACATAAAACCAGAAACTTACTTGACTCTCTTGGGTTTTGTGGATTGTGGGTGAATAAAAAAATTGTTTTATTAAAAAGGTAATAAAATATAATATTTCTGTAGTGGCAATTGTTGTATTTTCATAAATATTGTTAAAATAAATAATCTACATGTCTTATCAATGTGTGGTAAAAAAGAAACCTTACCTTTATTTGGATTCTGGCATAGTTTTATGGCCAGAAAAACAGTTGAAGTAAAAAATATGATGTTTGAAATTCCAAGAGCAAGAAGAGTTGGATTCACATCTAAGGCAATAAAATGAAACAAATTTTATATCTTTTGCTTGGATTATTATATATTTTTTACATTCATTAGATCAGTTCGGTATCATGTACTCATGTAAATGAATGAAATACTTTTCCAGAGAGCAAATATCAAACCAAATATCTCAACATCTTAAACCAGACATTTGCATTTCACCTTACCTCTAATATTGAGTTGAGTTCCTTTTCCAAACAGTATCTCTCCACATGCGGCCACAGCGCAGTAGTAAATCCCAGCATCAGAGTCACTGATGTTGCTCTTGAGGAGATTGTAGACGCAGCTCTGCGTTTGAGACTCACTGCTGTTCTTACACTGACCATTTCTCTCTCCTTTGGTGTAAAGGACTCCTTGAGAGTCTCCCAAGCTTTGTCTGATCCAGTAGACACTGTGTTCTCCAGCACAACTCTCACTGAAGATGCTGCACTGCAAATTCACTGAATCCCCTGGATGAAGCGTGTCGATCAAAGACTGCTGAAGAGTTGTGTGCGCTACGGCTGCATCTTGACAAAGGGTCATAAAAGGGACACTTGAAAAAGCAAGGCCAATAGTCATCCAACACAATCCCCACAAAACATAAATAATAAGCAAGAAAATATACCTCTGACAACTAATCTAGTGCCTGCACCCATTCCAATCTTCCAGTTTGATGCGACTACACAGTAATATGTTGCTGAGTCTGAAGGCGTTGTCTTTAAAATGAGCAGAGTAAAATGTTTATCTCCTTTGGTAACATTAAAATGATTCATTTTCTCAAAGTCCTTATTCCAAGTGAGTTGTTTAAAGTGTAAAGACACAATCTTTAAAGATTTTCCTTCAGCCGTCTGTTTAAACCATGCTGTTGATTCCAGAAACTCTGAAAAGTTGCAGGTTAAGTTCACATCCTCTCCAGACTGAACTATTTTTAAATCTTGCTGAACAACATTCACTTCAGAAGCGCAGACTGCAAAAGGAAGCACACATTAGATACTTTAGAGTTGAATGTGTTATAAAGTGTTAAATGTTTGAGTTGTTTATTATGTTTACAAAGCATAAGCATTTAGTTATATTTATATTTACATATTGTTGAGGAAAGCAAAAGAATGAAGTAATATCTCATGATCAGTCCTCTTCCAAAATTATCCTCAGGCTTGGAATTCCCCTGAAAAAGCAAACGAATGAGCCACACAATCACACACGCTAAAGAATAAGGGTAGATCACTAGACTGTGTCCTTACCATGTGTCCGTCTGTCTCTGCTTCAGTCAACTGAGGCACATGTGCACTTTCAGCTTAACTTTTCTGCTTTCACACACTGTCGCCACATCAAAATATCTAAAAAAAATCGAACCCAACCATCTTTCCATTGCTTAAAGAAAAAACGTCTTTTTTTTATTAGGAAATGTAATAGAACTATTTAGTTACCCAGTTTTTAGCAACTAAAGTTGGCCTCTCTGAAAACTCTGATAAATATGTTTTTTTTTATTGCTATTAGAAATGCATTTTGTGGTTTGACACATAACAAAAGCAGGAAATAAGATGTTTCAAAGAAGCATGTAACCAGAATACAATCCTTTTAAGGGCCCCTTATAAAAGTCAGTGTTTTAGTAGGCCTACCAATGGTGAATGTCCAGTATATATTAAATTAAATTAATTACATTTTAATAATGAATAAATAAATAAAATAATTAATTTCATGTTTTGAATCAAGGGGTTGGCACATGGCAGGGCATGATCAAGTTTAAAGGGGTCCTATTATGCCCTTTTACGAAGTCTTGATTTTGTTTTGGAGGTGTACTAGAATATGCTTTCATGCTTGATTGTTCAAAAAACACATTATTTTTTTACTTATTTAACATCATTACAGCACTTCCCTCCCCAATCTTTAGTTCCTGTTTCGATGAAGCCCCTCCTTCCAAATTACAAAATGTGCTGTGATTGGTTAGCTGGCCCAGTGTGTTGTGATTGGCACCGCTTAGCGTGTGTTCTGGAAACGTGGAAAGTCACACCCCTTACCATAACAGCAAGTGTTACTCACATGTAAATATTAAGGATGGCGTCAATTTCAAACCAATTCAAGCCTGATTCAGACTTAAGTATGTTAACAAGCAAGACGTTCATAGATACGATGTTATACACCGTTTAATCATGATATTTTTTGGAAAATTATGGTAATACAAACAGTAATCGATCACAAAATCGTGGTTATTCTTCCTAAGGGACTGTGAACAGCCGTACAAAAAGTGAGAGATTACAAAAGCTACATTAAAGGTAGGGTAGATAGGATTTTTATAAAAAACTTTTTTCCAAATTTGTTTAAACTGTCTTTATATACCAATACATAATTAAAATGTAAGTGCTCTGAAAAAGAGAGTATAAAAATCGAGTGACTGTTGACATTTTAATCTGCAATAAACACAGCTCATTGTTTCCATTCGGGACGAAACAATTGATTGGTTTGGGTGACTGTCACTCACTCTTGCAACCATGGCTACCACCCCTGTTGCTAGATCTGCCCATATGCGCGTGCACCCGTTTGATTTGAGAAGTGCAAGAGAGGCGCGGAACCTACGAAGAGTAAAATTATGGCAGAGAAAGAGCATTCAAAATTCAAAGCACCTGCATATGCAGTCAGCGAAGGCAAACAAGGCAAAAACTACTTCCTCGGACCCTGGTTGCCCGCACTCTTGAACGACCTCCTCTGCTTCGCCCTCGACCCCGGACCTGTCCTCGAACCGACGATGCGGTACTTGTCACCGGAGTGTAACATTAGTCCTCATCAGAGTCAACAATGTTTTCATCATGGAAACTCTTACATGCAAAACACCGTATATGTTATGAATCTTACACGAAATTCACCTTCATCACAGTGTAACTGATGGTAATGGAAAAACGTGTATCAATGCAACCTGTTTTTAGCTTTGCCTTATAAATATAACTCGTTACCTATAGCCTAAATATAGCTTGTTACCGAATCAAACAAAGTATATTTTAAACTTTACCAGTATCGATATGCTAGCTTGATAGTGAGTACTAAAATAAATCTTATTTGTTTATATTTATAGTGATAAAGTTAGGTATTTTATTACATGTGATTCTGACATGATGTCACTGCATGCACTGCGCTCCTTCCTCTCCGCTCGTCTCAGGTAAACAAGAAGGATGAAAAGTCCTAAAGCAGTGTATTTGTACTCCTTATTGGAAGATTTTGGTTTTATAAATTGAATAATGTCCTACTCCCCTTCTTTATATATTTATTTGTTCGTCTATTTTTATTTTTATTATTTTATTTTATTTATTTATTTTACCTTGCCTTCAATTTACTTAGCCTACTGATGGGAATGATATGTATATTGAGATGTAATATTTGTATGTACGCTCAGGTTTGTTTGTAAAATCTGAAACAACGAATGCCTTAATGTTCTACAAATATGTCAATAAAAAAAAAAAAGCTTTGCTCTCTTGCCAGCAGAGGCACCGGTTGCTTCGGCATTTTTATGCTTACCTGTTAGTGGTGGTAGTGACTCACCTAAAAGTCCTTCTACCATAGCTATACACAAAGTCCTCCACTGTGAAGAACGGATTCCAAATGTGTGTGTGTGTGTGTGTGTGTGTGTGTGTGTGTGTGTTTAAATAATATTCTATGACATGCAATATGTGCACATGAAAAAATTATAGGGACAGTCTGCAGGAAGTCATGGGTTAAATTAGAGCTGGGCGATTTTTTCCCCTAAAAAAATCTGCGATTTTTTTATAAAAAACTCGATTTACGATTCGATTCGATTCCCCCCCCCCCCCCCCATTTAAAACAAAATAACTGCGAACTGTAAATATATTTTAAAAATATATATTTATTGTATTTAATTAAAGTGCATCACCATAAACAAATTTTTGTTTGTCTGTTAGGATAGTCACTGTCAAATTACACGATTTTGACTCCTAAAAATCTTGTCATGTCGTGGACAAGAAACATGTCAGACTACACGTTGTTTTACGACCAGTCATCGCGAGCCGTCTCACACACTCATTCACTCGCACATATAGGCTACACAAGCTCACTCACATAGCCTACACACACACACACACACACTCACTCATTCACTCGCTCACATACAGCTCTCTCTCTCTCTCTCTCTCTCTCTCTCTCTCTCTCTCTCTCTCTCTCACACACACACACACACACACTCACACTCACTCTCGCGCGCACACACAGTCACACTCACTCGCTCACTCACTCACTCGCGAACACACACTCTCCCTCACTCTCCCTCACTCACTCACTCACTCGCGCGCCGTCGTCGTGGAGGACCGTTAAAAAATTAAACATGCTAGCCTATATTTTTGTCGTGATGTCGTGAAGCATCGAGGGCTGCGCCGCAGGGAGCGTTCTACGGAAACCCTGAAGGAAGATTTGGCGAATGCAAAGTATTGCACGCTATATAGAAGAGGGGGAGAAAAAAAATCTAAAAAATCGATTTTTTTGAAAATATGAATCGATTTGACCTACCAACTCGATTTTTAAATCAAATCGATTTTTTCCCCAGCCCTAGGTTAAATAGTTGATGACCCGGAGTCATCCTGTTCGTGAGGGACTTTGTTTCTATTAGACTCGACCTGTGCATTTGCAATGAGAGATAACATCCAGCAACGTTTTTTATACTGAGAGCTAATGACAGTTTCTTGGTCCTAACCGTAAACCTACCCATCACAGAAAACGTTCAGCATTTTTACATTTTCAAAAGACATAATTAGACATAACTAATGATTTATACAGAGAATATGACTTCACGTTAGTTGTCTACAGTAATATTTTTTTAAAAAAAGTGACTACATTTTTCGCATTTCAAAAATATGTAAGTACTCTAGCATAAAGTCAATAAAAAAATAAGCCAAAATATGTTATGCAATCAATAGAGAACACATAAGTAGTTTTAATGTCAGTTTGTGTTTTAGTTAAATGTGTTAGTGGAATGTTTAAATGAAGAATTTTTGCTAAAGGAAGAATCTGTTTGGATAATGTAACACATTGTCACTGACACTAGTAAAAAGAGGCATACAGCAAGATACAGAAACAATAATGGATGAAGCAGACTTTGTTTTAGTTATTTACTTGCACAATAGAAACGTGAATCCACACCTATATTACACTGTTACATTTTTTGGGGAACATTAAAGCCATGTATGTGGATATCACAGAACATGCATTGTTTTACACATAACACCATTTATGAAAATTACTTTGTAAGCTAAAAATCTGGTTTTACATTTGCACTATACAAACAAGGAGTTTGTGGCATGTGCTTTGAGAAATTATCATCTTAATTTAGATACTTTCAAGTATGAAAACACCATATAATTTAAGTACAGTTTAAGTTAATATACAGACAAGACTATCTGGTTTCTGTTTTATATAAATGACCATATGTACATGCAACCAACTATATGTAAAACTCAAATAACATGATAAAAAGGTCATGAAAATACAGAACAATATGAAAAAGACTTGCGATGTGACATTAACTTTTGCAAATCTGGTATGTATACACACTGTTACAAAGCAGTACTGAAAATATACAGCAAAACATGTTTTACCTCATAAACTAGGCTTGAATGGGAAACTGTTACTTCTGTTTTGCGATTATTGGCATTCTTTCACTATACATGCTGTATGTCACCAGAGAGTGTTCTTGAGTAATCCTTACTCTGAGTCCATTTGCAATGAAAGAATTGTGAGCTGCATAACTCAGGATGTCTTCACCCTACAATAATGCAGAAGAAGAAAAAAAAAATCAGAGACATTGCCACATAAAATGAGACCCACTAGCATAATCATTTGCATGTGCTAAGACTTACTTTATGATTCTAATGAATAAATATATGATTTTAATCTCAAACATAAAACTAGAAACTTACTTGACTCTCTTGAGTTTTGTAGATTGTGAGTGAAAAAGAAAAACATTCAATCAAGTATAATATTGCTGTAGTGGCTATTGTTGTATTTTCATAAACATGTTATAAATACTGTACATGTCTTATCAATGTGTGGTAAAAAAGAAACCTTACCTTTATTCGGATTCTGACATAATTTTATGGTCAGAAAAACAGTTAAAATAAAAAATATGATGTTTGAAATCCCAAGAACAAGCAGGGTTGTATTCACACCACTCTCTGAAAAGACATAATTCATATTAACAGATCAGTCCATTGGTATTATTTCCCACAATAAATGATTTAAATGCTCCTCCTGAGTGGCAAAATTAAACATGTCTCCAAAACCTTACCTCAAATATTGAGTTGAGTTCCTTTTCCAAACAGTATCTCTCCACATGCGGCCACAGCGCAGTAGTAAATCCCAGCATCAGAGTCACTGATGTTGCTCTTGAGGAGATTGTAGACGCAGCTCTGCGTTTGAGACTCACTGCTGTTCTTACACTGACCATTTCTCTCTCCTTTGGTGTAAAGGACTCCTTGAGAGTCTCCCAAGCTTTGTCTGAACCAGTAGACGCTGTGTTCTCCAGCACAACTCTCACTGAAGATGCTGCACTGCAAATTCACTGAATCCCCTGGATGAAGCGTGTCTATCAAAGACTGCTGAAGAGTTGTGTGTCCAGCTTGAAAAGTGACATAAAAGGAACAGAAATAGTACGAAAAAAATAAATTCAGATGCCTATAAATCAAACAAAGCTAAAATAACAAGCAGTCAAACTTACCTTTAAAAAATAATCTATAGTGCCTGCACCCATTCCAATGCTGTAATATGATGCAATGACACAGTAATATGTTGATGAGTCTGAAGGCTTTGTCTGTAAAATGGTCAGATTAAAATGATCATCTCCTTTGGTAACATTAAAACGATTCATTTTCTCAAAGTCCTTATTCCAACTGGGTTGTTGATTTAAATATAAAGACACAATTTGTATGACTCTTCCATCAGCCGTCTGTTTAAACCATGCTTTTGTTGATTGCAGAAGCTTTGAAAAGCTGCACGTAAGATTCACATCCTCTCCAGCTCGAACTACTTTTACATCTTCCTGAACAACATCCACATTAGAGGACACATCAGAGGAGCAGACTGCAAAATCAAGCAGGTACATTTAATTGACAGAGTTCTGATAAATAGACATTAAATAGAGTTCTGTTGAATAGGAAAGTATTCAAGTATATTTACCTATTGTTGAGAAGAACAAAATGATTAAATAATATCTCATGATCACTTGTCTTCTAAAATTATCCTCATGTTTTAAATTCCCAAAAACAACAAAAACAAAACACGAATAAGCCCAAAACAACCCTTTCACGCCAGGTATAATAGAGGCAGATCAGTAGACTGTCCATACACCATGTGTCCTTCAATCTCTGCTTCAAACAAATGAGGTGCATGTACACTTCTGTCTTATTTATTCACACGGCTTTAAAGCTGATTGGTCATTTGAAAAGGGTTTTGAAGTTGGTGAAAACCACTTCTGTGACAGCAGCCAATCAACTGATGCGGTGGTGGAGTTATACTATATATGCCCAAAAAAGTGAAAATCTGAAAATCACAGACAAATTTCCTACACTGTAACTGAATCTCATAAATGCTAAGAATTTCTTTTTTCAAGAATTGCTTTTTGAAGTTAAAGGAAATATGATTGCATATGCCACTGTGTAGTGCAGTGAGACTGACCCATGTCCTTCATTTCTGTTTGTTTTCACAGGTCTTTTTTCACACCTGTTGCTGCAACAAAACCACAACATGTTAAAACTCAACTATACTTCCATTTCAAAAAAAAAAAAGAGCCTTATTTATATACCGTAGACAGACAACGATTAACAGAACAGAATTCTGTATGACATTTGATAAACTGCCTACTGCATATTAAAACTATAAAGTACACATAACAATGGTTAGCATCTGTATGTATATAAATGTGGTTAATAATTATTTTGATAGTATCATAAGAACAAAAACAGGAAATGAGTCTCTTCACTGAAAGAAATAGCCTAATGCAGTGGTTATTTTTGTGGGTGAGGTAGCAGTAGACACAACACATTTTTATTCATTTTAAAATTATTATTGAAATAATAATATTTATAGTTTCTCTTTTCCCCATAATATTTCAGAGACTTAAATCTCAACCATGACAACTAATGCTGTGTTTTTGTTAAGGCCTTAAATCATTAAAGTCAGAAGTGAATGGGACACGGATTTGTAATTTCAGCACCAAGGACAGAGACACTATAACTAATTTTGCACTGAAATAATACATGACCTAACATAAATCTTTTCATATTCATATTAATGCACAAACATAATTTTCAGAAGTTCAACACTTGAATAAAACACATGCAAACTGATCATAATCTGACAAATCTTCCTCAAAGCAGTAAACCAGGATAGCTATGAAATGCATTATTGTTTCACAATGCAATATTCAATTTAAAAAAAGATGCTTCTTTTGCACAACTGGTTCATTTTTAAAGAGCCTTAAATAAATCTCATGGTCAGATATTGCTTAAATTTAAGTTCTGTTTCAAAGTTAATGTTTTCATAAGTCTTTGATGATCGGATGTAAAGTGGACATTTGAGTTGATTCTTAACCACAAAAGTACCTAAGCCATCATAAAAGACTAAACACACAACCCACACACCAGATCAAAGAGATAAAAGCACTTCAGCTATATTGTGTTCACAGAAATAATGTATTTTTTGCCCACTAACAGGCTCACTATTTGGATTTCATTCACAAAACACATGATCATTTTGGGCCTTGTTTACACCACCATCAAACCTACTGCAGACTCAGACTCTGTCCATATAAGGAGAGGATGTGACTCTAGCTGTCAGAGATAGGCTGCATCATTTCCTGTCGCATGAGAGGCAGGAAGAAACTGATCATTATAGAGTGAGAGTCACTGGGGTGAATGTCAGCGGATGCATTTTCAGCATTTGAAGTGTCTCATTTTAATTAATATAAGTAAGGCTTTTAACTTTTTGAAGCGCAATATATTGTATATATATATATACACATATATAACAACACACACACACACACACACACACACACACACACACACACACACACACACACACACACACACACACACAAGCTTTGAACTATGAGATCTGTTTGCATGCACATGCGTGACACATGCACTTCATGGCTAAAGCAGTTTCCTACCCACAAGACTGACCTCTGTCTGTTTCAAACAGCACACTCTGAATCAAAACCACAGAAACAACATTCAAACAGTCAACCACTGCAAGTTGCTTTGCATTGTTAGAGAAAAAAAAAAACATCTTAGAAAAGTTGAGGCCTAAGAAAAAGTTACAGTAGTTTTAGCTATGATGAGGTAAAATATATAATATTATTATCTTAAAAATATATATCCATTAAACATATAATAGTACCTTGTCAGTCCTTTTAGCCTGTGATCTTAATTATTTGTTGAAGTGTTATTTTTTGTGATTTCAAGTTCAGTAGAAGATGGGTTCAAGAAGGGATTTAACCCATGTTAATATGGGTTAATATTTAAGGAAGACAATGTCCCTATGTTACATTAGCCTAGTTAGGATTCTTTAGTTATGTAAGGGTAACTTCAAATACTGATATCCAAAAGATGATGTATCAATGCTTTAATGTCTTCAAATCCCCATCTTTCCCATTCAGTCAGTCACATTCAACGTCACGTCAGACTGACGTCATGGGGTCTCGGCTGGGAGCCCAATCACCTCCAAGTGGTAACATAATGAGCCAATGGACATTAACCAGTGAGATTTGCGTGCCGAGTCACACCTACCCGGACATATGTGTATAAATAAGACAGGCATACTCACTTTATACATTTTTTGCTTCGGAGCTGAGCGGTTGTACAACGGTCGCTCAATCCTGTCACCCTCAGAAGAGGAAAGTGCACATTTCTCTAAAAGAGAGCAAAAAGCTATTTTCATTGCTATTAGGAGAAAGATCTCAAAAAACACCAATTATTATTGCTATTTGTTGGGTTCTCTCTGCCGGTGTGAAGGCGCCTTCCAGCAGTGTGTGGATCCAGCTCATTCAGTGGATGGACTGTTCATTCAGAGCTTCATTAATCCCTGGGCATTTCGGCTGAAAGAGCAGTTCTACCAGAAAGACTTGGAAGGCGAGATGATATCACAATGACGTTTATTAATTCATAGACCAGAAAATGAAAACAAAAATATTGGATGGTAAAGTTCTTTGGCGCAGGCCCCGTCTGTAGTTCACATTCAGAGGGTATCTTCTGCATATCCTGCCTGAAGATGAAGGTAGGGGCGTAGCCGACCCAGGTACGGACAGGGACTATCCTGGTGGTGGTGGGGAGGATGGAGGTGAATGTTTGCGTCGTCATCTGCAAACTCAAACAAATGTAAGTACCGATCTTTTATACTCCAAGTATTATATAGTGATTGGATAGACCAGAAAGTAATAGGTGACGTAACATTTGAGTCTTCCTGGCAGAATTTTACGCTAGAGCTTTTATTTCCCTAAAAGTGCACGCACGGGCGATCAGCGTCTTTGTCTTTTAGTTAGTTATGTGTTTCTGGATGCGACCGTTTCCTGTCCTCATCTGAAGGCCATGATTGCTGTCTCACATGCCTGGGCAAACCACATGCTGATAAAGCGTTTGCGGATGGTGCATGCCTTCACTGCGAGAGCATTTCCATGTTGACATTGTGGTCGCAACTCTCCTTCTTCACGAAGGTATAAGCCCCTCTGCAGCTACCCTTCCACTGCCGCTTCTCATAGTAGAGGTGCGGGTCTGGTTAGCACTCTGGGAGACCTGAGGGTTACAGTGGGGAGCCTCTCTATCAGGTCTTCCCCCACGGACCTCCCACTCCTCTTGCATACCATGTGCCATCGAGTTGCTGAATTCTGGTGTGGGTCACTCACGTGAGGCACCTTGTATATCATTCGATGCTCCGGATGAGGATCGGATGTTGAACGCTGTATCGGGGAGGGGCCTTTTGTCCTCTTGAGAGGATGAGGAAGCATATCTGACCCCTCCAGGGTTGTAGCTTATGCTGAATCAGATTCAGAGCTGACGGCCATGCTTTTCCAGGCAACGACTAGCATTGGGCTTGAGTGGAACCCTCCACTGTGTCCCAAGCGCTCGCAGTTGGATGATTGGTTCCTGGGTACCGCTCCAGTGCCTTTCTTCGCGGAGGTGCATGAGGAGGTTCAGAAAATGTGAAAAGCACCTTTTACTGCCCGAATCCATTCTTCTGCCTCTTCCACTCTCACTACCCTCGATGGTGGGGCTGCCAAGGGTTACGTGGACATTCCACAGGTGAAGGATGCAATTGCAGTGCACTTGTGGAAATGTTTGCACCTCCCATCCAAGGCAGGTAAGATGACAGCAGCCCTTGCTTCTAACGCTTACTCTGCTTCTGGACAGGCTGCCTCCATCCTGCATGCCATCGCCATCTTTCAGGTTTATCAGGCAAAAGTTCTCAATGAGCTGCACGAGGGTACTTCTGAGCCGGGGTTGTTGCAGGAGCTGTGCATGAGACTGACCTCACCCTCTGGGTGATGACCCGCGGGTCCTTGGCCAAACGATGTCCACCTTGGTGGTTCAGGAATGGCATCTTTGGTTGGACCTGGCTGAGATGAAGGACGCCGACAAAGTTCGCTATCTCAGCACCCCATCTCCCAGGCTGTTCTCTCCGGCCACACTGTCGAGGACTTTGCCCAGCAGTTCTCGGCACCCCATCTCCCAGGCCGGCCTCTCCAGTCACACTGTCGAGGAAATTTGCCCAGCAGTTCTCGGCACCCCATCTCCCAGGCCGGCCTCTCCAGTCACACTGTCGAGGAAATTTGCCCAGCAGTTCTCGGCACTACAAAAGGAAATTGAGGCCATCCTGCCCCTAAACTCTCCAATCGTGCAGCAAAAATCGTGCAGCAAAGCGGCCCTGAGACGGGAGGCCCAGAGATGGAGGGAGCAACTCTGTCCCAGGAGACAGTGAACGCATTTATTTCTGTTCCGCCGCTGGCCCCAGGAAGCTCTGCTTACTCACTCTTAGCCACATCCTCATTCGCCACGGGCATGGAGTTCGCATTTTGGGGACGTAACGTCGAACGTGACTGACTGAATGGGAACAAATAGGTTTCTAATGTAACCCCCATCCACTGAAGGAGGTAATTGAGACGTTACGTCCCTCCTGCCACAGCCCTGAACCACTGCTGAATGGCCAGGATCCTGTCTCGGCTCCTCAGCAAACATGAAGTGAGTAATGACTGTCCTATTTATACCCATATGTCTGGGTAGGTGTGACTCGACATGCAAATCTCACTGGCCAATGTCCATTGGCTCGTTTTGTTACAACTTGAAGGTGATTGGGCTAGACCTAGACGTTCTTGGTATCAAAAGAAACCTCTTTACATTTCATAATTTATAGTGTGTAGGATGTAATGATAAAATGCATCATAATATTTTTACCAAACCTTTGTGTAAAAACTGCACAAATTCTCCATGCCACCATAAACATGCAAATAGGGATAAGATGTTCTCCTGAACATCTTTGATTGATTGGTCACCTCACCAAATGTGTGTGAACTGATAGGGCCTTTAAGAGTTCTCTGATCAGTTCAGATCTTCGCTCTATGTCTTTTGAGACACTACATTTCCTGTCTCCTTCCGGCGTCTTTATCTTCAAGTTACCTTCATTGGATTCAACATGGACCACCCAGAAGAACCCAAACGAACGCTTCAGCGCACTCCTGACAAAATCATCAAGAATTTCCAGAATTCACTGTATCTGGACTTGTTCAGCAACAGAAGTCAATGCAAGTACCCGTATTTAAAGCCTTTACAAGTTATTGTGCCCCTTTTAAGGTGACCCTGATTCTTTGATGTTTCTCGTACATTGTGGTTAACTGATTGTAATCTTGCCATCCTCTTCTCTTCTCTCTCTCTTTCTTTACTTTTCTTTACTTTCTTTATTCTGTATATAATCTTTGCTTAGTTTAGTTGTGTGTGTAGCCTACCCATAGTTTTGTTTATTAAACCATTATATCTACGCTTTATAGTTCTACCAGAAAGACTCGGGAGGCAAAATTATGTAACAAAGCATAAATCTATTAACAGCCCAGCAAGCAAGTATTATGATATGAAGTTATTTGGATCTTAATGGATTCTGCAATTCCTGCCTGAAGACGAAGGCGGGGGTGCAGCCGACCCTCGGGAGGTATGGGAAGAGACCATCCTGGTGGTGGTGGGGAGGATTGAGGTGAATGTTGGTGTCAGCATCTCCGAACTCAGACATGTGTAAATACCGATCTTTTATACTACTAGTATTAGAGCACGATTGGTTAGATGAGAAAGTAATAAGTGACTTCCTGGCAGAACTTACACTAAAGCTTCCATTCTCTGTGTTTGCCACTCACAAAATCAAAGTCACTTAAACATATTGATCTTGGCCAGGAAGATAATTTATTTCGAATTGATAATTGATTATGCTGTCTGTTTGTTGAATGAACTGATTCAATAATTGTACTATTAATTCTGCTCCAGTCAATTCTAAAACTAATTGAAATATTTATAATTAATTATAGTTTGTTATAATAAATGATACATATTACCCTTTTGAGCTAATTTGTTACATAAGAAATAGTACAATTATTTAAGCAATAAAGTATGAGAGGATCCATACAATGACAACAGCAATAGGTCCACAATAATATCAAGGTCTTATTTCCTGTCAGTGTGTGTATATTAAATAAAATTGCAGTTTACCTAAGGGATATTCTTTAAAAAAGTTTCAGCGCAATGCACTGAGCTTTCATTTGAGTAAAGAACGTTGAGGTTTAATATGCCATGATTAAGACATTTATTTATTTATTATATTATTAATGTTTTCTCATGGTATCTGACATCCTGACATCTGACTTCTGACAAATTAAACACTCTAGTATTGAATTATATTTTTTATTATTTAAAAAAAAAATCACATATTCAGTATGAAACAAAAAAGCAGGCAAATTGTATTTCTAAGCATAAAACCAACATTTTAACCATAAGCAATTAAATCTAATGTACTGTATAATCCTAACCCTAACCCTTTCAAACAACTGCTAAATGCATGATAGATGAGGTGAAAGCCAAACTTGTGTTCTGCCAGTTTTATTCCTTAAGCCTTCTAAAGGTTAAATACGTTTGTGATACGTTGTATAATTGACTGTAGTGCTGGTGTCATCAGCCTGAAACAGAAGCACAGTTATAATGATGCATAGATTCAAATATTTTGATTATGAACATACATTAAAACTTCATGCAGACATTATGCAGTTTCACATTTTATCTGTAAAGGTATGTTGGCATAAAGCACACAAAGCCGAGTCTGAAAGCAATCAAATAAAGAGGAGATAAAGCAAAAGGAAAAGTCTTACCATTGATTTATGAAGCACAATATATGGGATCCCGTCTTGAGTAAACAATAAGAACATATATGTTAGATCTGCACTGAAACTTATAGACATTGCTTTGAATACTAGAGTTAAATAAAGCATGTAAATCTTACCTTTCTGCTGGTGTTTGCACAACTGTGAGCCCAGAATTATGATCACAATCACTGATAAACTGTTTGAAGCTGCTAAAACTAGGGCAATTGTACTCCATGGTGTATCTGCAGATGTGAAAATAGCTTATTTTTAAAAGATATAGTGTTGTAACAACACCATGAGCCCACACCATTTTTTATTTTTATTTTTGTAGTAAATTCAGTGGATACCTGGCCCTGGCAAATCAACTTTTCTTCCTTCTCCAAACAGTATATCTCCACATGTGGCCACAGCGCAGTAATAAATCCCAGTATCATAGTGACTGATGTTCTTGGGCAGGTTGTAGACACATTTGTGTGTGGTAGAGTTCCTCTCACACTGAGCGTTCCTGCGTTCCTGAGTGTAAATGATTCCTGGAGGAGATTCTCCAGATTCATGTCTGAACCAGTAGACGTTGTGTTCTCCTGCACAGCTCTGAGTGACGACGGCACACTGCAGGGCCGCTGCAGACTCTTCTGGATGATCTGGATCTGTCTCAGGTCTCTGATGCTCTGAGTCAATGCTCAGCTGTCCATCTGGAAAGAAACAACAATAACATAATTCTTGTTTGAACAGACACAATGTACTGCATGTATTTCAGTCATATTAAAGTGAATATTCTGCTTACCTTTAACAATGAGATCAGTGCCTTCACCAAAATAAAAACTAATATATATATATTTAATACAATAGTATGTTCCAGTGTCTGATTCTTCTGTATTTGTGATGCTCAGATTAAAACTGCTCTTGTCTTTTGCTACAAAAAAGCGTTTATTTTTGTCAAAGCCATTTTCAAAGACGGCAGGTAAAGCTTGATATGATGAAACAATCAGAAGGGGTTTCTCTCCGACTCTTTGTTTGACCCAAGCAACACTATTTCTGGACTCTCCTGAAAAAATACAGGTGAAATTAACACTGTCTCCAGCTTGAACAATCTTCAGACGATTCTGAGCCACGACGTCTGCATTATCTGAGCTGCCTAAAGAATGAGTAAGAGGACAGTTAGTTTTGCCTGCTGTAGATTTGCTTTCCTCATGACGTACAATGAAGAAAATGAAAAACCATGAAGTCTAGCTATTAATTTAGTCTAGTGGTCTAAGTTAACAGAATACAAAATAGTAACTTACACTTTGAAAGGTAAAACAGTAGAATAAAAGAATGCTGAATCATTTTGTCACAGTAACTCCAAACAGATTAATTCATCTATAGGGACAAAATATTAAAATAAATAATAATAATTATATGCATCAAAATTAAATAAAATGATACAAGTTTTTGTTTTTTATTATAATGCAGGTCTATAGCATGTTTATGTACAGTAGATATCAAATGTGATCCACTTCCAAGACATACTCAAAACATTTTGACCTCAAAAGCTGTTTAACAAAATCAAACAAAAAAGATAAAAAATCCTACATTTAAGTGCATTAAGGTGAAGGAAAAAAATAAAATATTTACTTACAGACTTTCCTGAATAAAAAATAACGTTGTTGTGTCCTGTACAAACAAAGATAGTCGCTCCAATAAATCTTATTCTCTTCCTTCTACTGGTTGACAGAATACATTTCTTTTCACCTATTTATATTAACAGAGCTCTTTATTGATTTACTTGATTACAGTAAATGAAAAGAGTGTATTCAGATGTAAAAATGGACCGTCTCATTATGTTACACACGCCCTATACTGAATGTAAAGTTGCAGATTGGCTGGAGCATGAAGTACAAGAAAGACAATCTCTGGATTACGAAACTGACCTGCTTAAAACAGTGACGTCCCTCTACAAGTGCCTCTGAAGTGTGAAAAACAGAATGACAAAAAAAAAAAACACACACACCACATGTAACACAAGCAGCCCTTTCACCTAAAGCACACACAAAGTGTTTTGTACACTCTAATGTCCTGCAGTCTATGATTATCAACACCTCATTATATAACCCTGTTGCCACATGTGTGACCTAGGGGTATAACGGTTCTCTTTAAAAAAAATCTAACCGTACAGTTCTCCACCCACGGTTCGGCATGCTGCGCATATGGTTTGTTGAAAATATCAACACGTAAAACAGACAGAGTTCAGCTAATGTATGTTTCTTTCAATCGATACACATTCTGGCTTCTAACAGCGATTGATCAAAAATGTGTACAAAACAGTCACTCTTTGTAAACTTTGTTAAATGCGAGTGAAATACTGTATGCTCTATATAACCAGTAATTTACACCGTTATCACCCGGGTGTTGTTAGAGCACGAGCACTGGTGAGACTGAAACAGCACACGATGCAATCTATTTTTAAACTAAACTCATTTGTGTGTGTTTTTAAGCCTTGCCAATTTAAACATTCAACAGCAAGAAGACAGGAATGAGAACTCGCACGCGCTGTGAGAAGATTTGCGAGCACACTCATCCGAAGTGCGCAAATACTCTTGGGCTTTAACAGACAAATTCACACAAAAAGTAGGCTATGTCAACATGCCTGTCTTGGTGAGTATCCTAACAAATACATTTCTGCTGAGCTATCATCCTCCACGCTAAGGTTCATGTGGTGGCCATAGCTGCCAAGCACCCTGGCTGATTGACATCTAGGGAGACACACTCTGGTATCTTGTTTCCTTTGTGGTGCACTGAGGTTAAGTAAGACCTACTATACATGCAAGAGTTCTGGGGCTTTCTAGAGAAGTAGTTTTACAGGCCTTTTATCCTCCTCCGTTTGTGTCGGCACTGCAGACCAAGGAAAGCTCCAGGGGCTCAGGTGATTATGTCCTAAGCTGTGCTAGACAAGATTGATAATGATGACACACTTGTTATATGGCATAGTTGTGGGTATTATCTTTGCCATAGCGTCGCTACTTCCAACACAGTGCGCTTTCCCTCGAAAGGGAACGTCTCAGGTTATGACTGAAACCATTTGAGAAGGGAACGAGATGCTGCGTCGCCCTGCCATACTTCTGGCCTGCCTGTGAGCGACTTACTTCAGCCAATCAGAAGCTGACTATGTTTGGTCCGTGTTTCCTGTATAGCTTCGGTGGTATGCCGTCATGATCACTATATATGGTTTTAGAAAATATTGAGTTTCTTATACAACATACTGTACATCTTTCTCTCTTCTGTCTGCTGCAATTCATTTTTTCTAAACCTTTTCTCTTTTGGAAATGCAGTACTTAGTGATGGGGACGAGACCGCCTATGTCGAGTCCGAGTCAAGACCGAGTCTTTGAAGGGTCGAGTCCGAGTCGAGACCGAGTCCGTTGGTTTTCAAATTCAGTCGAGTCCGAGTCAAGACCGAGTCTTTGAAGGGTCGAGTCCGAGTCGAGACCGAGTCCGCTGGTTTTCAAATTCAGTCGAGTCCGAGTCAAGACCGAGTCTTTGAGGAAGCAAGTCCGAGTCGAGGCCGAGTCTTTAGGAGTCGAGACCAAGACCATAAAAACATGTCAGTTTTCATATTCATGATTTAATATCACCCCAGTTAATAATCAACAGTTAGGCCTACAGACTAAGCTAGATTGGGAATTGTTTAGAGGAGCAGTCTTAACGTCTTAATATGGACTATGCTTTTACTATCATTAAAAAAATCCCTACCACATGCATCATCTTCTGCCTATTTTTTCTAAACTGCTTCAACAGTGCTGCTCTGTCATCAACATGTTAAGCCCACCCTGACTTTTTAAAATCATAGTTAAGACATGCAGAGCAATTTGACTCTTCGCAGGGAGCTTGATTGACAGGTGATCTGACCAATCATACTTCGCCATCCGCCATTTTGTCCGACAAAGCAGTCAGGAGAGTTAGTAGATTAACATGGGAGGATTTGAACTTGAAACACGGAGTGTACTGACGCCTTTCCGTGATTAAAACAACATTGCTTCTTATGTTTGTTCATGTTTATTTGAGGCTACAAATTAACTAGAAGGAAGAGATGATCGGTTCACGAGCAGCTTTAACTGATGCTCTACAGCGATCTGTCACGGCACATTAAAGAGCAACAAAACGGTATTTATTGTTTAAATTTCTTTTAAAAAATGACCAAATTTGAAAGGTGAGACTATGTTTAATATGTTTAATATCAAAAGTAACCAAAAAGTAACCTGGTCTGTCCTGTCTGTCAGCGTGTTGTCAGTCTCCTCTCTGCTCCGCCATGTATTTTTCACTGCGTGAGAACATGGTGTGGCGTGAGAACGGCGTAGCTTGTCGGACATGGCGACAGTAACTAAGGGGGGCGGGTCTTTGCGAACAGTCAATTAAAATTTTCTAGTGATGGGACGAGACCGCCTATGCCGAGTCCGAGTCAAGACCAAGTCTTTGAAGGGTCGAGTCCGAGTCAAGACCGAGTCTTTGAAGGGTCGAGTACGAGTCAAGACCGAGTCTTTATAAGAACGAGTCCGAGTCGAGTCCGAGAAAGCAGAAATCGGTCTCGAGACCGGACTCGAGTACTACATCACTAGCAGTACTTGATTTTTATTTTTCTGTTGGAGCAAACAGAGATGCAAAATAAAATTTGCTATAGGTATCCCATGTAGAAGTGTAATCAGCTGTAATTTACATCAGCGTTTCAAACACAGAAATGAGTAAAACTAAAGATTTTCTGTGAGTAATCATGTAAATTTGGACCTCTTTAAACAAAGCAATATCTTGACTTCATTTTTAATGGTATTTTTTTAATGTTTTTGGCATTTGAAAGCTGTGATTAATATCACAATTTCTAATTTCATACAATGTAATTACAAATTTTCATAGTTTGTGAAAATATGCTTTGAGAGCACCAACTTGGTCAAGATAGCACAAAATTACAATGTTAAAAACATTATTTTCATGTTTTTAAGTTGGTGTTTGGGATAAAAAAGGACCCTTCAGTATTTATTGTATTGGGGCACGTGCTTATAACCCTGAAATGTTCTGATACAGTAAGTTTTTGGGCTTAAAGCCATAAATATCACAAAGCACAGACTCCTCCTCAAAGTCCGCATTTGTCCATGCGAGAACATGTGACGTGAATCAGAGTTCCAGTCAGAAGTACATCATTTCTCTGTAGAGTGACTGACAGGAAGAAGCTGCTCAGTGCAGACCGAGAGCTACTGTGGTGAACATCAGCGGAGAAACATTACAATTTTAGACATGACTGTCAGCATCAAAATGTATACGTAAAGTAATTTTCCAAATATGTATATGTGCATACTTCAACTCATTAACTTGCACGGATTTGCCTACAGTATGTATTAATTAACCTAATGTATAAGGAGGTTTAGTTTGTGTGCACCTCTGTGCTTTTGTATGCAAACTTTTGCATGATTATGCACAGTGTGGTTTGAGCATTTTTCCAACCACAGGACTGACCTGCTGTGTGTTTTCACACCTTTATCTGAAACAAAACCACACGTGCAACATTCACAGAGTTAATTGCTTCACCTTACACTGGTAGAGGAAAAAAAAAAGGCTATCGATGCTTACAGGGTGACAAAAACATATATAAATAGTAACAGCTTATCCTGACACTATAAACAATATACACATATTCTATTACAGTACATATACACATATACATAAACTATATATACTTTTATAAATTGATTTAGCTTTATATATATACTATTACAAATGTAGTTAATAAACATTTTTAATTAGGAAAATGGAAGCAATAAAATAATTACATTAAGCTGTGGTCAGATAGGACACACTTTTGTCCAGAAAGGGACAGAAACAATCCCTAAACCTAGAATATTACGCCTAGAATTTCAACATTAAGTTAAATGTGTGATTTCTGAATACAGTCTAGTGCACTGAAGGCCTTACAGCCTATTTTCCTGGTCTCATGGTGAAGGTTTTTTTCCACATGTGTCCGCTAGAGGGACATCTTGAGCCATTTATAAATAATATTGGGCAGCTTCACATTTTTTCAGGTATGTAGACTAATGCTATCCAATTCCTAGATATGATTGATTGAAATCTCAACTGACCTTCTACTTACTAATGTAGTCAAACTAATTTTTAAAGTGACAGTCAGCTTGAGTAAAATGGACACAATTGTCACATATAATTTAAGTACCACAGACAGGGAATTCCCCTTCTTTACTGCTTATCAACTTCACACTTTTTCAACAAATCAGTCTATCTAAAATTGATGAACCCCCCAATTAATATGTTAGCATGTGTAGATGAAAAATCTAGTCCAGCAAGTTGATGCATACATCCAAAAAAAGCTTTCCATGAAGTTTTCTTTAAATTACATTATTGTCAAACTGTTCATTTGACAGATCATTTTAGATAAAACTTAGAAATAATAGAATAATGTTTAAATCATGAGTAGGCTAATCAAGAGCTTAAAATATATATTGGTTAAAGCACATCAAGAGTCACATTAAGAGTAGTTTATTATTTTTTTTTTTAGTAAATTGTATTGATTCCATGCATGTGCACATATTGAATTATCTGATGTGTTTTCCCCTGGGTCTTCTTGAAGTGGAGGGCTTTTGTTGAAAGCTCAATGCAGCATAATTCAAAGCATCTCTGTCTTCATCCTAGAACAGCAATTTTGATGCATTCATTCACACAAATTGCCTATGAAGACATTATATTGAATTACAGCAAATGGTATAAAACATGTGCTTACCATTAAGTGACTATTCTGAATGTTCTGAGTCCCATCTTGAAATGCAATAAGAATTGGACACATATAACTACACGGTCATTGAAGGATGTTGATTTGACTGTTCAGACTTACATATTAGAGAAGAGTTATGCAGTAATTCCTACCTTTTCGTCGATGCTTGTACAACTGTGAGAACAGAATTATGATCACAATCACTGATAAACAGTTTGAAGCTGCTAAAACTAGGACAACTGTACTCCATGGTGTATCTGCAGAAATAAAAAAAAACTTATTTTTAAAAGATATTAAGTGATACAACAACACCATGAGATTTAGATTTTCTGTAGTAAATTCAGTGGATACCTCTCCCTGGCAAATCAACTTTTCTTCCTTCTCCAATCAGTATCTCTCCACATGTGGCCACAGCGCAGTAATAAATCCCAGCATTAGAGTGACTGATGTTCTTGGGCAGGTTGTAGACACATTTGTGTGTGGTAGAGTTCCTCTCACACTGAGCGTTCCTGCGTTCCTGAGTGTAAATGATTCCTGGAGGAGATTCTCCAGATTCATGTCTGAACCAGTAGACGTTGTGTTCTCCTGCACAGCTCTGAGTGACGACGGCACACTGCAGGGCCGCTGCAGACTCTTCTGGATGATCTCGATCTGTCTCAGGTCTCTGATGCTCTGAGTCAATGCTCAGATGTCCATCTGAAAAGAAATAACAATAACATAATGCTTGTTTGACCAGACACAATGTACTGTATGTCGCACAGTAACATTTAAGTGAATATTCTGCTTACCTTTAACAATGAGATCAGTGCTCTCACCCAATCGGAAATTATAAACATATATAACACAATAGTATGTTCCAGTGTCTGACTCTTCTGTATTTGTGATGCTCAGATTAAAACTGCTCTCGTCTTTTGTTACAAAAAAGCGTTTATGTTTGTCAAAGTCATTTTCAAAGACGGCAGGTAAAGCTTGATATGATGAAACAATTGGAAGGGGTTTCTCTCCGACTCTTCGTTTGATCCAAGCAACACTGTTTCTGGACTCTCTTGGGAAAATACAGGTGAAGTTAACACTGTCTCCAGCTTGAACAATCTTCAGACGATTCTGAGCCACGACGTCTGCATTATCTGAGCTGCCTAGAAAAATGTAATATGAAATGTCTTGGCTAATAAAATGGTTAAAATTGTTTGTGGTAGATTTGCTTCATTATGCATTATACTTACATTTTGAAAGGTAAAGCAATAAGATGAAAAAATGATGAATCATGTTTAGGAGATAGTTCCAAACAGTCTGATTTAAAACCTCTGAAGTGAATCTTCTAGGAAAATAACAATAATAAAAAAAAATATATAAAGAAAACCATGGTTGAGTTATGCATTTCAAATTGCCAAATTAAACCTCAAATGGATAAACCGAGGAGAACATGATTTATTGTCTTAAATTAAACCACCTAATTTAGATATTATTAAATTGTTAGGATACCGGACAAGACTGTTTAACATTATGTGGATCACAAATATTTTTTAAACATACAGTACATTTTAATGCAAGACGACATGTTGTTTATGCATATAGATATGTAGTAAAAATCGTGTTTTGGAAAGCTGATTAAAAAAAACTGAAAATAGATTAATCCAAAATAAATCAGTCAGTCCAATTTTATGACTAGCATATATTTTCCAAATCAATGTAGTTTAAAATGCTTGACAGACAGGAACAAGCAATTGACATTAAAAATAAACCAATTAAAAAAGTTATTAACAAAAATAAAGTAAGAAGAATAAAAAAAAGAGGTTTTGTTTTTAGTCTCAACTTACAGACTTCATTAAAGATCAATGTTGGTTTTCATGTAGAGCCGATGACAGGTTTATCTTCCTCCTCAACACAGTCCGAAAGAGAAGACAGACAGAGATTCACCTTTATATACTGTACCTCCCTGTACTAAAGAAAAAACACATTTACAGTACATGATTCTATTGGCTGATTCATCTTAATGTTAGTGGTGTGTTCATGTTCATGGTGACCACATCTATAGTTTTCCACTAGATTGACACATTTAAAATGTAATTCTACTATGAATGTTTACTGACAGAAATTAACATAATAACACATCAAAGTAGTTACAGTATGTTTATTTAAATGTGTGGCATAGCATCAATTGTCCCTCTATGATATTGGAAAGAGATGTTTGTTTGTTGCTTTTCATCATGAAGAGGCTGAATCTGTCACATGTCTGTCCAGTCTTGTGCTGCACATGGGTGTTTGTTGTTTTGTGCCATGTGCTCTCCTGTCTATTGTCTAGCCCCTCCCATCTTGTTATGTGATTATTGGTTAATTTGTCCCACCTGTCTGTCTCGTTACCCTCCTTTGTTTGTTCCCCTATTTAGCCTCCTTGTGTTTGTAGTCTTGTGCTGGTTCGTTGTCCGAGTTCCCTGTCTTTGATGTTCCTGTCTGTTGATTATCTGAGTTCTGAGTTTTCTGTATTTTTGTCTGTGTTTGTTAATTAAATCTCCTCTGCACTTGAATCCTCGTCTCTCGCTCACTCGCCCCGTGACAGAACGAACCAGCCAAAATGTGGATTCAGCGGAGTGAGATTTTTTCTTCTTCAGAGGAGAAGGGAAATTCCATTTCCCTATTTGAATATTTCTCCAGATGTGTTCAGAGGACTTTGGAGGAGGAGAGCACCATGTCAGACGGTGATCAGATCGGAGGAGGTGGTCCGGTGGTCCGGAGACGGAGGAGGAGAAGGAAGACCTCCTCTGTGACTATTCCGGTGGTCTCAGTTCCGGTGGTCCCAGTTCCGGTGGTCCCGAGTCTGGTGGTCCCAATTCCGGTGGTCTCAAGACACAGGAGGAGGAGAAGGGTTCCCTCCATAATTGTTCCGGTGGTCCCAGTTCCGGTGGTGCCTGCCGAGCCTGTGTCTTCGGACAAGATGGCCGCCGCCGAGTCTGTTCACGTCACGTCTGCCGGGCCTGTGTCTTCGGACAAGATGGCCGCTACAGAGACTGTTCACGTCACGCCTGCCGAGCCTGTGTCTTCGGACAAGATGGCCGCCGCCGAGCCTGTTCACGTCACGCCTGCCGAGCCTGTGTCTTCGGACAAGATGGCCGCCGCCGCGAGTGTTCACGTCACGTCTGCCGAGCCTGTGTCTGTTCCTGAGCCTGAGACGGTGGTGTCTGTTCCTGAGCCTGAGCCGGTGGTGTCTGTTCCTGAGCCTGAGCCGGTGGTGTCTGTTCCTGTTCCTGGGCCGGTGGTTCCTGTTCCTGAGCCGGTGGTGTCTGTTCCTGTTCCTGAGCCGGTGGTGTCTGTTCCTGTTCCTGAGCCGGTGGTGTCTGTTCCTGTTCCTGAGCCGGTGGTGTCTGTTCCTGTTCCTGAGCCGGAGCCTGTGTCTGTGTCTTTGTCTGTGTCTTTGTCTGTGTCTTTGTCTGTGTCTTTGTCTGTGTCTTTGTCTGTGTCTTTGTCTGTGTCTTTGTCTGTGTCTTTGTCTGTGTCTTTGTCTGTTCCTGAACCGGAGCTTGTGGTGCCAGTTCCAGTGCCTGAGCCTGTGGTGCCAGTTCCAGTGCCCGAGCCTGTGGTGCCAGTTCCAGTGCCCGAGCCTGTGGTGCCAGTTCCAGTGCCCGAGCCGGTGGTGTCTGTTCCTGAACCGGAGCTTGTGGTGCCAGTTCCAGTGCCTGAGCCTGTGGTGCCAGTTCCAGTGCCCGAGCCTGTGGTGCCAGTTCCAGTGCCCGAGCCTGTGGTGCCGGTTCCAGTGCCCGAGCCGGTGGTGCCGGTTCCAGTGCCCGAGCCGGTGGTGCCGGTTCCAGTGCCCGAGCCGGTGGTGCCAGTTCCAGTGCCCGAGCCGGTGGTGCCAGTTCCAGTGCCCGAGCCGGTGGTGCCGGTTCCAGTGCCCGAGCCGGTGGTGCCGGCTCCAGTGCCCGAGCCGGTGGTGCCGGCTCCAGTGCCCGAGCCGGTGGTGCCGGCTCCAGTGCCCGAGCCGGTGGTGCCAGCTCCAGTGCCCGAGACGGTGGTGCCAGTTCCAGTGCCCGAGACGGTGGTGCCAGTTCCAGTGCCCGAGACGGTGGTGCCAGTTCCAGTGCCCGAGCCGTGGCCGCCCGAGGGGTCGTCTCCGCCGTGGCCGCCCGAGGGGTCGTCTCCGCCCTGGCCGCCCGAGGGGTCGTCTCCGCCCTGGCCGCCCGAGGGGTCGTCTCCGCCCTGGCCGCCCGAGGGGTCGTCTCCGCCCTGGCCGCCCGAGGGGTCGTCTCCGCCCTGGCCGCCCGAGGGGTCGTCTCCGCCCTGGCCGCCCGAGGGGTCGTCTCCGCCCTGGCCGCCCGAGGGGTCGTCTCCGCCCTGGCCGCCCGAGGGGTCGTCTCCGCCCTGGACTCCCGAACTTTGTGTCCCGCCCTGGATTTCTGAACTGTCCATTCCCCTTGTCCCGCCCTGGTCTGTCCCTCCCGTCCCGCCCTGGTCTGTCCCTCCCGTCCCGCCCTGGTCTGTACCCCCCGTCCCGCCCTGGTCTGTCCCTCCCGTCCCGTCCGAGTCTTGTGGAGCGTCTGGTAGCCGCTCCTTAAGGAGGGGGTAATGTCACATGTCTGTCCAGTCTTGTGCTGCACATGGGTGTTTGTTGTTTTGTGCCATGTGCTCTCCTGTCTATTGTCTAGCCCCTCCCATCTTGTTATGTGATTATTGGTTAATTTGTCCCACCTGTCTGTCTCGTTACCCTCCTTTGTTTGTTCCCCTATTTAGCCTCCTTGTGTTTGTAGTCTTGTGCTGGTTCGTTGTCCGAGTTCCCTGTCTTTGATGTTCCTGTCTGTTGATTATCTGAGTTCTGAGTTTTCTGTATTTTTGTCTGTGTTTGTTAATTAAATCTCCTCTGCACTTGAATCCTCGTCTCTCGCTCACTCGCCCCGTGACAGAATCTGTAGCATTGACAAATACTGAATTTCTGCAAGGTTTCATGTGGAAACTTTTTTTCCAACAGTGTGACAACATTTGAAGTTTGTGTTTTCTTACTTCCTGCTTTCACACTTTGACCACAGCTGAAGGATCCTGCACCACTATTGTGCAACAACAGAAATGCATGACCAGAACTAGGCTAAGACCAGAACCAGTGCAATACTTTGACCTTTCAACCCCTGAAATGTTTTGTCTGTGCCTGCCTATGTTTTATGCATCAAAATATAATGTTCATAATTATATTTAATCAAACTTAAAAAAAAGTATTTGGGCCATGTGGCCACTATGTAATTTTTTTTTTATTTGTTCAAAATCAACAGCATTTAAATAATAAATCAATACATCACCAATACGTGTTTTGCCTTACCCCGATTCAATATGGTAAGTCTATTATAAGTGCAGAATTGCATACATATGTCACTCACCCACGTGTGTCTCGTCATATCCGTAAATAGAGAAAAGTTGATTCTGCTAGTCAGCTTGAGATCCTTTCCATCTAAACAGAATATCCATATATTCATCCACACAGTCACACAGAGCTGAAGCACAACCAAAACAATGTTCTTCTGCAAAATGCATTCAGTGTCACAGTGTCTGGTTTTGTGTATCTGTTGATATGTTGTGGGTGTGGCATCTGTGGGTGTGTTGCTTGTTTGTTGCTTAGAAACCAGCTGATCACTTAATCAGCCCGCAGCTGCAGCTAGTGAATTCTGTTTGTTAGCTGCCTATATCTAGCGAGAGTGATTGTTGCATGTGGTCGGTTCGTTACTCTTGTCACTCTTGTGTATGCTCTCTTACCCAACTCCGGTGTCTGAGTTTCCTGATGGAATTATTTCCGCGGCTAGGAATAATGGAATAGGATCGATCTCGTCTGTGTTTCCAGACTTCGGGAGATCGTGTGGAGTTCTCTTCTTCAAGTTACCATTTGACATCCGCTCAAGGACTATTCATATCACTCATCCTCTCCTGTATAACTGCTTCCAGGTCGCCCGCCTGCTAATCGTGGTGTTTTGAGTGTTTCCATCAGTTCAAACCCATTTGTCAATAAACTGCTTGCTTGCAATTGGATCTTCGACTTTGTTTGTGACATGCAGTTTTTTTTTTTTTTAATCGCTATAGGGCCAAAAGTTACATAGTGTACCTTTCATTAGAAAGCAAATACTCACATAAAATGGAACATTTGGAGACAGAATACATGCAACATTATTCATTATTTGGCATTATTATTCCGCCTTTCAGTTAAGTATTAATATTATTAATTATCACTCACTTTTCTATTTGTACTAAAGCAAAATAAACTAAATAAATACAAAAAAAAGCAATGTTAACATGATCAAAAAAACGTCATTATGGCAGTTGTTGAACTTCCTCTTTAGTTAAGGTCAGAAAAACAAACAAACAATGCATTTAATGGAAAAAAAAAAGATCTCCTCAGAAAGGTGTTTGTGGGCTGTGAAGGAGTGTGGGCGGTAAGGTAAGAGGAGGGCCGCCAGTCCTGCGGTTGGAAAAGTACTAAAAATATACAGGTCACATGAACATCCTTATAAATAAACCATATCAATTTATTCATTCATCCATTTATTGACCTAACCTCTGCTCATGTTATGCAGTAATTCATCCGCCTTTTGTAAGCAGTTAAATTATTAGTAGTTTACACGATTGGGAAATAATTTATTCCTGTGATCCAAAGCAAAAGCAAACAAACATTTTATATAATCCTAAAGCCATTTGTTAGAGTGAACTAGTAGTATTGTATTTGTTGTAGTTTTTTTAAATGAAGTTTACCTCAGAAAGTCTAAAAGTATGTTTATTTCATCCTTTCATAACAGCCCATACTGAGGTTCCTCAATGTGAAAGGGGAAGGGAGAATTTCTTCTTTTAGGATATAAGGTACAAACAACATTAAGAGTTAGAATCCATCGGCCTGGTCATTCTGCTGCTGAATGCACAGCAAGCCTTACAGCCTTGTCTTCAGGGTTGCTTTTAATACATTTCTCCACCAGAAGGAGCTTGTGTGCACGTCTTGTCAATCATACCATATCTGTCTTACTGTATTATTGCATAACATAAATTCCCTTTCAAAGGCTTAGAAGTGTTTGAATGCTTGTAACAAGTACTGTACCATCATGTACCATCTGAGAATTGCTGCAACATAAAAACGTTTTTAAAAGGGCATATTATTAATTGAGGCAAATGGGACACATATTGTAGTCTAGTACTAAATTACAGCAAAGTTATCACAATTTTAATAGTTGTAGTATGAAAGATTCTTATTCAGAACAAAGACATATATTGTCTTAATATTTACTGCATGCAGGCACGTGCACACATAGACATCAAAGGGGGCTTGAGCACCTGCCCTTTTTATTCCTGGAGAGAAAGTGCCCTTTTTTCTGGGGTGCTTTTTTTCTATTTTTGAAAAATAATATATATTCCTGTTTGCGCACAGCTTCCCTGTCAAACAAATATATTTATTGAATTAATTAATAATAATTTAGCCGTAAATAAAATGACCCACATGATGACCTTTCACCTCATTCCTCCGCTGCACGCACATTTTTTTTTTATTTCGCGCGGCTATGCGCACTACCAGAGGATGTCTTCAAATCTGCGGCTGCTGGTAAGTGGCGTTTCATTCTCAGCGAAGTGATTTTGATGTTCGTTTACTTATTATTATTTTACAAGGACGACGTGAAGAGAGCATGCAGAGATGTTGTTTATATTGCTGTGTGTAACGTTAGGCTATAGAAGTAACTGTTTTCCTGAATGCCATCAAGATTGAAACCGAGACTGATTTCATAGCAGGTCAATAAACAAATAGTTAAAATTAAGTCACTTACATTTTAGACGCAATGACTAGACGCATCTCACAGCAACACTTGTTGCATTACTGAATGATTCAGCATTTTGAACGAATCGGTTGAGTCAAAGATTCAATTACCCATTCATAAACTGCCTCATTCTGAATAAATCAGCCGTTTGAATGAATCGTTTGAATGAATGACTCAATGACTCGCTCATTAAGACGGTCGTCTGCTGCCTCCTACTGGCGGTTTAGTTTTATAAAGTATCATTCTTTTCAACATTCCTTATTTGTATATTCAAAAATATTTAAAATAATCCAAATTAATACAGTTATAATTTTTCAATGTTAATTATTTAATTTGATTGGTAACAGCCGTGTCTTATTATTTTAATTGAATATATTGATCAAATTTGAGAATTTGAAATGAAAGATGGAGCATACATTTAATAAAATTAGTGGAAAAATGCCCTTTTTAAAAGGTACAAAAAATTTGTGTTTTCAAAGTGATGTAATGAAACATTGACAATTTAAGTTTGAAGGGAGAAAAGCCACTGTTTAGGCTATTAAGGAAATGTAATTTTGCCAAAAGAAGAACTTTTATTTTAAATAAATGATCATTTTAAATCAGCCTACTTCAGTGTGATATGTTACCATATTATCATGCTTAACACTGAGAATTTGAATAATTGTAATGTGATGATCAGATGCAGATATCTAAATCAAAGAATATGGGCGGTTTTGCGGGTGTATTATTTATTTTTAACAGTGGATTCGGGTGACTCAAAGTGCACCAAATTAATGAATTTATCTTTAAAATGTACAAAATTTTCTTACGGGGGGGCATGCCCCCGGACCCCCCTAGAGATACCAAGCTCCACCAACAAAAATAATGTGGGAAACACATTAGGCTATATGATGATCTACAAAAAAATACTAGTTTAATTATCTTATTATTAAAATACATTATTAGGATTTTTACCACCTCCGCCTCATTTTAAGGCTGTAAAAACCCTGTTACTGTATTTTGATCACAGCCCTATTTAAAGCCTTGATTCCATGTGCCCCCTTTTATACTTTGAGCACCTGCCCCTCCAGAGGTCTCTGCACGGCCCTGACTGCATGAGTTAACTGCATATTAATCATCACCTGCACATAGACAATAACCTCTGCCCTCATCGTTGTTTGTTTGCAGGTAAAAAGAATGTTACAATATAGTAATTATAGTATCTATTTTTTATGATAAAAGACCATTATAAAACACACGATAAAAGACCATTATAAAACACACAATTACTATACTTCAGATATCTACAGTGTGTAAAATAAAAATAACTTATTTTGACTCATGATCTACATGGACGTGTCAAAGGTCAAGATGAAATATCAGTACAATCTGTTACTGAATTTAAAATTATATTGCACAAAGAAAATCTACATGCTCTAGTTTATTAATGGGCTTTGTCACATCTTTGTGAACAATGATGTCATCAATTTCTTGATAGATTCAGTATCTAATGATATCATGCTACCTTATTTACAAAAGCAGTATGACTAAATCATTTTATTTCAGAACCACGGACAGGGATTTAACACAATTTCAGCACATGTTGTAGCTGTGATGTGCTCTAATTCAGTGGAGAAATAAAGGTCACTTATATAATAAAGGTCCCACTTTATATTAAGTGTTTTTAACTACTATGTACTGACATAAAATGAATAATTTGATACAATGCACTTATTGTGTACATACATGTTTTTACATTGTATTTATATAAAATACCTGCATGGAATCACATCTGTGACAAATTTCTGTAATTACATGTATAATTACACTGTTGACCCTTTCCTAAACCTTAAATCACCCTTAAACCTACCGATACCACCACACCTGTCCCGTATCCACCTCAATAGCAGCAAAAGTGTTTTTCCATACAATATGAATTCAATATAAGTGCATTGTACTGATTTATTGATGTTAGTACATAGTAAAGACAGCTAATGTAAAGTGTGACCGAAATAATTCAACAGAAAGTCAACCAGACTCACTCACTCATATCTTTAGTAATTTATAATGTACATTATTTGATGCACATTCAAACGATAAATTCATAAATGGACAGGACAATGATTATGGATAACTTAGTTGATAGTTTAATTAAACATCATCATTTCAGGTTTTGGTCTTGGTATCTAACATTGGAAAATGACAACTTTTATAGTTTCTAAATAGAAACGTCTGAATACTGTGAGAAAGTAAAACTTACTCATTGTTATCTTAAATGTGTATATATTGAATTATCTTGTGAGTCACTTTCCCTGGGTCTTCTAGAGCTGGAGGGATTTTGTTGAAAGCTCACAGCTGTATAATTCAAAGCATCTGAGTCATCAGCCTGGCATAGAACATTAAGTATTAATCATTCAGTCAAATATATTGCCTGTTTATTGGCTATATAGTTTCCTGTATTCCCTGAGTGACTGACAGGAAGAAGCTGGTTAGTACAGACTGCAGAGCCGCTGAGGTGAACATCAGCGGACAACATTTAACTTTAGCACTGACATAGTAAAACTGCATTAAGATTTGTAGAAAAATTTAGATTTGGATTTTTTTTTTTTTTTTTTACCTGCAGTATAAAAAAAAAAAAAAATCCAAAATACATTATGTACAGTACATGTTTACCCAATCCACTTGTGGTAAGTGTAAGTATATACACACACACAATATATACGGTCACTGTGACTTTGCCAAGTAAGACATGTTCCTGGTTCAACATATTTTAATGATCCTGGAACAACATTCCTGTCTGAAAATTTGGTCCTACCCTTACCCATAAGTAACCCATAAAAAATTATATGGAAATGATAGGTGAATAGCACTGATGTAGAAACACCTAACCCTGGTTGTAAGCCTAAACTTGTCCCTAATATCTGATTGGTTGATTGGAATGTTCGAGGATCAACAAAGATGCTGATCCAGGAACTTGTACTTGATGAAATCACTTCCACCCAATATATACAGGCTTTATACAATTACATAAGTGCATCTGTTTGCATCAGTGCATACTTTTGCAAGCATGATTTGCACACATCACAGTTTAATAATTTTCCAAATGCATGACTGACCCCACTGATGTGTCTTCACACCTCTCTCTGAAACCACACATACACCATTCTCAGAAAAAAATACTTGCCTCCATCGTCAGAGCCAAAAATAACCCTTCCATTGTACATTTTTGTTACAGCTTATTCAATTTAAGGGTTATTTGAATCGTGGTCATAGATGTAACCCCATAGGTAAAGATGAATAATTAGGGTAAACAAATATGGCAACAATGCTTATCAGGCTCAGCTATACAGGAGGGTCTTGCCCACCCTAGCAACCATTCCTCATAACTGTTCAGCCTAGAGTCCTTAAGTTCACTTTACACCTTAGAGCTTGAGCCAAGCCTTCAGATATACATAATGTAACTGGCAAAAGGGAACTTAATTTAGAGATATGCTTAATAACGTACTACATCAATAATTGAGAAGTTTGTTCTTCATGTACATACACCTGAACATGTACATACACCTGAAAGCATGTGAATTCAGATGCAGCTACTGTTCTGGGAGCTGGGGTTCAAAACAATCTAACTGCAAAACTGAGAGCCATTGAGCAAAGAGTCCCATAGCATTTAGAGAAATGCTGGACTATAGAATTAGAGGAGAATTAGTGTATCTTTGTACATGCAGATCAGCATATCAGAACTGTAGCTTGCACACGATAAACCAGTTTGTCAGCTTGGCCTTTTAATTAGCCGATACTTGTCTATTTTGAGATTATTGGGCATTTAGAAATAGTAGAACACTCTAAATGGGTTTAGTTGGCAGCTTATGTAACATTATTTAGGACTGTGTTTATTGCGTCATTTATCAATGTCATCGCCATACAGGTACAAGTATGTAAAGAGACTCTATTAAAGGAAATTGGTTCTGCCCAGTCTCTTAAAATAGCCTGCAGTGAAACATCAGAGTGTCAGTCTTTGTTCTTTGAACTGCTGTGCGTAAAAGAGGAAGCAATCTGAAGACTTGCCATCAAATGGACACTGTCCACCACATAACAGGACCCTTCAGTTCTCTTAAGTACAATATTTGAATTATATATGATATAATCTGAGCTGAATTTCCTGACTCTACTTTTTTTGTGAACTGTAATCATTGTTAGTGGATTTTAATATTAATTCTGCCATCTTTCTTTTAAAGGTTGTAAGTAAACCCTTTAAACTTTCTTTATCAAGTTAATCATTGCATATTATTTTTTATTATTTTGACAAAATACTGTTTTATATTTTTATTTCCAACATTTCTGAGGTATTTTAGCTTATTAAAGTACTAATGTTTGGATGTTAGTAGGGTCAGTGTTTCAATTGTTAGTGATCTAAAAGTAGTTAATTTTTTTCTATTTAAACATATTTGCACATCTATACATTTGAATGTTCCAGACTTCTGTTGACGTGTTTATTTCTCTTTTAGAACAAATCCAGGCGCTAAAAATAAGGTCTGGGTTTTGTTTACCCTCTTTCTCCTCAAACTATTAAAAAATTATTTTTTAACACATTAAAATGTACATATAAACAAGCATTTTAGCCTCTCTAGAATGCACACCATGTGGTGTCATGGTGTGAACCACATGGCTAGTAATAGCTGGCAAAAACTATTTTGTCAACCATGTTACCATCAACCCTGTTACTATTAACCCTTTCCCTGCCATATCCCAATATTTATTGTGTGTCCAAAACCAGATTTATTTATTCAATACATAATTAATAATGTTATTTATATTATAAATAGCATGTTTTTTCCATAAATACATTTGTAAGCCCATTAAACTGATATACCAAATTCATATAGGTTATAGAATATGTGTATTGACCCCATATCATTTCGTTAGAATTTGAAACTTCTTCAAAGGTGATTTAATATGCATTTGTATTTTATTTGCAGCTCAGTTCGTTAATGGTGAGGCTGCTCTCTGTTTTTCATCAGACATTTCTGTGAGATGATTTGATTTAAGACTGTATTTGAGAGGATGCATCAGATAGTCCATAATTTCATGTGGATGCAAATGAGTTTAGTTGTTAATTCTTTCATAATTTTAATAAAATAACTATTTTACATGCATGTCTTCAGTGTCATCATTAATTTTCAGAATTTTCTATGCCAAATCCACTTACGAACAGTCTAAAAACAAACATGTCTCCTGAACAGGTATTCTATCGTCAACCCCTTTACTCTTAGAAAACTCTATATATAATAAATAGAAATAAAAGCCAAATATAAATAACCTCTTTTAATATGTTAAGTAAAATACAACAATATCCCCCTCAAGTATTTAGGATATGATTATAAACATATTACTTTTTGACATGATTTCTCCCTAAAAATTAAGATTGCATTTGAGCGTATTCATCCATGTAAAACAACAACAACTCCTTATTATTTTCATTTATAAACACTCCAAATGTAAACAGGGATGATGTATCTTTCATAATATGCCATATTTATTTTAAGTGTCACTTCAAAAAATACAATTTTAAGTTTGTAACAGGGTTGACAAAACACACATGTGCATGTTGATTATTTTAGGAAAATAAATAAATAAATTTGGCATATTTGCAGAAAACAGTGGAGCACACATTCACAACATCATGTATTCGTGGGTCATCTTGTGGCAGCAAAATAAACAACATGTGTCTCCACATCTCTCGTATATCTTACTGGTCTCCTGTTGTTGTTCTTCTTGGCAAAACTTACAGGTGTATAGTTCAAGTCTGGATATTGATCCTGGGGAACAAACAAACAAAAACAATAGAAAAATGCAAACATAATATTTTTTTCAATAATAATAATTTGAGTTTGAAATACCTTTTGCAACTGATTGTTCATCTCTTCATTGTGACCCTGAGACTGTGCATCTAAGTAAAACAAGAAAACCATTAACCATCTTAAAGCACTTTTACTGGCAAAAACACTGTAAAAAAACAACAACAAAAAACAACAACAACAACAACAACAAAAAATCTGTCAACTTTGAGATTTTGTGCTTTTTGGCTTTTCATAAAGTGTTTTTTTTTCGAACTGGTAGAAAAAAAGCATCCAAAATACTTAAAATGTTTATTTGCGCCTGTAGATTTCAATTAATAAAAATTGTAAATAACTTTGACTCCAATCTATCAACAAATGAAACAAGAATATTGAACCTGGCTTTATCCAATGTTCAGATTTTTTTTTCTATAAAGGTATGCAAATCAGTGCATATTTCATTAGATAACACCTTATTTGCATATTTAAACATAATTTCAGAAAACTTGTATTTCACATTTTTTTGTTGTTGTTGTTGTTGCAATTCTTAATGTAATCAATCAACTGAGGAAGTATGGTGATATCTATTAGGTATTTTGTTTTACCCTACTCACCTGGGGTTCCCTTAAATCTAATTGTTATTTGTGTATTTTAGTGTCTATTTAAAAAAAAAAAAATGACATGCCTTTCTGTTTGTTTCTTTTTTTCATCCTGATTAAGACTACAATCGCAAAAACAGTGGGAAGCAAAACCAAGCCGCTCAAGATCAGTGTGAGTGTGTAATAGACGTGGCAGGATCTTGAAGTTTCTTCCACCGCCCCTGTTAAAAATCATTAAAAAGGAGAGAGAGAGAAGGAAAGACAGAGAGAACAAGATTATATAAGCTAGAAATAAAGAAAATTGCAATGAATGAGTGCCAAATTCAGTTTCTCTTTTAACTGTAAGACACATACCACAAAACACATTTGCAGTATCCTCTTTAAACGGATTAGTCTCTTTGAAGATAAAAAAGAATACACAATAATTATTAGTAACTGAATAGAAATGATACTGAATATGAATAATTTTGGAATAAATAAATGAAATGAAGACTCAGGTATTACCATTTACTACCACTAACTGTGTTTTGTTGTGAAACTTCATGTAATTTGTCAAAAAACTTCCACAGTAAAACAATCCAGAGTCAGAGACGTCAACATTGACAATCTTCAGGGAAGAAAATGTTTGGTTCACTGACATCTCCATATGATCCTTCTTAAAGCCATTAAAATATATGGAGTCTGCTTGTTTTTCGCTCACATATTGAGTAGCAATGCAAAGTGGAAGAGATCCATTAATCTGCTTGAACCAGGCGATGTAAGTGGGTTCTGTCAAGATGTTTGAACACAGAAGAGAGACAGTAGATCCACTGTTCACCGTTTTCACCGAAGTTAAAGATGTTCGTTTTACAAAGATGATACCTGAAAACAATCAATAATGTCATAAGAAAAAAAGTAGAAGACGGTGATTCGGATTCAAATGTAAGCTGCGTTTTGCATTTAAATTGCATCTAAAACATTGCGTTGCATCATGTCTGAAATCACATTACAAGTCATTACAAATGATACAAAGTATACTTTCAATGATACGATGTGACTTTCTTCTCTGGAACTCAAAAGAAGATATTATGAAGACTGTTGGTGTCCAAAAAAAACATTGTTTAGGGCTTTTAAAAATGTCAAATTAATAATAAACAAAATACACAGAGACATTCCTCGAAATATCTTCTTTTGAGTTCCACGAAGAACGTCAGTCATTCAGGTTTGAAACAACATGAGGGTGATTAAATTATGACAGAAATGTAATTTTAATTGGACAAACTCTCCCTTTAAAACTGCAAAGGAAATATATGAATGTAAATTACTAATGACAAGATTGTTCTGAATCTAGTAGTCCTAAACCCTGAAGTAAACTCAACACTATATGATGTTTCTCTATACTATACTCTTGAAAATAGCTTTGCCCTGTGTTTTCAAAATCAGTTATTCAATGAAAGATAAATTAAAAAGTATTGGCAAATTATATGTTATAAACAGATTTTATAGAACATATATACTTATGTTTTTGTGAGGTATTGTATATTACACATTGATAATTATTATTTATTAAATTCATGGCAAATAATCTGTTTCATTTTCCAAATTCTATAGCAAACATCATAAATGTATATTTACCTATTAAAAAGAGCATCAGAGGATGTGTTGAAGGTAAATTCATCTTTACGTTCCAGTCCAATCGACTCAACTGAGGAGAATTGAATTGAGCTTTATTTATTTGAAGGGGGAGTGGCTTTTACTCTGTACTTGCTCCAGTCTGTATTAAAGCAGACTTTAATTTGCGCTGTATATTACAACTTTGAAAGAGGGCTTGAGGGTTGTCTAAAACTCGTTTTGCAATGTTATGAAATAATTAAAATGATAATAAACTCACTTCTCAGAGATCTTGAATTCTTTTTGCAGAAAGAGAAAAAAAATCAGCATCACAGCACTTCTGAGTAGATCCAGCTAGACCTTAAATTTATTTACATGTAAAATAAAGATAACAATAAAATATGGCAATAAAATTAGTTATTTAAAATCTTGCATTTGGCGCCATCAAATTGAACCGAAGGCTAAATGATGTATGGTGTCAGTGTCTAAATCCAAATATATATAAGCTCAATGGCAGATTTCAATGCCTCTGTTACATTGCTAAATCTTACAACATTCTCAAAACAATTAAAATAAAGCTCAGCCATTAGGTGGAGACATTTCTGTCATAGTATTGATTATAGTGAACGTGTGAAATGTCGGGTTGTCTGAGATGGCCAGCCTGTAGGCCTATAAAAAGTAAACTGGCAAAAAATGAATTTTTTTCATGTTTTATAATGTTTATTCAACACAAATTAAGAAATCCATAATGAGGAATGCAATAAATGTAAGTAATATATATGTGGGCTGCTAAGTAAATAACAAATTTTTGCACAATAAATAAAGTCTGGGAAAACATGTTTTTAGAGCATTGTGAAATTGAATGTAGCTAATCATCTTATTTTTATTTAATTAAATTCTTTCTTTCTTTTTTGAAATATGTAAGCACAGTGATTGTAGACCAACCACACCACAGACCACATGGCCGTGTTTGGCAGAGTTTGAAACAAAGAATCATTTCCTGTAGGGAGTGACAGGAAGTAGCAGTTCAGTGTAGAACGAGCCCTGGTGACGTGAACTTCAGCGGACCAACACACACTGAATGAGCTTCACAGTTTAACGGTGCCAATAGTTGATGCAGTTTATTATTTACCAATACATTAGCAATAACTGTTACATGTGGTTGGGTCTACACTGTAGTTATGATTGGTTGTTTAGCTTCAGTGTGTCATGCATGCTTACATACACTATGCTATTTTAATGAGCAGAAATACAAGTTGTTTATTTAAGGTGTGTGTGTGTGTGTGTGTGTGTGTGTGTGTGTGTGTGTTTCCACACACAATACTGAGATGTATGACTTTTTTACATATAGACCATAATAACCTATTTGTGACACATTTATTTATTTGTTTGTTTGTTTGTTTAAAATATCCCTTAAAAATTCTGCTTCTTCATTATATTTTTTCCTATATTTGTGCGGCGTGTTTCAAGCAGTGCAGTTCCACCTTATAAAAAAAAAAACAAAAAAAAAAAAACACAAAATCAGCCGATTCTGAATTCATTGACTTGCACTAATTGTACAATTGAATAATGTTTTACTAATATAAATATTTTTTTATTTTCTATTATTTTATTTTTTTTCTTCTCTTGTCTGATGTTGGTAGAAGCAGTAGCATGACACTTTATACACTTGTGGTTTTGGACTATGAGCCCAGGCCACAAAAATAACTCATAGTCACCTAGTAAGATCGAGAGTGGAAAGAAAGTGCTCGCACCTCAGTGGCTGAAAGTTTCCATTGTAATAGCAACTGACTAAACCGCAACTCTGATGTTTGACCTCGGGTTTTAGGCTGGCTGTGTTAAATAAAAGGCCTAGTGTGTAGTTATACTATTTCACGCTATCAAAAATGCTATTTATATTTAAACTGGCTTTCACATCAATCACAAAATCAGGACAAAATTAATTAATCTACTCTAATGCAAGACATCAGGATCCCATACAAAGCTTTAACAGGTTTAACTGTTTCAACACACCTCTTCATAATCTGAATTTCAGCACCACGGACAGAGACTCATTATATTGGTTACTTTTCACATTATTTACTTACTTTTTTATCAAAGTGACCAAATAAAAGGTGTGTGTATTTAAACTTTGATGGATGTTATATGATTAGATACAACTTGCAGTTAATCTATAGTTGTAAGATGAACTAATAGGCCTAAACCAGTTGCTGGAAAGAGTTAAAGGTCTGGTTTTTATTATGCAACAAAGACAAGGCCAAGTAATCTGCTCATTGATTTTTTCTTTTTTTCTGCAGGCCTTGACTGTGTGACCCAACTAAAGTAGAACGAGTCTGAGAAGAATGATGGATGACTTGGCTGGGAAGAAGAGTTGTCCAGTTTTTGATGTCCTCAATTCCAGGTTTTCTCTTATAGAAGTGATGAGGACAGAATGAGTATGATTTTTTATTGTTTTCACCATAGCAGTTGTACGATTCAGCCCATGCAGTTAAAATTGATGGCAGTATAAAAATATGCTACTTTAACAATTGTATTAACTCTTTGTACATTCATATTTTTAGTTGCACAACTTTATCACCAAAGATGAGCCTAATGTGATTTAATCATGTCTTTGACTGACTTTTTGACAACAGACGTCACAATGTACCACAAAGCAAGATAAACACTCATAACAAATGTTAATAGTAACTTTTTTCGATAGTCCACTTTAGACATGTAAAAAACTTTGCAATAACTGTAAATAACTACGTCAACTAACAGTCATTGATTAGAGTATTAATAGTCTGTCTGAAACGTCCTGGTTGCGTATGCAACCCACCATTCCCTGAAGGAGGAATGGAGGACATAGTCCCATTCAGTCGACGTTGACTACGTCTGACGTTCTCGACTGAAAGGGAACTAACACTTTGTTATGCTCTCCACCAGACATTCTCCTGACTGTAACTTTGCACCTACATGTCAACAGCAGTCATTAGATTATTACTAAACTGTCTGCCTAATCTCTGCTAACACTTAATTTTGATATCTGTCTGCTTAATATCTGCTAACACTAACCTAATAGTCTACTAATACTCTGAGTCTAATGAGAGTTAGTTGACATATAGTTGCAAATTAATGAGAGTTATTTGTCATGTAGTTGCAAAGTTTCTTATATTTAGTAGAATGTCTAAAGTGGACCATGTAACCATATGCATTTTGCATCTTCAGCCAGCAGATTTGGTTAGTTTGCACTTTATTTGCTGCAAAGCTCATGAAATCTTCCAGTGCATGCAGTTGTAAACCGTTTTTCGATTCATCTTAGTAATGTTATGTACCACATGGGGAATTTGCCCTTTACTGTGATGATCATTTATTTTCAGAAACTATGTGGTCATGATGTCAAACTGATACTTTTATCTTGTTTGTCATACCTATGCGTCTCAACGCCACATGCATGTTTACTGAGCCTCAACAGTAACACACAGCAAATGAACACCTTACCTGCACATTAAACAACTGATCAGATCAGTTCACCAGATTATCTGATCATCTTGAGACTGATATCTGATTTGGGTTTATTTTAACATCAGTGTTAGCCCAAACCACCGGCTTTTGCACAAACAATGCATAGGGTGTGACAGCGACTGAGGCTCCAACCAGAAGACAGATTGTTAGCCGCATCACTTCCTGTGGAGGAGTGAGAGAGAGAAGCTGCTCAGTACAGAGAGAGAAGTGTAGATGTGAACTTCAGCGGACCAGCATTGACATTCGCCAATGTGTGAAAAATCTGATTAATGTAACCAACACTTTTAAATACATTAACACTTTTAAAGATGTATGTGTCAGAGCAGAGTTGCTGTTTAAAGTGTCTTTCCTAAAAGAAAAAGTTTATTAAAAACAGATATTTTAGATTGCGTATTCAAATCATTTTTCAATTATTATTAAAATAAAAATGAAAACAAATATTGCATTTAATAAAAAAGAAAAAAAGAATTGACAGATAAAAAATGAAGAAAATGAGATCATGAGATGCTTGTTTGCACTTTGGCACATCTCTTTGTACATGCATTGCTTGCGCACATTGTGGTTTGATCATTTTCCAACCACAGGACTGACCTCTTACTTCTGTTTTGAAGCCCCTCTCTGAATCAAAACCACAAAAACATCCTTCACAACAGACAAACATTTCTGTTTAATTAAAGAAACACAACCCCCTTCCCAGTGTACTACTGACTACGGTTTTATGTTTTTTTTTTTTTTTTTTTTATTAAATGTAAACGAATAAATAGCATAAACCTCTGTTGCAGCATAAGCACATAGAGAATGTGCGTCTACTTACATTTTTGCTGAATAAAATTTTTGATTTGCATGTGTTGGTTTGCAAGATGTGACAAAGAGTATACATTTAATGAACCAACTGATCTTGCTTATCATATCAATATCTGAATGTATGTTGAGAACAGAAATTCTGCTATCGCTACAGTTGATCTATCCTTACTCTTGAGCAATGTTTTTAGTGTGTTTAGTTTTAAAACAAATAAGATTGTACATCCTAGGAATTCAATTCTGAAATGGTCTCTTGAAAAAGCACTTTGAAATAAAGAAAAATATGTGATTTAGGAAGGCAAATTTGATCTTGTGGTATTTACACAGCGGATTATAATATTCACCACATAACAAGCTGTGAAACTGAATATTTAATCTTTTAAAGCACTGTCACCCAGCAGTGTAAAATTGTTTTTTGTTTCTGCACAATAGCAGACTTGTGACAAAGACCTTTTGCAGACTTTCACATGTTGACCTCTTCTACGCCACATGAAAAGAGGCAGCTCTCTATTACAGCGCTATTAGCTGAACATCGTCTTAGCAGTTCTCACTTTGCACTGAGTGGCTTCTTCCTGTCTCAGTTTCTACAGGAAATGATGCGCCTAATTGCTCGCTCTCTGACTGGAGCCACATCGTTGCACAGTCACGCTTGTGTGGTTGAGAACATACCTATCAATAATATATCTGAAACATACTCACTTCAAAGTCTGAGATCACAAACAATACAATGTTTACTGCATTGACACAGTATTAGAAAATGGCAAAAGCTTTGTGAATTACTGTAAAATGTTACAGACCAAGGGCCCTATTTTAACGATCTGAAACGCAAGTGTCAAAGCGCAAAGCGCAAGTAACTTTGTGGGCGGGTCTTGGTGCTGTTGCTATTTTCCCGGCGGGATAAATGACTCTTGCGCCCGGCGCAAATCTAAAATGGGTTGGTCTGAAGCAGCTTCATTATTCATAGGTGTGGTTTAGGCGTAACGTGAAATAAACCAATCAGAGCGTCATCTCACATTCCCTTTAAGAGCAGGCGCGTTTGTTCCAAAGCGGATTCCTATTATAACGGCGGATTTGCCAGGCGCGCGCCAGGAGCGGTCTGTCTGTCTGTCTGTCTGTCTGTCTGTCTGTCTGTCTGTCTGTCTGTCTGTCTGTCTGTCTGTCTATCTATCTATCTATCTATCTATCTATCTATCTATCTATCTATCTATCTATCTATCTATCTATCTATCTATCTATCGTAATAATGTATGATTTGCAAAAATGAAAACTGCTGCTTCTGTGTAGATGAGAGAATCATAGTGTATGTGCATTGTGCACATGCTTGATTATGGCCAAGCATGCGCCCTTAAAATAGCATATGAATAACATGCGCAACGCGCCACTGACTTTAAACTATTTGTTCCTGGTTAGTGGCGCAATTGTTTTCTAAACCTGCAAAATAGCATGAAGGAACGTTTGCGCCGGAACACGCCTCCTTTTTTGCGCTGAACCGCCCAATGAGCGCAAGTTCATTCCCTAGTTTAGCGACGTGCTTCTGTGGAGGGAAAAACGCGCTTTGCGCGGGTGCAAAATAGGAATGATACATGTGTCGGTGTACAAAGTCAATTGCGCTGGGTGCAAGATAGGGCCCCAAGAGTATAATCAAAGTCCTTTTAGGCAAGTCGTGCCACTCGGCCGCCATCTTGGCAACGCCTCCGGGCAGCTATTTCGGACTAACAAGACCAGGCTCCTATCTAAATGAATGGGCAGAGAGTCAGAACTGCACTTTCACTGGTCACTGGGACATAAAAACTGCATGTATAGAAACAGCATTAAAATATGATAAAAATCGCTGAAAAAGTTTGATGACTTTGCCCCAAAATAAGGTTTAAAATGCCTTTTTCCCCACAGGTTATACCTTTACTACACATGCGCAAGGGTTCACGTTCAGGACACCAAACTTCATTTACGTCTCTATCCAGAATGCCGGTGTTGTGCCAAGCACTTAAACAATTATATGTATTTAAATGTCTGAAACCTAAAATAAACATTATGTGGTTAAAACACTGAACAGCATTGGCTCAGCGCCAGCCACAGCGCGAAAGCACAGGTTGAATATGGCAGTTATGTCACGTCACTGTACATTCGCTCCTTAGTGGTCAGCTGCTGACTGTTAAAAGCAGATGATTGGCTTTCCAGCGGGAGGGGCGGGACATGTGCATACAACCGCCATCTTTGCCATTACGGGTTTTCCTTATATAGTTGTATTGAGGATTGAGGAAGTGGCATGTCTCATAAAAATTGTCTCTGGTATAATACAACTTGGTTGTCTATCATTTTTTCTATAACGGTCTGTGCCTTTAATATGTTTTTCATTTACATATGACTTTTAACACTGGGATTGGTTTCATGGTTTAATTCATAGTGTTGTGGCTTTGTCCTAAAAACAACAACAAAAAAGAACTTAGGGAAAATACAATCACACACTGCCCTCTATTGATACTTCTTGTCACTTGCTGTCAACATCCTCACCAAAAGCAAGAAACTCAGTGAGCCATATTACTGTCAGGAAATCCATTCTACTTGATTACCAAATTTTCCTATTTTATATACAATGTAAAAAAAAAAAAAAAAAAAATCCTGCTGCTTTTTCAGAAAAAAATGGCATCTTGCCAGAATAATGCTGTAAAAATATAGTAAACATGTAAACATATTTACAGAACAATCAGTACATTTTACTATTTAAAACAGTAATTTACTAATAAATAAATAAATAAATAATTTAATAAACTGTTAAATCCAACAGCTGTAAATCTGTAACTCCAGTCCACCTTGTACATTTTACAATTTAAAGGAACACGCCGACTTTTTGGGACTTTAGCTTAGCTTTAGCTTTAGCTTTAGCTTACTTTAGCTCACAGTATCCCCCAGAGTTAGATAAGTCCATACATACCCTTCTCATCTCCGTGCGTGCCGTAACTCTGTCTGACGCACCCACCGCTAGCCTAGCTTAGCACAAAGACTGGAGGTAAATGGCTCCAGCTAGCATACTGCTCCCAATAAGTGACAAAATAACGCCAACATTTTCCTATTTACATGTTGTGATTTATTTGAATAGTCACTGCGTGTACAAATAACAAGGTCACATGAGACACAGCCATCGTCTAACCGTATACATACTGGGAACTATATTCTCAGAAGGAGAAGCACTGCTACTTGGGCGGAGACCAACAAACCAACAAACACAAGTCACTTCAATAATAGCAGTAACATGTGGTTTGGCTAAAATACAAAGGTTGAGAATCCAAATGCAGTGTTTTTAAGAATCAATAGGCCTATCTAAACTAACAGATCTTGCACCAATATCCAAAAACCACAAAGTGGCAGCAGAGACCATATATTCAGTGCAAAGGCCCTACAGATGAGTTACATTCATATAGGTTTGCAGGTATCGTACATCAATGACAGATTTGTAAAATCTGTTCACAATCAAAACAACATAAACTCTGATTTTGGAACATGCAAACTCTAAGAATTCGAATTGTATTCTTCACAAATCTAAGCCTATGTGAGAAAATAGGGGTGAATACAGTGGCTGTGGTAAAGAAAATGAGGCCATCAAGACAGATAACATCTAACACAAGATAGACTAAAGGGCAGTTTATAAACTCTCAAAAAAACTGAGCTGAGATTAACAGATAACATAGCCACAACTGTAATCATATTGACAATGTATGTGTGCACAGGACTACTTCACACTGAATCATTAATTACATCTGTAATAATCACATCCTTTAAATAAAACCAGTCACTGTAAAAGAGAGAGCACAACTGTTAAGATAATGAGGCCAGGTTTGTATTTTAGCACTGCATGAATCTAATCTGCGGTTGCAACTGTGTCAGGTCCATGAAACGGGTAATAGTGCTAACAGAACAGAATCATGTGACAGTGCCGTACTTCAAGACATATGTTATAGGCTACAACATTATATAACTTTGGTTGAGCTTCTGTTCCTAGACTGAAGAAGAAAATGGATAAAAAAATGTGTGTGATGGTTTTACTCTTAACGGAAATGTGTAAGTATATTTCAATAATTATAATTTTTCTAATTAGTCTGATATCAATGTTTCGTTTTAGTTGTTTGATGCACAGTGTTAATTATTTTATATTGACGGGACTATATGGAAACATCATTCAACTGGATTCAGTTTTATTAGTTCATGAAGGAGATACAGTGGTATTGTCCTGCTCCATTTCAACAAAACAAATAAATCTGGCTTCATGGTACAAGCAAGTCACTGGAGAAGAACCACGTCTCATCGCTTCCTCACTTCTCCATTTATCAGAAAGCCAATTTCACAATGAATTTGACAATAGTCATTTTGAAGTGTCAAGACTGACTGACACTTTTAATCTGAAGATTATGAACACCGTACAATCAGATTCAGCCACATACTACTGTGCAACATCTTTCACTAATACCCTTAACTTTGGAAATGGCACTCGTCTGGTTATTAAAGGTGAGTCAGTGCATGTCACCTTCATGTTAAAGTGTTTATAATGATGATATTGTGAATAAAACAGTTATTTATACAAAACATCATCCATTCTAGGAGCAGAAACCAGCAAACCCACTCATCTACAGCGGCCCAAGCTTGAACTAGTTGAGTCGGCGTTAAATGAGCCTCTACAGTGTTCAATCCAAAACCAGTTCATGAGTGGTGGAGGTGAACATCGTCTCTACTGGTTCAGACATGGATCAGGAGAATCTCCTTCAGGATCCATTTATATTCATGGAAACACAAGTGATCAGTGTGTGGAGAGCTCTGGAGCTGGCTGTCTTTCACCGACATGTGTGTACAACCTCCCAAAGAAAACGTTCAGTTCCTCAGATGCTGGAGTTCACTGTGCACTGGCCACATGTGGAGAGGCTTTATTTGGACATGATCCTAAACTGAATCCTGGTAAGTTTGAGCTTTTCAACATCACATAGAAAATATCAGTCCTACAGTGCATATTATTTGTTATATAGTATATATAGTATATATGTAATATTGTTCCTCATGATTTAGACAACTTAAAGAGCCAGAACACACAGTTAATCTTTATAATTGGCCTTACGGTGCTGCTGACATCAAATGTTACAATCAATATTCTGCTGTGCTGTGTGAGGAGGAAAGGTAAGTGCTTGAATTCTTGCTTCTACAATCAACGGTTTGTTACGGCATAGTAGTAATTCCATGATCTACTGAGAAGTTTAAATATTCTGCATACTTTTTTTAATATAACATTTTCATTGTCAGATGTCCTATATTACAATTAGATCATTTGTGTGAGAGTTAACCATTGTGTGTTTTATTATAGAGTCTATCAATGCAATAGACAGCAAATATCAGCAAATCCAGATTACTGATGATGATGTGTCAATAATTCAGGTTTGTCAAATGAAACTCTCCATATGTAAAACCACTTATAATACATTAATGATGATTTATCACTATCATTTTGCAGAAGTTAAAATTATATTGTCTGGAATGTTCTTTTTTTTTGTGTAGTATAAGGAAGTGAACTTTTGGCCTTCACCCATCACCACCAAACACTCGAAGAGTGAAGAGAAACAACAGACATATGATATTCGGGTTTGACATGTCAAAACCATGGCAAAAACAAAAACACAAACTGGCTGTATATAGCTAGTATTATTCAGTAATAACCATCATTTCATTTGAGCAATTCTGAAAATTATTATTATATAATTATTATTATAGTTATCAATGGGCTAATATATTGTAGTGACTAAAAAACAGTCACAGTAAATATTTTCCTCAATATCTCATTGCAATAATTACATGCTGCATAAGCATGTATAAACATTTTTATTTGCTTTATTCATGTAATAAACATTAACATCTACAATAATTTAAACATTCTACGCATTCTGTCAATGCCACCACTGTAAAATTAGGTGCTACTTATGTTCTTATAAATGTATTCATATATGAAGGCATAAATAAAGTACTTTCCATATGAATTGCTGTGTTCTGTGTGTTTTTGCTGTGTTGTGAACTAGAAGGTGAATAGATCCAATGATCTGCAAACACCAGGTGGCAGTAGAGACCACGTGTTAAATTCAGCATTCAGCAAGACCCTCTTTTAAAGGGGTGGTATAATGCCATTTTCACAAGATGTAAAATAAATCTCTGATGTCCCGAGAGTGTGTATGTGAAGTTTTAGCTCAAAATACCCTACAGACATTTTTATATAGCATGTTAAAATTGTCAATTTTTGAGGGTGAAGAAAAAACGCACCGTTTTTGTGTCTGTCCCTTTAAATGCAAATGAGCTGCTGCTCCCGTACATAGGGCAGAGCTACAACAGTTTGCACTCACACAGACATGACACTGAAAATTTTACAAACGTTTAGCCTTTTATGTTCAAAGTAGAAAAATGGAGAGACTCAAGAAGTGACAACTTGTAGACAACATTTCTGAATGGTTAGTTGATGAATTGATGTAGCTTATGTGTAGTTATCTTCTAGTCATTGATTAGCATATTCTGTCTTGATAATCTATCAATCTTGTTCCCAGGGCGGGTTTATGTAAATTTTAGGGTTAGTGATGTCACTAACCCGGGAGGAATGTAGTGTAGTCCCTTCCAGCTGTTTGTTGTAGTCCTTAAAAAGCAATGTCTTTAAAAGCAAATATCTCCCTTTGTTTTGAACTTTGAGCGTCGTAACTTTGCAGATGTTGTTTATGCTCAAACAGCAACATTACACACTAACTAAAGTTAGAAAAGTGAAATCATAATCAACCACCAGGGATAGTTCACCCAAAAATGAAAATTTTGTCATCACTTTCTCACCCTCAAGTTGTTCCAAACCTGTATGAATTTTCTTCTTCGATTGATCAGAAAAGAAGGTATTCTAAAGAATGTTGGTCACTAGACAGTTGATAGACATTGACTTAGTATGGGTTTGACTTAGGCATCCACAGCATTTTTTTCCTACTATGGAATTCAATGGCTGCCGTCAACTGTTTGAATACAAACATTCTTTAATCTTTAATTCTTTCATCTTGTTTTTTGTTCAACAGAAGAAAGAAACTCATAAGTTTTGGAGCAACTTACTTGAGGGTGAGTGAAGGCCCTTTTACAGAGGACGCGACAGTAGCAAGTGTCTAGTTCATTTTCTATGATTCAATGTGATTGTGAAAGGGAATGTGAAGAGACATGCGGAAAGCGGCAAAACGCTTGTGCACCCAAAATCCTGCCGCTTTCACAAGCAGGCGCTGCCAAAAATAAAAATATTTTATCTTTTTGTGAGTGGCAGCGGCTGCGTCGGCTTTAACCAATCATAGAACAGGTTATTAACGCCCAATCATAGAACATTTTACTAAACTTATATCGGAGTGCTGAAAAAATAAATATTATTGATAAATAATTAATGACAATAATTTAAAAAAAATAAAAAATCTGTTAAGATATATTTATTTATTTGTTTTGTTGATGCTTGTAACTATGGCAACTATCGCCCCAAGACCGCAACGCGAGCACCACCTCAACTGCACAAAACGCTTCCACTACGAGAGAAAGCAGCAGCCGCTCAGTGATTTTGCCGCGTCCCATGTGAAAGGGCCTAAAGTGATGCAACATTTTCATTTTTGGGTGAACTATCCCTTTAAGAATTCTTGTTAAATACCAACTAAATGTGCACTAGTTCTTTTTAAAGGGAACTGTATCTTACACAAGCACCAGGGTCCACCATTTGAGTTAACAGAATAAAAACAACATAACACATAAACACATTTTAACAAATGCACATTACATGCACATCCATTTTAATTTAGTAGATGCAAATGAAGCATAGGCTACCATGCAAGTAATACGTGATTCATAAGGAAACTGTAAACCGGAAAATTTCATAAGTTCCAAAGTTGACCTGAAAAGAACAACACAGAGTCTAACAACATACATTCATTAATCCACATAAAATCAATGAGCACACACAAACAACCTTTCTTTTCCCACAATTATCCTTACTATGCCAAAGAAATGAATATATCTAACAATAAACAGTACAAAGCCTCAATAACACAAACATACAAAGACATAAAAATATGGACGGACACACACACACACACACACACACACACACACACACACACACACACACACACACACACACATATATATATATATATATATATATATATATATATATATATATATATATATATATATATATATATATACATAGCAGAGATAAATTCATTGCGGTAAAAATGATCAGACTATACTCTGGGTTTAATTTTCAGAGGACGAAAGTCAACTCATAAAATCTAGCAAAAATTACCAAAATTATTCTGACAAATTTAATTAAATTGATGTTAGATCATGTAAGATCATGATGAAAATATTTGTGTCGAAGTGAATCGCTCCTCTCTGGATGTTACTGCTGTGATCTGACCTGAGCGTACAGAGACTGCTCCTGAATGACCTTTGATTTGGTCCTTCTAGTGTTCAGAGGTTTCTGACCAAAACTAATGGATGCGTAATTCATGCTGGCTTCATTCTAATATCAAGAGAGAAAATAATCTCCAATTATGAGAGGAAAATTACACATGATGTGGCATAATATACACCAAAAGTTTTAAAAACCATGAAAAAATATATGATCTAATGTTAAATTAATAAAATAGATACATTGGTAAAGATTTGGAAAATATCTGAAATGGAAGATAATTGTGTACTTACTTGATTCTCTTGAGGTTTGGGCACTTTGGGAAATTAAAAAACAGTCTTGTCATTATAAATGGTAGTTCAGTTTCTACAATATTTTTCTTTACAATAATAAAAAAATAGTTTTATTCAGAAAGTCCTACCTTTATTCTGACCCCTGAATAGTTTTATTCCCAGAAAAACAACAAGAACAAAAAATATAATGTTTGAAACTCCAAGAGCAAGAAGAGTTGGATTCACATCACCACTCACTGAAACAAAATTAATTTGATCTTCTTAGAAAACATTTTTTAGATAAGTTTGGTATCATGTACTCTAGTATATGAACCAAATGCTTTTCCAGATAGCAGATAAAGCTAAACATTTCAACAGTTCAAGCCAGACATTTGCATTTCACCTTACCTCTAAAACTGAGTTGAGTTCCTTTTCCAAACAGTATCTCTCCACATGCGGCCACAGCGCAGTAGTAAATCCCAGCATCAGAGTCACTGATGTTGCTCTTGAGGAGATTGTAGACGCAGCTCTGCGTTTGAGACTCACTGCTGTTCTTACACTGACCATTTCTCTCTCCTTTGGTGTAAAGGACTCCTTGAGAGTCTCCCAAGCTTTGTCTGAACCAATAGACACTGTGTTCTCCAGCACAACTCTCACTGAAGATGCTGCACTTCAAATTCACTGAATCCCCTGGATGAAGCGTGTCGATCAAAGACTGCTGAAGAGTTGTGTGTCCAGCTTGAAAAGTGACATAAAGGAACAGAAATATTAAGGACAAAAAAAATCAGATGCCATAAATCAAACAAAGCTAAAAGCAGTAAAACTTACCTTTAAAAAATAATCTAGTGCCTGCACCCATTCCAATGCTGTAATATGATGCGATGACACAGTAATATGTTGCTGAGTCTGAAGGCTTTGTCTGTAAAATGGTCAGATTAAAATGATCATCTCCTTTGAAAACATTAAAACGATTCATTTTCTCAAAGTCCTTATTCCAGCTGGGTTGTTGATTTAAATATAAAGACACAATTTGTATGACTCTTCCATCAGCCGTCTGTTTAAACCATGCTTTTGTCGATTGCAGAAGCTTTGAAAAGCTGCAAGTAAGATTCACATCCTCTCCAGCTCGAACTACTTTTACATCTTCCTGAACAACATCCACATTAGAGGACACATCAGAGGAGCAGACTGTAAAATCAAGAACACAATAGTAACATTTAGAGTTAATAAATAGGCGAATTGTTTAATGTTTAAAAAGACATTTAGGTATATTTACCAATTGTTAAGGAAAGCAAAATAATGAAGTAATATCTCATGATCAGTCGTCTTCCAAAATTGTCCTCAGGCTTTGAATTCCCCTGAAAAAGCAAACGAATGAGCCACACAATCACACACGCTAAAGAATAAGGATAGATCACTAGAATGTGTCTTTACCATGTGTCCATCCAGCTTCGGTCTCTGCTTTAGAAAACTGAGGCACATGTGCACTTTCACCTTAACTTTTCTGCTTTCACACCCCTCGCCACATCAAAATGTCTAAAAAAAAGTCTAACCTAACCATCTTTCCATTGCTCCAAAAAACTCTTATTTTGACAGGTGTTATTAATACTACTGCTTAGTAAGTTGGCCTCTCTCAAAACTATGTGGTTAATTTGTTGTTTTATTGCTAATGATTGATATAGTTTGACAGAAGAAAAAAAAAAAAAGAAAAAAAAAGAAGCAGGAAATAAGATGTTAAAAGAAACATGTAACCAGAAGAAAAACCTTTAAATGGCCTCACATGAAAGTTATTTTTTTACCAATGATGATCCAAAAGTAAAAAAATGTAAATAATGTTTTGAATCAAGGAGATGGCAGAAGAAATGGCAAGATCAAGCTATACCTATTCTGGATTGGTGAATACATGGTTATCCATACATCTGTCACAATATGCTGATCAGTAAACACAATGGAGAATACAATATATAGTCTTTAATAAACTGAAACTCAGGAGAATACAGGAACAGGAATGAGAAGCACTAAACAAACATACCATGTTAATGCAAGACAAAACATCGAGGAGAACTAAGGGCTTAAATACACAAGGACAGGTAATGAGAAAACTGAATGAACAACAGGTGAAGATGGCCATATTTAAATATCTGCAAAGGCCAGAGCATAAAAAATACATAAATGTAGACCTATATTACACGTATAGGGCCCTATTTTTAACGTTCTGAAACGCAAGTATCAAACGCAAAACGCAAGTAACTTTGTGGGCGGATCTCGGGCGCTGTTGCTATTATACCGGTGGGATAAATGACTCTTGCGCCTGGCGCAAATCTAAAATGGGTTGGTCTGAAGTAGCTTCATTATTCATAGGTGTGGTTTGGGTGTAACATGAAATAAACCAATCAGAGCATCATCTCACATTCCCTTTAAGAGCAGGCGTGCTTGTTCCATGGCGGATTGCTATTATAGGCGGATTTGCCAGGCGCACGCCAGGAGCGGTTCACAGCCGAGGAGACCGACGTTCTCGTCAGGGCCGTAAAAGACAGAGAAGTGACATTGTATGGGGATGGAGAAACCCACCCAAATTAGCTTCGGTTAAGTAGGCATATAATAATTTGGGTAAATGTGTAAGCTAGATTTATGCCTATTTTTTCACATCTTCAGGGACACCACAATGATTTCCCTCATGTGGAATATTTTTCCTTGTAATTATGTATGGTTTGCAAAAATGGCAACTGCTACGTCTGTGTGTAGATGAGAGAAGCAAAGTGTATGCTCATTGTGCACACGCTACATTATGGCCAAGCATGCGCCCTTAAAATAGCATCTGAACGCCCCACTGAAAAATGTGCCACTGACTTTAGACTAGGTTTTTCCTGGTCTGTGGCGGAATTGTTTTCTGGAACTGCAAAATAGCACCAGGGAATGTTTGCACCGGAACACGCCTCCTCTTTTCGCTGAACCGCCCCCGGGAGCGCAAATTCATTCCCTAATTTACCGACGTGCACCTGTGGAGGGAAAAGTCCGCTGTGCATCTGGTGCAGAATAGGAATGATGCATGCGTCGTATACAAAGTCAATTGCGCTGGGTACAAGATAGGGCCCATAGTCTCTCAGTTTATTTGCTTCTATATTAGAACACTTGATGATTATCTAATCAGAATAACAATATGTATTGTAGGGACAAAAAACAATAACTGAAATCGAAGGCGTTTCTAATTTGTTTCTGTTTCTGTCGGCTACATGAACATATCAATGTTGAGAAAGCAATCACGTCACTAACTAGTTTTAAATATTAAACTTCGCTGGCTAATGAATGCATAAAAGTGACCAGCTGGATATAAGCTAATGCAAATAGATGGTAAGAATTTCATCAAAAAAAATTTGGGTCAGGTTTGCATCTGTTTATTGTCACATTGTTTTAAAGGGGTCATATAATGGTACATGCACTTTTACAAGTTGATTGTACTGAAATGTGTGTTGGCAGTGCCTGTACACAACCATCATAAAATGATAAAAATCCATCCAGTGTTTTTTTTTTAATCTTCTTATATGTTTCCCCTTCTCCTGAATCAAGCTGTTCGATTTTGTGACATCACAAAATCGACGTCCCTCCCACAATGGTTGATTGACAGCAGGTTTCAACACAGACCCGCCCTCGTGAGCGAGCTGTCAATCATAGCCCGCGCCGACGCGCGTTCATTGCTGATAGAGCACTGAGTAGAATGGCGTCTCGATTGTGGTGTTCTTGGGTGTAATAAGGAACACAGCAGTCATTTTGATGTTCCTAAATCCTTACAGCTGAAAACGCAGTGGCTGATTTTGTTTTTCGAAGGGAATTCCCCGCGATCAACGTCAACGCTTTCATGTTTGCGTGAATCATTTCACCAGACTGCTTTACAAACGAGGGTCAGTATAAAGCTGGTTTTGCTAAGAAGCTGCTCCTGAAAAAAGAATCGGTACCAACTATTCGTGTTCCTGCTGCACCTCCAGAAGAAGTGAGTGAGTGTAACGTTTTATAACCTTTATATTAATCTTTATATTAATCTTTGCAAATCGCTTGCTGCACGCTTCACGATGAATGCAGCTATTTTTACACTCAGGGTACATTACGGCATGTTTTCTATGTATGATGTTCTCAATATAATTCATAATCCCATGTTTATAATAAACAACGTGTTATGGTGATTGTGTTAAATTGTGTTACAAACGGTGTACGCACAGAACAGAGGGGTGGGGTGAGCAAAGCTCATTATCATTTCACGAGTTCACACTTACAAATAAGTCAGATAGAATAAATGCGTATTTGGCGTGCTGTCCGAGGAGAGGGCTCCGGGCTCGGTATTCGGCCCGAACCCAGAGTACTCCCCCCGTATTCCTGGCTGTGAAAGAACAAGCCAAGAGTGAGGAGTCGGGGTGGTGGAGGGATGCTGAAAACTGTCAAGGAAGTTAGATGAGTTGACAGAGTGAATATATATATGCTTCCTCTCATGCTGATAGGGTAGACATGGTAATTGTTTGATGAGTTGATTGATTACTTGATTATTTGAACGTGCTCCTCCCGAACTTTGTTAATAAAACATCATTTCACGAGTTCACACTTACAAATAAGTCAGATAGAATAAATGCGTATTTGCCGTGCTGTCCGAGGAGAGGGCTCCGGGCTCGGTATTCGGCCCGAACCCAGAGTACTCCCCCCAAAAGCTGCAAATAAATGCCGGACAGCCACCAGAATGATGTTGATGACCCCCCAAAAACTTGCAGAGTGCAAAGCTTAAGGTATCAGAAGTGGGAAAGGGTTAGTCGCTGGAAGGCTTCTTGTAACATCGGATGGGAGTTGATTGTTATGACGTTGGATGGTTGTGCCTCTCCAGTAGTAGGCTAGGGATGGTACGTAATGTACTTTGCGGAAGAGAATGGTATAACCGCTGCAGTGTGATGAAGCAAGTGTGATGAGAATTAGTTCCTGCAGGAGCGGAGGAGGTGACACTGCTGCGGCAGTGGATCAAACTTGATTTCGACTTGCTTTCCAATTATCTGATGCAGAAGGATGGAGAATTGAGTACTTGTGGGAACGGAAGAGGAAACACTGCTGCGGCAGTGAAAGCGAGTTGGATGGAGAAACGGAGCTCCTGTGGGAGCGGAGGAGATGACACTGCTGCGGCAATGTACCAAACTTGCTTTTCAACTTGCTTTTAAATATCGAAAACAATTTGGACATAGAACTGAGCTCCTGCGGGAGTGGAGTAGATGACACTGCTGCGGCAGTGGAGCAAGTTTGGATGGAGTAACGGAACTCCTGCAGGTGTGGAGTGGATGACACTGCTGCGGCAGTGGACCAAACTTGCTTTCAGTTTGCTTTTAAATATCCAAAACAATTTTGGATATAGAACTGAGCCCCTGCGGGAGCAGAGTAGATGACACTGCTGCGGCAGTGGAGCACGTTTGGATGGAGTAACGGAGCTCCTGCGGGAGCGGAGTAGCTGACACTGCTGCGGCAGTGGACCAAAGCTTGCTTTTAAATATCCAAAACAATTTTGGATATAGAACTGAGCCCCTGCGGGAGCAGAGTAGATGACACTGCTGCGGCAGTGGAGCAAGTTTGGACGGAATAACGAAGTTCCAGAGGGAGCGGAGTAGCTGACACTGCTGCAGCAGTGGACCAAACTTGCTTTCTTAAATATCAAAACTATTTTGGACGGAGTAACGGAGCTGCCTGTGGGAGCGGAGTAGAAGACACTGCTGCGGAAGTGGAATAAGTTTGGACGGAGTGACGTAACTTCTGCGGGAGTGGAGTAGGTTAGCTGTAGTAGACTTGGTTGACTTGCTTTTAACTGTCCGATGAGCCAGTTGGGTGGAGAATGGGCTCCTGTTGGAAGAAGAGATGATGCTGCTGTTGTGGTGTTGGAAACAACTTGCTTTCAAACTGTGATCCGAAAGGTGAGTGGGACAGAGATCTGATCTCCTGCTGGAGCGGAAAATAGCACTGATGTGGCAGTAAAGCGAGTTAGGATGGGGAACGTGGCTCCTGCAGGAGTGGTGGTCTGTTGGTTGGGTGTATGAGAAGTTGTCAAAAGAATTGATGAGGGTTCGTTGGGCTTCTTTGATATGGAAGCAATTTGAGCGGATGTAACTCTAAAGCCTCCGCTGACCAGCGGCCAAGTGCTTGGATCTGCTGCTGAGAGAGGCCTTTTTTGGGCAGCTGTTGCTGCGCCTATGCAAAATGAATGGCTGGAAAAGTGGTCTGCTGGGATGCCTGAATGGAGCAAAATTTGATCTGTCTTACTTTGCTTTATGAAGTAGGAGATGGTTTCATTGTCTAGCACTGATAGATCTGTGATTGTGGGGTGGCCTTTTGGGTTAAAGCTGGAAGTGATGGTGAGTTCTGAGCATCTGAGGAAACTGAAAAAAGCCACTATGAACATTGCGTCCAGTGTGCGGGCAGTGTTGGTGGAGTGGTAGCCTTGGCGGAGGGTGGAGATGCATATAGTAAGTATGTCTAACGTTATTGGTTGTCTGGCATCTGGGCGAGTAGGTTGGGTTATGAGGTTAATTGCTCATGGAAGAGATGGGTTTTCATTTGTCTTTGAATGTTGCCAGGGATTCTGCATTCCAGATGAGGGTGGGGAGAGCATTCCACCAGCATGGAACTGTGAATGATAATGTACTGGAAAGTGATTTTGTGTCTCTCTGTGATGGAACCACGAGACGTCCCTCGTTGATCGACCGTAGGCTTCTGGTAGGGATGTAGGCTTGTAGGAGTGAGTCAAAGTAGGAGGGAGCTGAGCCTGTGATAGATCTGTGAGCAAGCGTCAATGCCTTGAACTTGATGCGAGAGGTAGCCAGTGCAGAGAGATGAACAGAGGAGTGACGTGGGCCCTTTGGGCTCGTTGAAGACAAGACGAGCTGCAGCGTTCTGAATCCTTTGTAGATGTTTAGTTGCACATGATGGAGGTCCAGCTAGAAGAGCATTGCAGTTCTTGATGCTGTTGAGATAGGATATGAATGAAGTGATGGCGAGCAGAGAAATTGGGAAAAGGTAGGTTGTATGGGAAGTGGAAAGACTTATAAAGCTTCCATGCGGTTAAGTAGGATTGTAGGGTGCTGGGTGAAACGGCTTGAAGAATTGAATTAAGAGAGGCGTCAAGAAGTGGTTTCAATGTGTGGTTAATGTGGATATCAGCTCTGAAGTGAGGTACTGAGGTTGGGAATGGGAATGGGTCCGTGTCTGGTGCCAGCAACCTGAATTTCTGGAAAGCAAAACGTGACCCGGGACCATGTTTTGCAGTTATGATGAACTGATCGCAGGCTGCAATCCAAATGAGGCATCTTAGGAGAGGCATTACTGCAGGGGAAATTTGAGCGGCCTTGTTGATGCAATGCACGGATGCTTCGTTGTTGCAGTGTACTATGATGCTGTTAGAGGACCATTCTTTACCCCACAGGAAAGCTGCTTCCACTAAAGGATACAACTCGAACAGCGCTGAGGATGTTAATGACTGCGGTGAGTCTAACAGCTGGGCGGGCCATGTAAACTTGAACCAACGGCCTTGGTAGAATCCCCCGAAACCGATAGAGGGAGCTGCGTTGGTGAACAGTTGGATATCCACAGGGAGAGAAATCAGATTTTTTTATAGAAAAGGACAGGGCATTCAATTATTTAAGGAAGGTTAGACAGAAACCAAGCTCCTGCGGGAGCCAATGGTCACATCACTGCTGCGGGAGTGGAGAACATTAGCTAGAGAAACTGAGCTCCTGCAGGAGCGTGAGGAGACATCACTGCTGCGGCAGTGAAGTCAATGTTAGCCAGAGAAACTGGACTCCAGTGGGAGCAGAATGGACTGCTGTGACAGTGAAGAAGTTTAACCAGAGGAACGGCAGAGACGGAGCTGCTGTGGGAGCGGAGGAGATGACACTGCTGTGGCAATGTGAGAAGCAAATGGGATCCTACGGGAACGGTGGGGAAAGGTGGATATGTTGAGCTTGTAGGTTTAGAGTTTAGAGAGCAGCCTTGCAGGATTATGCACATCTGAAGTTTAAGTGGCCGAGCGAAGATAGTAGTTCGCCTTTAGGACAGCTTAAAATGTCTGAGAAGGTGGATGAAACCAGAAATATCCTTTGCAGTGTAGTGCAGTGCAGCCTGGAAATTAATTGTATCCAAGTTAATGCCCAGAATTCAATGGATGTGGCTAGACCCATGGTTTATCCTGGGTGACTGGAATCCAAAGCTCACCAGAACCGTGTGGGGCTGAGAGATCGATTGCTAAATAATTTTTATTTTATTTATTTTGAATGAATACATTAGAAGCCTAAATGGTTTATAACCTGATTTGATAACACATCAATTTGATACTGTAGTTGTTTGATCATCAAACAGCAAAGTACAATCTGATTTAGATGATCGTTTGTTCCTTTATCGGTTGCCGGGTCATTTATTTAGCCAAGTTCAAAATAGACTCACTTATGGTAAAAGACAAAGCTTCATAGAATTTTGCGCCTTGAATTTATCCAATTGTGTTTGAAAATCACTAAGGACTTCAAACTTTGCCGTGGAAACACACTGCTTGTGTGTTCATTTCTATGGGTCACATTACCTGCCGATTTTGTTCGTTCTGAATCAGTTTTTTTTTTTTTTTTTTTTTTTTTTGTGCTAAAACGAAGTTTCGAAGCGATTTTGTAGATAAATTGCAAAACAACGTTAACGATAGGTTCTTAATGATTTTGTGTGCGTGCAATCCAATGTGCGAGCTACTGTTTGTACGTGAGAGTTTAAGCCACAAGGAAGCAGCACGTTAATGACGTCAAATAATTTGAACAGAAACCGTTTAAAACGTGTATTCCCCCGATCAAAATTAATATCCAGATGGCATAACTGTGCTTGAGACTCGACTGAAGCGATGTGAAATTTAACCAGGGACAAAAATGAGAAGGTTTTGAGCTGAGCACTCACGGAGTCGAGCCAGCGGGTCTAGAGTGTGAGCTGGCCGGCCGGGACTGAATCTGAATCGCGGCTTACTGAGGGCCTGCTGCGGTGGCCTGGTCTTGGAGAAAGACCCGTTTGTTCGTGTGAAGAGGGCGGTATTGCCCGAGACGCGAGCGTGGTGCTCGGCGGGCCTTATAGTCCATTTCTCTATTGCAGGAATTATTGAATGGTCCGGTTTAGAGCAATGCGCGGAAGGAGATCGCGGATGTTTCGCCCGTGGTGGTGAGGACCCGTTTGTTTGGCCTGACGCCCGCGAGATAACACCAGAGATTTGCGGCAAAGATTCCTGAAGGACGAAAGATTCTTCATTGGACGGGAGAGCTCATTTCGGGAATGATAGGAAGATAGGGCGAGGCCAAATGCTGAAAACTGTCAAGGAAGTTAGATGAGTTGACAGAGTGAATATATATATGCTTCCTCTCATGCTGATAGGGTAGACATGGTAATTGTTTGATGAGTTGATTGATTACTTGATTATTTGAACGTGCTCCTCCCGAACTTTGTTAATAAAACATAATTTAAAGACAAATGCACTTAAACGGCTTGCTGAAAACAGAGCTGTTTTTGACCAGGTAACATTAGTGCTTTCTTACAATACTAATGAGAATTTTTAATTAAAGTATATTACAAACTTTTAATTTAGACCCTAAAGAATCATATTAGCTTGTACAAAAATGACATTATATGATCCCTTTAACTGTTTGAGGTAGCCACTACTAATGTTATTCTTCTCAGACTCGACGGCAAACATACTTCTGTTCTTTCTCTGCTAATGCAGCATTTAGTCAACAAATTAATTACTGTATAATGACATGGCAATATGTACTTTAGTGTTCTGTATTCATACCGTTTCGCTGTCTGTGTTTTAATCTGAAGTGTCAGCGCTAGTCTCCATATGTGTGATCTCCCTGCTGTGCGCAGCCTCACGTCTTAACTAATCAACTCAGCCAGTGATAGTTTTTATTTGTCCTCTAGAGGCTGCTCTTGCTCTATATAATGCCAGCAGTCTCTTCTCAGCGCTCTCATACTGTACAATGACTGTGCACACTTCTCAGCTGATCCAGCAATGGACGCAACCTGGATAAACTATTGGTGTGGATTTTTGCTGATAACGATAGTTCCACCAATCAACTATCGGTACCGATATATCGGCAAAACCAATGAATCGGTCGACCTCTAATCTTATTATAATATTACTGCCCCTTAATCTGCACGTTTCCACCCGTGGTGCCGCCATTCTTGCATTCTCAAGCGACAACAGTGTAACCAGTTCTAACACTATGGCAAAAGTTTGAGCAAAGCAAGCAAACTGTTCTTTCATTGGCTGCACAGACGAGCATTGCACACTATTTAGAGTCCCAGTCTCAGATGAGACGAGAGCAGTGGATTCATTTTTATTTATCAACAGAAATCCCCCAGAAACAGATGAATCAATGTAACTCCACAACAACTACATAAATGTATCCACTAACCATTCAGAAACATCCTGGTGCGTCTAAAAGTTGCAACCTCTTCCTCAGTCTCTCCGTAAGGCTGCAATTCGCTACTGGTTATTTCTGAGATTTTGGATGAGTGAAATTATTTGTGTGTTTTGTTATTGTATCTAGGGATGTTGCGGTGACGGATTTTTTCCACCGGTTAATCGACGTGTAAAAAAAACGGTGTCACCGGGGTTGCGTGTCGGGGATTTCGGGTGGCCGAAAATGCGGACGTGCACACGTCTCAATTTACTTTCACTTTAATTAGCGGCCTTTCAGTAGCATTTGTTTGAATTAATCATGGGTTAATTTATTTTATTCTTAATAAAAATACACAAAGCAATAAGACACTCGCTTGTATTACACACATCTTTATTGCAAAATGAATAATAACTTAATGTAAAAACTAAACAAAAGCACTTATGAAACACCTTTAAAGTGCATTTATTAACAAAACGAACCACTGCACACATCGTGCAAGTATCAAACAAGAAATTATATATAAAAAAATCACTATTCGTTAAATAAAGTGCCTGCCTTTTTCAGCAAAAAAAAAAACAAAACAAAAAAAACGCACAACCATCGAATATGAAACGAACGAACATCGAAAACTTCGTTAAATAAGGTAGCCTACCTGAATAATCACTGGACACTTAAGTGCAAAAAAAAACTAATATAAAATTTAAACTCACGTTTGCATTTCTCTTTGAAACCAGATCTTCCGCCATCCTTTGCCAGTTAGCTCGCCTCACTATCCTCAAATGATAAATGAAATCGGACACCTGCTGCTTTACTGCGGCGCTCGTTCCGCTTACGCTAAATTACGAAGGCACGTAATCACTAACTGAATTAAGTGCTTTATTACTATAGGCTAAAACTTCAACACGATGGGGACGGTGCCGGTGGTCAAGTGCTATGACCGGTAGGTGGGTTAAACACTGTGTATCACCGGTAACACCGACTATCGCAACAAGCCTAATTGTATCCGAATCTTATGGAAAGGTTCACTATCTTCTGAGTGGGGTTGAGGAGCAGCAACTCATTTGCATTTAAAGGGACACACACAAAAAGGGACCGTTTTTGCTCACACCCCAAAAGGGGCAACTTTGACAAGCAATAATAAATGATCTGGGGGGTATTTTGAGCTGAAATTTCACACACATTCTGGGGACACCATATATTTATATTACATCTTGTGAAAAGGGGCATAACATGTCGAGTTTATGTACAGAGTATTCATAAATATTGTGTTGCTTTTATACAATCTAGAATGACAGTTACTGCACAGCTTTAAATCTGTTAATCGTCAATTAATAGCTGCAATAGGCAATTAAATATATATACAATTTTTTTAAATTATATTTATTAGATACATAACGTTTGTTTTGTATATTGTCTCATTTGGTAGCGATCCCATCATTATCAACATAGCACAGCTGATTGTTTGCTGTTATATCAGAGTCCAATGAGCTGCAGCTCAACATGCAAACAAATACCGGTGTGTTGCTGTTAGCAGTATGCAGCGCGCTTTCAGAATGCATCTGGAATCAACATCTAAGAAAAGTGATTGACGTTTTTATTCCACATCTCTGCGCATATTGTGTGGTCCGGTTATTAATTCCTAAATGGAGCAATCTTTACAAGTTTAAACTAGCATCATTTTAGAAATGTTTTTACATAGCGCCATGTCAACAGTGCTCAAGTGAATCACTGAAGCATATATAGCAGCGGTCTATTGTATGTCATAGCCTCTTTATACGCTGTTAGCATGGATATGAAAACTGTTCAACTGATGCATTTGCGATTCAAACGACGTTCACCATATTTAGCGGTATAACTTTATATCCTTTTATTTCCAAGAGCAATGTTTTCATTAGCTATGCTAAATGTGTGTGTTGAGTCACGTTAAAAGAACAATCAATACAGTTAAACTACTGTAAGCATCATGTTTATAGTCTTGTGGAATGATTTACTAAGCATAAGTTGGAGCGCTGTGCAGTTGTGTCTATGCAGCAACTAATGGTCTATCGTTTGTATCTCTGTGAGTAAATGCTGTCTAAGCTATGGATAAGAAGGTCAAAGTAAAATAAGCATTCACATTCGATGGGATTACATGTTAAAGGAGCTGTATGTAAGAAATGTATTTCAATTAATCATAAAATGGCCCTGATATGTCACTAGACATTAAGAAATCATGTTCATTTCAAATACTTATATCACTGACAACAGTAGTCCGGCCAGGATATTGTCATTTAAAAGTGAAGTTGCAGCCCTCAACTGATGTTGATGTTGTCATGTTGTGTTTTGGCCCGATGCTCCACCCTCCACCTATCTACCAATCACGAAGTCAGTAGTGTTTCAGCATCCGGGTTGCCAGCTCTGCTCTAGTTACCACAGCTGCAGCTACAAATGTTCCTGCTGGATCCTGCAGCCTATCTGGCAACCTCGAGTCAGGGGGGAGGGGGAGGAGATACACTGCTCTACAGTAATTTGAAAGTGATTGCAGTACCAGTTTTGGCCACAATCTTACATACAGCTCCTTTAACAAAAAAAAAAAAAAAAGCCGGTCGGCAAGGTAGTCAAGGCACACATAAAAAGTACATCTGTCTTGGCAATAGATCTGATGTTTTGGGGGGTGTTTTTCCTATCTTTTCCTGTTTCCTGCTGTGTCATTATTGTGCAAATAAATGCAAATCTGCCAATGCAGCAGCTTGTTTTCTTACTCAACAGCACATGTATATTACTTGTATTGTCTTTTTCTGGGTGTTGGGTGAAAAGTTGCTCTTCAAATGTGTATCAATAGTGTTTTTAGCTGTGCACAACAGTTTTATTGGCATTGGCTGTGCAACTATAATGATCTGTTTAGATGTTTGTGTCGAAGAGGGCTCTGCCCTCTTCTCTTGTCTCCTGCTTTTTTGGGGGGTTAAATCATGTCTGATACATGTGCAGCAACATGTTTTACATGCTCTCAGCAATGTCTGTGAAGGTATTCGCAGTAGCGAGTCTCGGTACTTGCTCTGGAGCAGCATCAGCGTAGCAGATCTATTTCGCCAAGACCAAATACATTATCCATTACCATGCCAATCTCTATTTCCATACCCGTGTCCCGAGAGTTGTCATGACAGAACTTAACAGAGCCAAACATACATGTTACAACATCACTGGTCCACATTCGTGCATCGTAAGTAATGACATACGTCTGAGTGAACAAGACAGAGAGAAAAGATGTAATACAAATTTATAGTGTCTCCAGAATGTGTCTGTATATTTTCAGCTCAAAATACCCCCCAGATCATTTATTATAGCTTGTCAAATTTGCTCCTTTTTGGGTGTGATCAAAAACCCACCGTTTTTGCGTGTGTGTCCCTTTAAATACAAATGAGCTGCTGCTCCTCCGCCCCCGTTCAGAAGAGAGCCATCCCTTACATGAAATTCGGATACTCCGGCAATAAAAAAAAACACTCAAATCTCACTCATCCAAAATCCCAGAAATAACCAGTAGCGAATTGCAGCCTTACGGAGAGACTGAGGAAGAGGTTGCAACTTTTAGACGCACCTGGACATTTCTGAATGGTTAGTGGATACATTTATATAGTTGTTGTGGACTTACATGTACTGTCATGTTTAACTTTTACACAAGTTGACACAGTTCCCAGAGGTCTTTATAAGACAGCTGTGACATATTTGGTCAAATAGTGTTCAGTGCTCGTCTGTGCAGCCAACGACAGAACAGTTTACATGCTTTGCTCAAACTTTTGCCATGGTGTTAGAACTGGTTACACTGTTGTCGCATGCGAAAACCAAATGGCGCACTGTGGGTGGAAACGTACACAATGTCCCTACGTCAGAAGGGGAGCGAAATCTGATTGGCTTCTTTTTTGACATGCTTGCAGAGTAAGCTTACCAGAACAAAGTTACTGGGTTGTCACTTTTCACATTTTCTCGGTTGGTAGATGCACCGGGGACCCGATTATAGCACTTAAATGCGAAAAAAGTCAGATTTTCATGATATGTTCCCTTGAAACACATCCCAGAATCAGATCTCATACCAATGATCTACAATCACTAGGTGGCAGTAGAGACCATGTTGAATTCAGCAAGTACTTCACACAAGTGATTCATAAGGAAAATGTAAAACGGATATTCCATAATTGCTCAAAATGAACAGAGTCTAACAACATACTGTACATTAATCAATTCACTAACAAAAATATAAATACAAACCCACTACTTCTCTTTTACAATTATCATTATCCTTATTATGCCTAACAAATTAATATAGCTATATAACAGTACAAAGCCAAAATAACACTTAACATATAACATGCATTCAAATGTGACCAACAGCTATCATCTTGCAATCCATATTTTTATTTACATTTTTACTTTTTTTACATTGTTAGCTACTGATATTTGAAGTTACATTTTCAGAGCATTTAACAATTAACTGACATTAAAATGCTTGAAATAAAGGACATGCATTATAGATTTGAGTTAAATTTATTTTATTTTATTTTAAATCACATTAAACACAGCAACAAGGCTGACCAAAGTGCTGTACGGTAAAAAAAAAAAAAAAATTAATTAAAACAGACTTCAAAACATGAAAACATGAATAAAAATAAATAAATAAAAATAAAAATAGACTATAAATGACCAAATTATTCAACCATATTAAATGTATTGTCTTCAAATATGTTGTTGTAAGCTCATGATGAAAATATTTGTCGAAGTGAAATGCTCCACTAAACCTCTGGATGTTACTGCTGTACGTGAGCGTACAGAGACTGCTCCTGAATGATTTTTGATTTGGTCCTTCTAGTGTTCAGAGGTTTCTGACCAAAACTAATGGATGCGTAATTCATGCTGGCTTCATTCTAATATCAAGAGAGAAAAGAATCTCCAATTATGAGAAGAAAAAATACACATAATGTGGCATAATGCGTTTTTAAAAACCCTGACAGAAAAATGTATTATCTAATGTTAAATTGATAAAACAGGTACATTGATAAAATTTAGAAAAAGATGGAAATGGAAGATAATTGTGTACTTACTTGATTCTCCTGTGGTGTGGGCACTTTGGGAAATTAAGAAACCGACTTGTCATTATAAATGGCAGTTGTGTTATTCAAAATTTGATATTGCATTACCATAATAAATTAATCCTATTCAGAAAGTCTTACCTTTTTTCTGACCCCTGCATAGTTTTATTCCCAGAAAAACAACAAGAGCCAAAAATATGATGTTTGAAATTCCAAGAGCAAGAAGAGTTGGATTCACATCTAAGGCAATAAAATGAAACAAATTTTATATCTTTTGCTTAGATTTTTTTTTTTATTATTCATTAGATCAGTTCGGTATCATGTACTCCTGTAAATGAATTAAATACTTTTCCAGAGAGCAAATATCAAACCAAATATCTCAACATTTTAAACCAGACATTTGCATTTCACCTTACCTCTAATATTGAGTTGAGTTCCTTTTCCAAACAGTATCTCTCCACATGCGGCCACAGCGCAGTAGTAAATCCCAGCATCAGAGTCACTGATGTTGCTCTTGAGGAGATTGTAGACGCAGCTCTGCGTTTGAGACTCACTGCTGTTCTTACACTGACCATTTCTCTCTCCTTTGGTGTAAAGGACTCCTTGAGAGTCTCCCAAGCTTTGTCTGAACCAATAGACACTGTGTTCTCCAGCACAACTCTCACTGAAGATGCTGCACTGCAAATTCACTGAATCCCCTGGATGAAGCGTGTCGATCAAAGACTGCTGAAGAGTTGTGTGTGCTACGGCTGCATCTTGACAAAGGGACATATAAGGGTCACTTGATAGAAAAACAAGGCCAATAGGCTAGTCATCCAACACAATCCCCACAAAGTATAAATAATAAGCAAGAAAATATACCTCTGACAACTAATCTAGTGCCTGCACCCATTCCAATCTTCCAGTTTGATGCGACTACACAGTAATATGTTGCTGAGTCTGAAGGCGTTGTCTTTAAAATGAGCAGAGTAAAATGTTTATCTCCTTTGGTAACATTAAAATGATTCATTTTCTCAAAGTCCTTATTCCAAGTGAGTTGTTTAAAGTGTAAAGACACAATCTTTAGAGATTTTCCTTCAGCCGTCTGTTTAAACCATGCTGTTGATTCCAGAAACTCTGAAAAGTTGCAGGTTAAGTTCACATCCTCTCCAGACTGAACTATTTTTAAATCTTGCTGAACAACATTCACTTCAGAAGCGCAGACTGCAAAAGGAAGCACACATTAGATACTTTAGAGTTGAATGTGTTATAAAGTGTTAAATAGGTTAGTTGTTTAAATGTTTACAAAGCATAAGCATTTAGTTATATTTACATATTGTTGAAGAAAGCAAAAGAATGAAGTAATATCTCATGATCAGTCGTCTTCCAAAATTATCCTCAGGCTTTGAATTCCCCTAAAAAAGCAAACAAATGAGCCACACAATCACACACGCTAAAGAATAAGGGTAGATCACTAGACTGTGTCCTTACCATGTGTCCATCTGTCTCTGCTTCAGTCAACTGAGGCACATGTGCACATTCACCTTAACCTTTCTGCCGTCACACACTGTCGCCACATCAAAATGTCTTAAACAAATCTAACCCAACAATCTTTCCGTTGCTCCAAAAAACCTCTTTCATTTATTAGGAAATGCTTTATAAATACTATTGCTTAGTTATCCAGTTTTTAGCAACTAAAGTTGGCCTCTCTGAAAACTCTGGTTAATATGTTTTTTATTGCTACTAAAAATGCATTTAGTGGTTTGACACAGAACAAAAGCAGGAAATAAGATGTTTCAAAGAAGCATGTAACCAGAAAACAATCCTTGTAAGGGCCTCATATAAAAGTCACTGTTTTAGTAGGCCTACCAATGGTGAGTGTCCAAGATATTTTAAATTAAATTAATTTCATTTAAAAATAATAATAATTTAATTAAATTCATGTTTTGAATCAATGGTTTGGCAGATGGCAGGGCATGATCAAGTTTAAAGGGTTCCTATTATGCCCTTTTACGAAGTCTTGATTTTGTTTTGGAGGTGTTCTAGAATATTCTTTCATGCTTGATTGTTCAAAAAACACATCATTTTTTACTTATTTACTTATTTAACATTATTACAACACTTCTCTCCTAAGTCTTTAGTTCCTATTTCGATGAAGCCCCTCCTTCCAAATTACAAAATGTGCTGTGATTGGTTAGCTGGCCCAGTGTGTTGTGATTGGCACTGCTTAGCGCGTGTTCTGGAAAGTCACGCCCCTTACCATAACAGCGAGTGCTACTCAGATTAAATGTTAAGGATGGCGTCAATTTCAAATCAATTCAAGCCTGATTCAAACTTAGAAATGTTAACAAACAAGATGTTCGTCCAGAACGGATTTCATGCACAAACTTTGCAAGCACAGATTTCACAGGACGTTTCAGCATGGCATTATTTTTTTTAAAAAATTTCTTATACATTTTAGATACGATTTTATACACCATTTAATCATGATATTTTTTGGAAAATTATGGTAATACAAACAGTAATCGATCACAAAACCATGGTTAATTTTCCTAAGGGACTGCACAGCCGTACAAAAGTGAGAGCTTACAAAAGCTACATTAACAGTAGCACTATATACTGTAATGTTGTCTAGCAGGCTTGCGGAGGCAAAGCTTTGCTCTTTGGTCTTACATCAGAGGCACCGGTTGCTTCACTATTTTTACGCTTACCTGTTAGTGGTGGTAGCAGGTGGGCAATCCAGCATCCAAAAAGCATACCACCCCTGAGGGCCACCATTGGCTAACAAGCCATCACCTGCTGTTAGCATTCCATTGACTCCCATTCATTTTGCCGTCACTTTGACAGCGAATAACTTTACATCTGAGGCGTTTAAAGACTCTATTTGTCCATGGTTTATTTCTAAAGAAACAAGACAATGTATAAAAGGCTCCATTACCTTGTTACGTTATGGCCCCGTAGAAGCAATTTTTGTAAAAATAGGCTAACGATTGCGTCATAACCACGCGACTCTCTGGAAATTACCGTATAGACAGGAGGAGAAGCTCGCAGTCAATCGGGGGGACGTGGAGGCATAAAGTCCGATAAAGTCAAGGGAGAAGCCCATAGAGAGTCATAAAGTTTCTCCTGCTCCTAGCTCATGGACACCTCCTACTCACGCTCTCCGTCTCTGCAAGTTTCGGAAGGGAAGGATTCAGATTTCTCTTGGCACAGCTACTAGAAGACTTACAACTGTCAGACAGGCTGCTCACGTCACATCCACGTCGTCAAGCTCAGTTTGAGTCTGCGCAGTACGCTCAGCAATCAGGAAGTGAGTGCTTCTAATTTGCTTCACTTTTCTCCGTTGAAATCTATGGGGTCGCTGTGTCCATTTCTTATACTGTCTATGGGTGGTAGTGACTCACCTAAAAATCCTTCTACCATAGCTATACACAAAATCCTCGTCTGTGAAGAACGGATTTCAAATGTGTTTTTTTTAATATATAATATTCCACGACCTGCAATATGTGCACATTAGAAAATTATAGGGACAGTCTGCAGGTAGTCATGGGTTAAATAGGTGATGACCCAGAGTCATCAGGGTCACGAGGGACTTTGATTCTATTAGACTCGACCTGTGCATTTGCAACGAGAGATAACATCCAGTGTGAAGCACTGCTTCCAGGAGAACGTGAATCCGGAAAAACAAAATAGAACACCTCACATAATGTTTTATTTGAATTACGCACATAAAAGTTGAATTATGCAAAGATTACACCAGGTAAAAATAGATTGGATGAACCTATCGGGATTATTTGTTTATACACTGATGAAGTCTGCACAGTATCAGGAGTAAGTGAGTAAATACTGTACATAGAAATAAATGAGAATTAAAATAAGTTATTTATTTATTTGGGCACCTGTTACACCAGCAGATGGCTTTGCTGGCTTTGAGAATTTCCCACTATAAAAAACAGCATGTGATTCGTATCCATACGTATCCATGGATGTGCTTCAATATCTCTGCAGGCCTTTATTTCTTGGAGATGAGTTTGACATAGAGACATTCAGGCATAATGGTTTTTAGAGCTAATGACAGTTTCTTGGTCCTAACCGTAAACCTACCCATCACAGAAAACTTTCAGCATTTTTACATTTTCAAAAGACATAATTAGGCATAACTAATGATTTATATAGAGAATATGACTTCACGTTAGTTGTCTACAGTAATGTTTTTGAAAAAAAAGTGACTACATTTTTCGCAATTCAAAAATATGTAAGTACTCTAGCATAAAGTCAATAAAAAATAAACCAAAATATGTTATGCAATCAATAGAGAGCACATAAGTAGTTTTAATGTCAGTTTGTGTTTTCGTTAAATGTGTTAGTGGAATGTTTACATGAAATTGAATTTTTGCTAAAGGAAGAATCTGTTTGGATAATGTAACACATTGTCACTGACAATAGTAAAAAGAGACATAAAGCAGACTTTGTTTTAGTTATTTACTTGCACAATAGAAACGTGAATCCACACCTATATTACATTGTTACATTTTTGGGGGGAACATTAAAGCCATGAATGTAAATATCACAGAACATGCATTGTTTTACACATAACACCATTTATGAAAAATTACTTTGTAAGCTAAAAATCATGTTTTACATTTGCACTACAAACAAGGAATTTGTGGCATGTGCTTTGAGAAATTATCATCTTAATTTAGATACTTTCAAGTATCAAAAACACCATATAATTTAAGTACAGTTTAAGTTAATATACAGACAAGACCATCTGGTTTCTGTTCTATATACATGACCATATGTACATGCAACCAACTATATGTAAAACTCAAATAACATGATAAAAAGGTCATGAAAATACAGAACAATATGAAAAAGACTTGCAATGTGACATTAACTGTTGAAAATCTGGTATGTATACACTGTTACAAAGCAGTACTGAAAATATACAGTAAAACATGTTTTACCTCATAAACTAGGCTTGAATGGGAAACTGTTACTTCTGTTTTGCGATTATTGGCATTCTTTCACTATACATGCTGTATGTCACCAGAGAGTGTTCTTGAGTAATCTTTACTTTGAGTCCATTTGCAATGAAAGAATTGTGAGCTGCATAACTCAGAATGTCTTCACCCTACAATAATGCAGAAGAACAAACAAACATTCAAAGACATTGTCACATAAATTGAGAAAAAAAGTCAAGTCTTTTAAGGAGACCCATAAAACTAGAAACTTACTTGACTCTCTTGAGGTTTGTGGATTGTGGGTGAATAAGAAAAACATTTAATTAAAAAGGCAATCGAGTATAATATTTCTGTAGTGGCAATTGTTGTACTTTCATAAACGTGTTATACAAATACTGTATATGTGTAATCAGTGTGTGCAAAAACGAAACCTTACCTTTATTCTGATTCTGGCATAGTTTTATGGCCAGAAAAACAGTTGAAGTAAAAAATATGATGTTTTAAATTCCAAGAACAAGCAGGGTTGTATTCACACCACTCTCTGAAAAGACATAATTCATATTAACAGATCAGTCCATTGGTATTATTTCCCACAATAAATGATTTAAATGCTCCTCCTGAGTGGCAAAATTAAACATGTCTCCAAAACCTTACCTCTAATATTGAGTTGAGTTCCTTTTCCAAACAGTATCTCTCCACATGCGGCCACAGCGCAGTAGTAAATCCCAGCATCAGAGTCACTGATGTTGCTCTTGAGGAGATTGTAGACACAGCTATGCGTTTGAGACTCACTGCTGTTCTTAAACTGACCATTTCTCTCTCCTTTGGTGTAAAGGACTCCTTGAGAGTCTCCCAAGCTTTGTCTGAACCAGTAGACGCTGTGTTCTCCAGCACAACTCTCACTGAAGATGCTGCACTGCAAATTCACTGAATCCCCTGGATGAAGCGTGTCTATCAAAGACTGCTGAAGAGTTGTGTGTCCAGCTTGAAAAGTGACATAAAAGGACAAAAAAAATCAGATGCCACAAATCAAACAAAGATAAAATAACAAGCAGTGAAACTTACCTTTAAAAAATAATCTAGTGCCTGCACCCATTCCAATGTTGTAATATGATGCGATGACACAGTAATATGTTGCTGAGTCTGAAGGCTTTGTCTGTAAAATGGTCAGACTAAAATGATCATCTCCTTTGGTAACATTAAAACGATTCATTTTCTCAAAGTCCTTATTCCAGCTGGGTTGTTGATTTAAAAATAAAGACACAATTTGTATGACTCTTCCATCAGCCGTCTGTTTAAACCATGCTTTTGTTGATTGCAGAAGCGTTGAAAAGCTGCAAGTAAGATTCACATCCTCTCCAGCTCGAACTACTTTTACATCTTCCTGAACAACATCCACATTAAAGGGCACATCAGAGCAGCAGAGGAGCAAAGTCAAGCGGGTACATTTAATTTACAGAGTTCTGATATATAGACATTAAATAGAGTTCTGTTGAATAGGAAAGAATTCAAGTATATTTATATTGTTGAGAAGAACAAAATGATTGAATAATATCTCATGATCACTTGTCTTCCAAAATTATCCTCATGTTTTAAATTCCCCTGGGGAAAAAAACAACAAAAACAAAACACGAATAAGCCCCAAACAACCCTTTCACGCCAGGTATAATAGAGGCAGATCAGTAGACTGTCCATATACCATGTGTCCTTCAATCTCTGCTTCAAACAAATGAGGTGAATGTACACTTCTGTCTTATTTATTCACACGGCTTTAAAGCTGATTGGTCATTTGAAAAGGGTTTTGAAGTTGGCGAAAACCACTTCTGTGGCAGCAGCCAATCAACTGATGCGGTGGTGGAGTTATACTATTTTCACCCCAAAAGTTGATAATTACATTTAAAACAAGTGGAAATAATAAGGAAGACTATAATTAAAAATATTATCAGATATTTAGCTATTTTCACCTTTTCCCGATACATACTTGAGTGTTTTAAAACAGCTTTACTGAAAATCACAGACAAATTTCCTACACTGTAACTGAATCTCATAAATGCTAAGGAATTTATTTATTTTTTTCAAGAATTGCTTTTTGAAGTTAAAGGAAATATGATTGCGGTTGTTAGCTACATTTCAAAGTTGGCAGATGGGTCAGATCTGAGTACTGGTAAGCATTTACCACTGTGTAGTGCAGTGAGACTGACCCATGTCCTTCATTTCTGTTTGTTTTCACACATCTTTTTTCACACCTCTTGCTGCAACAAAACCACAACATGTTAAAACCCAACTACCCTTCCTTTGCAAAAAAAAAAAAAGAAAGAAAAAAAGCCTTATATGTACAGTAGACAGACAACGATTAACAGAACAGAAATTATGTATGACATTTGATAAACTGCCTACTGCATATGAAAACTATAAGGTATATATAACAACGTTTAGCATCTGTATGTATATAAATGTGGTTAATGATTATTTTGTCAGTATCATAAGAACAAAAACAGGAAATGAGTCTAATAAGAAAGAAATGGCCTAATGCAGTGGTTATTTTTGTGGGTGAGGTAGCAGTAGAAACAACACATTTTTATTCATTTTAAAACTATTATTGAAAAATAACATGTTTCTCTTTTCCCCATAATATTTCAGAGGCTTAAATCTCAACCATGACAACCAATGCTGTGTGCATTTGTTTAGGCCTTAACCTGATCATTAAAGTCAGAAGTGTATGGGACACGGATTTGTAATTTCAGCACCAAGGACAGAGACACTATAACTCATTTTGCACTGAAATAAAACATGACCTAACATAAATCTTTTCATATTCATATTAATACACAAACAGAATTTTCAGAAGTTCAACACTTGAATAAAACACACGCAAACTGATCATAATCTGACAAATCTTCCTCAAAGCAGTGAACCAGGATAGCTATGAAATGCATATTTAAAGTTTCACAATGCAATATTCAATTTAAAAAAAAAGATGCTTCTATTGCACAACATCTCAACTGGCTCATTTTTAAAGAGCCTTAAATAAATCTCATGTTCAGATATTGCTTAAATTTAAGTTATGTTTCAAAGTTAATGTTTTCATAAGTCTTTGATGATCTGATGTAAAGTGGACCAAGCCATCATAAAAGACTACACACACAACCCACACACCAGATCAAAGAGATAAGAGCACTTCAGCTATATTGTGTTCACAGAAATGTATTTTTTGCCCACTAACAGGCTCACTATTTGGATTTCATTCACAAAACACATGATCATTTTGGGCCTTGTTTACACCACCAACAAGCCTACCGCAGACTCAGACTCTGTCCATATAAGGAGAGGATGTGACTCTAGCTGTCAGAGATGAGCTGCATCATTTCCTGTCACATGAGAGGCAGGAAGAAACTGATCATTATAGAGTGAGAGTCACTGGGGTGAATGTCAGCGGATACATTTTCAGAATTTGAAGTGTCTAATTTTAATGAATATAAGTAAGGCTTTTAACTTTTGAAGCGCAATATATATATATATATATATATATATATATATATATATATATATACACATACTGTATATACAACCACACACACACACATAGACACACACACACACACACACACACACAAGCTTTGAACTATGAGATCTGTTTGCATGCACATGTAAGCGTGACAAATGCACTTCATGGCTAAAGCTGTTTCCTACCCACAAGACTGACCTCTGTCTGTTTCAAACAGCACACTCTGAATCAAAACCACAGAAACAACATTCAAACAGTCAACCATAGCAAGTTGCTTTCCATTGTTAGAGAAAAAAAAAACATCTTAGAAAGTTGAGGCCTAAGAAAAAGTTACAGTAGTTTTAGCTATGATGAGGTAAAATATATATTCTTATATAATCTTAAACATATATATCCATTAAACATATAATAGTACCTTGTCAGTCCTTTTAGCCTGTTATTGTGATCTTAATTATTTGCTGAAGTGTTATTTTTTGTGATTTCAAGTTCAGTAGAAGATGGGTTCAAGAATAGGGATTTAACACATGTTAATATGGGTTAATATTTAAGGAAGACAATGTACCTATGTTACATTAGCCTAGTTAGGATTCTTTAGTTATGTTAGGATAAATTCAAATACTGATATCCAAAAGATGATGTATCAATGCTTTAATGTCTTCAAATCCCCATCTTTCCCATTCAGTCAGTCACATTCAACGTCACGTCAGACTGACGTCATGGGGTCTCGGCTGGGAGCCCAATCACCTCCAGGTGGTAACATAATGAGCCAATGGACATTAACTAGTGAGATTTGCGTGCCAAGTCACACCTACCCGGACAAACGTGTATAAATAAGACCAGTATTACTCACTTTATACATTTTTTGCTTCGGAGCTGAGCGGTTGTACAACGGTCGCTCAATCCAGTCACCCTCAGACGAGGAAAGTGCAAATTTCTCTAAAAGAGAGCAAAAAGCTATTTTCATTGCTATTAGGAGAAAGATCTCAGAAAACACCAATTATTATTGCTATTTGTTGGGTTCTCTCTGCCGGTGTGAAGGCGCCTTCCAGCAGTGTGTGGATCCAGCGCACTGTTCATTCAGAGCTTCATTAATCCCTGGGCATTTCGGCTGAAAGAGCAGTTCTACCAGAAAGACTCGGAAGGCGAGATTATATCACAATGACGTTTATTAATTCGTAGACCAGAAAACAAAAACAAAAATATTGGATGGTAAAGTTCTTTGGCGCTGGCCCCGCCTGTAGTTCACATTCAGAGGGTATCTTCTGCAACTCCTGCCAGAAGATGAAGGTATGGGGCGTAGCCGACCCAGGTACGGACAGGGACTATCCTGGTGGTGGTGGGGAGGATGGAGGTGAATGTTTGCGTTTGTGGATGGTGCATGCTCCTACCGCAAGAGCATTTCCATGTTGGCATTGCGGTCGCGACTCTCCTTCTTCACAGAGGTACGAGCCCCCCTACAGGGTTGTAGCTCATGCTAAATTGGATTCAGAGCTGACAGCCATGCTTTCCCGGGCGGCCAGAGTCATTGGGTTTAAGTGGAACCCTCCACCGTATCCCAAGCGCTCGCGGTTGGATGATTGGTTCCTGGGTACCGCTCCAGTGCCTTTCTTCGCGGAGGTGCATGAGGAGGTTCAGAAAACGTGAAAGGCACCTTTTACTGCCCGAAGCCGTTCTTCTACCTCTTCCACTCTCACTACCCTCGATGGTGGGGCTGCCAAGGGTTACGTGGATATTTTACAGGTGAAGGATGCAATTGCGGTACACTTTTGGAATAGTCTGCGCCTCCCGTCCAAGGCAGGTAAGATGACAGCAGCCCTTGCTTCTAAAGCTTACTCTGCTTCTGGACAGGCTGCCTCCACCCTGCATGCCATCGCCATCTTGCAGGTTCATCAGGCAAAAGCTCTCAAAGAGCTGCACGAGGGTACTTTTAAGCCGAGGTTGTTGCAGGAGCTGTGCACGGCGAATGACCTCACTGGCGGACCTATGGCCTCATCAGCCAGACGATGTCCACCTTGGTGGTTCAGGAATGACATCTTTGGTTGGACCTGGCTGAGATGAAGGATGCCGACAAAGTTCGCTTTCTCGGCACCCCCATCTCCCAGGCTGTTCTCTCCGGCCACACTGTCGAGGACTTTGCCCAGCAGTTCTCGGCACTACAAAAGGAAATTGAGGCCATAAAGCACATCCTTCCCCTAAACTCTCCAATCGTGCAGCAAAGCGGCCCTGAGACGGGTGGCCCAGAGATGGAGGGAGCAACTCTGTCCCAGGAGACGGTGAATACATTTATTTCTGTTCCGCCGCTGACCCCAGGAAGCTCTGCTTACTCACTCTCAGCCACATCCTCATTCGCCAGGAGTTCACATTTCCGGGGATGTAACGTCGAACGCGACTGACTGAATGTGAACAAATAGGTTTCTAATGTAACCCCCTTCCCCTGAAGGAGGTAATGGAGACGTTACGTCCCTCCTGCCACAGCCCTGAACCACTGCTGAATGGTCGGGATCCTGTCTCGGCTCCTCAGCAAACATGAATGAAGTGAGTAAAGACTGTCCTATTTATACCCATAATTATGTCTGGGTAGGTGTGACTCGACATGCAAATCTCACTGGCCAATGTCCATTGGCTCGTCTTGTTACCACTTGAAGGTGATTGGGCTAGACCTAGACGGTCTTGGTATCAAAAGAAACCTCTTTACATTTCATAATTTATAGTGTGTAGGATGTAATTATAAAAAGCATCATAATATTTTTACCAAACCTTTGTGTAAAAACTGCCATAAGATGGAACGTTCTCCCGAACATCTTTGATTGGTCACCTCACCAAATGTGTGTGAACTGATAGGGCCTTTAAGAGTCCTCTGATCAGTTCAGATCTTCGCTCTATCCCTTTTGAGACACTACATTTCCTGTCTCCTTCCGGCGTCTTTATCTTCAAGTTACCTTCATTGGATTCAACATGGACCACCCAGAAGAACCCAAACGAACGCTTCAGCGCACTCCTGACAAAATCATCAAGAATTTCCAGAATTCACTGTATCTGGACTTGTTCAGCAACAGAAGTCAATGCAAGTACCCGTATTTAGAGCCTTTATAAGTTATTGTGCCCCTTTTAAGGTGACCCTGATTCTTTGATGTTTCTTGTACATTGAGGTTAACTGATTGTAATCTTGCCATCCTCTTCTCTTCTCTTCTCTCTCTCTTTCTTTACTTTTCTTTACTTTCTTTATTCTGTATATAATCTTTGCTTAGTTTAGTTGTGTGTGTAGCCTACCCATAGTTTTGTTTATTAAACCATTATATCCAAGCTTTATAGTTCTACCAGAAAGACTCGGGAGGCAAAATGATGTAACAAAGCATAAATCTATTAACAGCCCAGTAAGCAAGTATTATGATATAAAGTTCTTTGGCGTAGGTCCCGTCCATAACTTGCAATCCGAGGGCAATGGATTCTGCAATTCCTGCCTGAAGACGAAGGGTGCAGAAGACCCCCGGGAGGTATGGGAAGAGACCATCCTGGTGGTGGTGGGGAGGATGGAGGTGAATGTTGGCATCAGCATCTGCAAACTCTGACATGTGTAAGTACCGATCTTTTATACTACTAGTATTAGAACACGATTGGTTAGATGATAAAGTAATAAGTGACGTAACGATTGAGTCTTCCTGGCAGAATTTACACTAAAGCTTCCATTCTCTGTGTTTGCCACTCACAAAATCAAAGTCCCTTAAACATATTGATCTTGGCCAGGAATATAATTTATTTCCTAGAATTGATAATTGATTATGCTGTCTGTTCGTTGAACGAACTGATTAAACAATTGTACTATTAATTCTGCTACAGTCAATTCTAAAATTAATAGAAATATTTATAATTAATTATAATTTGTTAGAATTAATTATACATATTTCTCTTTTGAGCTAATTTGTTATAAGAAAATAGTACAATAATTCAAGCAATAAAGTATGAGAGAATCCATACAATGACAACAGCAAAAGGTCCACAATAATATCAAGGTCTTATTTCCTGTGTGTGTATATTTAATAAAATTGCAGTTTACCTAAGGGATATTCTTTAAAAACGTTTCAGCGCAATGCACCGAGCATTCATTTAAGTAAAGAATGTTGAGGTTTAATATGCCATGATTAAGACATTTATTTATTATATTATTAATGTTTTATCATGGTATCTGACATCCTGATATCTGACCTCTGGCAAATTAAACACTCTAGTATTGAATTATAATTTTTTATTATTTAAAAAAAAAATCACATATTCAGTATGAAAATCTATGGTATGAAACAAAAAAGCAGGCAAATTGTATTTCTAAGCATAAAATCAACATTTTAACCATTAACATTTATATCTAATGTACTGTATAATCATAATCAATGGAAGATATAACACATCTTCCACAATGTTTGATTTTTACAAGAGAAAAGTTTTGAAAGAAATATATCAGGTTTCATACAGTTCAGCTTAAGCTCATATCAACAGCAGTTTGAAGTTGATTTCCACAGTTAATGTCCATTCATTGTACACACTGTATTATTGTAAATTCATATACAAACAAAGGCATGTGTTGTAATCATTTGATGTGGTAAATTTTGGCATTTAAAAATGGCTTCTTTCAAACAACTGCTAAATGCATGATAGATGAGGTGAAAGCCAAACTTGTGTTCTGCCAGTTTTATTCCTTAAGCCTTCTAAAGGTTAAATACGTTTGTGATACGTTGTATAATTGACTGTAGTGCTAGTGTCATCAGCCTGAAACAGAACCACAGTTATAATGATACATAGATTCAAATATTTTGATTATGAACATACAACACAATTAAAAATTAAATTGGAAAATTTAATTAACCGATTAAAACTTCATGCAGACATTATGCAGTTTCACATTTTATCTGTAAAGGTATGTTGGCATAAAGCAAACAAAGCGAAGTCTGAAAGCAGTCAAATAAAGAGAAGATAAAGCAAAAGGAAAAGTCTTACCATTGATTTATCAAGCACAATATATGGGATCCCGTCTTGAGTAAACAAGAACGTATATGTTAGATCTGCACTGAAACTTGTAGACATTGCTTTGAATACTAGAGTTAATAAAGCATGCAAATCTTACCTTTCTGCTGGTGTTTGTACAACTGTGAGCCCAGAATTATGATCACAATCACTGATAAACTGTTTGAAGCTGCTAAAACTAGGGCAATTGTACTCCATGGTGTATCTGCAGAAATTAAAAATAACTTCTTTTTAAAAGATATTAGTGATGCAACAACACCATGAGCCCACACAATTTTTAATTTTTATTTCTGTAGCAAATTCAGTGGATACCTGGCCCTGGCAAATCAACTTTTCTTCCTTCTCCAATCAGTATCTCTCCACATGTGGCCACAGCGCAGTAATAAATCCCAGCATCAGAGTGACTGATGTTCTTGGGCAGGTTGTAGACACATTTGTGTGTGGTAGAGTTCCCATCAGATCTCCTCTCACACTGAGCGTTCCTGCGTTCCTGGGTGTAAATGATTCCTGGAGGAGATTCTCCAGATTCATGTCTGAACCAGTAGACGTTGTGTTCTCCTGCACAGCTCTGAGTGACAACGGCACACTGCAGGGCCGCTGCAGACTCTTCTGGATGATCTGGATCTGTCTCAGGTCTCTGATGCTCTGAGTCAATGCTCAGCTGTCCATCTGAAAAGAAATTACAATAACATAATGCTTGTTTGACCAGACACAATGTACTGCATGTATCTCAGTAATATGTGAATAGTCTGCTTACCTTTCACAATGAGATCAGTGCTCTCACCCAATCGGAAATTATAAACATATATAACACAATAGTATGTTCCAGTGTCTGATTCTTCTGTATTTGTGATGCTCAGATTAAAACTGCTCTCGTCTTTTGTTACAAAAAAGCGTTTATGTTTGTCAAAGCCATTTTCAAAGACGGCAGGTAAAGCTTGATATGATGAAACAATTGGAAGGGGTTTCTCTCCGACTCTTCGTTTGACCCAAGCAACACTGTTTCTGGACTCTCCTGAAAAAATACAGGTGAAATTAACACTGTCTCCAGCTTGAACAATCTTCAGACGATTCTGAGCCACGACGTCTGCATTATCTGAGCTGCCTAAAGAATGAGTAAGAGGACAGTTAGTTTTTCCTGCTGTAGATTTGGTTTCTTCATGATGTACAATGAAGAAAAAAAAAGCTATTCATTAGCTATTCATTTAGTATAAGTGGTCTAAATGAACAGAATACAAAATAGTAACTTACACTTTGAAAGGAAAAGAAGTAGAATAAAAAAATGCTGATTCATTTTGTCACAGTAACTCCAAACAGATTAAATCATCTAGAGGGACAAAAATATTAAAATAAATAATAATAATAATGATAATTATTATATGCATTAAATTCACAATCTTACATTATTTCGCAGCATTTTAATGCAGGACTATAGCATGTTTATCTATATGTGATCCACTTCCAAGACATTTGTCCTCGAAAGCGGTTTCACAAAATTAAACAGAAAAGAGAAATAATCCTAAATTAAATAGTGCATCAAGGTAAAGAAAAAGTCAAATCTTTACTTACAGACTTTCTTGAATAAAATATCACATCGTTGTGTCCTGTAGAAACAAAGTTGCTGCAATAAATCTTCTCTTCTTTTTTACTGGTTGACTAAATGAATTTCTATCTATATTAACAAAGCTCTTTATGGATTTACTTGATTACTGTAAATGAAAAGACTGTATTCATGTGTAAAAAAGGACCATCTAATTATGTTACACACATCCTATACTTAATGTAAAGTTGCAAACTGGCTGGTGCATGATGTACAGGAAAGACAATCTCTGTATTATCAAAATGACCTGCTCAAAATACTGACACCACCCCCTACAAGTGCATCGGAAGTGTGAACAATAGAAAGAAAGAAAGAAAGAAAGAAAGAAAGAAAGAAAGAAAGAAAGAAAGAAAGAAAGAAAGAAAGAAAGAAAGAAAGAAAAAAACACCACATGTAACAAACTAGCAGAACTTTCATCTTAAGCACACACAAATTGTGCAGTATACTCTAATGTCCTGCAGTCCTTCTCAATAGCAACACCTACTATGTGGTTGTTTTATTATATTTATAGAGTAAGGTATAATGAATATCAACACTCCTAATAGAGATTACATAACCCTCTTGCCACATGTGTGAACACGTTATGGAATTTAATAAAGACCTTAATGCTTAAAAAAACCTTCGAACAGGCGTTTTCATTTGCATTCTATTTTGTACTGTATTGTAGAAGTGTATTTGGAACAAATGTAACTTATTTATATCTGAAGAAGGCAAGCGCCGAAACGTGTCTGTGCAAATAAAAGTATATATGCATAGTGCGGCCTCTCTCCTACTTTACTTATTTATATCTACCATATATATTTTTCGTCCATGTTTCTACATATTCAAATTGCAAATGTATATATATATATATATATATATATATATATATATATATATATATATATATATATATATATATATATATATATATATATATATATATATATATATATATATACAATCATGTGAAAAAGAAAGAACACTGTTTTGAATTCTATGGTTTTACCTATCAGGACATTATAAAAAATAATAATCTTGTTGATAGTTAAATACAACCTCAGATGAACAACAACACATGACATATTACACTGTATCATTATTCATATAACAAAAATAAAGCCAAAATGGAGAAGCCATGTGTGACAAACTAAGTACACCCTATGAGTCAACAGCTTTTAGAACCACCTTTAGCAGCAATAATTTGAAGTAATTAATTCTATATGATTTTATCAGTCTCTTACATCGTTGTGGAGGAATTGTGGCCCGCTGTTCTTTACAACGTTGCTTCAGATCATTGAGGTTTGTGGATAATTGTTTATGCACAGCTCTCTTATGGTCCGGCCACAGCATTTCAATCGGGTTGAGGTCTGGACTTTGACTGGGCCAGTGCAACACCTTGATTATTTTCATTTTCAGCCATTCTGTTGTAGATTTGCTGGTGTTCCTGGGATCATTATCCTGTTGCATGAGACAATTTTGGCCAAGCTTTAGATGTTGGAGAGATGGCCTCACATTTGACTCTAGAATACTTTGGTATCCAGAGTTCATGGACAACTCAAAGAAGACTGCAAGGTGCCCCGGTCCTGTGGCTGCAAAACAAGCCCAAAGCATTAACCCTTTCACCACAGTAGCCCCGTTTACATGCACACTTTTTTGCTATTCTGATTGAGATCGTTCTGATTGACGGATTCCGGTTGACTGTTTACATGGGATATTATCTAAACCGATCTGGTGTTTACATGTGCTGACGCTTTCAATCGAAATCATTTTCTGACATGCGCACACAGTTTGTCTGCCGGATCTGGAAGCTCATTATTTCCACGTTTTCAATCCTGTCAAGATGGTGCATCCCTTAATTGTTGCGTTAGTTGTAGGCATCAGCTGCGTTTCCACTACTGTCGGGCCAGTGCGAGCCATAAACGGGCCGTTTTATTGTATTGTGTAGGGTAGGCTATTGTTCTTTTGTTTATTATTGTCTTGTTTTGTATTTGCATCAGTTTTTCATTCTCATACTCATATCACACTCATTATAGCATATAATTAAATATATATTATTATTGTAAAAAAAAAAGAAAAAAAGGAAGTTTTATCAGAAAACTGATCAGAAAGAAATCACTGGAAACAGCGTGATCGCAAAACAAGAGCGACTGTTTGCTGGCATTTTTGTTGTTTAATTAAATATTTAAAACCCAAGAATAGATGTTTTACCACAGGTTTACAATAAAAAGCGATACATTAATCATAATGAATTAATTTGTGTCAAAATTGCACATTAGTCACACAGAAATAAAGTGATTTACCTTTTATGACGTTTGTGAACGTTCACAAAAGAAAGAGGGCGCACAACTTATTCGCGTCTGTTTCTGTTTATTTGGTAGCCTAGTAAGGACGTATTTACATCACATTTAGAAAGAATGTTAATTTCTACAAATATGCCACCAAAAATATGACCTGAGGAGCTTTGGCACTCTCTCCCAGAAGGATACAGTTATATTTTCAGTCAGAGAAAAAAAGGATAGTCCGAGACATAGGCTACTGACAGATAAAATAAAAACAGGATTATGATTTGTCTGATTTCTTCAAGCGTACATATTTACCATGTTTACTATGGTAATGGTTAGCGCGCATAGTTTTTTGCATCGGGTATAAATATTCCTACCTTATACGGTGATCAGAATCCACAACGGATCACAAACAGAAGGCATAAAGTTAGCTGACAAAATTATCTGGCGCAAAACCAGGCATGCGCAGAAAGACGTACGCTCAAAGTAATCGGATCAGCTCGTTTACATGGTGTAATCTTTCGTTTGATCGGTTCATGAAAAGGTTTATTCCACCCCCTTCAATCCGACTGAAATTTCAATCGGTTTGAGCATTTTTATTCCGATTGAGGTGTTGACATGGAGCATTTTCTTTCTGATTGGACTTGCACCTGGTTGTAATCGGAATACAATGCTACATGTAAACGGGGCTACTGTTTGACTGTTGGTAGGAGGTGTTTGTGCTGATATGCTGTGTTTGGTTTTCGCCAAACGTGGCTCTTTGCATTATGGTCAAACATCTCCACTTTGGTCTCCTCTGTCCAAAGGACATTGTTCCAGAAGTCTTGTGGTTTGTTCAGATGCAAATTTGCAAACCTAAGCTGTGCTGCCATGTTTCTTTTCAGTCAGTGACATTTGAAGCCACGTCGGACTGAATCGGGAATCTCGCTAGAGAGACCAATCTACTTCGAGTGTAATTAAACAAGCCAATACACAATGGCATGCGAGATTTGCATCTCGGTCCCCCAGTGTGGGTATAATGGCAGCAGGTGCATCGCATATAAACTTTTCGCTTCGGAGCCGAAACGGTTCTACTGTTTCTACTCTGCAATCTACATTAAGAAAGTGTTCTTCGAGCCTCCTGTTCTTTTTGAAAAGAAGCCTCTGCAGTTGGTGTTGTTGTGAAGACGCTTCAACGGTGGTCGTGGTCTCATAAAGAGATAAAAAAAAACTGTTTTTTACAGCTCTTTCACGAGTTCACATCTACATATAATTAATACAATAAGTTTATGCGTATTTGGCGTGCTGTCCGGGGGGAGGGCTCCGTGCTCGGAGTTAGGCCCGAACCCAAAGTACTCCCCCCAGTTGGTAAGAGTAGATGGAAATGGAAGTGTAGATGGAACTGGAAGTGAGGAGATGGGGTGGAGGAGGGATGCTGACAAACTTTCAATGAACAGAGACAGGTCTGCTGTGAATTTATACTCTGTCATTGAGTTGATTACTGATTAATCAACAGCTGTGCATGATTTGGTTAATTATCTGAACCTGCTCCTCCCGAACTTTGTTAAATAAAACCTCATTTAAAGAGTCAGTGCACACAGCAGGTTGTACTAAATTCATGCTTGTCATGCAGCAGCTATTTCCCCTGTGCGTTGCAGCACCTGAGAGAGCTAATTTTCCTAAAACAGCTTACACGGGTAAGACATTGCATCTTTTTAAAGATGTCAATCCCCCCGTGTGTTTATAGATGTGGTCGTTACCTTGCACTGGCTGATGTTCTCGATCGTTGCCTCAAGTACCTGGGCTTAAACCACGCTAAGGTGAGGTGTGTTTGGTCAGTGTTGAACTGCTCCATCCGAATCCATTCAAAAGCAGGACAGCGACCCCACTGAAGTTATTTCAGAGGCTCCTGGGGCATATGGCAGCTGCAAACGCAGTGATGCCGCTCGGCCTGCTTTATTTGAGGCCGCTTCAGCACTAGCTTCACGGCCGAGTCCCGAGATGGGCGAGTGCCCCTAGAACAAGTGTCCAGACATAATATTGTCTCTACGGATGCCTCTATCACCGGCTGGGGAGCCACGCATTGGCTACGCCTACTTGCCTACCCAAGTATGCATTTCCCCCAGTGAGTCTTCTCGCACAGACACTGTGCAAAGTCAGGGAGGATGAGGAGCAGGTCTTGTTAATTGTAATAATCCTTATTGGCCCAACCGGACCTGGTTCCCAGAACTAGTACTCCTCGGGTCAGCCCCTCCCTGGCGCATTCCTCTGAGGAAGGACCTGTTTTCTCAGAGACGGGGGACTTTATGGCACCTGCAACTGGAATCTCTATGTCTGGTCTCTGGATGGGACGTACAGGTTCTAGGTGCCTAACCCCAGGAGGTAGTGAAAACCATCACGTGTCACCGTCTACGAGACATGCTTACGCCTTGAAGTGGAACCTGTTTGTCAAGTGGTGTTCTTCTCACCAAGACCCCCGGACCCAAAAAACGTAGAGAGGCCCTGGCTTAGTGTCGTCTTGTTTGCCAATACATGTGCTTATATTGTTCCCTAATGGTCAAACCCTGTGAGTTCCTTCATCACCCACGGAACCCGGACATATATATGTGTGTGTGTGTGTGTGTCTGTATATAATGTACACTTTTATAACACTATACATGGTTTTTGTAAACATTGGATTCTAATACAACATACTGTACATTTTTCTCTCTTCTGTTTGCCGCAATCCATTTTTCTGTACTTTTTCTGTTTTGGAAAAGCAGGCATACACAATAATACTTCCTATGGTCTTCCATGTGTGTCTTTAAAAGTGAAATCAGTTGTAATTTACTTTGTAATTAGAGCCCGACCGATATATCGGCAGGCCGATATATCGGCAGGCCGATATTATCGGCCGATATTAGGCATTTTCAAAACTATCGGTATCGGCATTTATAACGGCCGATAAATGAATATTTCAAAAATAAAATAAAAACGGACGAAACACCCTTCAACCATGTTATGAGTGTTGGCGTTGTATAGTTTGTCCACCAGAGGGCACTCTACACCGTCCCTGTTGGCAACACTCGTGTATAACGCGCCACACATTCAGCAACCTGCTGATCCAGCCAGAGTCGGGCAGAGAGAACCGCGAGTGAGATCATCGGTGAAGTGTGTTCATGGTGAGTTGGTAACGACTCACGAGACATACATTGCTTGAATAACAATTAAAAGAACATCCCTATCAGTTCTCTTAACTCAAATAAGGATGACAAAATTCGTGACTCATGTCCAGTTTTGCTGCGGTTAAATAAGCCGAGAGTGAAGCGGAACAACGCGACGTAGGCTATATTCACATAAAATGTTAACACTGCAGTTCACAAAAGTTCATAATGTGCATGTGCTTTAATGCTTTGTCGGTTAAACATTTAATTTTAAATGCTGATGCGCTGTTCTAACGTGTGCGTTTCTCAGCGCGTACATGTGAAGCTCACATGCACTAAAAGCCTTTCTACCAGCGCCTGGATACTGGACTAAGTTATCTTTCGAGTATTATTGTGCTAATACTGTTAAATACACACAAGATTTACATAAACAAAGTCGGTTGTCTAAAGTGAAGGCAAAATTGAGAGAAAATCTGCTTGTCAAATGCGTGTACATTAGACGTGTAGTGCTCAGCTCTTAAAGAGACAGTAGCAATTGTAAACACATTGCCGCTTGTCCTTAAAGGGATAGTTCACCCAATAATAAAAATGATCTCATTATTTACAGGCACTCTAATGTTGTTCCAACTGTATTAATTTCCTTCTAATATTTTTCTAATATTAATAGTTTGAAGAATGTGGGTAACCAAACAGTAGCTGGTCCCCATTGACTTCCAAAGGAGAAAAATATACTATGGAAGTCATTGGGGTACATCAACTGTTTGGTTACCCACATTCATCCAAATAACTTATTTTCAACAGAAGAAAAAAACAACTTGAGAGAGTAAATTATGACAATTTGAATTTGTTGTCAATTTGAATGTGAAATTGTTGTTTTTGTTCAAAGGACTAAACGTTTAGTCTTAAAAAAAATCTTAAGTTTGCATTTTTATACATTTTATTTATCAGAACTTTAATATATTTTGATGTTCCTCTGTTCTGTTGTGACAATAAAAGAAACAAGTTTCTTTTTAAAATGCATTATCATATTATTTTAGTTAAAACTCATAAATAACTACAAATAACTAATGTTATGGAAATTTGTTAATGTTTTGTTTCTGAAAAAAAAAAAATATATATCGTCCGATATATCGGAATATTGGATTTTAAAACCAACAAATATTTGTACCGGTATCAGCCTTCAAAATCCTTTATCAGTCGGGCTCTAGTACCCATCAAAAGTTTGTACACACCAATTGTAAAGTGTGTCCAAACTTACTGTACTATAATACACATAAATAATATTGCTACTGTATTATAATATACACATAAATAATATCGGCCGATATATCGGTATCTGGCTTTTTTTTATCGGTATCGGCATCGGCGCCCAAAAATCCATATCGGTCGGGCTCTATTTGTAATAAACACAGAAATGGGAAAAACTGTAAAGATTTTCTGTGAGTAATCATAAATTTGGACCTCTTCTTCACACAAAGCAATTTCTTGACTTCAGAAGATCTTCTGAAATGTATGCACTATTTTAATGGTGTGTTTTTCAATATTTTTGACATTTGAAAGCTGTAATAAGTATCAAAATATCTCATTTCAAACAATATATAAAATTGTCATAGTTGATAAAAGATCATAAAACATGCTTTGAGAGCACCAACTTGGTCGAGACAGCACAAAATTACAATTTAAAAAAACAATGTTGGTGGAGTTTTTATTGCACTTGAGCTCGTACATAGTTATGCCCCTGAAATACTCTGCCTCTGATACAGTAATATTTTGGGCTTTATGCCATTATTATCACAAAGCACACACTCAGGGTCTCATAGTCCTCAAAGTCAGTATTTGTCCATGTGAAAACATGTGACTCGAATCAGAGTTCCAGTCAGAGGTACATCATTTCCTGTAGAGTGACTGACAGGAAGAAGCTGCTCAGTACAGACAGAGAACTGCAATGGTGAACATCAGCGGAGAAACATTACAATTTTAGACACGACTGTGAACATTGAATAAATACATTATATATATACTGCACATATATACAGTACAAACACACACACACACGTGTATATATACAGTATATATATTTTTTTCAATTGTTTTAGATTCATTTAAAAAAATTATATGTAAAGTAATTTTCAAAATATATTTATATAGAGTGCACACTGCAGCTAATTTACTTACAAAGAGTTGCCTGTATTAAATAACTTAATAAATAGAGAGGTTTAGTTTGTGTGCACAGATGGTGTTGTGCACCTTCTTGGTATGCAAACTTTTGCATGATTATGCACAGTGTGGTTTGAGCATTTTTCCAACCACAGGACTGACCCGCTGTGTGTTTTCACACCTTTATCTGAATCAAAAACATGCATGCATCATTCACAGAGTTAATTACTTCACCTTACACTGGTAGAGGGAAAAAAAGCCTATCGATGCTTACAGGGTGACAAAAACATATATAAATAGTAACAGCTCATCCTGACACTATAAATAATTAACACTATTACAGTACATATAGTCAAGTCAAGTCAAGTCAACTTTATTTATATAGCGCTTTTCACAATACAGATTGTATCAAAGCAGCTTCACAGTATTAAATAAAATAGTACATCAGTGTTTGTTTCTGGTGTAAAACATCCACGTTTGGTAATGCAGATCAATAGCACTGGTGAATCGATTAATCAATTTAAGTATCCCCAACTGAGCAAGCCAAAGGCAACAGTGGCAAGGAACCGAAAAACTCCATCAGGTGACCTAATGGAGAAAAAAAAACCTTGGGAGAACCCAGGCTCAGTCGGGGGCCAGTTCTCCTCTGGCGTTTATGAAGTAGAGACCGGATTTAACTGTAAGATTAAAATATTATATGAATGCCTGGCTGAAGAGATGCGTCTTTAATCTAGTTTTAAACTGGGAGAGCGAATCTGAGCAACGAACAGTATCAGGAAGGCTATTCCAGAGTTTTGGGGCTAAATGTGAAAATGCTCTCCCTCCTTTGGTGGATCTGGATATCCTAGGTATGACCAGAAGCCTCGAATTTAGTGATCTTAAAGAGCGCGATGGATTATAGGGCGATAGAAGATCCGTTAAATAAACTGGAGCTAAGCCGTTTAGGGCTTTATAAGTCAGTAGCAATACCTTGTAATTAATACGGAACTTTATAGGTAACCAATGCAGTGATGATAAAATTGGTGTTATATGGTCAAACTTTCTTGAACTAGTAAGAACTCTAGCGGCGGCATTTTGGACTAACTGTAGCTTGTTTATTGACGATGCAGGACAACCAGCTAATAAAGCATTACAGTAATCTAGTCTCGAGGTCATAAATGCATGAACTAGCTTTTCTGCATCAGAAACAGATAGCATATTACGTAATTTAGCAATATTTCTAAGGTGAAAAAAGGCTGTTTTTGTAACATATGAAATATGATTTTCAAAAGACAAGTTACAATCTAATATAACACCCAGGTCTTTTACTGTAGAGGATAAAGTAACAGGACACCCTACTATGTTAAAGTTGTATTGTAAGAGGTTTTGTGGGCGGTTTTTTGAACCGATAAGTATTACCTCTGTCTTATCTGGATTTAATAAAAGAAAATTGTGCGTCATCCAATCTTTTTATATCTTTAACACACTCTGTCAATTTGGATAATTTAGCGTTTTCATCCGGCCGTGATGAAATATATAGTTGAGTGTCATCAGCATAACAATGGAAACTAATTCCATGTTTCCTTATAATATTTCCAAGTGGCAGCATATATATTGAGAATAATAGAGGGCCTAACACAGATCCTTGCGGCACTCCATAGTTTACTGGAGTTATGAGCGATTTTTCTCCGTTTAAATAGACAAAATGGTAGCGGTCAGATAGGTATGATCTGAACCAGCTTAATGCTTGTCCTTGAACACCGGTATAGTTTTGTAGCCGATCTAAGAGTATTGTGTTATCTATAGTATCGAACGCAGCACTAAGATCAAGTAAAACTAGTATTGAGATACAGCCTTGGTCAGAAGCTAAGAGTAAATCATTTGTGATTTTAACGAGCGCAGTTTCAGTGCTATGATGCGGCCTGAACCCAGACTGAAACTTTTCATAGGTGTCATTTTCTTGCAAGAAAGAGCCCAGTTGGGCAGACACAACTTTTTCTAATATTTTGGACATAATAGGAAGATTTGAAATGGGTCTATAATTTGCTAGGTTATTTGGGTCTAATTGTGGTTTCTTAATGAGAGGTTTTATAACTGCCAATTTAAATGTTCTTGGAACATGACCTAAAGATAAAGACGAGTTAATAATATTGAGGAGAGGCTCTTCCACTATAGGTAACACTTCTTTCAATAGTTTAGTTGGTATGGGATCTAATAAACATGTTGTTGTTTTAGAGGAAATGATAAGTTTATTTAACTCTTTTTGTTCTATAGTTGTAAAGCACTGTAATTGTTCTTGCGGGGTGATAATTGAGGCTGAATTATAAGGCGCGATTGAAGATTGAACGTTTACAATTGTGGATCTGATGTTTTCTATTTTCTCAGTGAAAAAATTCATGAAATCATTACTACTAAACTGTAACGGAATATTTTGTTCAGGTGACGCTTGTTTATTTGTTAGTCTAGCCACGGTGTTAAATAAGAACCTAGGATTGTTTTGGTTATTTTCTATTAGTTTGCGGAGATGCTCAGCCCTGGCCGCTTTTAGGGCCTTTTTATAGCGTGACGGACTGTCTTTCCAAGCGATTCTAAAAACCTCTAAATTAGTTTGTTTCCATTTACGCTCTAAATTACGGGTTTCTCTCTTTAGAACACGAGTAGTATTGTTGTACCATGGTGCTTTAATTTTCTCTCTGACCTTTTTTAGTCTCATAGGTGCAACAATATCCCATTTTCCAGAGAAAACGGTGCTCATAGTGCTGGTTAGTTCGTCTAGTTCATCTGTTTGTTTAGGTTCAGGCAGCAGCTGAGACAGATCCGATAAGCAATTTGAAAAATTATCTATGGTGGATGGAAGGATTGTTCTGCCTAATCGATAACGCGGCGCAGCATGATATATTACCGGGGTACGTAATATGCAAGTTACCATGTAATGGTCAGTTACATCATCACTTTGCGGAATGATATCTATATCGGTTGGATCGGTTCCATGTGATATAATTAAATCGAGTGTATGATTAAAACGATGAGTTGGTCCGGTAACGTTTTGCTTAACCCCAAAGGAGTTTAATAAGTCTATAAACGCAGCCCCTAACGTATCATTTTGATTATCTACGTGTATGTTAAAATCTCCAACAATTAATATTTTATCGACATTGACCAATAGATCTGAGAGAAAATTTGCTAATTCTTTTAGGAAATCAGCGTAAGGCCCTGGTGGTCTATATACGGTAGCCAAGGCTAAAGATAATAGGGATGTTTTTCTATCATCTAAGAGCGTAACATTTAGTACAAGTACTTCAAATGAAATAAACTTATAACCCGTTTTCTGAGTAACATTGAGAATATCTCTATAGATAGTTGCAATACCGCCGCCACGACCAATCAGACGGGGCTCGTGCTTATAGGAGTATCCTGATGGAGTAGACTCATTTAGACCGAAATAATCATTTGGTTTAAGCCAGGTTTCAGTAAGGCAAAGTACATCTATGCTATTATCTGTGACTATTTCATTTACAATAACTGCCTTAGGTGTGAGTGATCTAATGTTTAAAAGACCTAGCTTTAGAAATTATTTTTGTTTACTAATAGCAACATTTTCTGTTTTAATAACAATTAGATTTTTCCTAGATCCTGCAGTAGATTTATTATTTGATCGCACTAAACGAGGAATAGACACAGTTTCTATGCAATGTTCTACACTAGTATTTATATCAGTTAATTTGGTGCAGCAGAGACTATGATTTGGACTTTTGGTTACTAGTCAAAAGGTATTTAACATTTTGGAGATGTTATCTGACAGAAGATCCGATCCGAATCTGTTTGGGTGTAAGCCATCAGCACGGTAAAGCCTAGGACGCTCCCAAAACAGATTCCAATTATTTACAAAGAGCAGTTTCTGCTCATTGCACCATGACGTTAACCATTCATTTAGCGCGAATAATCTACTAAACTTGTCATGTCCTAGACGGTACGTGGGAAGCGGTCCTGACACAATGATCGTTATATCAGGCGATGTGCTGCGTACCGTATCGATCAGATTCCTGAAGTCTTTCTTCAGAACTTCCGTCTGGCGCAGCCTGATGTCGTTCACTCCCGCGTGCAATACCAAAGTTCCGACGCGCTCGTTATCATTCAGAATCTCGGGAACGCGAGCAGCGATTTCAGAAACACAAGCACCAGGAAAGCAGTGACTGTGCACCTTATTTTTACCTGATGTAGCATGGACGTGCCGAACAATGGAATCACCGATGATCACAGCATCGCGTTCTGTTTCGCGAAGAGGGGAGAAGCAGTTTTGTGTGGATAACTCGAAAACCGGGAGGGTCGGAGAGGGTCTTGGTCTAGACCTGACTCGCGTCTTCCGCTGCGGAAATATCCAGGCTTCGTGGTGGCGTGTTGGAGCCGGAGTGAACGAGACCATGGCTGATCGCGACCTTGGCGCTCGGGACCGATGCCGAGTAACGCACGGAGTAGACGAGGTCGGAGTCAGCGGGTTAGTAACATTAATCTCTGATTTGTGAGCATCAGCGCGTGATGTTTCAAGAGCCAAACGCCGATCTCTCAGCTCGGCCTGTCTCACTAAAAGGTCGTGGATCTGTTTCTCAACAGCTTCCAGCTCAGACTGTACCGCGTGCAGCTCAAATGTGTCCTCACCTGCACCAAAAGGTAGACTACTTGCATCTGATATATTCGCCATTTTAACAGATGGACAGTAAGTTAGCCACGACACTACCAGTGATGCTATCAGTTAATACTAATTTCTGACAAGCGTCTTAGATATAATCCGTCTTTTAAGTGGTACGGGTGTAGAGTAGACGCACGAGGGGTGAAAAATGTTTGTAAGTGAGTGTTGAGAAGACGCGTTCAGCCGTGATCCCCGGGAGTAACCTATAAGAGTATCCAGCGTTGGATCACTAACAGGCTTGAGACACGTCTGCTCAACAGTCCGCGTTGTAACTATGAGGTTTGAGCAGTAGTGCTTCTCAGTGAGGAAAAGTAGAAAATGTTTGTTGTAAGTAAGTAAAATCAGGAATTATAAATCAAATCGATAGAGCTCCAAAGACAACAACGCGTTCAGACGCGACGCATGCGCATTCGCGTCTGAACGCATATATACACAATATACAATATATTATTATAAATTAATTTAAATGTGTATATATACTATTACAGATTAAGTTCAATCTAATTAAAGGATGTTTGTTTCTGCAGCTGAATGTAATTAAGCTTATTAAAATATAAACGTTTTTTTTTTTAAGGAAAATGGAAGCAATAAAATAATTGATTAATTGGAGTTTCTTTAAACTTTAAGTTTTTAGCTGTGGTCAAATAGGACACACTTTTGTCCAGAAAGAGACAGAAACAATCCCTAAACCTAGAATATTACGCCTAGAATTTCAACATTAAGTTAAACGTGTGATTTCTGAATACAGTCTATTGCACTGAAGGCCTCACAGCCTATTTTCCTGGTCTCATGGTGGAGGTTTTCCCCCTCCACATGTGTCCGCTAGAGGGACATCTTGAGCCAAAAAATATTGGGCAGCGTCAAAAATTTTCAGGTATGTAGACTAATGCTATCCAATTCCTAGATATGATTAACATTTCCAATTACCTACTACTTACTAATGCAGTCTAACTAATGTATTAAGGCGAGAGTTAGCATGAGTAAAATAAACACAATTGTCACATATAATTTAAGTGCCACGGACAGTGAATTTCGCTTCTTTACGATCTAAAATTGATGCCCCACCAATCAATATGCTGTATGTTAGCATGTGTTGGTCAAAAATCTAGTGAAACATGTTGATGCGGACGGGGTCTACGCCAAAGAACTTTATATCATATATTGCTACCCCCCCCCCCCATTTAATAAATGGATAAATGTTACATTATTTATTCTCCCGAGTCTTTGTGGTAGAACAGGCTTCCATGAAGGTTTCTTTAAATTAAATTATTGTCAAACAGTTCATTTAATTTGACAGATCATTTTAGATAAAACTTAGGCATAGAATAATGTTTAAAGCTTGAGTAGGCTAATTAAGAGCTTGAAATATCTATTGGTTTAATCAATTAAAGCACATCAAGAGTCATATTAAGAGTAGGGTTTTTTTAACAATGGAGAATTTATTTTTTAGTAAATTGTATTGATTCCATGCATGTGCACATATTGAATTATCTGATGTGTTTTCCCAACACTATCTCACGACCAATTCGTACGAATTCGTACGAATGATAAAAAGTTGGCTAATTCGTACGAATTCGTACGACCTCACTTGTACGAATTTGTACGATTTGTCTAAACCCACGTGATGGGTAGGTTTAGGGGCGGGGTCAGGGGTAGGTCATTCGTATGAATTCATACGAATTGGGCAATTCGTAAAATATGTACGATTTTGCAAAAATCATACTAATTCGTACGAGTGAGGTCGTATGAATTCGTACGAATTAGCCACCTTGAAGAATTTGTACGTTTTCCCGTGAGATCAGGTTGGTTTTCCCCTGGGTCTCCTTGAAGTGGAGGGCTTTTGTTGAAAGCTCAATGCAGCATAATTCAAAGCATCTCTGTCTTCATCCTAGAATAGCAATTTTGATTCATTCAGTCACACAAATTGCATGTGAAGACATTTAAACTGAATTATATTTGCAACATATGACATAAAAGCACATGAAATATTAAACTGCTTACCATTAAGTGACTATTCTGAATGTTCTGAGTCCCATCTTGAAATACATTAAGAATTGGACACATATAACTGCACGGTCATTGAAGGATGTTGATTTGACTGTTCAGACTTACATATTAGAGAAGAGTTATGCAGTAATTCCTACCTTTTCGTCGATGCTTGCACAACTGTGAGCCCAGAATTATGATCACAATCACTGATAAACAGTTTGAAACTGCTAAAACTAGGGCAACTGTACTCCATGGTGTATCTGCAGATATATAAAAAAACTTATTTTTAAAAGATATTAAGTGATACAACAACACCATGAGATTTAGATTTTCTGTCGCAAATTCAGTGGATACCTGGCCCTGGCAAATCAACTTTTCTTCCTTCTCCAATCAGTATCTCTCCACATGTGGCCACAGCGCAGTAATAAATCCCAGCATCAGAGTGACTGATGTTCTTGGGCAGGTTGTAGACACATTTGTGTGTGGTAGAGTTCCTCTCACACTGAGCGTTCCTGCGTTCCTGAGTGTAAATGATTCCTGGAGGAGATTCTCCAGATTCATGTCTGAACCAGTAGACGTTGTGTTCTCCTGCACAGCTCTGAGTGACGACGGCACACTGCAGGGCCACTGCAGACTCTTCTGGATGATCTGGATCTGTCTCAGGTCTCTGATGCTCTGAGTCAATGCTCAGCTGTCCATCTGAAAAGAAATAACAATAACATAATGCTTGTTTGACCAGACACAATGTACTGTATGTCTCACAGTAACATGTAAGTGAATATTCTGCTTACCTTTAACAATGAGATCAGTGCCTTCACCAAAATAAAAATTATTATATATATATTTAATACAAAAGTATGTTCCAGTGTCTGACTCTTCTGTATTTGTGATGGTCAGATTAAAACTGCTCTTGTCTATTGCTACAAAAAAGCGTTTATTTTTGTCAAAGCCATTTTCAAAGACGGCAGGTAAAGCTTGATACGATGAAACAATCAGAAGGGGTTTCTCTCCGACTCTTTGTTTGACCCAAGCAACACTGGTTCTTGACTCTCCTGAAAAAATACAGGTGAAGTTAACACTGTCTCCAGCTTGAACAATCTTCAGACGATTCTGAGTCACGACGTCTGCATTATCTGAGCTGCCTAAAAATTAAATATAAAATGTCATATCATGTGAGAATGTGTGAATGTGTATTGCTTGCTTGATTTGCTTTATTATGCAGAGCGAAACACATGTAATTACTTACATTTTGAAAGGCAAAGCAATAAGATGAAAAAATGATGAATCATTTTTAGGAGATAGTTCCAAACTGACTGATCTGCAGAGAATCTTCTAAGAAAAAGAAAATGAATAATAAAGAAAACAGTGGAGTTGTACATTTCAAACAGCAAAATTATACCTCAAAATTGATAAACTGAGGAAAACTAAAACATTTACTTCACATTATTCATTGTTCGTTAAAACTAGCTTTAATTAAAGTAGTAGTGGTTTTTTTTCTTCTTGAATAAAACCAGTTCATTTAGATGTTATTATATTGTTACCTGACAAGACAGTTTTACATTGTGTGGATTAGAAATATTTTTTAAACAAAATGTTTAATGCAAGACCACATGTTGTTTATGCATAATGGATATGTGGTAAAATCTTGCTTTGGAAATCTGATTTTAAAAAATGAAAATAAATCACTCTGTAAATCAAATTTATACAGCGCTTTTCTAAATTAATCAACGCAGTTCAAAGTCTTTGACAGACAGGAACAAACAATTGACATTAAACAAATTAAAGAAGTTATTAGAAAAAGGTAACAACTGCATACAATTAGAATGAAATAAAAGAGTTTTTTTTTTTTTTTATCTTAACTTACAGACTTCATTAAAGATCAATGTTGGTTTTCATGGAGAGCCGATGACAGGTTTATCTTCCTCCTCAACACAGTCCGAAAGAGAAGACAGACAGAGATTCACCTTTATATACTGTACCTCCCTGTACTAAAGAAAAAACACATTTACAGTACATGATTCTATTGGCTGATTCATCTTAATGTTAGTGGTGTGTTCATGTTCATGGTGGCCACATCTCTAGTTTTCCAAATGTACACATGTAATATGAATTCAACATATTTGAATGTTTATTGACACAAATGAACATAATAACACATCAAAGAAATTACATGTTTATTTAAATGTGTGGCATAGCATCCATTGTCACCCCAATAATATTGGAAAGAGATGTTTGCTTGTTGCTTTTCATCAGAAGAGGCTGAATCTGTAGCATTGACAAATACTGAATTTCTGCAAGATTTCATGTGGAAACTTTTTTCTCCAACAGTGTGACAACATTTGAAGTTTGCGCTTTCTTACTTCCTGCTGTCACACTTTGACCACAGCTGAAGAATCCTGCACCACTATTGTGCAACAACAGAAATGCATGACCAGAACTAGGCTAAGACCAGAACCAGTGCAATACTTTGACCTTTCAACCCTTGAAATGTTTTGTGTGTGCCTGCTTTATCACGCTCAGAATTTGGGATTTGAAATGTTGTAAAAGTGACACAGAGATAGTCTTTTTATTACTCAACAGGTGATAACTTCAAATAAATTGCCATATGTTGCTTTCTAACAGAGTTCATTGTTAAGCAGGGTAATTTAATTTATGTTGTTGTAGTACTGTACTGTGTCTAATGGTAAAGCTAACATCTTCTGCTAGTCAGCTTGAGAACATTTCCATCTAAACTGGTTATATCTCTTAAGTCTAGTAATGAATGTTTTATGAACAGTGGATAACCATATTCATCGACACAGTCACTCAGAGCACAACCAGTGATCTTCTGCAAAATGCGTGCAGTTTTGTTTTTAACCGCTAGAGTGCCAAAAGATAAATATTGAACCTTTTAATTAGGAACCAAATAAGATAAAATTTAACTTTTGGATAAAATAAATGCAACATTATTCATTATTTGGCATTATTATTCTGCCTTTCAGTTAATTATTAATTGTTAATATTATTAATTATCACTCACATTTCAATATGTACTAAAGCAAAATGAAATAAACACAATAAAATGTCAACGCTATTAAAAAACCTTGTCATTTTGGCAATTGTTGAACTTCCTCTATAACTTGACAAAAAAACAAAAAAAAAAACAAAAACAAAAAAACAATGCATGTAATGGAAAAAAAAAGATCCGCTCAGAAAGGTGTTTGTGGGCTGTGAAGGAGTGTGGGCGGTAAGGTAAGAGCAGGGTCGCCAGTCCTGCGGTTGGAAAAGTACTAAAAATATACAGGTCACATGAACATCCTTATAAATAAACCATATAAATTTATTCATTCATCCATTTATTGACCTAACCTCTGCTCATGTTATGCAGTAATTCATCCGCCTTTTGTAAGCAGTTAAATTATTTGTAATTAATTGTATTGTGAAATAGTATAATTTATTCCTGTGATCCAAAGCAACATTAGTGAACACAAACAGATATTTTATATCATCCTAAAGTGATTTATTTGAGTGAAGCACTAGTATTGGATTTGTTGTTGTTATTTTTAATGAAGTTTACCTCAGAAAGTCTAAAAGTATGTTTATTTCATCTTTTCATTACAGCCCATACTGAGGTTCCTCAATGTGAAAGGGAAAGGGAGAATTTCTTCTTTTAGGATATAAGGTACAAAAACCATTAAGAGGTAAAATCCATCGGCCTGGTCATTCTGCTGCTGAATGCACAGCAAGCCTTAAAGGAACACTCCGACTTTTTGGGACTTTAGCTTATTCACAGTATCCCCCAGAGTTAGATAAGTCCATACATACCTTTTTCATTTCTGTGCGTTCTGTAAGTGTTATTTGACGCACCCACCGCTAGCCTAGCTTAGCACAAAGACTGGATGTAAATGGATAAGGTAGCATACTAATCCTAATAAGTGACAAAATAATGCAAACATTTTCCTATTTACATGTTGTGATCTGTATAGTCACAGGGTGTACAAATAACAAGGCTATATGAGACAGAGACCATTTTTAATCGTATAAATACTGGGAACTATATTCTCACTAGGCGTAGGAGCACAGCTACTTGGGCGGAGTGATTAGCGCAGCACACGAGACGCCCTGACTGTTGATGGTTCCGTAAACAAAACAAACGTGACTAACTAGCTAGTAGCGAACGCGAATCGTGATCATGGCTGACTTTGAGGAATTGTCAGAGGAATTTTACTGTGTATCAAACCAAGATCCAGAACCATATAGTTTTGAGCCAGAATACACAGACGAGGAGTTACAAACTTTGGAAGCTGTAAGACAAGATGCCGAACAGATTGATGTCGAAGGGAGAATCAGAACGAACACGGACTGGTGGTGTAAATGTGGAACATGCCAACCTATGCCGACAGAAACCGAATGCCTTTGTTGTAATGTATGGGACCGGGTATTGCCATCAATGTCAAGGCTTGATGAGTGATGACAATCAAAATATTTGCGTCACTACCACGGAAGATCAACTGGAAGAAACGCCCCATGCCGAGTGAACCTAATGGTCAGCTGTCCACCAAGTAAGTGATTTTGTTATAATGATCATTCATAGTACAGTGATAATAACAATAAAGGGGATACACGGAGCCTCTATTCACGTAATAGTGTCACTACTAAGGTTACATTACATTAGCATGGCACTGTTACAGTATGGCTAATGTTAGTCGTCTCAAAACATAACGGAACACTTACCGCAGCAACAGGTGATTTAATTTGTCTTTATTATCGATGGGATGGCTGTATCCTTTAGCACACGTTTCATGGTCCGTGTGGCAACTTGCATTTTTTCTAAATAGTCGTCTATAGTAAAATGTTCAGAGCAAACAAAATACTTATTGGTTTCTTTTAACATGTGTGTTTGGATAAGTAGCCATCGATTCATCAGGTCAGCGTTTTTGGTTGGAATTCTATGAAACATCATAGTATTACCTGGTCTCCCCTGTTTATTGTCGCAGCTCTTTAGAATTGCAGCGAACACCCATGATTGTAAACTATAAATTTACTATCAAGTAATTCCTGACTCTATTACTCCAACTCTGAGCGAACTCTCTGCTACTCACCACAGGGCGTCTCGTGTGCTGCGCTAATCACTCCGCCCAAGTAGCTGTGCTCCTACGCCTAGTGAGAATATAGTTCCCAGTATTTATATGATTAAAAATGGTCTCTGTCTCATATAGCCTTGTTATTTGTACACGCTGTGACTATACAGATCACAACATGTAAATAGGAAAATGTTTGCATTATTTTGTCACTTATTGGGATTAGTATGCTACCATTATCCATTTACATCCAGTCTTTGTGCTAAGCTAGGCAAGCGGTGGGTGCGTCAAATAACACTTACAGAACGCACAGAAATGAAAAAGGTATGTATGGACTTATCTAACTCTGGGGGATACTGTGAATAAGCTAAAGTCCCAAAAAGTTGGAGTGTTCCTTTAAGGCCTATTTTAATGTCTTCAGGGTTGCTTTTAATACATTTCTCCACCAGAAGGAGCTTGTGTGCACGTCTTGTCAATCATACCATATCTGTCTTCCTGTATTATTGCATATACATATTTGCCTTTCAAAGGCTTATAAGTGCTTGAATGCTTGTAACAAGTACCATCATGTACCATCTGAGATTTGCTACCTATAAAAGGGCATTTTATTAATTCAGGCAAATGGGATACATATTGTAGTCTAGGACTAAAATACAGCAACATTATCACAGTTTTAATAGTTTTGATATGAAAGATTCCAATTCATAACAATCAGAACAAAGACATAAATTGTCTTAATATTTACTGTTAACTGCATATTAACCATTAGCCTGGTTCTACCAGACTCTCTACATTTCATTTGTACAGAGAGTCTGGCCTCGCTCCATTGAGAAACGTTTACTTCCTTGTAGGCGGGTTCTCTGTTAAAGTTCAAAACTATTGGATCTGCCCAGAGTCACTCAGGATCTGCCATAGCCAGTGGGAGTACGTAGGAGGGCGGAGCCAGGCTAATTAACCATTACCTAGACATAGATAATAACCTCTGTTCTCACTGTTATTTGTTTGCAGGTAAAAAGACTGTTACAATATAGTGATTATAGTATCTATTTTTTATGGTTAAAGACAATTATAAAACACACAATTACTATACTTCAGATATCTACAGTGTGCAAAATAAAAAAATAACTTACTTTGACTGATCTACATGGACGTGTCAAAGGTCAAGATGAACTATCAGTACAATCTGTTACTGAATTTAAAATTATATTGCACAAGGAAAATGTACGTGCAATAGAAGATATATTAAAAGTTTATTAATGGGCTTTGTCACATCTTTGTGAAAAATCATGTCATACATTTCTGGATAAATTCAGTATCTAATGATATCATGCTACCTTATTTACAAAAGCAATGACTAAATCATTTTATTTCAGAACCACGGACAGGGATTTAACACAATTTCAGCACATTTTGTAGCTGTGATGTGCTCTAATTCAGTGGAGAAATAAAGGTCACTTATATAATAAAGGACATTTTATATTAAGTGTTTTTAACTACTATGTACTCACATAAAAATGAATAATTTTATACAATGCACTTATTGTGTACAATACATGTTTTTACATTGTATTTATATAAAATACCTGCATGGAATCACATCTGTGACTAATTTCTGCAATTACATGTATAATTACACTGTTGACCCTCCCCTAAACCTTAACTCACCCTTAAACCTACCCATACCACCACACCTGTCCCGTATCCACCTCAATAGCAGCAAAAGTGTTTTTCCATATAATATGAATTTAATAAATGCATTGTACTGATTTATTGATGTTAGTACATAGTAAAGACAGCTAATGTAAAGTGTGACCAAAATTATTCAACAGAAAGTCAACCAGTCTCACTCACTCATTTCTTTAGTAATTTATATTTGATGCACATTCAAACGATAAATTCATGAATGGACAGGACAATGATTATGGATAACTTATTTGATAGTTTAATCAAACAATCATCATTTCAGGTTTTGGTCTTGGTATCTAACATTGGAAAAATACAACTTTTATAGCTTCTAAATCAAAACCTCTGAATACTGTGTATGTAAAACTTACTCATTGTTATCTTAAATGTGTATATATTGAATTGTCTTGTGAGTCACTTTCCCTGGGTCTTCTAGAGCTGGAGGGATTTTGTTGAAAGCTCACAGCTGTATAATTCAAAGCATCTGAGTCATCAGCCTGGCATAGAACATTAAGTATTAATCATTCAGTCAAATATATTGCCTAAAAACATACAGTTTAGTGTAATCTATAAATCTGTAGCAGTGATTAAACTCATTGTCAATATATTTGTATTCCATAATACCAATCTCAAGAAAAAAATAATTTCAATTGCTCACCATCAACTGACCGTGCTGAGCGTAGTGCATCCTATCTTGAAGGAAGAATGAAAAATTGTACGTATTACAACTGCACTGACATTTAAACCTGTATTAAAACATAAAATAATGCATACCTTTTTGCTGGTGCTTGTACAACCGTGCAGCCAATATAATAATCATGATCACAGATACAATGATTATAATCAAAGCGGCTGTTGTCCAATGTGTCTGAAAGCATTTGTCTGTAGTAATAATAATAATAATAATAATAAAAAATAAATTAAACATTAAATTAAAACATATCAACAAGCCATCGCATGATATTATTTTTTAGTAAAAACATTGGGCACCTGGCAAATCAACTTTTCTTCCTTCTCCAAACAGTATCTCTCCACATGTGGCCACAGCGCAATAATAAATCCCAGCATCAGAGTGACTGATGTTCTTGGGCAGGTTGTAGACACATTTGTGTGTGGTAGAGTTCCTCTCACACTGAGCGTTCCTGCGTTCCTGAGTGTAAATGATTCCTGGAGGAGATTCTCCAGATTCATGTCTGAACCAGTAGACGTTGTGTTCTCCTGCACAGCTCTGAGTGACGACGGCACACTGCAGGGCCGCTGCAGACTCTTCTGGATGATCTGGATCTGTCTCAGGTCTCTGATGCTCTGAGTCAATGCTCAGCTGTCCATCTGAAAAGAAAATGAATAAATGAAGTGCAGTTTTTATTTATTTAATTAAACACATGTACAGTATGTAACAGTTTGTGATTGTTCATCTTACCTTTAACAATGAGATCAGTTCCTTCCCCAAATGTGAACATAAATGCATATATAACACAATAGTATGTTGCAGAGTCTGATTCTTCTGTGTCTGTGATGCTCAGATTAAAACTGCTCTCGTCTTTTTCTACAAAAAAGCGTTTATGTTTGTCAAATTCATTTTCAAATTTGAAAGGTAAAGCTTGATATGATGAAGTGATCAGAAGGGGTTTCTCTCCGACTCTTTGTCTGACCCAAACCACGCTGGATCTTAAATTGTTTGGTAAAATACATCTGAAGTTAACACTGTCTCCAGCTTGAACAATCTTCAGATGATTCTGAGCCACGACGTGTGTGTTATTTGAGCTGTCTGATTATCAGTATGAGAAGGAAAGGGTGAAAAGATATTTAGTATTGTTTGCTGTGGATTTTCTTCTAAGAATATTCATTAAGCACATTAAAAACAAGTATGAACGTTTAACAAAAATACAGTTACTTACACTGAGGAATATTAAGCATTAGGATGAAAAAATGAAGCATTTTGAAGAATTGTCTGCAGATGGGTTGAAATGAAAATCTCTAGCTTGAGAAACAAAGAGAAATTTTTTCAGATGTATTTTAATAATAACAGAAATGCTATTAAACCCAAGACAATACATTTCAGGAAATTGTTTCTAAACTTCAGAGCATCTGAACTTCAGCAGCTTCATTATTATTACTAGCTTGACATACAAAAATTCAAGCTAAAAAGTTAGTCTACAAAGCTGGTTCACAAAAGCGAACATAAAAAATGAATAAATTAACAATAAAATAAACTAACAATACAAACTTACATCATTCAGATTTCAATAATTATCACAGATTTGTGCCATGTAAATCATCAGACAAGTTTTATGTCCCTCGTTGATAGTGCGACTGAAAGAAAGAAAACACAGAGAGGTTTGCCTTTATATACACCTCCATATGCTAAAGATTAGCATCTTTACATGATTCCACACACACACACACACACACACACACACACACACACACACACACACACACACACACACACACACACACACACACACACACACACACACACACACACATTCAAAAATACATACACAAGTATATAAATAAATAAAGTAGTCAAGCCGATGGCCATATTTAATAGAATTTGCACTGAAGACAAAAACACAAACCAAATTCAAACAGTTTTCTCTAATTGGAATGCTAAATAAATATTGAAATGGTAAAACATCATACAAAACATCTAGTTGAACATCTATAGATTTTTAAAGCCTCTTTTTTCTAATGTCTATTCAATCCTTTCCTCGTCTACCACATTAATTTAATATTTTTGAATTACCTTCATTTGGGCGCTTTCTGTGGTAAATACTGATATGCGATTGATTGGCAGTCGTACTTTACATCATCACTTAAAAGCAATTACAGTAATGCTGAATAAACTTTGTCATAGAACCTAAAGGTCACTTTAAGCCTTTGAGTTGCAACTTTCAGTTTAGCACTTGTTTGAAGCGTGAAAAGAAAATGAGCAACACTTATGTGATGGAAAGAGCAGTGAATATGGTCTCTCTTGAATAAAAATGGGTCTTGGGTGTAATGGTTGGGCAGTGTCAATGTGTGGGAGGGGAGCAAAGGCAGAGTGGCCAGTCCTGTGGTTGGAAAGTGTTTTTAAACACACAATGTATGAAGTTCATGTTCACGTACCGCTGACAGGCTGATGAGCATGCTCAGTTCGATTTTTGCACACTATTTAAAATAGTAGGGAAGTTGGCATATTTAAACAAAGAGAAAATTATTATAAAGAAAATTGATAGTCATATTCCGAAAAATGCATGTCTATTTTGTGATACAACAGAGAGATTAAGTCAATTCCATAAAGGTCGATTTCAAAATTGCTATTCTTTAATAAGATTTACACAGAGCATTGGAACCCCATAAATAATATACAATACATAAGGGTTTAAAGATACAGCCATTGCACCACATCAGAGATCTTTCCTAACTATTTAACTTTTGATCTGAAATCAAGAGGTTGTTTCAGCCTCATGTTTACCACAAACATCTACAAGCAAATGCACCCCAGACATGACATCAAAATGGTTAAAAGCATAATAAAGATATAAAACACTGCAGACTTTAGGCGAGTACTACCACAAATCACATCATTCGTCCATATAAGGAGAAGATGTGATCTCAAACAGAGCTCTAGTTAAGAGGCCACAGTGTACGACATCATTTCCTGTATAGTGACTGACAGGAAGAAGCTGTTCAGTACAGACTGCAGAGCCGCTGAGGTGAACATCAGAGGACGACATTTAACCTTAGCACTGACAGAGTAAAACTGTATTAAGATTACAGTACATGTTTACCCAATCCACTTGTGGTAAGTGTAAGTTTATACACACACAATATATATACGGTCAATGTGACTTTGCCAAGTAAGACATGTTCCTGGTTCAACATATTTTAATGATTCTGGAACAACATTCCTGTCTGCAAATTTGGTCCTACTCCTACCCATAAGTAACCAATGATAGGTGAATAACACTGATGTAGAAACACCTAACCCTGGTTGTAAGCCTAAACTTGTCCCTAATATCTGATTGGTTGATTGGAATGTTCGAGGATCAACAAAGATGCTGATCCAGGAACTTGTACTTGATGAAATCACTTCCACCCAATATATACAGGCTATGTACAATTAGCAGTTAACAGTGCATCTGTTTGCACCTGTGCATACTTTTGCAAGCATGATTTGCACACATCACAGTTTAATCATTTTCCAAATGCATGACTGACCCCACTGGTGTGTCTAATAATTAGGGTAAACAAATATTGCAACAATGCTTATCAGGCTCAGCTATACAGGAGGGTCTTGTCCACCCTAGCAATCATTCCTCATAACTGTTCAGCCTAGAGTCCTTAAGTTCACTTTACACCTTAGAGCTTGAGCCAAGCCTTGAGAACATGTAGAGCTCTTACATGGAAACAGCCTTCAGATATACATAATGTAACTGGCCAAGTTATAGACGGACAAAAGGGAACTTAATTTAGAGATATGCTTAATAACGTACTACATCAATAATTGAGAAGTTTGTTCTTCATGTACATACACCTGAAAGCATGCTGTTCTGGGAGCTGGGGTTCAAAACAATCTGCAAAACTGAGTGCCCTTGAGCAAAGAGTCCCATAGCATTTAGAGAAATGCTGGACAATAGAATTAAAGGAGTTTGAGTGTATCTTTGTACATGCAGATCAGCATATCAGAACTGTAGCTTGCACATATAGCGATAAACCAATTTATCAGCTTGGCCTTTTAATTAGCCGATACTTGTCTATTTTGAGATTATTGGGCATTTAGAAATAGTAGAACACTCTAAATGGGTTTAGTTGGCAGCTTATGTAACATTATTTAGGACTGTGTTTCTTGCGTCATTTATCAATGTCATCGCCATACAGGTACAAGTGTATGTAAAGAGACTCTATTAAAGGAAATTGGTTCTGCCCAGTCTCTTAAAATAGCCTGCAGTGAAACATCAGAGTGTCAGTCTTTGTTCTTTGAACTGCTGTGCGTAAAAGAGGAAGCAATCTGAAGACTTGCCATCAAATGGACACTGTCCACCACATAACCAGGACCCTTCAGTTCCCTTTCGTTGTCACTCCGAGTTACGTCGGATGACGACGAATGGGGTTTCGCTTAGAAATCCTATCATCTTCGAGTATTAAAACACGAGCCAATGGCAAAGAAATGCCATGGGTCTGCGGAATTTGCATAGCGTACCTCCGCCCCACCCTGGGGGTATATAAGGAAGTCGCTGGCAACATGCAGATATGTTTTCGCTTCGGAGCCAAGTTCAGTACTTCACTCCACAAGCCTTTTGAGTGTCATCTCAAATCTCTTCGAGACGAGCGGCTCTTCAGTGTGTTGGTGTGACGGCGCTTCCAGCGAGATCGCATTTCCTGCTGCTGATTTGTGCAGTAATCTGCCGACAGTGAGTGTGTTTCTCCCTGGGTGCTTCAGCACTCTGCTGAGCTTTTCCACTCTCTAAAAGAGCTGCACGCGGCACGTCTTTTTCAAGACGGTTCGCCCGTGTATTTTCTGGATGTGTGTGCGTCAGTCATCTGCCTAACGGTCGCGAGCGCTGTTTTGCGTGTTGGGCTTAATCACGCTTGGCAGCGCTCGTTGATGAGTCATGTTTTCATTGCGGGAACATGACCATCGCGATGTTTATAGATCAAGACTCAATGATCTCCATGTGAGTAGAGTCCCCTCTGCCACACCCCAATTTATCTCTTCCTCGAGAAGGGATACTTTGGCTGGTGGCCAGGGTGATCTGAGGGTTTGGTGTGGCACAACAACCGACGAGTCAATTCCTCGGGCCACACCCCCCTCCACATCGCAGACCATGCACTCACAGCATCACAAGGCGGGCTTGATTCCTCTGGAAATGAAGTTTCGACTGCGTTGCCTCCCACGGGAGTGCCATCGTTGCCGGGACCGATCCAGAGCTGTCAGCCATGCTTTCCCGGGCAGCTGAAAGCATCGGCTGGAGTGGCCCCGCCCTCCCCCCGAGCGCTGTAAGCTTCTCCCGGACGTGCATCAGGACGCCTGCGCTGCGCGAAACTCCACGTGACTTTCGCGGCCCGCGGGTGTCCTCCGCCTTCGCTGCTTCGATCGCATGGCGATCATGGTCTGTATGTTCCCTGTCACTATAGTGGCACGGTCATGCAGTGCTGTGTGTCGCCTGCGCCTTCGATGCAGTGCTGTCCCGGGAGTTCTGTCGAACCGGCCGCAGTGGAACGCTAGTCCTTCCCTGGCCAACCCTGGCAGAACGCGGAAATTCTAACCACGCCCCTATGCTGGGACGCTGTGCCTCCCATGCCCGGCCTGGTTGTTCCGCCACGCACACTACTGACCTCGCTCTCGGGCGACATCGGTACCTGCGTGATCCTGGGTCAGGTGATGTCCACTATGTGGTCCAGACATGGGCCTAGCCAGGTTGATGTGGCAGGGTCTGAGAATTCTTTTTCTCAGCTCCCCCATGTCCCAGGCTGAGCTCTTTGGCGGGGTGGCTTCGACCACCTGAAGCAGACTCGGGTCCGGCACCGATGGTCATCCATCCGTGCGGCCTCCTCAGTCTGCTTCCCGCCAAGCCCCCCTCCATGCGGCTGCTCCCCTCTGGCCTGCAAACGGACCTGAGCAGGAGGAAGCCGCAGGAGGGCGGCGCTGCCCGTCTCCGCCCCTTAGACTGCCACGCCAGTCTAAACAGCACCTTGAGGCGGGCAGCCTGGTCGGCGGGGTGGTTGAGGACTGCGCCCAACAGTCTTCGATCAATCCACAAGCAGACTGAGGCTTCTGCACTGACGGTCATCCGTCGGTGTGGTCTGCTTAGTCTGCTTCCCGCCGACGCCGCCTCCTTGCGGCTCCTTCCCTCGAGCCTTCACTGGCCTGAGCACAAGGGGGTCGCTGGAGGCTGGCACCGCCTGTCTCTGCCCCTTAGCCGGCTAACACCTGGCTGAGCAGCACAAACCTGAGACAGGCAGCTTGGAGTTAGGGCTCAGTTCTTCAGGAGCTGGTAGCAGGACCACTCCTTCCCCCGCTTGAGGGCTGGGTGAAGATCTCTACAAAAGAACTTATGCTCTTTCTCTGAGCCCCAAGAGGCTGTGGATGACAGCACGCGCCGCCCACGGGCCACGCTCCTCTCATCCCCCTCTGTCGCCAGACCCCTGCCAGAGCACGCCCCCGTGGGACGCTGGTCCTCCCCTGGCCTCCTCTGGCAGGACGCGGCTAATGACCGTGCCCCCGCACTGGGCCGCTATGCCACCCACGCCTGGGCCGGTCATTCCGCCTCGCTGCACCCCCGACGGAACGTCTGTGGTCCGTATGACCCCGCTGGTGCACTTTCTGGAAGCCTGGCTAGAGCTTCCCAGACTGTCCCGCTGGGTCGCGAGAACCATCAGGCTCGGCTACGCGATTCAGTTCGCGCGATCTCCTCCCCGCTACAGCGGAGTCCGCTTCACTATGGTCGGTGGCAATGCCCCTGTCATGAGAGCGGAGGTCACCGCCCTACTGGCGAAGGGTGCGATCGAGATTGTCCCTCCAGCCGAAATGAGGTCCGGCTTCTACAGCCCTTACTTCATTGTTCCGAAGAAATCGGGTGGGTTACGACCGATCCTGGACCTGCGCGTCCTGAACCGCTCCCTCCACAGGCTGCCGTTCAAGATGCTCACGGCCAAACGCATTTTCGAGTGTGTGCGGCCACAGGATTGGTTTGCAGCGATCGACCTGAAGGACGCCTACTTCCATGTCTCCATTTTACCTCGACACAGACCGTTTCTAGGTTTGCTTTCGAGGGGCAGGCATACCAGTACGCGGTTCTCCCTTTCGGGCTAGCCCTGTCTCCTCGCGTCTTTACGAAGGTCGTCGAGGCAGCCCTTGTTCCCCTCCGGGAACACGGGGTTCGCATCCTGAACTATCTCGACGACTGGCTGATCCTAGCTCACTCTCGAGACCAGGTTTGCGAACACAGGGATCTTGTGCTCCGGCACCTAGCTCGTCTGGGCCTTCGGGTCAACTGGGAGAAGAGCAAACTCTGCCCAGTGCAGAGGATCTCTTTTCTCGGTATGGAAATCGACTCGGTCGCCATGTGCGCGCAGCTTACGAGCGAGCGCGCGCAGTCACTGCTGACTTGTCTTCGCCAGTTCGAGGGCAAGAGTGCGGTCCCACTGAAACTTTTTCAGAGGCTCCTGGGGCATATGGCATCCGCAGCCGCAGTAACGCCGCTCGGATTGCTTCATATGAGACCGCTTCAGCTTTGGCTTCGCGATCGAGTCCCGAGGTGGGCATGGCAACACGGCAAGCTCCGGGTCCCAGTGACTCCGGCCTGCCGTCAGACCTTCACCCCGTGGTCGAACCTCAGCTTTCTACGGGCCGGAGTGCCCCTGGAACGAGTTTCCCGGCATGTTGTTGTCTCAACAGATGCCTCCACCACGGGCTGGGGCGCCATGTGCAATGGACATGCTGCCGCGGGCTCCTGGACAGGACCCCAGCGCCTTTGGCATGTCAATTGCCTCGAGTTGCTGGCTGTACGTCTCGCCCTGCACCGTTTCCATGCGTTGCTCAGGGGTCAGCACGTACTAATCCGATCAGACAATACCGCAACAGTAGCGTACATCAACCATCAAGGTGGTCTACGCTCCCGCCGTATGTCGCAACTCGCCCGCCACCTCCTCATATGGAGTCAGAAGCATCTGAGGTCGCTTCGAGCCATTTATATCCCGGGACACCTGAACCAGGCGGCCGACGAGCTGTCTCGAGTTCAGCCTCTCGCTGGAGAATGGCGACTCCATCCCCGGACGGTTCAGCTGATTTGGGATCAGTTCGGCGACGCACAGGTAGACCTGTTTGCCTCCCACGACTCGTCCCATTGCGACCTGTTTTATTCCCTGACCGAGGGCACGCTCGGCACGGATGCACTGGCGCACAGCTGGCCGCGGGGCCTACGCAAGTATGCGTTTCCCCCAGTGAGCCTTCTTGCGCGGACCCTGCGCAAGATCAGGGAGGACAAGGAGCAGGTTATATTGGTTGCCCCATACTGGCCCAGCCACACCTGGTTCTCAGAACTCATACTCCTTGCGACAGCACCTCCCTGACCAATTCCTCTGAGGAAGGACCTCCTTTCTCAGGGACGGGGCACCCTTTGGCACCCTCGTCCCGGTCTTTGGAACCTCCACGTGTGGCTTCTGGACGGGACGAGGCAGGTTTGAGTACCCTACCACCAGCGGTGGTGGCTACCATCACTTCCGCTAGAGCATCGTCCACGAGACATGCCTATGCGTTGAAGTGGAACCTCTTCGTCAACTGGTGTTCTTCTAAACAGCAAGAACCCACGAAATGCCCGATCAGTGTCGTGCTTTCCTTCCTGCAAGAAGGGTTGGAGCGAAGGCTGTCTCCCTCCACCCTGAAAGTGTATGTTGCCGCCATTGCCGCACATCACGATGCAGTTGAAGGTAAGTCTCTGGGGAAGCATGACCTGATCATCAGGTTCCTGAGGGGAGCGAGGAGACTAAATCCTCCTCGCCCTCCCCTCGTACCGTCTTGGGACCTCTCAGTGGTTCTGACTGCCCTGCAGAGTGCTCCATTTGAGCCTTTGCAATCAGTGGAGCTTAAGTTCCTGTCAATGAAGACAGCGCTCCTGGTTGCATTGGCCTCCATCAAGAGGGTAGGGGACCTGCAGGCATTTTCGGTTGACGAAGCGTGCCTGGAATTCGGGCCGGCTAACTCTCACGTGATCCTGAGACCCCGGCTTGGATATGTGCCCAAGGTTCCTACCACACCCTTTCGAGATCAGGTAGTGAACCTGCAAGCGCTGCCCTTGGAGGAGGCAGACCCAGCCTTGGCACTGCTCTGTCCAGTACGCGCCCTTCGTGCTTACGTAGACAGAACGCAGTGTTTCAGGACCTCAGACCAGCTCTTTGTCTGTCATGGTGGGAAGCTGAAGGGAAAGGCTCTCTCCAAACAAAGGTTGTCTCACTGGATAGTGGACGCCATTGCTTTGGCTTACCAGCAGCAAGGTCGACCGTGCCCCCTTGGTGTGACGGCCCACTCCACTCGGAGTGTGGCAGCCTCTTGGGCTCTAGCGCATGGCGCCTCGCTAACAGACATCTGCAGAGCTGCAGGCTGGGCGACACCTAACACATTTGCGAGATTTTACAATCTCCGAGTAGAGCCAGTTTCTTCTCATGTACTCGCTTCAACTAGCCGGTACTAGATTCTGCTCAGGTGTCTTCGCTTGCTCGCCATTCCTCTCCACGGACGGGATACGTGCGATATTTCCTCAGGTGAGCCTCATAAGCCCTGAGTCTCCTCCAGCACTGATGACGTCAACGCCAGAGTTATGCCACGGGCAGCTTTCGCGCTTGGCTAGGTGCCACCATGTGCATGGTTCCCTTCGGGCGACCCCCACATGTGTATTCCACTGTAAGCCTCTTTGAGCATGTGTCTTTCCCTTGGCAAGCCACCTTGCCACCCCTGGGGTTGAAATATTCCACCTGCGGCTGGACACCCCAGTGTTACTCCGTATGCAGCCCTTCGGGGTCATATGTGTATTCCAAGTCCCCCCCTTCGGGTTGGGCATGATTGCATATTTCCACTGGATATGCTTCCCAGTGTACCTTGGTATTCCTGTGTTAAGTAGGACTCCTTCGTCCGTGCTAGTTTCACGACAGGGAGCTCAGACTTACGCAGGGCACTGGTAGACAGTCGAGAGGTGGCGTGATTATACGGGAACCCCATTCGTCGTCATCCGACGTAACTCGGAGTGACAACGAAAGGGAACGTCTCGGTTACGTATGTAACCCTCGTTCCCTGAGTAGGGAACGGAGACGTTACGTCTCCCTGCCACTTCCGCTGTACCGCTGGAACGCCTGAGTTCAGTCTCGGCTCCTCAGCGAAGACATATCTGCATGTTGCCAGCGACTTCCTTATATACCCCCAGGGTGGGGCGGAGGTACGCTATGCAAATTCCGCAGACCCATGGCATTTCTTTGCCATTGGCTCGTGTTTTAATACTCGAAGATGATAGGATTTCTAAGCGAAACCCCATTCGTCGTCATCCGACGTAACGTCTCCGTTCCCTACTCAGGGAACGAGGGTTACATACGTAACCGAGACGTTCTCTTAAGTACAATATTTGAATTATATATGATATAAGCTGAGCTGAATTTACTGACTCTACTTTTTCTGTGAACTGTAATCATTGTTAGTGGATTTTAATATTTATTCTGACATCTTCTTTTAAGGTTGTAAGTAAACCCTTTAAACTTTCTTTATCAAGTTAATCATTGCATATTATTTTTTATTATTTTGACATAATACTGTATTGTATTTTATTACCAACATTTCTGAGCTATTTTATCTTATTTAAGTACTAATGTTAGTAGGGTCAGTGTTTCAATTAATCTAAAAGTAGGTAATTTTTTTCTATTTAAACCTGTTTGCACATTTATACATTTGCATGTTCCAGACTTCTGTTGACGTGTTTATTTCTCTTTTAGAACAAGTCCAGGCGCTACAAAAATGAAGTTCTGGGTTTTGCTTACCCTTGTTCTCCTCACATTTGCAAGTATGTTTATAATTGTATTTTAATTGAGCATTTTGTTTCACATTTCTGTTTGTTACCACATTGCTTGTTTGTTTTATAGATGGGACAAGTGAAAGAGAGGATTTTATTCACCAAACCCCTTTGCTATTTGCTGAACTTGGAAGCAGTGTGATTTTACCCTGCTCTCACTCAGATGACTATATTAATTATATTTCATGGTATAAACAGTCTTTTGGCAAGAAACCACTTCTTATGGCATATTCAGAACATGAATCAGGAAGCGTAACATATCAAAATGACTTTGACAAGACAAATCGATACTTATTCAGAATTGGAAGAGGCTCTTTTAATTTGAGCATCATTCACGTGGAGGAATATGATTTTGCAAACTACTATTGTGCTGTGACTTTCTTGAACATTATTAAATTTGGAGAAGGGACGATTCTGCTACCTAAAGGTGAGTTAATGACAATATTTGACTGCACATAAATGAGTATTGTTTTAATGTATTTACAGAATGTTGCATTTCTTTCAGAAAGGGAGAGAATAAGAAGCACCACTGTTCTCCAGGAGCCTGTGTCTGACAGACTTCATCCAGGAGATTCAGTGACTCTGCAGTGTTCGGTCATCAGTGAGATCTGTGCGGGAGAATACAGCGTCTACTGGTTCAGACATTCATCAGGATATTCTCAACCAGGAATCATTTACACTCATAATAACAGGAGTGATCAGTGTGTGAAGAGATCAGAGAACGGCTCTTCTACCCAGAGCTGTGTCTACAGTCTCCCTCAGACTGAACTCAGATCATCTGATGCTGGGATTTATTACTGTGCTGTGGACACATGTGGGAAGATACACTTGGGGAATGGAACTAAGTTGATTATTGAAGGTACAGCAGTATGATTTACTATAGACTTGAAATTTCAAATTGAATGTTTATGTGTTTTTTTTTTATTTATTGAAGCACATGTAATCTCACATAATTAACCATTTCAGATTTACAGTTGGTCTGGAATCCAATAACTTTAGTCCTGGCAACACTGACAATCATGGCCATGATTGTGATTATAATTCTGCTTATAGTGATTCAAAAGACCTGCATTAAAGGTATGAGTGTGCCTCTTAGTCTATATCAACTCCAGCTCTTTTGCTTCAGCATCCAAAGTTTTCAATATATATTTTTTTATTCATATTTTTCTAAGAATCCTTGAATCACCCCAGAAATCAATGGAAGAAGGTAATAATTTTTTTCCACTTTTTTCACAAAATGAAAATACTTTTTATAATTAAAATGCAATTAGGATAAAGCTGCCTCTGTTGTAAATAAGGTTATTAATTAAACAGAGCGCCCATATAAGCTTGAGTTTAGGTTGGGATTACATTTAGAACATTTTGTCATAATTAACATTGTGAATTAACAGAAAATGTGTAGTAGAAACATGTGTAGTAGATTATACAAAGTTATGAATACAAATTTATGTTTTATATTTTATTTAAATTTTCCCTCTGTAGTCCGTGGATACATTAAGCCAAGAGGAGACACGTGTCATTTACACCCTAGTTTACAAGGATGGATGAAATCATTATATGCATATTGTGGATGTTGATGATTATGTTTGTGAATACAATTTTTCTAATGTTTATAATGTTTGTAATTCGCTTACCAATTCATATTTGTATAAATGTTATGTCACTGGTTAAGTTCTTTAATATGTTGATTTCTGCAATTATATGCTTTATAATGAAAATAAGTTGTTTTTTTTGCTTAAGTTTGTGTGTGTGTGTGTGTGTGTGTGTGTGTGTGTGTGTGTGTGTGTGTGTGTGTGTGTGTGTGTGTGTGTGTGTGTGTGTGTGTGAATAAGGTGTGGTCCTCCTCGGCTCATTGGGTTACTAATTCTGTTAAATGTAATGGTTTATTTCTTAGAGTAAAATATCTCTTTGTTTTTGTCTGAGCATTTAAAGCAAACACAAGAATCATTAGGATTCTTTAACTGGAGAAAAGAAACCCAGTTCTGTAGCCAGAACACTCACACAGTGCTGTCTGTCTCTCTGCTCATCTTTCACTTCTAGATTCTTTGATTATTTGATGACATTTGTATTTATTGTTTATGAATTAATTTTAAGTGTTGCTATTTTGCTTTTTTTTTTTTGGATATTACCTTTTATGTAATGTGGTTTATAGCTGTTTGTGAATGTAAAAGGTCTGCAAAGTTTCAAAGATCAAAGTACACTATAAGTAAGGGATAATCCACGGCTGTGCTATTAAACGATTTTAATGCACAACGGGTGGCAAAGAACTAGTTGCCTCCACAAAGTGCATTCAAATCGTTTAATGCTCAGATTATCCATGACTCATCATGCACTTTTCAAAATGGTCAGTTGTGGCAGTGATGAGTAGGCTACAGTAAAACATAAAATTAACTAAAATTAACCTACGTATGTAACTTTTTTGGTTAAAAAAAAATAAAATAAATAATGAGTCAATACACCATCAATCCTTGTTCCAAACATATTTTTATCTTAGCCTGATTGGTAAGCCTGTTATAAGTATTTTAGACTGAGCGGGATGCTTTTCGCAAGAAATTGCGTACATACGTCACTCGCCCGTGCGTCTCTCGTCATATCGTACATAGAGAAAAGGTTTTTCCTCACAATAAAGCAAAGTAAAATCTTTTAATTTATTTCATAATATTACCCTGTCAAAAATTGCATAAAACAAAACAAAAACAAAGATCAGATCATTCTGTCAGAATGACACTGAAACTCTTCTTCACTTGTTTTGGTCGTGCAGTTACAGTATACTCTGCAACTTTGGAAAGATGTTAGTTGGTTTATCTAAAGCAATATCTTGCAAAAATTTAATTTAAAATTGAAATGAATCCCAAAACTGTTTTTTTTTTTTTAAGCGGATTCAAATGCCTGCTTTATAATAAATCTAATTATTTTCCAATCTAGATTTTATATCCACATATGTAAGTTTTCAAATTGTAAACCAATTATTTTGGTATTATTACACGAGATAAAACATTACTTGATTGCAATTTCATCCTCTCTTAAAGGTCCCATTTTTCGTGTGTTTTTGAAGCTTTGATTGTGTTTATAGTGCGCAATATAACATGTGTTCATGTTTTGCGTGTAAAAAAACACAGTATTTTTCACACAATTTACTTATCTGTATACCGCTGTTTTCACTGTCCTAAGAACGGGCTGATGACTTCCTTGTTCTATGAAGTCCCTCCTTCAGAAATACGCAACGAGTTCTGATTGTGCCAGCGGTTCCTGTGTTGTGATTTGACAGCAGCTTAGCGCACGTTGCCCGGAAAGGTCACGCCTCTTACCATAACGTGGAGATGCATGAGCTCTGGGAAGGCCAAACAAAGGTGATTGGACTCCGGGATGAAAAAACAGCGTCTCCACGACATGGCGACAAACACACTCTACAAACGCAACTCTTCCTCTTCTCCGTGGGAGCGCGACAAGACCACACCCCCTTTTTTGTGTATTCCTGTGGGGGGAGGTTAGTCAAAAAACTGTTCTACTGACGTCATTAAAGCAGGAAGTAGAGGGATGTAGTCCAAACTGGCCGTTCACTGTAGGCGAATTCTGTTAAATAAAATATCTCGCTTGGCAGTGAACTTTGGGCTTTATAATTTTACAGATATTATTTATACTCTAACAACAACATTACACACTAACTAAAGTTTGAAACATGGGATCACGAAGAACGGGACCTTTAACCAAAAGCGCTCAGAACATGTAATTTGCAAGACCTACAAACTTTTTACCTTAATCAATGTTTAGATTTGTTTTGATTTAAGTAATACACTCTTTCTTTCTTTTTTTTTTTCTCCATTCTTGTTTATTTCACTGTCTAGCTGTTTTTTGTTTTGTGCTATGATGTTGTTGAAGTGTTTTCTTTCACCATTCTTTATATCTTTTTTTATTAATAATTATTGTTGTGGTCCAAATTTGTTGTTTCACACTGTAAACTGAATGTTCATATAAAATAAAAAAAATAAAAAAACGTACAAAGTTGCTCCTGCTATATTATTTTGACGTGTGTATGGTGCAGCAAGGCCACACTAATTCACAGGCTTATCTGGGCTGAAGCCTCCCAAGTTCAGGGGCCTCCCATGTTCAGGTTCATGATGAGCTGAAAAGGTCATATTGTTTTGTAACTTGTCAAGTTTTCTGTCAATCACTCTAATTGCACGTTACATGTCTGCTGATTGAGTGACTCACGTGGCCCCATAAGCCCCGTTCACACAGCCAGCGATTTTGTCGCTGTATGTCGCTAGTCTCTATACTGTGAAGTCGCTTGTGGGTGTTGGTGCTGTCGCTCTAATGTTATTGGTAGACTGCTCGTCTGGCCACATCTATACAAAACACCATCACAAGTGATACAACTATATTATTTTAATTTGACTAGGAATTAGGCTCAAAAGAAACAGTGTGCTGTTGAGAGAGTTTTTATATTACCACACAGCAGTGTTCAGTGGATTAAATAATTTACTAGATTAACGATTGATCAATCTACAAATTAAACTCACTCATACTGTCATAAATTACTAAAATGTCATCCGAATTTGACAAATAATCAATTTTCTTGTCCCTAATAGTCAACATAATGCAGAGGAAACTGTAAAATGAACTGCAGCAGTGCTAAACTTGCATCATAAAACTACAACACTCGAACTATAAATGTATGATGAATTAAATTCACTGAGACTGTCGACAGTTTCTTTTCCATGCATCATTTTATTAAATTTTTGTGGTTAGTTACAGTCAAATCATATAAAACAGTAAAATCGCCCTCCAACTCTTCTGTCTTGCCTGCACTGCACTCGAGACGGTGACGGGAGCTGAGCTCCACTGAAATCACTTCTCATTTGCATAAAGTTGAAATTTCTCAACTGTGATGTAGATTACCTAGATATTACACTTTTTTAAAATGAGACTCTATAAATCGAGGGGATGGGGGGCCTACAAAACCTCTCAGCTCCGGGGCCTAAAATTAGGTTAAGGCGGCTCTGATGGTGCAGGGGTGACAACAAGTGAGAAAGGTTGACATGAAGCACATTAGAGCCTCATGATTAATCGTTAAAAGATCTCGATCTCGATTCAGACATCCATCACATTCCTAAATGACAATGATTTGTGTCTGTTAAACCTTTTACAAAATCACACCGGAATATTAAAATCTATGTTGGCGCTGCCGCTGAAACACAGAAAGCAGATATCATGTATGAAACTACTTCACAAACAGTCTTTTCAACAATGCAGTATCATTATTTCTGTGTTACAAATACTCATTATCACAGAAGTACTGGGATAAACGTTTATAGTTTGGATCTAAACACTGAGATGTCTACAGAAGCGATCAAATAGAGCAAATCTCCTTTTGAAAGTAACTCTGTGCTTCAAAATATGATTGAATAGATTATTGTTATGCCACCAGGTGGCGACAAGTGACTGGTAAAAAATGTATTTGTCATTGAATCATTCATCTAAGAGATCCGTTCAAAAATGCTTATTCATCCAGTAATAAAACAAGTGAAGTATGTGAGTGAGTCATTGAACCATTAATTGAAACATTTTTAACTGATTCAGATTATTTAAATAGACTGCAGAAATTTACATTTTGTCATAAAATCTAGTAGTAAATTACATGTTTTGTTTAGTTATCTGTTCAGAATCGTGATCTTTGTTTGAAACAAAAAAATCATGATTCTCAATTTATCCAGAAACGTGCAGCTCTCTAGCAGAGCACGCTTAATCTCAAACCTCCGGGGAATCACCCTCTTTAAAAAATGGAGAAAAGAGAAGAGTCCGCTGGCAAAAAGAGAAAATGACAGAGCTTGTAATAAAACAAGAATCAAAATTGGCTTTGCTTTTTGGAGACAGCAAGAACAAAGGGATTTGAAATGTTGTAAAAGCGACGTGGAGATGGAGTTTTTATTACTCAACAGGTTAGTAAGGTATATTATTGATAAATTTAATTAATCAATCAACAATACTATTGATCAGCATTACCAAACGTGGACGTTTTACACTAGAAACAAACACTGATGTACTATTTTATTTAATACTGTGAAGCTGCTTTGATACAATCTGTATTGTGAAAAGCGCTATATAAATAAAGTTGACTTGCCTTGACTTGATAAATTAACTGATAACTTGTCATATGTAGCTCTCTAACAGAGTTCATTGTAAAGCATTATTTTTAAAGTTTTTTTTATATTTTTTACAATGTATTGTTAACGGTCATTTCATTATTTTTAATTTTGTTAGTTGTTGTAGTGCTGTGCTGGAAATTATTTTTGTGCTCCACAACGTAAGATCGAGCCTATGACTGAATCTGGAAATAAGCAAATAACTGAGAAAAATATTAGATAGTCCTCAGACGCCATGTTCGTAATTTATAGCAAAACGTCTGGCATTCAATCTCAAACAGATTCATTATAATAAGTTATTACTCCACCACCTGTGTGACATCATTAACCAACGTGGTTGAACTACCAATTTGCGACAGTGTGGTTTTGGGAAACAGTCGTGACTACTTAGTTGATTTCTTCAACAATGCATCGTACTATAGTGAACCAGCGAATTACGTAGTTGTACAGGAAACGCACCCCAGCTTGAGATTTTATGAGCAGTAGAATAACTATATTCATCCTCACAGCCGAAACACAACCAAAACAATGATCTTCCGCAAAATGGTTGCAGTTTTGTTCTTAACCACTACAGGGCCAAAAGTTACATAGTGCAATTTTAATTAACTTTAATATATACATTCATTAAGTGTACACTTGTTCATACATTCATTCTATATTCACTTTCATTCAATGTTTATACTGTATGTGTCAGAATCCTTATATTGTAAAGGATATGATTTTTGTTGTTACTCAGATTGTTTATAGTCACCAGCTCTGCCTATTATCCACATTGTCATGATTCCCCCGTGTCTTTGTTCATGAACACTTATTTTGATATTATTTTGTCTTGTATTGCCTGTTTTCAGTTCCTGTGCTTTAGTTCCTGTTTCCTTGGTTGTCATAGTTATTCATTGTTTAATTGATTAGTCTCACCTGTCTCTCATTGCCATGGTTTATTTAACCCTCAGTAATCGCCTGGTCACGGTCTTCTGATAATGTTTTGTGTTGGTGTTTATCTGTATTGTTACTTGTGGCTATTAAATGTAATGTCATCGTTTTTCTGTGGAAGCCAGCATGTGACACACATTTGTAAATGAAATGTGGTTCTTCCCCTTCCTTTAAAACAACCAGTCAAACACCAGAGTGTCAGTCTTTGATCTTTTAACACTGCTGTGCATAAAAGAGGAAGCAGTCTGAAATGAGACATACTACCAAATTGACACTTTCATCTACATATTTAGGGCACTTTAGTTCTCTTAAATTAATCTAGTTAAATTCATCTAATGTAATTGTGTTGAATATAGTGGATCTATTTTACTTCAGTGAGCTTCAATCATTATTAGAAGACTGTTATATCAGATTAACATCTTATACGTTTGTAAGTAATCCCTTTAAATCTTCACGAAACTTTATAAAATTAATAATTGCAAAACAATTTTTCCTTATTCTTACTATACTATACAAAAAAAAATATTAAAAGGTAATTTATCTACTTACAGCACTTATATTCAGATGTTAGTAGGGTCAGCATGTTACAATAGTTAGTGATCTGATCATTTAAACAGTTTCATGTTCGAACTTTTCTAGATCTGTGTTTATTTCTCTTTTAGAACAAGTGCAGGCGCTACAAAATGAAGTTCTGGGTTTCATTTACCCTCTTTCTCCTCACATTTGCAAGTATGTTTAAAATTGTATTTTAATCGAGCATTTTGTTTCACATTTTTGTTTGTTACATTTCTTGTTTGTTTTATAGATGGGACAAGTGAAAGAGAGGATTTTATTCACCAAAACCCTTTGCTATTTGCTGAACTGGGAAGCAGTGTGATTTTACCCTGCTCTCACTCAGATGACTATATTAATTATATTTCATGGTATAAACAGTCTTTTGGCAAGAAACCACTTCTTATGGCATATTCAGAACATGAATCAGGAAGCGTAACATATCAAAATGACTTTGACAAGACAAATCGATACTTATTCAGAATTGGAAGAGGCTCTTTTAATTTGAGCATCATTCACGTGGAGGAATATGATTTTGCAAACTACTATTGTGCTGTGACTTTCTTGAACATTATTAAATTTGGAGAAGGGACGATTCTGCTACCTAAAGGTGAGTTAATGACAATATTTGACTGCACATAAATGAGTATTGTTTTAATGTATTTACAGAATGTTGCATTTCTTTCAGAAAGGGAGAGAATAAGAAGCACCACTGTTCTCCAGGAGCCTGTGTCTGACAGACTTCATCCAGGAGATTCAGTGACTCTGCAGTGTTCGGTCATCAGTGAGATCTGTGCGGGAGAATACAGCGTCTACTGGTTCAGACATTCATCAGGATATTCTCAACCAGGAATCATTTACACTCATAATAACAGGAGTGATCAGTGTGTGAAGAGATCAGAGAACGGCTCTTCTACCCAGAGCTGTGTCTACAGTCTCCCTCAGACTGGACTCAGATCATCTGATGCTGGGATTTATTACTGTGCTGTGGACACATGTGGGAAGATACACTTGGGGAATGGAACTAAGCTGACTATTGAAGGTACAGCAATATTTGATTTTCATATATACATTAGTTATAGTTACATAATGCAACATAACATAATACATAATGCATATAGTACCACCTTCAGTCAGCCAATTATTATTAATAATTATTCATATGTCTTTGTTTTTATGTTCTTACATGAACTCTTAAACCTATGTTATCATTTCAGCATCTTGGACCTTTTGGAATCCAGTAGTTTTAACCCTGTTGACAATAAGCATAATATCCATGATTGTGAACATAATTCTGGTGAGACTGATTCAAAAGAAGCTCAAAAAAGGTAAATATATTAAAATAATCTCATTGCAAAATTAATTAATAAATAATAAATATTAATCTCTAAATTGCTATTTTTTTTTTATTCTGATCAGTGTAATTAACAATGTATATTTTAATATTATCCAAAGAAGCTTTGAAACAACCCAGAAATCAAAGGAATCAGGTAATCTATTTTTATTTGCCCTGTAATTTATAGGGAAGGAAAATAATAAATGTTTTATAACACATTGCATGCCTTCCGAATTATATATATATATTGTGGATCAAGCTCTAGCAACTAGACTAAAGCTGTTTTTTCCAAAGTTTTGTTTTTAAGTTTTGCATGTATTTGATTTAAAAAAAAAACAGTAGTACTGTAATATTTTTAAATATTGTTACAATTTAAAATACCTTTTTTTTTATTATAATAATAATTTTTTATGTAGTTTATTCCAGTGTTGGCTGAATTTTCAGCAGCCATTACCCCAGTCTTGATCTGGCACATGATCACACTATATATGAAATAGATTTTTTTTTTTTTTTTAACAATCTTAGTCTTTACTGTTTTCTGTGATGTAGGCTGATCATGTTTGTATTTTTCCTGTACAGGTTGAGGAAACAGATGCCTTAAATTATGCAGCTCTGAGTTTTTCCAAAAAGCCTTCCACCTCAAAAAGATCTGCAGTGAAAACCAGCCAAAATGAAACTGTTTATTCGCATATCACAAACCACTAGTTAAGATAATTACAAATGCTTGGCTAAGAAGTTATTGCTGTTGTCACATAGTTTTTATTGCTATAGTTTTACCAGTTTGGACATAATCTGACTATATATATATTAGGGCTGGGAAAAAAATCGATTTCATTTAAAAATCGAGTTGGTTGGTCAAATCGATTCATATTTATAAAAAATCGATTTTTTTGATTTTTTTTCTCCCCCTCTTCAGTATAGCGTACAATACATACATTTTGCATTCGCCAAATCTTCCTTCAAGGTTTCCGTAGCACGCTCCCTGCGGCGCAGCCCTCGATGCTTATGTGAGTGCGCGTGTATGTGAGTGAGTGAGTGAGAGTGTGTGTGAGTGAGTGAGTGAGTGAGTGAGTGAGTGTGTGAGTGTGTGTGTAGAGAGCTTGTGTATATGTGCAAGTGAATGAGTGTGTGTGAGACGGCTCGCGATGACTGGTCGGAAAACAACGTGTAGTCTGACATGTTTCTTGTCCACGACATGATAAGATTTTTAGGAGTCAAAATCGTGTGATCTGACACAGTGACTATCGTAACAGACAAACAAATCATGTAATCTGAACCAGGCATAAGAGTACTCAGGATGTTTTGTTGTTTTATTAACTGTTAGCTCAATCCAAATACAGTATAAATAATTTGGATGTTTAACAATCTTTGTTGCACACTGCACAGTGACTTTTCAGTTAGTGAAAGGGTTTGCCTTTGCAATTTTGTTTATGTTGATGCACTTGATGGTGGGGGGTGGGGGGGGGTTATTTTATCGAGTTTTTTATAAAAAAATCACAGATTTTTTTGGGGGGAAAAATCGCCCAGCTCTAATATATATATATAATTATATTATATATATTAAAAATATATATAATTCTGATTTCTGTTCACTGTTAACAAAAAACGCCCAGCTCTAATATATATATATATATATATATATATATATATATATATATATATATATATATATATATATATATATATATAATTATATTATATATATTAAAAATATATATAATTTTGATTTCTGTTCACTGTTAATATATTTTACCTGTAAATGTCAACAGGAATAACCAATAAAAATACTATTCCCCCTCATGTCTCTGGTTGCTGGTGCACCCTAACATTTTCTGTCCATCATTTGGGGAGAAACGGTTGCGTCATTATCTACATTATACATGAGTGTGAACGGCCTTCGGTTGATTTCCCAACAATTCCTACACTAGCTGATACACAAGAACGCAAAACTGCGAAGAATTCAAAAACGTGATTCTTGCGCAGAACACAAGGACATTCATTATCGCTTGTTGCGATTGTTAAACGTATTTCTTGACAAGTGCTTCAAACATTAACCAGCAGAGTCCAAACATTCAATCGAATCTTTTAAAAAGTCCATATATTCATGCATGTAGCATTGGTAGGCTATACAGTATGAACGCGATGACACAGTGGATTATTCGAATATAGAAGTCAATGATAAAACCCGGATATGGGCACAAAGGTAGGTCAATATGCTTTTATTCTCCCTGCTTAATTCTGTTAAACCGATGGGTCATTGGGTCAGAGTAGTGCTTATAAAAGTGATGAACATAAGAATGATATGGCTTTATGGAGTAGGCCTACTCAGGTTTTCTAATTGCATGGCGAACAGCCAATCGATATTGTGTATAATGATAGAAAATATGTTTGGGAGTTTGTTGTCGTGTTTCGATTGTGAACGAATCAGTGTTTTGAATGAATATTTTAATGAACCTGTGAACTTAGAAGCGCTGACTCATATTTACCATTCACGGAAGTCTCTCCTTATTGGATGAGCCAAATCACTTTTTGTGATTTCTTGCCAGTATGAATTACTAGAATGAAAGACAACTGCTTTCTTTCTTGGTAGCTATTTGATAAAACAGAGGATCAAATTATATATTATTATTTTATTATTATTGTGGTGGTGTTTTCCCTAGCTTAGTGACAAAGAAGTCATGTCATGCACTTTGATTCCTTGTAGCTTCATCCTGTCTGTAAAGCAATTACTATAGTGCGAATCTGAACGGATCTTTTTAGGTGAATCGATTCAAAAGAATCGACTCACTTGGATGAATCAATATTCCCGTTCATCACAGTATTTAACAGGTTTTGGAATCTATACTGTTTTGGTGAGATATGTGCAAGACAATACTGCGTCTACTGGATCAGACATTCATCAGGATATTCTCAACCAGGAATCATTTACACACATAATAACAGGATTGAACAATGTGTGAAGAGATCAGAGAATGACTCCAGAGCTGTATTTTGTAGACTGAAAGAGCTCAAATGAACTCCATTGAAAACCTGGCAAGAAGAGACTATTTATTCACAGATCACACTTATTATTCACAGATTATTATTATTATTATTATTATTATTATTAGCATTAGCAGTTTTTATAGCAATGGTTTTGATGAGTATTCTTTTTAATTAACAGATTTCTGTTGCTGACATATTGCTTTAAGATAATTCTTGTGAATTTTTACAAATATGTTTAAATGTATAATGAAAATGAAATAGTCTTTTGAGGATTAAAGGATTACAAAATTATGAAAGTCTGTATGAGTCTGTAATTCATTAGTAATAGAGTACAGTATACAGGAATATATTTAAACTCACAAGATGACATGATAATTATACACCCATTCCTTTTTATTTTTATTATTTTATTTTATTTTATTTTATTTTATTTTATTTTATTTTATTTTATTTTATTTTATTTTATTTTATTTTATTTTATTTTTTTAAACAAAATTTAACTCACCATTCAGTTATTGAGAGTGATCACACTATATAGTTCTGCTCATAAGTTTCCATACCCTTTGAGGATATGCAAGATCTTAATAATATTATCAAAATAAGAGAGATCATAATTTTTATTTTATTTAGTACTGTCCTGAATAAGCATTACAGATGCTGACAAAATAAAAACAAGACAACATAACTAATTTACACAAATGAACCAGTTCAAAAGTTTATATACCCATAAATCGTAATATTGTGAGTTGTATGCTGATGATCAATGACTGTTTTTATGTTTTGTGATTTTTTATGTTTTAATCAGTCCCTTGTTTGTCATGAGCACTGCTCTTCAGAAAAGCCCTCCTGTTTTTATAGCATTTTTCTGCATATTTTAACCCATCTTTTGACACTGATGATAACTGAGGGATTCATACACAAATATTAAAAAGATGAAAACATTCACTGGAGCTCAAGACGGCAACATAATGCATTAAGAGCTGGGGGTATACACTTTTATTATTTTGTTTATACATATATATATATATATATATATATATATATATATATATATATATATATATATATATATATAGGTATAGATATAGATATGTATATGTGAAGACAAAATAAGTACAATTTAACCCAATCATCCAATTCATAAAGTTTACTCCCACCGGCTCTTAATGCATATTCTGCAAGGGGTATGTTATTAGCAGAACTGTAGCCTACATCCCAAGTTTGTTTCAAATTCACATGTGTTCAGTTGATTGACTGTACATAATTGACATTATCAGGTCTCACAATGACAGCAGATCAGATCCTGCTGTCATAAACAACAAACAAAGGATGCATCTGTACCAGAAATATATACCACAAAATCTAGCACTTACAAAACTGTAAATAAAGAGATCAGATGCAAAAGCCTCTAAGTGCCATCTGAATTTTTTTTCTAGAATGATAATTTTTATCAAGCTCGTATATATAAGTTCAGTAATTTCACTTAAATGACAATTAATAGGTAATTGTCATTGCCATTTAAGTGAAATTACTGAACTGAAATATATAAGCTTGATAAAAATGATCATTCTAGAAGAAAATTTCAGATGGCACTTAGAGGCTTTTGCATCTGATATCAAATATGGACCAAAGCGCTAGACATAAAATAGCATAAAATCATTCACAACAACAGTCAACAGCACAACTAGCTACACAGTTAGTGTATTTAACATAAGCAGAGATTCAATTGCGTTTTGTGACAAACGGTCTGATAATCTGTGGATCAGCGTGTGGCAGCGTAAATAACGTTTGGTTCCACCTCCCTCATGTTTCTTACTGGTCTTCTGCTCTTCTTCTTGTCTAAACTTAGAGCTGCATAGTTCAAGTCTTCATCTCGCTCCTGGAAACACAAAAATAAAAAATACAAACATGCTATGAATGTACACGATCACATAGGTGAAACTGGGGAGGTTTGTAACACTTTTTTTAACCATAAAAACATAAATATCTTTTTAATTTTTGTACATGCATTAAAACAAATTTACGTATATCAACCCCCTTCAATCCACTCTTAACTCCATCCCATTTGCACTTTAATTAAAAGCACTTTAATTAAAAGAAATGTAGAAAAAACCCTGATTGAAATATGTGCTAACAATTGAAACTAACATAAAGTGTGCATGTTAATCACTTTCATATTGTGTCAAATGTCGGATTTTACACATATTGTCTTCAATCTTTGTGTGTATAGAAAAAGTAAATGCAAAAATAGTGTTAAAACCCCTTCATGTCTTCTCAGACATTTTTTTTTTTATTTATAGGCCTAACATGGAATTTTTTTTTTTTTAGGTATAATTTTGATTATATGTATTCACAGGAACTTGCAGTCTATAGGGATTTCATCGATGTAGCTCATTTTTTAACCCTGTGTTACAACCAGCCTCCCCTGTAATAGAAACAACAATAATTTGACACAATACAAAACAGTACCCTTTTCTGCAATTGTTTGCTCATCTCTTCATTGTTACCATGGCGCTGAGTATCTAAGAAAAACAAGACAGTCCTCAATTTTATTTACTTTCACATAGAAGCACTTTTCATTCATGCTGATTTGGTAATATCATCATTGATACCAGCAGTACAGAGACTTATTATCAAGGAATCTATTGGTAAAGGTTTTTGCTAGTATAATTAGTTATTAGTTTAAGGTACTACTGTGATGTTTACGTGCCTTGTTTCTGTTTGTTTCTTTCCTTCATCTTGATTAAGGCTACAATGGCAAAAACAGTGGGAAGCAAAACCAAGCCGCTCAAGATCAGTGTGAGTGTGTAATAGACGTGGCAGGATCTTGAAGTTTCTTCCACCGCCCCTGTTAAAACCATTTAAATCGTTAAAAAGAGAAGGAAAGACAGAGAGAACAAGATTATGTAAGCTAGAAATAAAGAAAAGTTGCATGAGTGTCAAATTTAGTTTCTCTTTTAAACTGTAAGACACATACCACAATTGGCATTTGCAATATCCTCTTTAAACGGATTACTCTCTTTTGAAGATAAAAAAGAATACAAAAAAAGTATTAGTAACTGAATAGCAATGATACTGAATATGAATCAGTTAAATAGACTCAGGTATTACCATTTACTACCACTAACTGTGTTTTGTTGTGAAACTTCATGTAATTTGTCAAAAAACTTCCACAGTAAAACAATCCAGAGTCAGAGACGTCAACATTGACAATCTTCAGGGAAGAAAATGTTTGGTTCACTGACATCTCCATATGATCCTTCTTAAAGCCATTAAAATATATGGAGTCTGCTTGTTTTTCGCTCACATATTGAGTAGCAATGCAAAGTGGAAGAGATCCATTAATCTGCTTGAACCAGGCGATGTAAGTGGGTTCTGTCAAGATGTTTGGACACAGAAGAGAGACAGTAGATCCACTGTTCACCGTTTTCACCGAAGTTAAAGATGTTCGTTTTACAAAGATGATACCTGAAAACAATCAATAATGTCATATGAAGAAAAGTAGAAGACACTGATTCAGATTCAAATGTAAGCTGCGTTTTGCATTTAAATTGCATCTAAAACATTGTGTTGCGTCATGTCTGAAATCACAAAGTCATTACAAATGTTACAATTAATATAATTAAGTAATTTCAATGGTATCATCTTCTGCGGAACTCAAAATAAGATATTATGAAGACTATTGGTGTCCAAAAAACACAGTTTGAGTTTTAAATTAATAAAAATACACAGAGACATTCCTCCACACATCTTCTTTTGAGTTCCACAAAGAAGAAAGTCAGTCATTCAGGTTTGAAACAACATGAGGGTGATTCAGTTATGACAGAAATTTAATTTTAGTTGGACGAACTCTTCCTTTAAAACTGCGAAGGAAATATATGAATGTAAATGGATAGTGACAAGATTGTTCTGAATCTAAAAATAAAGTAAACACAACAGCATGTGATGTTTCTCTATACTTCTTGGAAATAGCTTTGCCCTGTGCTTTCAAAATCAGTTATTTAATGAAAGATAAATGACAAAGCATTGGCAAATTATGTGATATAAACAGATTTTATAGAACATTTACCTATGTTTTTATGAGGTATATATTACACAGTATATATAGTAGTTACACATTTGTAATTATTATTTATTAAATTCATGGTGAACATTCTGTTTCATTTTCCCAAATTCTATAGCAAACATCATAAATGTATATTTACCTATTAAAAAGAGCATCAGATGATGTGTTGAAGGTAAATTCATCTTTACGTTCCAGTCCAATCGAGTCAACTGAGGAGAATTGAATTGAGCTTTATTTATTTGAAGGGGGAGTGGCTTTTACTCTGTACTTGCTCCAGTCTGTATTAAAGCAGACTTTAATTTGCGCTGTATATTACAACTTTGAAAGAGGGCTTGAGGGTTGTCTAAAACTCGTGTTGCAATGTTATGAAATAATAAAAATGATAATAAACTTGCTTCGCAGAGATCTTGAATTCTCTATTTTTTTTTTTTTTGATTCACTAGAATTTGTTTTCTTCTTGCAGAAAGAGAAAAAAAACAGCATCACAGCACTTCTGAGTAGATCTATAGACCTATAGCTATAGCTTAAATTTATTTACATGTAAAATGATAATAATAAAATATGGCAGTTATTTAAAATCTCACATTTGACACCATCATAATGAACTGAAGGCTCAATGATGTATCTAAGTGATGATAAATCCGTGTCCAAATCTCTCTCTCTCTCTATATATATATATATCAATAACAGATTTCAATGCCTCTGTTACATTGCTAATCTTGTGAAAGTCTTACATCATTCTCAAAACAATTAAAATAAAGCTCAGCCATTAGGTGGAGACATTCCTGTCATAGTATTGATTATAGTGAACGTGTGAAATGTCGGGCCGTCTGAGCTGGCCAGCCTGTAGGCCAGTAAAGTAAATTGGCAAAAAGTTTTTTCATGTTTTATAATGTTTATTCAACATAAATTAAGAAATCCATAATGAGGAGTGCAGTACATGTAAGTAAAATATATAAATAGGCTACTAGCTAACAATTTTTTGCACAATAAATAAAGTCTGTGAAAACATCATGTTTTTAGAGCAATATGAAATTGAATGTAGCTAATCGTCTTATTTTTTATTTATTTTAATTTTTCTTTCTTTTTTAAAAAAAATAAACACAGTGATTGTAGACCAACCACACCACAGGCCACATGGCCGTGTTTAAACATAAGCAGCCTCTCATCAAATGAAGTGGCAGAGTTTGAAACAAAGAATCATTTCCTGTAGGGAGTGACAGGAAGTAGCAGTTCAGTGTAGAACGAGCCCTGGTGACGTGAACTTCAGCGGACCAACACACACTGAATGAGCTTTACTACAATTTAACAGTGCCAATAGTTGATGCATTTTACTATTTACCAATACATTAGCAATAACTGTTACATGTGGTTGGGTCTACACTATAGTTATGATTGGTTGTTTAGCTTCAGTGTGTCATGCATGCTTGCAGTACACTATGCTATTTTAATGAGCAGAAATACAAGGTGTTGTTTATTTAAGGTGTGTGTGTGTGTGTGTGTGTGTGTGTGCGTGTGTGTGTGTGTGTGTGTGTGTGTGTGTGTGTGTGTGTGTGTGTGTTTTGAATTCATTGACTTGCACTAAATGTTTTACTAATATAAATATTTTGGGTTAAAAATTCATATGAATGCGTAACATTTTTATTATAATATTTTAAAATTATCACTACATAAATATAAAAAAAATGTAAAAATAAATGTAAACAAATCCCAGTAGTCTCTCAATTAATATGAAAATCGTACAAAGGTGTAATTTAAAAGAATTAGCAAAAGGCTTTTTAAAATAGTTGGAGTGTATTATGAACCTTTTTTTATCTTCTTCTCTTGTCTGATGTTGGTAGAAGCAGTAGCATGACACTTTATACACTTGTGGTTTTGGACTATGAGCCCAGGCCACAAAAATAACTCATAGTCACCTAGTAAGATCGAGAGTGGAAAGAAAGTGCTCGCACCTCAGTGGCTGAAAGTTTCCATTGTAATAGCGACTGACTAAACTGCAACTCTGATGTTTGACCTCGGGTTTTAGGCTGGCTGTGTTAAATAAAAGGCCTAGTGTGTAGTTATACTATTTCACGCTATCAAAAATGCTATTTATATTTAAACTGGCTTTCACATCAATCACAAATCAGGACAAAATTAATTAATCTACTCGAATGCAAGATATCAGGATCCCATACAAAGCTTTAACAGGTTTAAGTGTTTCAACACACCCCTTCATAATCTGAATTTCAGCACCACGGACAGAGACACATTATATATTGATTACTTTTCACATTATAACTTTTTTTTTTTTTTTTTTTTTTTTTTTTTTTAATCAAAGTGACCAAATAAAAGGTGTGTGTATTTATACTTTGATGGATGTTATATGATTAGATACAACTTGCAGTTAATCTAGTTGAAGGATGAACTAAGGCCTAAACCAGGTGCTGGAAAGGGTTAAAGGTCTGGTTTTTATTATGCAACAAAGACAAGGCCAAGCAATCTGCTCATTGATTTTTTCTTTTTTTCTGCAGGCCTTGACTGTGTGACCCAACTAAAGTAGAACGAGTCTCAGAAGAAAGATGGATGACTTGGCTGGGAAGAAGAGTTTTTAGATGTCCTCAATTCCAGGTTTTCTCTTATAGTGGTGATGAGGACAGAATGAGTATGATTTTTTATTGTTTTCACCATAGCAGTTGTACGATTCAGCCCAGTTTAAATTGATGGCAGTAAAAAAATATGCTACTTTGTACATTCATATTTTTAGTTGCACAACTTTATCACCAAATATGAGCCTCATGGGATTTAGTCATGTGTTTGACTGACTTATTGACAACAGACAAATAAACAAACATTAATAGTAACTTTTTTTTTCCGATAGTCCACTTTAGACATGTAAAAAACTTTGCAATAACTGTAAATAACTATGTCAACTAACAGTCATTGATTAGAGTAGACTGACACTAACACTTTGTTATGCTCTCCACCAGACATTCTCCTGACTGTAACTTTGCACCTACATGTCAACAGCAGTCATTAGATTATTACTAAACTGTCTGCCTAATCTCTGCTAACACTTTATTTTGATATCTGTCTGCTTAATATCTGCTAACACTAACCTAATAGTCTAATACTCTGAGTCTAATGAGAGTTGACATAATAGTTGCAAATTAATGAGAGTTATTTATCATGTAGTTGCAAAGTTTCTTATATTTAGTAGAATGTCTAAAGTGGACTATCTAAATAAAGTGTAACCACATGAATTTTGCATCTTCAGCCAGCAGATTTGGTACGTTTGCACTTTATTTGCTGCAAAGCTCATGAAATCTTCCAGTGCATGCAGTTGTAAACCGTTTTTTGATTCATCTTAGTAATGTTATGTACCACATGGGGAATTTGCCCTTTACTTTGATGATCATTTATTTTCAGAAACTATGTGGTCATGATGTCAAACTGATACTTTTATCTTGTGTGCCATACTTATGCGTCTCAACGCCACATGCATGTTTACTGAGCCTCAACAGTAACAAACAGCAAATGAACACCTTACCTTCACATTAAACAACTGATCAGATCAGATCATCTTGAGACTGATATCTGATTTGGGTTTATTTTAACATCAGTGTTAGCCCAAACCACCAGCTTTTGCACAAACAATGCATAGGGTGTGACAACGACTGAGGCTCCAACCAGAAGACAGATTGTTAGCCGCATCACTTCCTGTGGAGGAGTGAGAGAGAGAAGCTGCTCAGTACAGAGAGAGAAGTGTAGATGTGAACTTCAGCGGACCAGCATTGACATTCGCCAATGTGTGAAAAATCTGATTGATGTAACCAGCACTTTTAAATACATTAACACTTTTAAAGATGTATGTGTCAGAGCAGAGTTGCTGTTTAAAGTGTCTTTCCTAAAAGAAAAAGTTTATTAAAAACAGTTATTTTAGATTGCGTATTCAAATCATTTTTCAATTATTATTAAAATAAAAATGAAAACAAATATTGCATTTAATAAAAAAAAGAAAAAAAGAATTGACAGATAAAAAATGAAGAAAATGAGATCATGAGATGCTTGTTTGCACTTTGGCACATCTCTTTGTACATGCATTGCTTGCGCACATTGTGGTTTGATCATTTTCCAACCACAGGACTGACCTCTTACTTCTGTTTTGAAGCCCCTCTCTGAATCAAAACCACAAAAACATCCTTCACAACAGACAAACATTTCTGTTTAATTAAAGAAACACAACCCCCTTCCCAGTGTACTACTGACTACGGTTTTATGTTTTTTTTTTATTAAATGTAAACGAATAAATAGCATAAACCTCTGTTGCAGCATAAGCACATAGAGAATGTGCGTCTACTTACATTTTTGCTGAATTAAATTTTTGATTTGCATGTGTTGGTTTGCAAGATGTGACAAAGAGTATACATTTAATGAACCAACTGATCTTGCTTATCATATCAATATCATATGTTGTGAACAGAAATTCTGCTATCGCTACAGTTGATCTATCCTTACTCTTGAGCAATGTTTTTAGTGTGTTTAGTTTTAAAACAAATAAGATTGTACATCCTAGGAATTCAATTCTGAAATGGTCTCTTGAAAAAGCACTCTGAAATAAAGAAAAATATGTGATTTAGGAAGGCAAATTTGATCTTGTGGTATTTACACAGCAGATTATAATATTCACCACATAACAAGCTGTGAAACTGAATATTTAATCTTTTAAAGCATTGTGACCCAGCAGTGTAAAATGTTTTTTGTTTCTGCACAATAGCAGACTTGTGACAAAGACCTTTTGCAGACTTTCACATGTTGACCTCTTCTACGCCACATGAAAAGAGGCAGCTCTCTATTACAGCACTATTAGCTGAACATCGTCTTAGCAGTTCTCACTTTGCACTGAGTGGCTTCTTCCTGTCTCAGGTTCTACAGGAAATGATGCGCCTAATTGCTCGCTCTCTGACTGGAGCCACATCGTTGCACAGTCACGCTTGTGTGGTTGAGAACATACCTATCAATAATATATCTGAAACATACTCACTTCAAAGTCTGAGATCACAAACAATACAATGTTTACTGCATTGACACAGTATTAGAAAATGGCAAAAGCTTTGTGAATTTCTGTAAAATGTTACAGACCAAGAGTATAATACAACTTGGTTGTCTATCATATTTTCTATAACGGTCTGTGCCTTTAATATGTTTTTCATTTACATATGACTTTTAACACTGGGATTGGTTTCATGGTTTAATTCATAGTGTTGTGGCTTTGTCCTAAAAAAAAAAAAAGAAAGAACTTAGGGAAAATACAATCACACACTGCCCTCTATTGATACTTCTTGTCACTTGCTGTCAACATCCTCACCAAAAGCAAGAAACTCAGTGAGTCGTTTTACTGTCAGGAAATCCATTCTACTTGATTACCAAATTTTCCTATTTTATATACAATGTAAAAAAAATATCCTGCTGCTTTCACAGAAAAAAAATGGCATCTGTGGTTGCCAGAATAACTCTGTAAAAATATTGTAAAAATGTAAACATATTAAATTGTACAATTTAAAACAATAATTTACTAAATAAAAAAATAATAATAAACTGGTAAATCCAACAGCTGTAAACCTGTAACTCCAGTCAACCTGTAAATTTGACAATTTAAAACAGAAATTTACAAAAAATACAAAAATAAATAAAATATACCGGTAAATCCAACAGCTGCTTGTTACTGAATTAGCAAGGTTATACGTTACTCATTTCCTGAAAGAGCAACACGGGTGCGTTTGCGTCTTTTTCAAGATGCCATTCCACCCATGCGTTTCTGGATACGATCGTTCCCTGTCCCCCCAAATGGATGGTCACAATAGTTGTATCACGTGTTTGTAGAATGTACATGTATATATGTATAATATATATATATATATATATGTGAATATATAATGTATGTGTATATCTACAGCACGTTGAGGCAGCTTTTGTGGATAGTTTGTGTTCTCATTGCAATGACTATCGCGGTGTTGAGATCGAGACTCGCCTTCATGCGTGAAGGTGGAGTCCCCATTACCACCCCCCGCTACGGCGCCGTGTGGGTTGGGTGATCAGAGGAGCATAGTGAGGCTTCCTCACCCGGTAACCAATCTCTGTGGGCCCCTCACTCCTCCTATCACATCGCAGCCGGAGTGCATGGAGAGCTTACCAGGTCGTGGACGACACCTTTCTCTGCCAGAAACTGTCCGAATAAGCTTTTCCCCCTTTACTACCCTTGCAGGAGGAGCGGTGAAGGGTTGCGAGGCTGTCCCTCCAATAGAGCGGTCTGGCACGACACAGGTGCACCTGTGTCCGGCGGCCGCTGCTTTTTGGATGGGGCCCCTCATCTCCCCCTAAAGCCTGTGAGTTCTCACCCGTTCTGACAGCCAGAGCTTACAAGACCTGTGGGCAAGCCGCCTCCTCTTGCGTGCCATGGTGCTGCTACAGGTCTATCAGGCCACGGCACTCATGGACATGCACGACCGTGCGCTCATAGGTGAGCTCTGCACTTCATCCGACCTCGCCCTCTGTGGCATGAGTGTCGTGGCGTGTGTGATCGGTCTAACGATGTCCACGTTAGTGGTCCAGGAGCGCCATCGTTGTCTCAGCTTGGTTGTTATGGCAGATGCGGACAAGGTTCGGTTCCTGGTCTCCCCAATTTCTCAGGTTGGGCTGGTTGGCGATGTGGCGGAGAACTGTGGCCAGCAGTTTTCTGCCGCCAAGGCGCAGATGGAGGCCATCCGGCACATCCTGCCCCAGCGGCCCGCTGCTGCCTCTACCCCACCGCCGGTGGCAGTTCCTCTGCCTGCTCGTCACCGAGGGTGTTCCCCTGCCGCTACTCCCGCTAGGCCTCCGCAGTAGCCTCCAGCCAGGCCTCAGCTTAGAGCCAGCTGCAGTAGGGACGCCCAGCCAACTCTAGGCGCTGCCAAGCCAGGTGGCAAGCGACAGCGTAAGCATTCCTGAGTGGGCCGCTCAGGCATGGAGGAGGGTGCTTTTGGAGTTGGTCTCCGATCCACTCCCTCCCCCCGGATGAGGGCCGGGTGGAGTCTTTGTTTGTGTGTCAAGTCAAGTATATTTGTATAGCGCTTTTCACAATACAGATTGTATCAAAGCAGCTTCACAGTATTAAATTAAAATAATACAACAAGGTTTGTTTCTAGTGGAATTTATTGATTGATAAAATCAAATTAAATATCCCCAAAATATCCCCAACTGAGCAAGCCAAAGGCAACAGGTGTGTGTGTCTGTTCCACCGCTGGCTCCCAAAAAAAGGGGGAGCAAGCGATACCCACACTTCAAAGAAAAAGCAAATTCTTCTGTTCCTTGGTCCCAAGAGGGCAAGTCTGGCGGTGTGCGACCCTGTAAAGCCATGAACCCCTCAGCCCCCTCTTGTTCGCCAGCATGGCAGCTGGGTGCAGTTCGAGGACCCGGTCATCCGCCTTCTCACGCATCCCTGGCCATCTTGTGGAGACATGTAAGTGTTGCACTGCACACTCAGACCCCGCCTTTGGGCCTCTCGAGCCGGGTCCCTGTCCTCCACCTCGCTGCCCCACCTTGGGTACGTCTGTGGTTCCCTGGCCCCTGGCTCGGTTTTATGGAAGCCTAAAATGCTTTCAATCGGTCCAGCCTGGCCCCAAACGGTACCTTCAGACTCGGCTTACTATTCATTTTGCTCGGCTTCCACTCAGGCGCAGTGATATTCATAATACCTAGGTGTTGAGCAGAGATGCTCCTAAAAATTAGTGAGGTTCATCACACCTAGGTATTGAGCAGTGCTCCTGTCCTGTGTGTGTACGGCGCAGTCCTACTGGCGAAGGACGCGAGCTAGCCGTTCCCTCCAGCCGATATGAAGTCTGGCTTTCATGAGCCCGTACTTCATTGTACCCTAAATGTGTGGTGGGTTACGACCATCTTGGATCTGTGTCAACTGAAATGGGCCCTTTTTCGAAAGCCTCCGTTCAATTGCTAAACAAAGAGATGCATTTTCAAAAATGCCCCATCCCCAAGCTTGGTCTGCAGCGTTCGACCTGAAAGACATGTACTTCAGATCTCTATCCTTCCGCTCCACAGGCCTCCTGTGTTCTTCCGTTCGAAGGTACAAAGTATCAGTACATGGTCCTACCCTTTGAGTGCTCCATAGCCAGTTGGGTCTTCAGGTCAACTGGAAAAGAGTAAACTCGCCCAAGGGTTGAGGATCTCTTTTCTAGTATGGAGATGGACTACATTGACATCTATTGCCTCGAGTTGCTTACAGTTTCCTACTTTCCACTTTCCCAGTATGTACTGGTCTGAAAAGACAACATTGCGACCGTCGAGCTACGCTTCCCTCACATGTTGCAACTCGCCCGCCACCTCCTCCTTGGAGTCAGAAGCTTCTAAGATTGCTTCATTCCAGTTATTACTGCTGGCCTGCTCAATCGTGCTGCTGACAAGCCTCACGACAGCCTCTGGTCCAGATAGAGTGGAGACTCCGTCCCCAGCTGGCCAGCTGTTTGGGACCACTTCGGGCCCACACAGCTGCGTCTGTTGCCCCTTCGGACTCGTCCCTCCGCCAGTTGTTTCTTCTCCTGTCTGAGTGGACATCCCTCGACACAGAAAAAAACATAGCTGGCCCTGGGGCCCCCGCAGAAATGTGTTCCCCAGTGAGCCTTCTTGCACTACGGTGCTAAAATCAGGAAGAGATGGAGCAGGTCCTGATAGTTGCCCCTTATTGGCCCAACCGACCTCTCCTCTTGACAGCCTTCCTGACCCATTCCTCTGAGTACATTCTCAGGGATGGGGCATGATGGCACCCACATCTAGACCTTGGAAAGTTCCAGGTCTGGTTCTAAAAAGAATGGGACACGGAGGTTCTGGTTTGCTACCGCAAGAATTTTTATGCTATAGAGACCATCACTTCTATGAGAGCACCCTCTCAAAAAGAGGTTCGCTCCCCAGCCCTGACTTTTTCTCTGTCCGTCCGCTCCAGTGCGGTTATACGTGATCAGAATGCAAAGCCTATACCTTAGACCAGCTCTGTCTGTTACGGAAACCAGCAGAAGGGAAGGCTGTTTCCAAGCAGAGATTGGCCAACTACATGTGGTTGCCTTCATCTTGGTGAGAAAGTTTCCCAAGATGCACGTGCCCACCTGGGCGGTGAGCTCCTCCTAAGCGAGGGTATTGCTCCCTCCTGGGCGTTGACACAGAGTGCCTCGCTGAACAGATGTTAAATAGAGTTGGGGGCTGGGCGACACCTATACACATTCGCTAGAGAACTAGCCTATGTGTCGAACTGTTGCTTCCCGTGGGCTCCCTTCACATGAAGCCAGTTTCACTGTAAACATGGTTCGAAGTAGGGATGGGCATCGTTAAGAAATTATCGATATCGATGCCATTGTCGAGTCTGCTTATCGATGCGATTCCTTATCGATTCCCATATCGATTCCTGTACCATTTGCTGCACACTTACAGGGTGGCTTTGAGAGTTGTTGCCTTTGAATGTCTAATTTAAAGTGGTTTTAGAGAATGAAAACCAAGTGTGCAATATCAATACAGAAGTTGAATGCTTTGACATTTCTAAAAAAAGTAAACATTTCTAAAACAAAGCTTTGTATTGTAAACACACTTAGTCGTGTGTGCTAAACTATAAAAGAGTAAACAACGCATCATGGTTTACATTTTAACTTTAACTTTTATTGTTTTCACAAAAACTTCAATTAATCATTTAACATTTAAAAATTTCTAGCAGTTCTTGTGCAGGAGAACAAGCATGTCTGCTTTTTCTGGGAGGATCCTTGATCTCTCCAGGCTGATCATTGGTTACTTACATCTAGCATTAATGTTTTGATATAATTTATAAGCCAACCTACCATTGTTTGTGGAGCGCAGGCTGTCAAATATAGTGCACTCCTGGTATTTAATGCCATGGATGTTATTTAAATGTTTGAGCATATTTGTTGTGCTCCCCCCTGAGATGCTGACACGCATATAAATGATGACAGTTATATGAAATATGCGTCCGAGGTTTTGCGTTCCCAAACGTACATTATCGGAAACCTAAACAAACAGCACATGAGGAGACTGAGTATATGTGGGGCAGCGTTTACTATGAACGGAGCTGATCTGCACGCATATAAATAATTAAAGCCTCGTGCTTCTCTGTAAAAAAAAACAGCGCATATATTTTTTGCGCATATCACAGCCTTTACGATTTCATGATAGCACTCTGCTATTTTATGATTGTAACTTGTTTTAAATAGATTGCGTAGCCTTAGAAAACGGTGTAATAATGCGGTTCATGGATTCGATCTAAACAGGCTATGAAAATGTGAACTTGGAATATAAATCTGACGGCACGCACTTATCACACTGTTGGATTGACTTTGTTTACTTCTGTTGGCGGTAAAGAAGATCAAAACAGACTAGCGCGCGAGCCGACGTTTCACGGCCAAATCAAATAAACAATTGGAGGAGAGCCCTTCTAGCCAATCAGAGGTGAAAAAGGTGGTACCTTCTCCTACCATCCTGGGGAAAAAAAATATTGCACGCGGGAATGGCGCTTTTGGGGGATTTAAAAATCCAGTCACATACTGTGACGTCGTGCCGCGACGCGGGAATGGACGGAACGGAACGTTCGGAATCGTTAGTGGAATCGTTAACGTGTCGACGTGTACGATTCCGATGGATCGGAATGTTTGGAACCGGTTCCAAACCGGAACCTGGAACCGATTCCCAAGCCTAGTTCGAAGTGTCGGCTTGCTGCGCCATTCCCCTCCTATGGACTGAATACGTGCGCAATTCTTGCTCCAGTGAGTTCCCCTTATTAGCCGAACCCTGTTGAGTTCCTCCATACCCTTCGGCAACGGACGTGGTGGAACGTCCGAAGCCAGGCCTATCACTCGTATGCACTGGTGGAACCTGTGTTAGGCTGGGCCCATATGTTGTGATCCCTACAGCAATCCCATATGTGTATTCTTCCACGGTACGGCTCCCTGCCCGTGTCTTCCCTCGGCAGAGTCCGCTCTGCTGTCACTGTTCGGTTGATCCTCCCCCCTGTTATAGGCTGGAGTCATCCCAGTGACATTCCATATGTTGTACTGCCAGTCATCCCTTCAGTCCATATGTGTATTATCCACATTACCTCCCTTCGGGCAGGATGTTGTTTCTGCAGCGTCCCTTCCTTCCTTGATAGGGTACGCTTTCCCAGTGGTCCTATGGAACAGCAGTTGACTTCCCTGGCCTAAGCCTTGCTTTCTCCACCTCAAATAGCAGGGGGTCAGGAGGCTTTTGTCCAGGCACTGGAAGGTGGCAGCTCTTGTGGCGTTTTCCATAGTAGATCCCATTCAGTCGACATCTGAACGTGAACGACTGAAAGGGAACGTCTCGGTTGCGAATGCAACCCTCATTCCCTGAAGGAGGGAACGGAGACGTGGTCCCTTAGCCACTATAGCTAGACCACTGCTGACTCCGAGTTACTCTCGGCTCCTCAGCGAAAAGCAACTAGTACGTGCATCCACTTCCGTATTTATACCCGCGCCACAGTGGCATAGTGTGTGATGCGAATCACGCATGTCAATTGCATTGGCTCGCTAGCTCCCTAGCGTGATTCCATTCAGTCGACGTCGACGTCGACTACATGTCCGTTCCCTCCTTCAGGGAACGAGGGTTGCATACACAACCGAGACGTTTTGTACATATAACAAAGGTAAGAGAAAGTCACACGATGAATCACAGTTCATCACAAGTATACTTTTCCACAAGCTGAGGTACTAATATTAAGACACACACATTTTATGATTTTTCACTATGAATTATAAGCTTTTTTTTTTTTTTTAACTGTTCATTTAATAGTATGTTACTGTAAAATTACATGAATGTAAGGTGTTACAAACCTGGCTCAAAGCAAGCAACAGAGTAGGGAAAGACCACACGCGGAATAGCGATATATAGATATATATTAGATTTGTTAAATAAATAGAATTTAACAGAATAGATTTTATACAGTCAGTAATGAAGTTGGCTTTGAAAAATAAAAGTGTAAGCAATCAGTGTAGTGCGGTGCAGTGAATAAGCAAAACAAAAATCCTAAAAGGTGCGGGAGAGATGGAACAGTGGTGGGTCTCTCTCCCGGTCTCATCTGAAGCGTCTTTAAAGGCCTAGACCAGGAACTGATTAGCACGACTCCAAACACCTGCGCCCAAGCTCACCTGTAGGAGACAGACACAGCACACAGACAGGAGGAGGAGCCAGGCAAGGCCGTGACAAAGGTTATCTATTACTGTTATCCCTGTATATAGTAAAATACAGTTTTTTACAGTAGAATTTTTGTCTTTTACAGTTAAATTTACAATAATTTCTTACAGTGTATGTATTAATTCTTAAGGAAGGAAGACTTAGAGTAAATATAACAGTCAAAACATTAAGAAGCTTAAATGCTACTATCAGACTATCCTTAATAAAAGTGTAGTGTAATTGAAGAGAATGCACAAGGTTTCCTCGGCAGCACAAGATCACCTCTGTCATGCTTTGCATGCATTTTAATAAAGAAAAGCTTTAATGAGGCGTGTCACTGGAGCTTTACTGTGGTTTCGCTTCACTTTTGTTGATTTACAAATTTAAAATGAACTCAGTTAATTTACAGTTTGAATTTATTTAAAAATAAAATCTGCAATAAACTTAAGAAACAGATCAGCCCAGATGATGACTTCTAAAGGTTTATGAGGTGATATCTTTATTACTTGTTTGCATGCTTGTTTTGACCGTATATTAACATTAAGGACCAGATTTAGGCATACTAAACAGGGCAAATTAGTAAGAGATCGCAAATGTTGTGTCTAAAAGGGAAGCTCCTAGAAATGCATATGCAATACACTGCGTGTCTTTAGTAAACCCTCATTCCTCACAGCAGTTTTTTAATGCCAAAAGAGGGTTTCTTAGTAAATATGGCTAGAAATCTATCATGCTTGGTCACCTTGGCCAACAACACCACAAACAATAAGCCCAAAATATAACAAGCTTTACATGATTAAGAAGGTCATTCCCAAGAGATGGAGACAAATAATAATTTGAAAAGAAGCGATTCAGTGCAGAGTGAGGCCCGCTGAGGGAACAACACACACAAGTCACTTCAATAATAGCAGTAATATGTGGTTTGGCTAAAATACCATTGGCAATACTTTGAGATGATATATGGAATGATTTCTATAACTCATGTATATGCAGGTAAATGCATTCAGACTTAACTAGGCTATACTTAAAATATAATTTATGAACCAAATGTGGTTTGCATCATTTGAATGAATTTGGTAATAATAGCCTTAAGAGTCTTTCCAACCCACAACAGTGACCTCTTTTTAAGTCTCAGTGTTAAAACCACACAAATGCAATTGTTACCAAAATATTTTCCATTACCAAAAGCACCTTATGTGTTACAACTGACCGCACCAGTTATGATCAAAAAAGCTTTAACAACTGTCAGAAGATATAACTTGAATTTTTGTTTCAGATTTTGTGAATTTGTTGCAATTTTACATCCATTCTATTTCTCCCATTTCCTCTGTTGTAAGTTAGGGGAACAGAGAATGTGGCGTAAGAGAATATGATCAACCATTTTGTTTGATGCTTAATGTTTGCAGATGTGATGCGACATGCAGTTCTTCTTTTGCACTGATCTCAGGCCACAAAGCGCAGCCTGCAAGAGTGAAAATAAAACAAACCTCAGTAAGCCTTTGTCAGAGCTCACATTTATGTGGTCAACATTTCACACACTGTTCACATGCACTTGTAGTAGGCTATAAAAGATATTTCCTTAATACCCAATGAATTTCAAAATGCATTTATATACCAGGGGTGTGTTCATGACAGCTGGTAAAATGTATAATAAAAAACTAAATGGATCTCATAATGAATTAATGTAATCATTTTTTTCAACCATTAATTTTATTACCCTTCATTTAAACCTAAAGTTGGACTTACAGCTGGTGCATATAAGTGCATATGTTTTTAAGATAGCCTACTAGTTATTAAATATAATTTTCAAATCTTTTATCAAAGATAAAGAATTAACTGCACATAACAGTAGATAATCAGATTAGTTTGGTGGGAACGATTAAAAATCTGGACACAGAACTTGCATAAATAAATAAAATGCTAAACATAAATATAAAAAAATAGCCTCCGGTTTCACAGACAAGGCTTGATTCTAGTCCAGACTAAAATGTATGTTTGAGCTGTTTTAACTGAAAGCAGCTTGCACTGATATATCTTAAAATATGTCAGTGCCGTTGTTTTGTCTCAAGATGCACACCATTAATGTTTTTTTTTTTTCTAAAGCACGTTTATAAAAAAAAACTAAGGTCTAATCCTCGTTTAATCTAAGCCCTGTCTGTGAAACCAGGCCTATAATCTCTAAATACATAGTTTACATGGACCTCTAAATTTACATGTAAATTTATCGATTTCAAATTGAATTTGTGTTGGTTTAAATTATGAAGAAGAGCATGCTTTCATGTTTGCCCTAAATGCACATATCAACATAATTATTTCATATATACATGCGTATATTTCATTAGGACATTGAGGGTCATTTCCATGTTAATTAAGAAATCATTTTTTAGAACTCGAACATGTAATATGATTAAATGCTGTTCTTAAAATGTCTCTCAAGCAACATTCAGAGCAAACCCACACCTGTGCACTTTGCTCTCCTTGAGATCCAGCGACTGCACAATAAATGGTGTCCTATATAAAGCACTGCTCAAAGCCTCTCTCTTCAGTGAGAGGATGACTGTGTGACGAGTTCTCGCTGCCTGACAGATACGTAAGTCGGTTTTCCAGCCCAAGGTCAGTGAACATTTACTAAATACTGTAAATGTTAACAGTAGGCTATTAACAGACTATTTTATGTCTCTCTGTTCTAGGTGACAAAATGACAGGTAACATTTCTAAAATATCATGCACTTGCAAACTCTCTCAAGTTTCTGTACTTCAAATATTACAGTTGCAATTAATCCCCATAAATTACATTTAAATGTAAAGCATTAAAAATCCAAAATTTAATAACAATAAATATATTCTGAAGTTGCTTGCTGATAGGATACATCAATCCATCCATGAAACAGAAACAAAAAAATGCCAGTATTCTATATTTCTATTATACCTGATTGATAATTAGGCCCATTACATGTATACATTTATTTTCATGCATTCTAAAAACAACATGATTTTTATTTATTTATTTTGGGCTATTCAGAATGTACAACACTTTTCGAAGTGGTGTTTGTCTGCAATATTCTGATTTTGATCTTCAGTGGAGTAGTGAACATTATTCTATGCGAACGGCTGAGGAGAAGAAAATGTGAACTGTGTGCTGGTGAAGTACATTTTAATTTTGTTACCTGAAAGCAATATTGTAATCTTTGTGTTTATGTAGACATTCAATAGATGTTAAATAGTAGTGTTACACTTTAATGAAGTGTTCATTCATTCATCCAATCAATCAATCATTCAGTATTAGAAATTCAGTCTTGTTTTTCTTTACCATTATTTTGTTTTATCCCCTTCTTGATTCTTGCAGCACATCAGATAAGCTTTCATTCTCTGGCTGTCCCTTCTCAACCAAACTCACCAGCGTCTGATATCAGTAGTCATCTTGTATGTCATAATATCTAATTTGTTTAATTAATTTTATGCATTTATAGACAAAACACATATTTGTTTTTTTCCCCTCACAGGATCAAGAGAGTACAGACCTTAACTACTCAGTGCTACAGTTTCCCGAAGATAACACAAGAACAGAGAACTCAGAGAATGAGCAGAGAGAGAAGAGCAGAAAAGACACAGTCTATTCCAGCCTTAAATGTCAAATCTCAAACATCACTGAGGAAAATTAATATTTTCAGGTGACTATACAGAGCTGTGGACACATTAAACAATGTATGCGCAGCATAGATCACGACTGTATTTATGATTTAGACATAATTACTTACCAAAGACTTAGTTTCACAAATGCATTGCTTTTCTTCATCCATGTCAGACTATACTAGATCGATTATTTCAAGTGGATCAACTATAGGTTACATCATGAGATTTATTTATTTATTTATTTATTTATTTATTTATTTTGCATTATTTTGCATTATTTTGCATGATTTCATTATGTTTAAATAAACTGTTGCAGCAGTAAGCATATACAATATACAGAAAAAAAACACACTGTACAAATATTACAATATGCAAAGGCAAACACTGCAAATACAAAGTAGGCATTGTGGCAACTCTGGCACAAAAAATTTACACCTAAAATGTCTTTTTGTATTTGTATAAAATTACTTTTTTAATAAGTTTTTTAATTTAATTTGTAAAATAATTTTTTAATATGTAATTAAGTAAATATCAGTAGTGATTCAAATGCTTGGCTGTATTCTTTTTGTAAATAAACATTAAAAATATCATACAATATTTATAAACCAAGTGGTTAAATATAATGGCTATTTATTTGGT